>NC_072444.2:45004642-45670714 GCF_028878055.3 Symphalangus syndactylus
ATTCAGTCTCCTTCCAAAACGTGACTTACTCAGCAATTTTGAAGATCTAGGCTTCGGTGAGTGGAAAAAAATTAGAGTGGGAGATCCCAAAGGACCTTGTAGGCGCTAGAAATAGAAATGGTTTATCTACTCACATTCTGTTGGCCAGAAGTGGCAATGCCTAGATCCTAATGTGCTGGAAAATGCAGTTTTCTTAGCTGCTCAAAACGAAACCAAAATTTGATGAATGTATTATCTCAGCTCCTGTTCCCAGATGGAGAAAAGGAAAACCCATTCCTTCCAGTTCTTCCAATATTCCTCCTGTCTTCCAATATTCTTCCAATGCTCCTATCTAAATAATTGGCAGCCTCTTTATAATTGGTACATTTTTAGCTTCATATTCATCTTCCTCCCCAGTTTAAAACCCTTTAATCATGTGCCTTAAGATAGATGACACATTTGTAATTCTTAAGGTATCACACAACAACCTAAACAATCTGACCTTACTGGAGCATCATCTAACCCCCTATCATAGGTCCTCCAGTCACCCTATACTTTGATAATCTTTCAATGTGCTATTTTGTTTTCTATATAATATTTGACTGTAGTATTCCCTTCTCCCAAAATTGTTTGCCTAGCCCTTACTACATCAATTATATATTTTTTTCTTTAGATTAGATCTCAAATATTGCTTTCTCAGGTAATTTTTCTTTGATCTCACAGTTTAGAGAAGATCCTCCTATTCTACACTTTCTCAGTTTGGTGTGTTTTTCTTTCTTTTACATACCACAGTTATAATTTTGCATGTAACTGTATGGTTAATTGAAACATCTCTATCTCTTCCACATGTAATAAGAAGATATTCAGAGCAGAATAAATATCATTAATTTCCACATGTTATGCACAGGGCCTATCTCACAGCAGGACCTCAGTAACTATTTATTGAATGAGTAAATAGATTAATGAATACATGAGTCAAAGGCTTATTTTCTCTTATTGCAAAATGTTTCACAGGAAAGTCATCTTCAGTGAGTAGAGACTCATCACATACTATCACAAATATGAACACTAATTTTACTTTCCATTGAGATTCAGGCCATTTCTATTAAATTGTCTAAGCTCTTTTGTGGTAAGTATTTTCATGGCTGCAACAATTTATACTCACATTCTACGTAAGCAGTACAGAGAAATATACCCCTTCATTTTTCTTGAAGTTTATGAAAAATAGGAAGTTCTAATTGTTCTACCTTTTCTCAATCCAAGAGAATTTGCATTTTTAATTTTAGTTCACTATTGATAGTCTCTCAACAAAAATGGAAACCAATTAACCAGTTGTATCTATCCTTCTCTAATTTGGAGAATGGTCTTTCATTTCCCGAGATCACATATACTTGCAAAACTAATTTGTACTGAGAGAGACATTAGTAATACGGTACACTAGGAAGCTCTAGGTCCTTGTTCCTACATAAAGAAGCTATCATGGAGCAATAGCTGTAAAAATGCCAGACAACCAAAAATAAGCCATGTTAACAATGAGACCAGAATTTCACATTATGTAGTAAAAACAAGATTTTTTTAAATCTTAGAAACAACATTTAAATATACAAATTTAAGGATATTTAAGGTTTTGCAAAGGTACATTTGGAATTGTGAGTTATGGTTTCCAACAAGCCCCTCAATCCTAATATATATCATATTATCTTATTGTACCCTTTATTTCTTTTTCAAAAAATTTAATGAAATTAATTTAATAATTTTTTTTTAATGTCAAGTAGACAACAACAGACTAACTAGAATAGCTTTGTGGGAGCTCTAGAAACCAGGCAAGGGTCTATAGCAGCTAAGTGAAGACCTAATAGAGAGAACACACACACACACAACACAAACACACACACACTCACACACACAGCACACATACACACAACACATGCCCGCACACACACGACACACATGCGCGCACACACACAACATACACAACACACTCACAACACACACAGCACACACACACAACACATACACACACATTCAAAACAGTGGGAAATTGTGTTGTGTTTTTGTTCACCCTACCACATTCTTTTTGCAATGCAATGTGGCTTCATGCAGTCAGGAGGAAACTGCCTAGTTGCCAGTTCCTCCTTAATGATGGAAGAGAATGAGTAAAATTAACTTGCAATGTTTGGCTTGACTGGGAGCTACCCAAGGAACTTTCAGTCTCACCTGACTTGGAACTAATGCAGGAATGGAGGCATGGTTTGGATATCATGTTGAAGGGGACAGAAAGCAGTGGCTGGTGCTGTAGCATGTAAAAAGTGCAGTGGAATTGGAGACCTATGGGGATGTCTGACAGCAAGAGATTACAAGCAGAAAACTACATAGAAAATCCAAGGCCTTGAGAGAAGAGGAGGTTAGATTCTTGGGAAAGTTAGACATTTAAAAACAGCCATGTGTATGGATAAATTGAGTAAACAGCATACATATATGCTCAGGAAATGTGCATGCCAGAAAGAACTAAAAGAACTTAAGCTTTCATGTTGAGTCAATTAGTGAAGGTCTTTCCCTTCATGGAGTCAATCTACAAAGACTGGGAGAGGTGGCTGATTTTACGAATGCCCGATTTTCTATAAAAGATCACAAGTCATACAAAGAATCAGGGGAACAAGTCCATTCAAAGAAAGAAAATAACTCTCCAGAAACCCACCCTGAAGAAACATAGGATTCAGATTTACTACACAAAAAAATTAAAAAATTAAAACAACTGTCCTGAATATACTAAAAGTGTTGAAGAGAAATATAAAGAACTAAAGTAAATCTGGATAATGATATGTGACAAAATGTGAATGTAAAAAAAAGAAATTATTAAAAAATTACTAAACAGCAATTTTGGACCTACAAAATACAATAACCGAATTCAAATGTTAACTACAGGAGTTCAACAACAGATTTGAATAGGTATAATACAAAATTAGCAAACTTAAAGACAAATCATTTGAAGTTATTGAATCTATGGAGGAAAAAAAACTAGAAAAGCAAGCAGAGACCAAGGAACATATGAAATGCCATCAATTGGGCCAATATATACATTATATATGTTCCAGAAAGAGAAGAGAGAAAGGGGTAGGTAGTTTATTTGAAGAAATAATGACCTAAAATATTCCCAATTTGAGCAAAGACAGAGACATACAAACACAAGAAGTTTAACCAACTACTTATAGAATAAATTCAAGGAGACCCACACCAAGACACATTATATTCAAACTGTTAAAAGTTAAAGACAAAGAGAGAAACTCGAAAATACTAAGAGAAAAGTGACTCATCACATCTCAGACTTCCTCAGTAAGATTATTAATGGATTTCTCCACAAGAAACCTTGCAGGCTGGCAACCAGTGGAATGATATACTTAAAGTGGTGAAAGAAACAGAAATAAAGCCAAAAACTGTTCACCAAGAGTATTATATCCTGCAAAATAATCTTTCAAAAATGAGAAATAAATTAAGGCATTTCCATGTAAACAAAAGCTAAGGGAGTTTATTACCACTAGAACTACTCTAGAAGAAATGATAAAGGAACTCCCTCAAGTTGAAATAAAATCACACTAGGCAGAAACTTGAAACACTACAAATTAAATATATGGACAAATATAAAAACCTGTATTATTTTAATTTTGATTGGCAACTCCACTTTTTGTTTATAGAATTTTTTAAAAAATAAAGAATTATAAATCCATGTTAATAAGTACACAATAGGCCGAGCACGGTGGCTCAGGCCTGTAATCCCAGCACTTTGGGAGGTCGAGGCGGGTGGATCATGAGGTCAGGAGATCAAGACCATCCTGGCTAACATGGTGAAACCCCGTCTCTACTAAAAATGCAAAAAATTAGCTGGGTGTGGTGGCGGGTGCCTGTAGTCCCAGCTACTTGGGAGGGGGAGGGTGAGGCAGGAGAATGGCGTGAACCTGGGAGGCGGAGGTTGCAGTGAGCTGAGATTGCGCCACTGCACTCCAGCCTGGGCTACAGAGTGAGACTCCATCTCAAAAAGTAAATAAATAAATAATAAGTACACAATATATAAAGATGTAACTTGTGGCATCAATAACATAAAGGGGGGGGAATCTTTAGTTAAGTAGAGGGGAGGTAACATTTTATTTCCTGTACTCCTGCTGGTAAACTCATTCATGGCTTTCACAATTGTAGACCAAGCATTAATTTTTTTTTCTAATATTCTTAGTAAGACCACTTTAATAAATTATTTTTAAGAAAGGTAAGGTGGATGGTTCTTAAAGAGGAAGATTTAAAATAAATAGATGAAATATTAACTGCTGTTAAAACTAAATCAGGATATCCCAGTATCATTTGATAAATACACTTGGTGAACTTCCCCATAATGAGAAATAATAAGTAGATGCTAGAAGCCCACCACAAGGTACAGAATGTCTCTGAGGTGATTTTGTTTTTGGAAAGAGTAAGAAAAAGCATTCTAAAGGCCCTAATTTGATTCTAAGATTTTTTAATTGGCCCCACTTCTTTTTATATCAGCTTAGCACAGAAACTCCAAGGGCACTCTCCTTCTACCTCTACAGCCTCATCTCAACTTCTTAAAGAGTGCCCCTAAAACTGGATAAACACAATATTATGTTTGAAGTTCCATGTTTATACCTGTCTCCTGAGATGTTATCATTCTCAGGAGATATATATATATATATCACTTTTATTTCACTATTTTCCATGTTTTCTGTCTTTTTCCTGACTCCTGCTTCTCCAACACCTTCCCTTCCAGCTCTGATTCCCACTCAACATTTGGCTTAACCACCCACCTCCCAAGTACACCTATATTTCCTGTCCATTCTCACCAACACTCTAGTTATTTATGTATAAACTGCTCTAAATCAGATAAGCCCAAATAATTTCCATTGAAGTCTTTCCTGATCATATTCTCTCTTCCCTGACAGGCAGAGTGAATTAATCATCTTCAAAGCACATCTGCATTCTGAAAAAAAAATGTCAATTTTAAAGCCAGCAATATGCATTATGCTAGAAAAAAAAGATGCAAGTATTTTGGGAAAACACAAGTGAGAAATGTAATGCACACATCTATAGGAAATTAAGGTGTGCTACACAGTAGAACTTGACGAGGTCTGGGATGTGAAATGCATAGCATTTTGTCAGAGCTGATGAAATCCATGTTATCCTTTCGAAGCCTGCCAGTACAAAGACAGCTCAACATAAAAAGTCTTGCCTAGCTTGACAATCAAATAGAACCTCACACAGAAGCTGCATAATCACAGGGTTGAAAAAATTGGAATATGTTCTTTCAATCAGTACCACAAAAAACTCTATTTAAACAAATAGAAATATATTTGGAAAGAAATAGAAACAAAATATTTTAAAATGACACAGCCCAAAACAGCTGGATCATTTCAGCGTGGATGATCCTATTTTCTTGCCACAGCAATATAATTTATAATTTTGTTAAATACCTTTTGTTTATTAAAAGAATCCAGACAGATTGCTGATTTTTCTTTCAATTGTAATAACAATTTCAGCAGACAAATGGCCACTTAAAGCCATACTTTTATGGGAAACAATTTGTTTCTCTTCCTTTCAGACTGCTACCATATTAAATATATTTTTCCCACACCTGTTTGTTCAAGGACATTTAAAGAGCACTGATACATATTCAAATTGATGTACTTTCATAATGTACTTATGATGGTATCTGAGTCTATTTGTGTTTCTATAAAGGAACATCTGGTAATTTATAAAGAAAAGAGATCTATTTGGCTCAGGGTTCTGAAGGCTGTGCAAAAAGCATGGTGCCAGCATCTACTTCTGGTGAGGGACTCTGGCTGCTTCCACTCATGCTGGAAGGTGAAGAGGAAGCCTTCCAGATCACATGGCAAGAGAGGAAGCAAGACAGAAGGAGGTGCTAGGCTCTTTTAAACAACCAGCTTTTGTGTGAACTAATAGAGCAAGAATTCACTCATCACCATGAAGATATCACCAAGCAACTCATGAAGGATCCACCTTCATGACCCAAACACTTCTCAGTAGGTCTCACCTCTGATATTGGAGATCAGATTTCAAACTGGGATTTGGCAGGGCCAAACAAATCAAACTAGCAGATGGCCATGCTCAGCTAATCATAGAAGAAAAGCAGAATGACCACATCTACAAGGCATTATATTAAATAATATGTGTAGCACTAAGATGAGCCAGATGCTGACTCCTTCCTCCTATGCTTATCCCCTGAGAGAGATGTCTGGAACCAGCAACAAATTTATGCATTAATTCATTCAACCATGCAACTCCTTCTTCCAAAATTAATTATAAATATCAAGGAGAAGATTGTTGTTGATCTACAGGGCAATGTTAATAAAACTGAAGAAGTAGGATGTTATCATTATTTTGGAGGTAGAATCACAGGTTCATGTAGCTGATTACATTTGGAACTCAAAGGCAAGGGTCAAGCCAAATAGAACTGAAGTTTTGTAACCCTGAGCCAAGGTACTGGCCGGTTGAATAATTAGATGGACGACAATGTGTTAATATGTTTTGGTAGGGGGTTGATATGTTTGTTTCAGAAGGTATTAAGGTTAAGACATCAATGAAATAGCTTAGTAACGAAAATATAGAGCATTACAAGAAATAGCCTACTTCAGGCAAGCCACAATAATGCTCCAGAGTGTCCCTAAAACATGCAAGGCCTTTTCAAATATCCACAACTTTTGCAAATGTTTTTCACACTAAGACAGATGATCTTTGAGGCTCTTCCTATCAGACAAAGCATGAGGCATTTCTCAAAGTTCCAGAAACACATCCCATATTTCTTTTTTTTTTTTTTTTTTTTGAGACGGAGTCTCGCTCTGTCGCCCAGGCTGGAGTGCAGTGGCGCGATCTCGGCTCACTGCAAGCTCCGCCTCCCGGGTTCACGCCATTCTCCTGCCTCAGCCTCTCCGAGTAGCTGGGACTACAGACGCCCGCCACCACGCCCGGCTAATTTTTTGTATTTTTTAGTAGAGACGGGGTTTCACCGTGGTCTCAATCTCCTGACCTCGTGATCCGCCCGCCTCGGCCTCCCAAAGTGCTGGGATTACAAGCGTGAGCCACTGCGCCCGGCCTCTTTTTTTATATTTAATTTTTGTGGGTACATAGTTGGTGTATATATTTATGAGGTATATGAGATATGTTAATATAGGCATGCAATGCATAATAATCACATCAGAGTAAATGGGGTATCCATCACTTCTAGCATTTATCCTTTGTAGTACACACCATCCAATTATACTTTTTTAGTTATTTTAAAATTTACAATTAAATTATTATTGTCTATAGCCACCCTGTTGTGCTATCAAATACTAGGTCTTATTCACACTTTCTATTTTTTTGTGTATACCCATTAACCATTCCCACTTCCTCCCCACATCTCTCAGTACACTCCAGCCTCTGGTAACCATCCTTCTTACCCTCTATCTCAGTGAGTTGAGTTGTTTTAATTTTTGGCTCCTACAAATAAGTGAGAGCATGCAAAGTTTGTCATTCTGAGCTAGGCTTATTTCACTTAGCATAATGTCCTCCAGTTCATTCAATCCATGTTGTTGCAAATGACAGGCTATCACATTGTGTTTATTGCTGAATACTATTCTCTTGTGTATATGTACCACATTTTCTTTATCTATTCATTTATTGATGGGCAATTCGTTTTCTTCAAAATCTCAGTTATTGTGAATAGTGCTGCAATAAACATAGGAGTGCAGATGTCTCTTTGATACACTTTATTTCTTTTGGGTATATACATAGAAGTGAGATTGCTGGATAATATAATGGTTCTAGTCTAGCTCTTTGAGGAACCTCCAAAGTGTTTCCCATAGTGGTGGTACTAATTTGCATTCCACAGTGTATGAAGGTTCCCTTTTCTCCACATTTGTTATTGCCTGTCTTTTGGATATAAGCCATTTTAACTGGGCTGAGATGATGTCTCATTATAGTTTGTATCTGCATTTCTCTGATGATCAATAATGTTAAGCACCTTTTCATATACCTGATAATCATTTGTATGTCTTCTTTTGAGAAATGTCTATTCAGATACTTTGCCCATTTTTAAATCAGATTATTAGATTTTTTCTATAGAGTTGTTTGAGCTCCTTTTATATGCTGGTTATTAATACCTTGTCACATGGGTAGCTTGTAAATATTTTCTCCAATTCTGTGAGTTGTCTCTTCACCTTGTTGATTGCTTCCTTTGCTGTGTGGAAGATTATTGTATTAGTCAGGGTTCTCCAGAGGGACAGAACTAGTGGAATAGATATATACATATATAAAAGGAGTTTATTAAGTATTAACTCACAGATCACAAAGTTCCACAATGGGCTGTCTACAGGCTGAGGAGTAAGGAGAGCCAGTCTGAGTTCTAAAACTGAAGAACTGGGAGTCCAGTGTTCAAGGGCAAGAAGCATTCAGCACAGGAGAAACATGTAGGCTGGGAGGCTAGGTGAGTCTCTGTTTTCACATTTTTCTGCCTGCTTTTTATTCTAGCCATGCTGGCAGCTAATTAAATTGTGCCCACCCCAATTAACACTTGATGACTCAAATGTTAATCTCCTTTGGCAACAGCCTCACAGGTATACTCAGGATTCATACTTTGTATTTTTCAATCTAATCAAGTTGATATTCAGTATTACCCATCACAAGTCCACCTCTTTTCAACTTTAACCCATACGCATCTCCTGAGACCATATATAATCTTCAAATAAAGATAATAATAAGGTCATAATTACGTCTAACATAACACAACTATCCTTCTTACAACCAGAAATGCACAAATCCCCAAACTAAGTACTATTACAAAAAATTAACATTACTTAAATGCTGATGTGTAGTCAATAAATCTTATGTCACATGATAAAGGAGAAAGGAAATAAAACCAAGATATTTTGTTAGTATAAGTATATGAATTCACAAACATGCTTTTAACAAAAGAAGGCAAAAATACTCATGACAAATACAATCCTTGTTTCTGCAGCAGGTCACATGGTCATAGCTACTGTAGACTACCTTCTATTACCCATTCTGAATCACCTTTGCCTCAGCAAGCACCTCAGCAGGTCATGTTTTTTGTTTGTTTGTTTGTTTGTTTCCTGGTGGAGTGACCCAAAACTTCATTCCTAACACATCTGGGTCATTTGTAGTCCTCCCTGGATTTGGCTGTTGTAGTTTCCCATTGACCTTAACCACAGGGCATGGTAATACTAAGAGACTTCCCAATGGATCTCCTGTATTCCATGCTTACTCTTCCTTACCTCCGTCGCACAGTGGTAGACTGATTTCATCTTGATAGTCCAGGTCAATCACCCCCGCCAACACTATAACTCCCATTTTAGCCTGTTGAGTTAAAGGTAGGAGGAGGCCAAAATGTCCATGTGGCAATCTTAACTTTCAGTTTAATGAAATCCTTGTTTTGTCTTCTGGTGGCAGCATTCCTCCCTCGGGAACAAAGACTTCTAGGCCAGCAGAAGGTAATGTTGTGGGAACAGGAAGAAAAAATTTTGCTAGTGGGTCACTAGGGTGATGGTGAGTGGTGCCACTTCCACTTCCACCCCTTGATTTCTGGACCCATGAATCCTGGCTATGGGTGATTCAGAGTGTACATGGCCTTCTGGAGAACTTTACCCCAGCACTGCAAAATATTGTCATCGAGTTGGCATTGTAATTGCGACTTCAAATGGCCATCACTGTTGCCTCAGACAGCACAGGGTTTATCTCCTCAAACAATGGTGGAAAGGCTGATGGGCTGATGGCAGCATGGGTCACAGAGGGGATGTTACCACTACTGGGGGTGGGAAGCTGTTTCTTCTGGCAAAAAGGCTTATCAGAGTTTAAAGTCTCAGTGTCCCCAGCTTCATCAGGGTCCTCCCACACATCCCCATTCCAAGTTGCAGGGTTCCATTCTTTTCTAATCAATGCCCTCACTTTAACCGTAGACAACTGGCAAGGCTGTGCATACACCTTTTGTTGCAGGTCAGCCACTTTCAGGATAAGAGCTTATGTCTGTTTTTCCACAATTTCGGCTTTTTCTCCACAGGAGATAAGACTCTCACTCAGGGCAATCTTAGTAGATTTGAGGCTCAGTATCTGCTTCTGAAGCCAGGAGATAGAATCCCTGAGTTCATCATTTTATTTCATCACTTTTTCTACTGAACTTAGGAGCAACCAACCAGCTTCAATATGCTCCTTGGTTCTCCACATATGGTCAAAGGTGCTATGTATGGAGTCACTAAACTCCTTGCCTCTCATGAGCAATGAATCAGGAGTGTCAAATGCATTTATTTTGCATAACTCTCTAAATAGTTCATGCCAAGGACGATCAGTGTTCTCCGTACTATTAGAAGTAGAGTTCTTAGCATTTTTGGGTCTAACCATATTAAGCAGGCAACTCCAGAAACCCCAAAACGAACAAAAGAACCACATATTTAATATTCTGTTCCTCTAGACCCCACTCCTGGTACCAAAATCTGTATCAGTCCTGGCTCTCTAGGGGGACAGAAATATATATTTCGTTAGTTCTGTCCCTCTGGAGACTATATATATATATGAGTTTATTAAGTAGTATTAACTCACATGATCACAAGGTCCCACAACAGGTCATCTGCAGACTGAGGAGCAGGGAGAGCCAGTCCAAGTTCCCAAACTATAGAACTCGGAGTCTGATATTCAAGGGCAAGAAACATTCAGCATGGGAGAAAGATGTTGGCTGGGAGGCTAGGCCAGTCTCTCTTTTCTCATTTTTCTGCCTGCTTATATTCTAGCCTCGCTGGCAGCTGATTAGATTGTGCCCGCCTAGATTAAGGGTGGGTCTGCCTTTCCAAGCCCGCTGACTAAAATGTTAATCTCCTCTGGCAATACCCTCACAAACACACCCAGAATCAATACTTTGTATTTTTCAATCCAATGAAGCTGACATTCAGTATTAACCATCACAGTTATTAACATACTGTGATCTCATTTGTCCAGTTTTGCTTTGTTTACTTGTGCTTCTGTAGTATTACTAAAGAAACTTTGCGCAATCCAATGTGCTGGATAGTTGGTCTATATGCCTGTTTGTATGCTAGTATCATGATGTTTTGGTTACTATACCTCTGTAGTATAATTTGAAATCAGGTAATGTGATTCCTCCAGCTCGGTACTTTTTGCTTAAGATAGCTCTGGCTATTCTACATCTTTTGTGGTTCCATATAAATTCCAGAATTTTTTTTTATTTCTGTGAGGAATGTCATTAGTATTTTGATAGGAGTAGCATTAAGTCTGTAGATTGCTTTGAGTAGTAGAAACATTTTAGGAATATTGAGTCTTCCAATCCATGAACGTAGAATATCTTCTCATTATTTTGCATCCTCCTCAATTTCTTGTATCAATATTAGTTTTGTTGTTACTGTACTTTAAGTTCTGGGATACACGTGCAGAATGTGCAGGTGTGTTACATAGCAGAACGTGCAGGTTTGTTACATAGGTATACATGTGCCATGTGGTTTGCTGCACCCATCAACCCATCATCTACATTAGCTATTTCTCCTCATGTTATCCCTCCCCTAGCCTCCGACTCCCCAGCAGGCCCTGGTGTGTGATATTCCTGTCCCTGTGTCCATGTGTTCTCACTGTTCAACTCCCACTTATGAGTAAGAAGATGTGTTGTTTGGTTTTCTGTTCCTGTGTTAGTTTGGTGAGAATGATGGTTTCCAACTTCATCCATGTCCCGCAAAGGACATGAACCCATCCTTTTTTATGGCTGCATAGTATTCCATGGTGTATATGTGCCACATTTTCTTTATCCAGTCTATAATCGATGGGCATTTGGGTTGGCTCCAAGCCTTTGCTATTGTGAACAGTGCTGCAATAAACATATGTGTGCATGTGTCTTTATAGTAGAAGGATTTATAATCCTCTGGGTATATACCCAGTAATGGGATTGCTGGGTCAAATGGTATTTCTGGTTCTAGATCCTTCAGAAATCACCACACTGTCTTCCACAATTGTTGAACTAACTTACACTATAGTTTTTATTATAGACATCTTTAATCATTCTCATTAACTTAATTTCTAGGTGTTTTAATTGTTGATATAATAATAAGATTACATCCTTGATTTCTTTTACAAATTGTTTGCTGTTAAAATATAGACATGCTACTGGTTTTTGTATGCTGATTTTGTATCCTACAACTTTACAGAACTTGTTCATTAGTTTTGATAGTTTTCTTGTGAAGTCTTAAAAATTTTCCAAATATAAGGTCATATCATCTGCAAAAAAAGGAAAATTTGACTTCCTTTTTTTTCAATTTGGATGCCGTTTGTTTCTTTCTCTTGTCTGACTGCTTTATCTAGGACTTCCAGTATTATGTGGAACAACAGTAGTGAAAGTAGCTCCTTGTCATGTTCCAGATCTTAGATGAAAGATTTCAGAATTTCCCCATTCAGTGTAATACTACATGTGGTTCTGTTGTATATGGCTCTTATTATATTGAGTTATGTTTCTTCTGTACGCAGTTTTTGAGGGTTTTTTAAATCAAGAAGAAATGTTGAATTTTATCAATGCTTTTTCAGCATTAATTGAAATGATTATATGGATTTTGTCCTTCATTCTGTTAAAATGTATCATTTTTTAGTAGAGATGGGGTTTCACCGTATTAGCCAGGATGGTCTCGATCTCATGACTTCATGATCCACCTGCCTCAGCCTCCCAAAGTGCTGGGATTACAGGCGTGAGCCACCATGCCCGGCCAGATTTAATCTTTTCATATGCAATGGCCTCCCACTGGAGCCTTCTGATTACTAAATATCTTTCGCAGTTTGGTGTCTAACCTAGGTGGTAGAGGAAGGGGCCTAGCAATGTCATTCTGAGCTTAACTCATGGAGTAAGAAGAGGGAGTGACCAAGCAGGCAGCAGTGGCCATGTGAGTGTGGTCATGAAGCCACATACCTAGAGCTCTCTAGCCATCACAGAATCACTGACAGCAAGGTTGGCTCAACCAAAATAGTCAAAACAGATTTCCTGTGCCGAGAGACATCTTAGAGCTACAGCAAGCAGTGCGTTCCCCAGCATCTGCTAATGGTGATCTCAAGTATCCAAAAGTGCTTAGAATATTAGCCATCTTTTTTTTCTAAGTTTGTATATTCAAAATATATTATTTCAATGCAACATGATCCCTTACGGTGAATCCTAAAACAAAAAAGAACTAGAGATTAGTGAAAAAATATGCAAAATCCAAGTAAAGCCTGGAGTTTTACTTGATATTAATGTACCATCAACAATAATGTCTAGTTTAGAAAAATGTATTATAGAAATGGAAAATATTAATATTAGAAGAAGTTGAGTAAGAGGTATTTACTTACCACCTGTACTACCTTTGCAACTTTTATATAAATCTAGAATTATTCTGAAATAAAGTTTATTTAAAAAATGAATGATAGCCTTGGGGTACAGCCAAGATGGAGCAAGCAAGAAAAGCATAACATTTCTCTTAGTGATTACAGCAAAACCTCTGGATAAATACCATAGCAACTACCTGAAGACTCTCAGGAAACTGAATAATAACAAAACAACTGGGGATAGAGGCAAAATGTGAAGAATTATCCACAGTGTATTGGTGAGCATCTTGTTTCCTTTCCATTTATCTCCCAGATGAGCCGGCCAAATCAGAAACATATGGGGTGGGGACTGCAAAATCTCCAAAAGCAGTTATCTTTATAACAAGAGGACAAACAAAAAGGCCCCACAGAATGTGAAATCCTCTTAATAAAAAGTCAAAATCCTCTTAATAAAAAGTCAAAACCAGAAGCTTATTTTTTTTTCTTTTTAAGTCCTGTTCCAAGACCAACTCCATTCACAGAACTATATTACAGGAGCGCATCTATTCAGCAGAGGTGTTAAGACACCACCAGAAAACCTGCCTCTCTGTGTAGAGACATCAGAAAAAAAAAATATGACTAGAATTCCTACTATATTTTCTCTCTTCCCTTGTCACATTGCACAGGGCAGGCCCAATCATGTGAAACTGTGTGACAATGTGGGAGGCTAAAACTATGAGAGAATGTCACCTTGATGGACATAAAAATGGATAAAAGGAGCCTCTTATGGCTCCCTGAGAAAACAGACCAGGAGAAGCAGATTCCTAACTCTGTGCATGATGTGACATAAGTCCTGGGGTAACCCTCAAGCTGCACTTGTGTGGAACATCTCCCTCTTTCCACGCCCATATCAAAGGCTTCGAGAATTGAACTTTTAGGTACACATCTGCATAAGTCCCAGAGCATGTTCTGAGGGGCACATACATGGAAGAGATCAAATAATAAAGCAAATGCTTTAAAAACTCAACTGATATTAAAACCACAGTCCACAAAATGTGAGGAAGAACTTGCAGTCTGAACTTAATTGCATTGATTACCTGCTTAAACAAAACTAAACAAAACTAATCAATATTCTCAAGATTTTAACAGAAACCAGAGTTCCACAATAAATTATTTAAAATAATTTTTTATAAATTAATATTTAAATCTATAAATTTATTTATAAAATAAATCTGGAATACAATCCAAAATTATTCTACATGCAAAAATCAAGGGAAATGTAAAAATCTTGCAAGGAAAAGACAACTAACAAATGCTGACCCTGAGATTACCCGGATGTTTCAATTATAAGACAAGACTTTAAAGCAGATCTTATAACCAGTTTCATAAGTTAAGGTGACCAGATCTGAAGCAAGTAGAAATATAGAAGTTTTCAGCAAGAACATATAAACTACTTTTTAAATGGAATATAACATGTGAAATGACAGAATGGACTCAATGGTAAAATGGGGATGGAAAAGGGATGAGTCAGTGAACTCGAAGGTATGTCAAAAGAAATGACTGAATCTGAAGAATACAGAATATATTGTGTTTCAATATATTTCAAAATATATTGAAAAAAATATGAACAAAGACTCTGAGACTTGTGAGTGAAGATGAGAAGAAAGAGAATGGTGCAAAAAACATTTTTTAATAAATGGCTAAATACTTTTCCAAATTTAATGACAGTCATATTATTCTTCAGTTCTGCTTATTTTGTCTATTCTGATATTATCCCTACTGATATCTATAGTTAAATTTTATTCACTTTAACTGCAGTGTAGTTTTTCATCATATAAATATGTTATCCACTCTCCTAATGAACATTTTGTTTTTTTCTCAAGTATTTTACTACTATAAATAATTCTTCACTGATCTCTCCTATACATATCCCCCATTCACATACATATTAGTTTATCTAAATTATATATAATTAATAAAGAATATTGGTGATTCAAAGTGTATATATGTTTTTTCTTATGTTGATAAATAATAATCTAAAATGATTGTAACAATTATCACTCCCTTCAGCACTTTATGAGAATTTGTGTTACTGTCCATGTTCTTCACACCTGTCCTCTGGGAAAATATGCATAATTGGATTTTCTGTTCCTCAATTTAATTTTTATTAGATTTAGGCCAGTTCATACTTGATATCTCAAGTTAATTTTGGAGTCATTATTTTATTGTATTCTGTATAGTTTTTTGTTTTTTATTCTTTGCTTTCCTTGAGTATATGCTCTTGTTCTTTTTTCTAACATCTTGAGTTAAATTCTTAGCTCATTAATTTTCAGTCATTTTTTATAAACATGTAAGTCTATACATCTTGTAATAACAATTATAGTTGAATCCCTTAAGTTGTCTCTATGTTAACTTAATTTTTATTTAGTTCTAAATATTTTATAATTTGCTATTAGATTTTCTTGGATTCATGAATTATATAGGATCTTCTTTTTTCTCTCAAACATACAATGAGATGTAGTGACTTCTGGATTTTTATTCTGCTATTGGCATCTAGTTTAAATGTATTTCCTTAAGATAACGTATTTTGCTTGCTATTGATTATTAACTGTTTGTAGACTTTTGATTTGTGGAACAGTAGATTATTTGTAAATTATTCACATGGGTTCAAAAAAAACTTTTGATCTCCAATGGTTGGGTGACCTACAGTCAAAGTATTAATTGAACTGTATTAATTGAACGAACTATGTATATGCATATCTTCTTACTGAATGATATTCATCTGCTTGATGTAGTATTTATTGAGAAACTGGCTTTAAAATCTGAACTCTATAATTATAAAATTTAAATTTTCTCAGCAATTTTGTCATTTTAACTTTAAGATCAGATAATAAATTATCATTTAATTTTAAGATAGCAATGATATACGCTATACACATTTTACACTTATTGTGATTGCCAGAGCATTGTTCTTTTTTCAGTTTATAATGATATTTTTATTCTATCATATTTTAAAGTATATCTTTTATATGTGAATATATATTAAATATTAATATTTTGCATCAGCTTTCTTTTTGTAATATTCACCTGATATACCCTTTGTTATACCTATAACTGTCCCTTTACTTTCATTATCCTTCCATTATCCTTTGTCCCTCTGTTTAAGAGCATATAGCTGGCATTTAAAAAGCCAAATCTCAGAATCTTTGCCTCTTAACTATAAAATGTAGGCTGTTCAAATTCATTTTGTTTAGTGACATTTAATATTAATGTATACTGTCTGACTTTTTTAACATGAATATTTGACATAAAATCTCATACTTATTTAGCACCTTTACTATTACTTACTATTCTTCTAAACCTTACACAACAGTTAGGCCCCTTGACTTTTGATTTATTTTTTCTCCTCTTACATTAAATTATTAAAAATGTTAGTTTCAACTTCCTTTTATAACCTTCCAATTAATAATTATTTTGACCCTTAATGAATATTTATATTTATGCATGATTTTAACTATTCCTTTGCTCATCATTGCTTCTTGTATCATCCTCTTGTCATTCCCTACTCTCCTCCTGATGATCTCCAAGGACAAAGGAGGTAATTATAGATCTGATTTTAAGCTGCTTCTTTTCTTCTGTATCCTATTTTCATTATATCTTATTTCTCTCTTATTTTTTATTTCTCTTCCTTATAGTCTTCTCATCTCCGTACTTAATAGAAGGTCTATGTGATGACTAATTTTATATGTCAACTTGGATAGGCCATAGTACCCAGGTATTTGTTCAAACATGCCTAAATGTGATCATGCAAGTATGTTTTTGTATGCAGAATAAAATAATTTTTCAACTTCATTCTTCTATATATGGCTATCCATTGTCCCAGCACCATTTGTTAAAAAGGCATTTTTTCCCCAACAAATAGTCTTGTCACCCTGTCAAAAATCAGTTGGCTACAGATGTATGGGCTTATTTTTGGACTTTCATTTCTGTTTCATTGATAACATGTCTATCTTTGTGCCATTATCAAGATGTCATGATTGCCATTGTTCTGTACTAGCTTTTGAAATCGGAAAGGGTGAGTCCTTCTAATTTGGTCTTATTTTCCAATTTTTTTTTTGTCTATTCTTGGCTTATTGTAATTCCATGTGATTTTTACAATCAGCTTGCCAAATTTTCCAGAATGTGGGCTGGGATTCTTGCCCTCTTGTCAATGATAATTTCTCCAACGCATGAAAATAGGATGTTTTCCCAATTATATAGATCTTTCCACAATGTTTTGAAGTTTCAAAATATAAATTTTGCCTTTTGTTAAATCTATTTCTAAATGTTTTATTTATTTTGATATTTAAGTAAATGTTACTGATTTTTAATTTTATTTTTGGATGTTTACTGCTTTTTTGTTGAAATAAAGTTAATTTTCATATATTGGTCTTGTATCCTGTAATCTTACTGAACCCATTTACTAGCTCCTATAGTATTATAGTGGATTCTTTAAGATTTTTTGCATACATGATCATGTTATCTGCAAGGAGAGATAATTTTATTTTTCCTTCCAATATGTATTTGTTGTAATTTATTTCTCTTGTCTAATTGCCCAGACTAGTACTTCCAGAGTAAGAGTAGTGGAAGAAGACTTCTTTGTCTTGCTGCTGATTTTAGGGAGAAAGCATTCAATCTTTCACCACAATGTCTGAAGTTAGAGTCACTGATGCCTTTTACCGTGTTGAAATGTTTCTTCTATTCCTGGTATGTTGACTAATTTTATCATTAAAGTGTACTGAATTTTGTTAAATCCTTTTCCTGAATATATTGAAATGATCATGTGATACTTTTCCATTAATATGATGTATTATACTAACTGATTTTCAGATGTTAAACCAGCTTGGTGTTCTTGGGATAAATACCACTTGGTTATGGTGTATGATTTTTTAAATATACTACTAGATTCAGGTTGCTAGTATCTTGTATCTATATTCTTAATAGATATTAATTAGTCTGTAGTTTTTTTTGTCTTGTTTTGTTTTGTTTTTCTTGTTACATGTTTAGTTGGTTTTGGTGTCTGGAAAATACTAGCCAAAAAACAGTTGTAAAGTGTTCTCTTCTACTTTTAAGAAGATCTGTAAAAAATTATTACTTCTCCAAATATTTTTTAGAATTTAGCATTGAAACCATCTGGAACTGGCCTTTTCTTGGTGGATAGCTTTTGTTGTTTGTTTTGAATTTCTCCTGTCTTTTTTATTTAAAGACGATTTTTTAGAGCAGTTTTAGCATCCCAGCAAAACTGAGAGTTAGGTACAGAGATTTCCCACATATGTCACAATTTACCTGAGGGTTCACTCGGTGTTTTATCTCTATGGGTTTGGACAAATGTATAATGGCATGTATCCACCGTTGCCAGACTGAATAGTTTAACTACCGTAACAATCTTTTGCACTCTGCCTATTTTTCTTCACACCTTGACAATCAATGATTTTTTACATTTTTATTTATTTATTTTTATTTTATTAAGTTCCGGGGTACATGTGCAGGATGTGCAGGTTTGTTACATAGGTAAACGTGTGCCATGGTGGTTTGCTGTAACTAACAACTCATCACCTAGGTATAAGCCGAACATATATGAGCTTTTTTCCCTAACGCTCTCCCCACCCACCTTCCCCTGACAGGCACCAGTGAATGTTGTTTCCCTCCCTGTGTCCCTGTGTTCTCATTGTTCACCTCCCATTTATAAGTGAGAAGATGCAGTATTTGGTTTTCTGTTCCTGGGTTAGTTTGCTGACGATAATGGCTTCCAGCTTCATCCATGTTCCCACAAAGGACATTGCCTCATTCCTTTTTATGGCTGCATGGTATTCTGTGGTATATATGTACCACATTTTCTTTATCCAGTCTATCATTAATGGGCATTTGGGTTGATTCCATGTCTTTGCTATTGTGAATAGTGCTGCAATGAATATATGTGTGCATGTATCTTTATAATAGAATGATTTATATTCCTTTGAGTATATACCCAGTAATAGCATTGCTGGGTCAAATAGTATTTCTGATTCTAAATCTTTGAGGCATCACCACACTGTCTTCAACAATGGTGGAACTAGTTTACATTCCTACCAACAGTGTAAAAGCGTTCTTACTTCTCAGCAACCTTGCCAGCTTCTGTTTTTCCTTGATTTTTTAATAATTGTCATTCTTACTGGCATGGGATCTCATTGTGGTTTGATTTGTATTTCTCTTTAAAGATCAGTGATGTTGAGCTTTTCTTCACGTTTGTTGGCTGCATGTTTGTCATTTTTGAGAAGTGTCTGTTCATATTTTTTGCCCACTTTTTAATGGGGTTGTTTGTTTTTCTTGTAAATTTGCTTAAGTGCCTTGCCTATTCTGGATATTAGATCTTTGTCAGATGGGTAAATTGCAAAAATTTTCTACCATTCTGTAGGATGTCTGTTAGCTCTGATGATGTTTCTTTTTTCTTTTTTTTTTTTTCTGTGCAGAAGCTCTTTAATTAGATTCCATCATCAATTTTTGCTTTTGTTGCAATTACTTTTGGCATTCCTATTATGAAATCTTTGCCTGTGCCTATGTCCTGAATGGTATTTCCTAGATTTTCTTCTAGGGTTTTATAGTTTGAGGTTTTACATTTAAGTATTTATCTTGAGTTAATTTTTGTATAACGTGTAAGAAAGGGATCCAGTTTGAATTTTCTGCATGTGGCTAGTCAGTTCTCCTAGCACCATTTATTAAATAAGGAGTCCTTCTCCTATTGCTTGTTTCTGTCAGATTTGTTGAAGATTAGATGGTTGTAGTTGCGTAGTTTTATCTCTGAGTTCTCTATTCTGTTCCACCGGCCTATGTGCCAGTTATTGTACCAGTACAATGCTGTTTTGGTTAGGGAGCATGATGCCTCCAGCTTTGTTCTTTTTGCTTAGGATTGTCTTGTTTATGCAAGCTCAGTTTTGGTTCCATCTGAATTTTAAAATAGTTTTTATCTAACGATGTGAAGAATGTCAATGGTAGTTTAATGGGAGTAGCATTGAATCTATAAGTTGCTTTGGGCAGTATGGCCACTTTTATAAGATATTGATTCTTTCTATCCATGAGCATGGAAACTTTTTTTCATCTGCTTATGTCCTCTTTGTTTTCCTTGAGCAGTGGTTTGTAGTTCTCTTTGAAGAGGTCCTTCACTTCACTTGTTAGCTGTATGTCTAGGTATTTTACTCTCTTTGTGGCAATTGTGAATAGGAGTTCATTCATGATTTGACTCTCTCCTTGCCTGTTGTTGGTGTATAGGAATGCTTGTGATTTCCGTACATTAATTTTGTATCCTGAGACATTGTTGAAATTACTTATCAGTTTAAGAAGCTTTTCGGATGGGTTTTTCTAGATATAGGATCACGTAATCTGCAAATAAAGATCATTTGACCTCCTCTGTTCCTATTTTGAATATGTTTTCTTTCTTTCTTTCTTTCTTTTTTTTTTTTGACAGAGTTTTGCTTTTGTTGCCCAGGCTGGAGTGCAATGGCACGATCTCGGCTCACCACAACCTCCGCCTCCCAGGTTCAAGCGATTCTCCTGCCTCAACCTCCTGAGTAGCTGGGATTACAGGCATGCCCCACCATGCCCGGCAATTTTTTTTTTTTTTTTTTTTGTATTTTTAGTAGAAATGGGGTTTCTCCATGCTGGTCAGGTTGATCTCAAACTCTCGACCTTAGGTTATCCACCCGCCTCGGCCTCCCAAAGTGCTGGGATTACAGGCATGAGCCACCACGCTTGGCCTATTTCTTTCTCTTGCCTGATATCCCTGGCCAGAACTTCCAACACTATGTTAAATAAGAGTGGTGAGAGAGGGCATCCTTGTCTTGTGCCAGTTTTCAAGGGGAATGATTCCAACTTTTGCCCCTTCAGTATGATATTGGTTGTGGGTTTGTCATAAATGACTCTTATTATTTTGAGGTATGTTCCTTCAATACCTAGTTTATTGAGAATTTTTACATGAAAGAATGTTGGATTTTATCAAAGGCCTTTTTTTTTTGCATCTACTGAGATAATCATGTGTTTCTTGTCTTTAGTTCTGTTTATGTGATGAATTATGTTTACTGATTTGTGTATGTTGAGTCAGCATTGCGTCCCGAGGATGAAGCTGACTTGATCATTGTGGATAAGCTTTTTGATGTGCTGCTGGATTTGCTTTGCCAGTATTGTATTGAGGATTTTTGCAGTGATGTTCTTCAGGGATATCGACCTGAAGTTTCCTTTTTTGTTTTATCTCTGCCAGGTTTTGGTATCAGAATGATGCTCACCCCATAAAATGAATTAGGGAGGAGTTTCTCCTTTTCAAGTGTTTGGAATAGTTTCAGAAGAAATGGTACCGGATCATCTTTGTACCTCCGATAGAATTCAGCTCTAAATCCATCTGGACCTGGGCTTTTTTTTGTTAGTAGGCATTTATTACTGTGTCAATTTCAGAACTTATTATTGGTCTATTCAGGGATTAAACTTCTTCCTGGTTCAGTTTGGAAGATTGTATGTGTACAGGAATGTATTCATTACTTCTTGGTTTTCCAGTTTATTTGCAAAAATGTGTTTTCTCTGAGGGTTGTTTGTATTTCTGTGGGGTCAGTGGTGGTATACCCCTTTTCATTTCTGATTGTGTTTATTTGAATCTTTTCTCTTCTTTATTAGTCTTGCTAGCAGTCTACCTATTTTATTTATTATTTTCCAAAACCAGCTCCTTTATTTGTTGATTTTTTGAAGGGTTCAGTTGAACAAAATAATTTAACACAAATTCTATTTTATAATAAAGTATTGAATGCTGTACACAAATAGATGTTTATAGACACAATGAGATGTGAAAACAGAAAACACAATATCAAAAAAATGCCAGCAACACAGTAAACTGCAGAGTATCAGTTTGTAAACCAAAAGATATCTAAGACAGATCTCAACCAATTTAGAAGTTTATTTTGCCGAGGTTAAAGGTATGCCCAGGAAGAAAAAAAACAAAAAAACAAAACAAAATGCAGAATTACACAACTAGTTGTAAAGAAAATGGCTGTGCTTCAGTCAGGAGTAATCCAAGGCAGACATCCGGTACCATGACACAGCAGGTTTGGAGCACAGGTGCACAGTCCCATGCACTACGTAATTACATTTACGTAGCCTTTAATGTTACCTGTTTGTGTGAGCTCACATCTGGCTTTGAGCCACTGTTGTCTGTGAGAAATATAACTGCACTGCTGACTCAGTAGCAGAGAGGGGGAGAGAATAAAGCCATGTCCCAACTGCCTACAGTCTCTGGAGTGTTCTTTTAGCTACCAGCCACTGGTCCACCAGATATCCTTGGACCCCAGCTCAGTTTGGAGTCTGATAATTGGCCTAGTCAGCAGGATCCCAAGGTGAGTGAACCCTTGGCCCCCAGTGATGCCAGGTCAGCCATGTGGCCCCAACAAGGGTTGTGGTCCCTGGTGGCAGCTGTGCTGTTGGAAAGGCCTTAATGGAAACATGGACAGTGGTGGATGGGTCCTCTGCAAGCATGGAGAAGATACTGAAGCACCTGGAAGCACTGAGCACCAAGAAGGAGAGCGCCTTTCCTGGCAGAGTTGAATGGGCATTTTTGACTGTGCTACGCAAAGTGCATGTTCAGTCCCTGCAGGATGCAATGCAGGTAAAGAACCTCCAGGTGCAAGCAGAGTCCCTGGAGGCCCGGATACACTTAATTTTGGAACAAGAATTAAGGACTGCTGTTAGTGGGGGCCTGGGCTCACCATCCTGGCCAGAGTCCCCCATTCAGTCTGATACCGAGGAGGAAGAATCTCTGCTCGCCCAGTGGTCCATCAGAAATTAGAGCAGGAACAGCCATTGGGGCCCCAGAAGCAGGCTCAGGAACCCCCTATTGTGACGGAGCACACATCATACACTGCCTATACCTCAGCTGAGTTGCAGGAATTAGGTAAACAGTGTCGGCAGTGCTTGAGGGACACCTACCCGCCTGGATGCTTCGCCTTTGGGATGAAGGAGCTGACAGTATCATCTGCTCCACCTCTGAAATGGAAACGTTGGCCTCCATTATGACTCATCCTGTCCTCTATCAGCAATTTCAAGTGAGCAGGTGGTTAGCGCAGAGGCAAGGTGACCAAATCCTGATTGACTGCATGATGGCAGCCATACAGACAGTATGAAATGATGCCAGAGAAATACCAGAAACTGTGAGTAAATGGGAGTCCTATGTAGATTTGGTGCAAGTAATTTGGGAAATAGGTATGCGGCAGGCTATGTTCAATCTGAATACCTGAGGGCCGGATAATGAACACTTTACCTCCCACCTGAATGACCTTGTGTTGGGCTCTGCGGCCCCCGGGTGTCTTCGGCCCCCTGGCCGCTGTCCTCACTCCATATGTGGGGTGCTGGCCACCTCATTGGACACAAAGGGGCCCCGATGGGTGACTCACATGCAGATGTGGATTGATTTGATTTTGGCTGGGGTTGCCTGAGAGAAAATCGATAGGCAACCCAAGGAGGTGCTGTTAACTTTGTGGAGGAAATTGTCCCCGGAGCAGCAATTCCAGAAAGTGCCCAAGAGGGGGCAGGAGGATGCTGCTCCACCCAGACCCCACCCCTGCACCGCGCCCGCCCCATCACCACCACACACACTCCAGACACTCCAGCTCAAGGACTACTTGCAGGTGGGTGGAGGTATAGAGCCTTTTGTTTTTGATTAGGGAACTGGCTGACGTGCCCACCTTATAGGGACACTGGATGGCCAGAGGCCACGTGTGGAATTGGCAATCCACTGGTTCCCCACCAACATACGGTTGGTGCTGGTGCTGGTAGACACTGCTGCAGATTATAGCCTCATCTACAGGAACCTGGATAAGTTTCTGGGCAAGGCTGCATACATGGGTGGCTGTGGAGGCCAGTCAGTGAAAGTGAAACCTGTATCTTTGCACCTTGGCATCAGCCTCTTGGCTTGCTGCTTAATACTGTGTATTCTCTCCCACACCTGAATACATTCTGAGGTTGGATATTTTACATGGCTTGACTTTACCAACCATGGCCAGAGAATTCAGACTCCAAGTACGTGTGGTTAAGCTGGTATTGTGTGGACATACGCATCACCAGCCCCAGGTCCTGCCACAACCCCTGTGGGTTACTTTTACTGTCAATACTGCTCGCCAGGTGGGCATATGGAGATAACTGAGAATATTAAGAAGAGGAGGTTCAGATAGTGCATGACACCCACAGTCCCTACAGTTCTCCAGTATGGCCAGTCAGAAAGCCTGATGGTACTTGGCAGATGACAGCGGATTATCAAGAACTAAATAAAGTAACACTCCCTTTACATGCAGCTGTGCCATCTATCACGAATTTGATGGACCACTTGATGATAGAACTGGAATAGTACCACTATGTGGTGGACTTGGCCAATGCAGTCCAGGAACAGTTTGCCTTCACATGGGAAGGGTGACAATGGGCTTTCACAGTGTTGCCACAGGGCTATGTGCATAGCTCCATCATATGTCATGATCTCATTGCCACGGATTTAGCTTCCTGGAAATGTCCAAAAGAGGTCAACCTATTCCTTTATATTGATGATATTATGGTAACCTCTGATTCTCTTGCAGATTTAGAAGCGGTGGCACCCCTCTTGCAACAACATTTGGCAGCATGAAGTTGGACCATCGATGAATCCAAGGTCCAAGAGCCTTGATTGGCTGCCAAATTCTTGGGAGTTATCTGGTTGGGTAAGACAAAGGCCAATACTAGAGACCATCATTGATAAAAATCAGGCATATCCCCAGCCCACAACGATAAGGCAGCTATAGACTTTTGTGGGCCTTTTGGGATATTGGCAGGCATTCATGCCCCATTTGGCTCAGATAATAAAACCATTGTATTAGTTGACAAAAAAGAGAGCTACTTGGGATTGGGACAATGAACCTGAGATGGCTTTTTTGGCAGCCAAGTGGGCCATACAGCAAGTGCAGTCCCTATGAATAATTGATTCAGGGCGCCCATTTGAACTTGATGTACATATGACCACAGATATTTCAGCTAGGGCCCATGGCAGTGCATAGAGTGCTTTAGAATACCAGTAGGCCTTTGTTCCCAACTTTGGAACGGAGCTGAGCTCCAGTATTTGTTGATAGAGAAGCAATTAGCAGCTGCATATGCCAACCTTCAGGCTTGTGAGAGTGTGATGGGATGGGCTACAGTCATCATGCAAATGACTTACCCAATATCTGGGTGGGTACATTCATGGGTAACAATCCCACAGACTGGGATGTCACAGACATCCACCTTAGCAAGGTGGGGCACCTACTTAGAACAGTGGGGTACCCTGTGTACGAGCCCCTTATCAGCAGAATTACAAGAAGTCTTGGGACCTGTAGTCCTGATGCAAGATAAGGCCATGGGTCAGCCTGAGGTGCCCTTAAACCCTGAGCCATCACCATTTAAAGAAAGGTGCCCCCCATTTCTGATGGGGCATGGTATACAAATGGGTCTGACTGGGGTGCTACTGCTGCCCTGCCAGGACTGCTGTCAAGGTCCAGCCTAATAGTGGCACCACATGGTTTGATACCAGGTGTGGACAAAGTAGTCAGTGGACTGAACTCAGGACAGTGTGGATGGTGACTACCAAGGAAGAGAAACCTATGGTACTCTGCACCGAGAGCTGGGAAGTTTATCGAGGCCTAGCCTTGTGGCTAACTGCCTGGAAGTTACAGAATTTGCTAGTTGGCCACCAGCTCATTTCAGGCCAGGCCACGTGGCAAGACCTACGGAAAATGAGCCACAAAAGGGATGCAACTATTTATCATGTTTCAGGCCATGTGCCTTTGGCTGCCCCCAGCAATGATGAGGCAAATGCCTTGGCCAAAGTCCAGTGGTTGGAGTCAGCACTTACACAAGATGTAGCCCTATGGCTGCACTGAAAATTGGGCCATGCAGGGGGTAAATTAATGCAACAGGTTAATAAGCACTGGGGTCTATCCTTACCCATGCAAGATATCTGGGAGGCCTGTCACAAGTGCCCAGCATACACACAGGCACACCCCAAGCGGAGACAGCTGCCCAGTGTTACACAACAAGTGACGGTAGGGCAGATGCCCTTGACTAAATGACAAATAGACTACATCAGGCCACTGCTGAGGTCGCAGGGGCGTACGTAAGGGCTGATGGCTATAGACATGGACACCAGTCTGTTGTTTGCCTACCCTTGCAGGACAGCCGACCAGCAACATACCATTCGGGCCCTGCAACACTTGTGTGCCCTATATGGCCATTCCTTGACCATTGAAAGTAATAGGGAAACACATTTTACTGGACAGCTGGTGCAACAGTGAGCACAACGGATGGACATAAAGTGAAGGTTCCATGTTCCACATAATCTACAAGTGGCTAGTATGATTAAGTGATATAATGGACTCCTGAAAAATCAGTTACATTTGCATGTTACTCCCCTATCTTTGCAGGGCTGGAGTTCAAGATTGGACCTGGTGCTCTAAACCTTGAATGAATGGCCACGGAAAAGCAGCCCAGCCCCAATGGAGGTACTGCTACACCAGGCTGCCACTTTCATCCAGTTACACATACACACCAAGGATGACTTCCTCCAAGCAGTTATGGGGACGAATGGTAATCTGTTGTTGCCTGCTCCAATGCCCCTAAAGGCAGGGAAACAAAAAACCTAGCTTTGGCCATGGATTTTCCAAGCCCCCCATTGCTGATAGTTGGCAGCCCCTTGGGGAAAGGGCCTACAGTATAATTTACATGTCATTCCTTGGTTATTTAATATATGATGTCTGCAACTGACCATTTATAGGGAAATAGCCAAGGAAGAAATTCTCCTCAGGGGGGACATATGTATTTTCTGTGTGGCCTATTATGAGCTCCCCAGTGATGGTGGCACAGATACAGGACACAAGGAAACCATGGAGAGCTGAAAAGATGTGATACCATCACCAAGGCAGAAGCCCTTAGCAGCTGCATTGTTTTCCAGAGATGAAAGGTTGGACTATATTTTGCCTGAGAGGGGTGATTTACCCCTTTTAGTCCTGTGCCTGCTTTGTCATTTTAACCATATATTGACATGCTCCAACAGCATTGTGGAATGGGTACGCACCTATGCTAAGGTAACCAATGTGTCCAACTGTTGGGTCTGCACCACCCTTCCAGCAGCAGCTATGGACAGCTTGCCCTGCCACATACATTCAGCTTCTGTGGAAAACTGGACATGATTAGAGACTTGCAGTCCCATGGCCAATGTTTGAAACAAAACATGGCAAGCTTTGGATAGGGGCCACCACAAAACCCATGACATGACCGCCCCCTGGCTGGCCTATAGTATCTATGATTAATGGGGCTGGTTAATGGGAAAACCCACGGTGCTGCCACCACAGTTACCACAATATAGAGAGCAACATTGGGGTAACATCACCATGGAGTGGTTGCCTATCATAGCCTGCACAAATATGACATGTGTCACCACACCAAATGTATGGCAGAATTGGAGAGGCCTCATCAAGGCTGGGCCCCAATAGACTTTGTGCCCCTTAGGGGTTTATAGATCTGTGGAGACATGAGATGGACATATTTGGCGAACTGGACTGACCGCTGTACTTTATGTGGCTTTATGTGCCTGCCACTGTTATTTCCACATTGCCTAGACACCAACATAACTGGAAGGTGCTACGTTCCTGATTTGTGCAAGTGTGGCAAGTCCCCTGGTGGCTCTACCCCATAGCATTAACAATCCCTGGAGCAGGTGTCATAACTGTAGAAATTCAAGTTATAGCCCTTGCAGAGCATACCACTTAAGCCTTGAATTACACCCAAGTTGCCTTCTTTCTGTTGACAGATAAGGTTGATCAAATCAGGAAAGCGGTACTGCAAAACTGGATGGTCCTAGACATATTAACTGCTGCCCAAGGTGGCACCTGTGCTTTTTTGAGAACACAATGTTGTATCTTCATCCTTGACAATCAACAAAACATAACAGCAGCTTTGCAAGGAGTTTTCCGGAAATTTTTTTTTTCAAAGTACATATTTTATTTATATAGATTATTATATAGTGCAAGTTGAACATGAATATGGTCTGTAATCCAATTTATACAGCATCACGTAGGGGCTGGCTGTCCTGACCATGGGTGGAAGCAGGGCTGACTGGCCTTGGTAAAGGAAATGACACACATTCCCCCAATTTGGAAGCAATCTTAATTAGCCAGGGAGTGATTTTTTTCCTTCAGCAATGTAGTCCCCAAAGTACAGACAGCTTCTCTCTTCCTTATAGGCCAAGTCGTAGGAGTAGCAAGCTTCTAAATTTTGGCTGTGCTTCTGAGCTTTCGGGCTAAGTCCCACCAGCCCCAAAGTTTCCGTGACAACAAAACAAGGATCAACTTGCCTCTGACACTCCCTTCAGCCCCAAGGCAGTTGAGAGCCTTACTGATGACCCCCTACAGACATGGTGGACATCTCTGGGCTCTGGCCGACGTTGGACCTGAATAATTATGGGCAGTATAGAGGGAATATTAGTGGGGAATTGTTGCTCCCTGTATTGCTGCTGTGGCCTCTGGGTGCAGGGTTCTGCCCTGTGGGCACATCTCCCTGCTAGGAGAACTTCCTTGCCTAGCGGGTGGAGTGTAAGGAAAATGGCTGTGCTTCAGTCAGGAGTAGGAAAAGGGAGACATCCAGTACAACATGACACAGTGAGTTTGGAATGCAGGCACACAATCCCATGGACTATGTAATCACATTTATGTAACCATTTAATGCAACCTGTTTGCGTACACTCATATCTGGTTTGGAACCACTGTTGTCTGTAAGAAATATAACTGCACCACTAACTCTGTAGGAGAGAGACGGAGAGAATGAAGCCATGTCCCAACTGCCTACAGTACCTTGCCTGTTCTTTCAGCTACTTGTTACCTGTCCACCAGCTCCCCTCCAACTCCACCTAGGGTTGGAACCTGACAACAGGCTATGGTCTGTGCCTTTCTTCAAAAATGACTTTGAAGGTTTTAATATTTAAAAGGAAAAAGTGGGCCAAAGGGGAAAAAAGGAGGGTATGGTCATACACATGGTACAAGAGAAAAGAAGAAGGTAGGAAAACATTCCGTTATTTATTCATCTATTGCTCAGGGAGTCAGCACTTTATAAAGCAAAAGGGAATCTGTGGAGATATTTAACCTTTTATCTGCAGCTATCTGCTTAGGGACAAAAGGAAAAACAATTTCTTGCTAACTCAACTTTCAGCTTAATTTTTTTCTTTTGGCATAGTGTATTGGAGTTCTAAGTTTTTATGTTCCTTTCACATTTATCCCCCATTTTCTTTTTAAAATCTTTTGGGGGAAGTATTTTGAAGAAAATAGGTCTCTCCGCTAAGGTTTTGTCTGACTTTTTTGTCATTAGGACAGTTTATTCTTTAGTGGGTAGGTCCCACTTTAGGAAAGCTCATTTTTGGCATGTTGTGAAGTTTCATATTCCATGAAGAAAAAATGGGAAAAGGAAGAGAGAAAGAAAAGAAACAAGCAAGTAAAAAGAGAGTGCAATGCTGGACAACTGACACAGGCCATAAGATTACATGTTTGAAAAAGCCTTGAGCCAAGCCAAGAATTTATCTGTGCACAAGCCTATATGTCTGTTTTTGAGGTCCCAAGAAAAGATGGGGTTCCTGGGCCTGTCAGAAGGTGCCATTCTTTACTCACCACAGGTCAGGACCCTATAAAAGACAAGATAAGATAGGAGGCCACTTTTTCCACAGGGCTTTTTATCAGCTCTCTAGGTCAGCTTCATTTTCTCAAGGGAATCTGAAAATACATCATTCCAGTCAAAGCCTTGGTAAAATAACCAGTATCTCCAATGATGTCCTGTTATGAAAGAAAGCAAATTCTTATTGAACTTATGCAAATAGCCATATTGCTATAAATTAAGAAACTCAAAAATATTCTCCAAATTTTGCAAAAAAATAGGTAGAGAAAAAGAATTATGGTTTAAATATTCATCACGAGAGTAATTTACCAATTATTAAAGGTTGTAAATAGCTTAAGAGAAAGTTTTCTTGAATCTGAAAAAAAACACAAAGAATCAGCAAATATTTAAAGCAAAATGTTATTAAATATTATTTCAGCCTTCTATTCATTTAGTCCATGCAATTAACCCCTATTCTGCACAATATTGGATCAATAATCCTCATGAATACATCAGCTCTCCATGAGGGTCCTAGAAGTTTTTTCTCTCTTACAATCGCACTATCTCCAAAGTTATTAGAAAACTATATTTAAGAGTACTCCTCATTGTTCTTTAGCTAATTATAAACTGTCCTATAAAAGGATCAAAGTAAAATAACAAGTGTGGATGAAAAAAATCTTAGAACAGCCATTATTAAAGACATAATTGACAAGGAAATGTGGTTATTTCTATGGCATACAGCAATTGTATATAATAACATAATTACTACTGATAATATATAGTAAGACATATCAGAATCACACGAATCTCATACAATTCTGGAACACATGCTAATAACACATTTGTATAAATACAATCCAAAGAAGGTTAAATATTGTTTCATATTTAACAACGTTCCTATATGACTTTATTATACCAAAATAGACTGAACATCTCTTTTGGACTTTGGGGGACTTAATAGCAAAAAGTTAAATGAGGTCAAAGGACTGAATTTAGAATGTGATTTGGGAAAGTTTGTCAAATATCAAAAGTTTAAAACACTTGATATCACAAAAATAGAATCACAGGTCATTGTAAAATAAGTAATTCATTTAGCCAATGTGATAACTCAAAGATTTCAATACAAAAGAAGAAAAAACCTTTATTCTTTGAGAGACAAGACTTAATTTCCCAAACAATAAGCCCAATAAAGACAGAATGAGGCTGATTGAATGTCTCAAGTCTTACAAACAAACCTATTAATTTTAGTCATCTTGACCATAAGATATAATTTCCATAAACCTTTTCATAATCTTTTATAATTTTTTTATTAAAAAGCGGGTTAATGCTCCAAGAAAATATTGTTAATCTGACATCGGGGCCCAGATGCTGGGCTTGCATCAGTGTGCTTTTGTATTAATGTTTAATTTTTAGAGAAACTCTGAACTAATTTTATCTCTGAAAATCAGTCTTACAATCTCGCATGTGCACGTCTTCCACAATAGTTCCTTGGCCTAGAGGGGTTAAAGAGTTTTAATTTCTGGTCCTGTGTCTCATGAACACAGTTTGTTTTGATTGTCTTATTCTCCAGATCTGAAGATGAGGCTTTCATTGCTCTCATTGTTTAAGATGTAGCAGGACTTCCAGTGCTTTTCAGACCCAGGAGTCAAAGACTTGTAACTTATCAGTACAACAACCTTAAAAGGAATATACAAAGTTACATGAATGTAATAACCTTAATTCTTAAATTATTTTAATGTCAGCTTTCTCATGCAAATCCAAACAGACTAATTTAAATATATTAAGAAAAACCCACAGCACTGAATGTTATATTGGAAGAAAATATTTCCTTTAGAGCAGGAGTACCCAACCTTTTTGGCACCAGGGACTGTTAGCGTGGAAGATAATCTTTCCATGGACTGGTGTGAGGGCATGGTTTTAGGGTGAAACTGTTCCACCTCAGATCATTAGGCGTTAAGTAGATTCTCATAAGGGTGCACTACCTAGATCCCTCGCATGCACAGTTCACAATAGGTTTTGCACTCCCATGAGAATCTAATGCCACCACTGATAGAAAAGGAGGTGGAGCTCAGATGGCAATGCTCACTGGCCCACCACTTACCTCCTGCTCTGTGGCCTGGTTTCTAACAGGCCATAAACCAGTACCAGTCCGTGGTCCAGGGGGTGGGGACCTCTGCTTTAGACTTGAAAGAAAACATTTTTATCCGGTAGGCCACAACATCAGTTAGAACCTGAGGGTTAAAGTGTTACAAAAGCTGATGAAAATGTTGGAGAGATTATCTCAGCCCTTCTCACAGCAGAGAAGAGCAGAAAATAGCAATATGTAATAGAAGTTAAACTTTTCAGTTAAAAAAAAATAAAATCTCTTGTAATTTTATTGAGTAAATAAATACCTTAAGAAAATTTTTTTATTCTAACCAATCCTTTAGTGTATTGATGTATTTTTAATATCATAGCCCAAGGTCTAGAAAGACTGAATAATTTCCATTTAATTATATTCAGCATGATCACATGAAGATTTTTTTTCATAAATTCTCTATTTTTTAAACCTTATTATAACTTAAATTGTTTATAACATGCTTGGACTTCCTGTTTTATCCTAAACATTCCTTTTTCTTAAATAACCAGTCATTTTATGTTAGGACAAAACATTTTACCACTCAAGATTCTTTCTCGTAAAAAATTATTTTCCTTCTAACATTTCTTACCAAAAATACTTCTTTATATCTGTAACTTTCTTTACATGTCTTTTATTTACTGATTCCTTTTACTTTGTTTCATAAATACACTTTGAGTTAGACACAACCTATTTCCTTTTAATATGAACACCTTTTTAGAAATTTTTTTATAATACAAATTTTTTAAGAAAATTGGAAATAACCCAAATATTTAATGTATATCTATTATTTAATTTAATATAACTTTAGAATCTAAATAAGATAACAAGTTTATTTACAAGCATTTATTCCATTACATTTACTTAATTTATTTTTAAAATACTTTACCTAGATTACTTATGAAAACTGTGATAGACATAATTTAAAGTTATTTCTCTATTAAACATTTTATACTCTCTTAATTTCAGTTGTTTACCTAAGTAAGAACTTTAAGTTTAAATGAATGAGTTTTTTTCCCAATACCTCAATATTTAGCTGTTTTCATTACACAAACAATATTAAATGCTTTATTTATCAAAGAGTTACACTAAAATAATTCTTTTGATCTGCATTTATACATTTATAACCCTCATGCCAAATTTTGACACTTTATAACATCCAGCTGACATAAATACAAAATTGCTTGATCAATAAGAATAAACAATAATGTATGTGGACAATTCTGAAGACATTTCTAATTTTATTTTATCAATAATTTTAAAACCAGCTTATTTATTAAATACTTAAGTCACATGAACTTGAAAAAGCATTTGGGTTTAAAGATTTTATTTATCTGATAAAATATTTTACTTCAGCGTTTTGTTTGTCTTTAAGCCAATTAATTAGAGCTCATTTATATATTTTAGTAAGGGAACAATATATACATGACATAAATGCAAAATGCAACTAAAGGTAGATATTATGGATTCAGAAGACTACAGTATTTTTGTCTCTTATTTAGACTTCCAATGTCTTGATAACCTGTTTCATTACCCTAGGTAATTGTCAGCTAGATAGCCCTAAATTTGGATATGAAAGGAACAACTTTTAGGTAAAAATCAGATAGCAAAATTTACATCTCAAAGTACAGAGAGAGAGTCTGGGTGTATTAGAGGGAGATTAAAAATAAAATATTTAGGAATACAGCTAACCAAGGAGGTGAAAGAGCTCTACAATAAAAGCTACAAGACACTGCTCAAAGAACTCAGAGATGGCACAAACAAATGGAAAAACAGTCCATCCTCATGGATAGGAAGAATCAATAGTGTTAAAATGGCCATACTGCCTAAAGCAATTTACAGACTCAATGTTATTTGCATCAAATTACCAACGACATTCTTCACAGAACTAGAAGAAACTATTTTAAAATTCATATAGAAATAAAAAAGATCCCGAATAGCCAAGGCAATCCCAAGCAAAAAGAACATCACCTACCCAACTTGAAACTGTAACACAATGCGGCAGTAACCAAAACAGCATGGTACCGTACAAGAACAGAAACACAGCCCAGTGGAACAAAATAGAGATCCCAGAAAAAAGGCCAAACACCTACAACCATCTAATCTTTGACAAAGCTGACAAAAAGAAGCAACAGAAAAAGGACTCCTTATTCCATACATGGTGATGGCTGTATGCAGAAGACTCAAACTGTTACCAGAAAGGGGTCCAGATCCAGATACAAAGAGAGGGTTCTTGGATCTCACACAAGAAAATTCAGGGCAAGTTTAAAGAGTAAAGTGAGGGTGGGTGCAGTGGCTCACACTTGTAGTCCCAGCACTTTGGAAGTCAAGGTGGGCAGATCACCTGAGGTCAGGAATTCGAGGCCAGTCTGGCCAATGTGGTGAAATCCCTTCTCTACTAAAAATATAAAAATTAGCTGGGCATGGTGGCAGGCACCTAGAATCCTAGCTACTTGGGAGGCTGAGGCAGGAGAATCACTTGAAGCCAGGAGGCAGAGACTGCAGTGAGCCAAGATCCTGGCATTGCACACTCCAGCCTGGGCAACAAGAGCGAAACTTCATCTCAAAAAAAAAAAAAAAAAAAGAAAGAAAGAAAAAAGAGAAAAGAAAGAAAGGAACAAAGAGTAAAGCAAGAAAGCCTACTCCATAGACAGAGAACCCCCGAGAGCTGTTGGTTGCCCGTTTTTGTGGTTATTTTTTGATTATATGTTAAACAAGGGGGTGGATTATTCATGTCTCCCCTTTTTAGAACATATAGGGTAACGTCCTGCCATTGTTATGGCATTTGTAAACTGTCGTGATGCTGGTGAGAGTGTAGCAGTGAGGATGACCAGAGGTCACCATCATGGTTTTGGTGGGTTTTAGCTGGCTTCTTCACTGTAACCTGTTATATCAGCAAGGTCTTTATGACCTGTATCTTTATGACCTCCTATCACATCCTGTGACTAAGAATGCCCTAATGTCCTGGGAATGTAGTCTAGCAGGTCTCAGTCTCATTTTACCAAGCCCCTATTCAAGATAGAGTTCTTCTGGTTCAAACACCTCTGACGAAACTGAACCCATTTCTTACACCATATATGAAAATCAATTCTATGGTGTATATGTACCACATTTTCTTTATCCAGTCTATCATTGATGGGCATTTAGGTATATTCCATGTCGTTATTATTGTGAATAGTGCTGCAATGAACATACACATGCATGTATCTTTATAACAGAATGATCTATATTCCTCTGGGTACGTACCCAAAAATGGCATTGCGGGTTCAAATGGTATTTCTGCCTCTAGATCTTTGAGGAATTGCTGCACTGTCTTTCACAGTAGTTGAACTAATTTACTTTCCCGCCAACAGCCTAAAAGTGTTCCTTTTTCTCTGCAACATTGCTAGCATCTGTTGTTTTTGGACTTTTTTTAATAATAGCTATTCTGACTGGTGTGAGACGGTATCTCATTGTGGTTTTGATTTGCATTTCTCTAATGATCAGTGATGTTGAGCTTTTTTTCATATGTTTGTTGGCTGCATCTATGTCATTTTTGAGAAGTGTTTGTTCATGTCCTTTTGTACACTTTTTAATGGAATTGTTTGTTTTTTTCTCTTGAATTTGTTTAAGTTCCTTGTAGACCCTGAATTTTAGACCTTTGTCAGATCGATAGATTGAAAAACATTTTTTCTGTTCTGTGGGTTTTCTGTTCCCTTTGATGATAGTTTCTTTTGCTATGCAGAAACTCTTTAGTTAGATACTGTTTGTCAATTTTTGCTTTTGTTGCAATTACTTTTGGCAGTCTCATCATGAAATCTTTGCCTGCGCCTAAGCCCTGTATGGTGTTGCCTAAATTTTCCTCTAGAGTTTTTATAGTTTGGGGTTTTACATTTAAGTCTTTAATCTATCTTAATTTTTGTATAAGGCATAGGAAGGAGTCCAGTTTCAATTTTCTGCATATGGTTAGCCAGTTCTTCCAACACCATTTATTAAATAGGGAGTCCTTTCCGCATTGCTTGTTTTCGTCAGGTTTCTCAAAGATCAGCTGGTTGTATGTGTGTGGCCTTATTTCTGAGTTCTTTATTCTGTTCCATTGATCTATGTGTCTATTCTTATACCGGTACCATGGTGTTTGGGTTACTGGAGGCTTGTAGTGCAGTTTGAAGTCAGGTAGCATGATGCCTCCAGCTTTGTTTTTTGCTTACGATTGTCTTGGTTATGTGAGCCTTTTTTTTTTTTTTTTGGTTCCATCTGAATTTTAAAATAGTTTTTTCTAATTACGTGAAGAATGTCATAGGTAATTTAATGGGAATAGCACTGAATCTATAAATTACTTTGGGCAGTGTTATCATTTTAATGATGTTGATTCTTCCTATCTATAAGCATGGAATGTTTTCCTATTTGTTTGTGTCCTCTGATTTTTTTCAGTAGTGGTTTGTAATTCTTCTTGAAGAAGTCCTTCACTTCCCTCGTTAGCTGTATTCCTACATACTTTATTCTCTTTGTAGCAATTGTGAATGGGAGTTCATATTTGGCTCTCTGCTTGCCTGTTGTTGTTGTATAGGAATGCTAGCGATTTTTGCACATTGATTTTGTATCTTGAGACTTCAAAAGTTGCTAATCAGCGTAAGAAGCTTTTGGGCTGAGTCAAGGGGGTTTTCTAATAGCATCATGACATCTGCAAACAAAGATAATTTGACTTCCTCACTTCCTATTGGGATTCTCTTTATTTCTTTCTTTTGCCTAACTGCCCTGGCCAGAACTTCCAATACTATGTTGAATAGGAGTGGTGAGAGAGGGCATCTTTGTCTTGTGCCAGTTTTCATGGGGAATGCTTCCAGCTTTTGCCCATTCAGTATGATATTGGCTGTGGGTGTGATATGAATGGCTCTTATTATTTTGAGATATGTTCCATCAATACCTAGTTTATTGAGAATTTTTAACTTGAAGGGATGTTGAATTTTATTGAAGGCCTTTTCTGCATCTATTGAGATAATCATGTGGTTTTTGTCTTCAGTTCTGTTTATGTGATGAATCACATTTATTGATTTGAGTATGTTGCACCAATCTTGCATACTGGGGATGCAGCATACTTGCTCATGGTAGATAGGCTTCTTGGTGTACTGCTGGATTTGGTTTGCCAGTATTTTATTAAGGATTTTTGCATTGATATTTATCAAGGATATAGGCCTGAAGTTTTCTCTTTTTCTTGTTAGTTGTACCTCTGCCAGGTTTTGACATCAGAATGATGGTGGCCTCATAGAATGAGTTAGGGAGGAGTCCCTCCTTTTCAATTTTTTGTAATGGTTTCAGTAGGAATGGTTCTAGCTCTTGTTTGTACCTCTGGTAGAATTCAGCTGTGAATCCATCTGGTTCTGTACTTTTGGTTGGTGCTCTCTTCATATTTTATTATTTTTTCTCTTTGGTCTTCATGTGAAATCTCTATTACTCTGTCTTCCAGTCTACTTTTCATCTTCTGCCACTTCAAATTCACTACTGTCACCTCTGGAGCTGGGAGAATGGCAAGCTTCTCTTTGAGTGATATCCCAGCTGGAGGAGGAATAGTTCACCAGAGGTCCTTTGGCTGACCTCACTTGGCATGGAAACACTGACTCATGATCCAGGAGAAGGATGGTCAGGACCCCAATTTGCTCAACGTGCCATGCATAAGGTAAGTCTGCATTTCACGACTGGAAGCTGGCCAGCTGAACGGTTCTCCTGCCTTTTGACTGCACTGGCTTGTGACTTAGCCAGCAGCAATAGGTAGCTGTGAGATGGATAAGCCAGGCTGATGTTCTGTTCCTTCCAGGAATAAAGTACTCTGGAAGATGAGGGAAATAAGTACCCTCTGTGTTCTTGGCTGTGAGCTGACAGGGAACAAGGCTTTGTTGTTGTTGTTGTCGTTTTTCAAATACCACTAATTTTAGACTGTTTAAACAAAGTTTTTTCGGCGATCTTGAATATATATTTCTTCCTTAGCTCTTTGTTCCTAAGACCTTTTCCACAGGCTTTAAATGGTTGTTAGTTTCTTTTTCTTTTTTTTTTTACAGTTTTTAGCAGTTTCAATGGAAAGAGGGTCAGTGATATGGTACACCACCACTGTTGTACCAGAAGTTGTTCTCCATATAAGCCTTGTTTTTACACATACACACTAAAATATTTAGAGAAGACGTAACATGGTACATGGAATTTAATTCAAAAGATTCTAGGGAAGTGTTTGGGGATACAGATAAAATAGATTTGGACGCATTAAAACACAGCAAAAAATGAATCGATTTTATTAAATTTTTTTTTGCCTCTCTCTTTCCAAACACATATGTTTCTTGGGTTGTGTGTGTTTGTGTGTGTGTGTGTGTGTGTGTGTTTAGTTCCAGACAATAATTTCTTAAAGATACACAAGAAACATTCAGCAGCACCTGTGTCTGGGAAGGAGAACTACTGTCAGAGGTAGGGCAGGGGAGAAGAGAGACTTAATTTTATCATATAACTTCTTTTGCCCTAAAAAAAAAGTTTTAGATAATTCTGACATATGGCCCCATTTGGAATCTATTAATGCAGTTCAGTTTATCATTTTGTAAAAAGCCAACCTGTTTAAGATAAGTAAGTTAGTGGAAGTGTCAGAATTTAGATCTAGAGCCCCTGCCATCACACTTCTAAGTAATAGCAAACTGCCATCCTGATTTTAGAACAATTCATTCTAGACCTCAGAAAAGTAGGAAAGCATTCATTAACAATGATTTCAAAACACATGCTTATAAAAATTATTTTTAAAAATTTACATTAGTGGATATCTGCTTCATTTAAAGTTGTAGCTAAAGATTGACTTTGATTTAAATTACTTTTGGAAGAAGAAATGTGATTGTGAGCAGGGAAACTAAATCATCTTATCAAGATGAGCCTACATAGTGACATCTGCTGATTGAGATCCATATCTGCCTAGGTAATATATTTATTTAACTTAGGCCTCCAGGGTAAAATGAATCTTTTCTGTAATTTTTCCAATAATAGCAATAATAATGATATATGTGTTCATAAGAAATATAAATGGGTAGGTCATGTATTATAAAATCACAGACTGAACAAAAATGGAATAGAGACTTTAATAAATCTTAAATTTCATAAAAATCTTCATCTCTCACTGCTCTTGAGATACCATAGTGGTTGTATAATGTTTAACAATTGACTCTCTGGGTTTAATACAAAATGTTCTGATTTGTAACTTTTGCCAAACCTTGAGTATAAATACCCTGACTGTGGTCAAGTTCAATCTACCAATGAATTAAAAACAAGCTGACCAAATTCCTGAAATGTTAACAATAGAGGTTCATAGCTGGCAAGTCAGCCCCAGTACACCCATAGAATATCATTGCACAATGGAAGCACACGTTTTGAAAATAAAACCAAACTTAGCGTTAAGTTTTCAGAGGGAAGCAGTGCTTTAAATGAGAGCTTAAGTATAAGATGGTTAGTTTTATGTGTCAACTTGTCCAAGCCACAGGATGTCCAGAGATTGGTCAAACATGATTCTGAGTGTGTCTGTGAAGGCATCCTGGAGTGACATTAACATTTAAATTTGCAGGCTGCATACAACGATTTGGCCTCTCTAATGTAGGGAGGCCTCATCCAGTCAACTGAAGACCTAAACAGAACAGAAAGGCTGAATAGGAGGGATCACCTTCTGCTTGACCGCCTTGATCTGGAACATTAGTCCTTTCTGGCCTTTGTACTTAAACTGAAAAATTGGTTCTTCTTGGGTCTTGTGCCTGCTGGCTTTTAGAATGAAATTTACATCATTGGTCCTCCTGAATACCAGTTCTTTAAACTTGGACTGGAATGACACCATTGATTCTCTCAGGCCTCCAGTTTGCAGACTCAGTTCTTGGGACTTCTTAGCCTCTATAATAGCTTGAGCTACTACTGCTACTATGTCTATCTATCTATCTCTCTATCTCTCTATCATCTATCTATCTATCATCTATCTATCTATCTATCTATCTATCTATCTATCTATCTATCTATCATCATCTATCATCTATCTAACTATCTATCTATCATCTGTCTATCTATCTATCTCCCACTGGCTCTATTCCTCTAGGAAACACTAATGTAACCATTTCTACCTGAACTGTACCAAAATGCTTAAAATCTTCAGGGCTTAGCTGAAGTCTTGCTTCCAGCAAAATATATTTCTGTCTTTCTCGGCCTACAATAATTCTCCTATTTTCTAAATTGTTTATATATAATAAAAATAACCATTGTGAACTCCCAAAATTTGAGACAGGTCTCAGTTAATTTAGAAAGTTAATTTTGCTAAGGCTGAGGATGCATGCCCATGACACAGCCTCAGGAGGTCCTGACAACATGTACCCAGGGTGGTCAGAGCACAGCTTGCTTGATTTTATACATTTTAGGGAGATATGAGAGATCAATCAACACACGTAAAATGAACACTGGTTTGGTCCGGAAACGGGGGACAACTCAAAGTAAAAGCAGGGCAACTTGAAGCGGGGCGGGGGGCTTCCAGGTCACAGGTAGATGAGAGACAAAGGGTTGCATTCTTTTGAGTTTCTGATTAGCCTTTCCAAAGAAGGCAATCAGATATGCATTTATCTCAGTGTGCAGAGGGATGACTGAATAAAATGGGAAGCAGGTTTACTGTAAGCAGTTCCCAGCTTGAATTTTCCCTTTAGCTTAGTGATTCTGGGGGCCTGGGATATTTTCCTTTCACACCATCATTTGCTGAGGACCTACTACAACACTCTTAGGTCATTTGAATTCATAATTTTGAATTTCTATGAAAATACTTCTCTGACAACAATAATAAATTTACAAAGACTCATAGAATTTGTTACAGTGAATTAGGGACCTTGTAGCAAATAAGAGGCATGACTCAGATATTCCACTGGAGGCCCATCAGCCATCAAAGCCCATGGTCTTTCACCTCACTGCCTGTTATTTACACCTCTGTTTGTAATGATGGATCTCATTATTTATGCTTCGACCCTGCTCTCCAAAGGAAATTAGCAAATTCATGCATACTGTGGGAGAATGAAATACAATAAAACTACCGTGAGCAAAATATCTGGGTCACACACTGTAATGGAAACTATGCTTTCATGAAGTCACTTAATCCTAACAAAGCTATATGTAGGCATCATTATTCTCATTTTACAGAAGAGGAAACTGATGCTCAGATGTGACTTTCCTATGATAGTGCAACTAGCATGTGACGACGCAAAGATGAAACCTCTGTTTTGAAATGGCTTGCATTTTTTTTTTTTTTTCGAGACGGAGTCCTGCACTGTCTCCTGGGCTGGATCTAGGCTCACTGCAACCTCTGCCTCCCAGGTTCAAGCGATTCTCCTGCCTTAGCCTCTCGAATAGCTGGGATTAGAGACGCCTGCCATCACACCCAGCTAATTTTTTGTATTTTTTTATTAGAGGGGGTTTCACTATGTTGGCCAGGCCTCGAATGCCTGACCTCGTGATCCACCTGCCTCCTTGCATTTTTTTTTTTTTTTTTTTTTTTGAGACGGAGTCTCGCTCTGTCGCCCAGGCTAGAGTGCAGTGGCGCCATCTCGGCTCACTGCAAGCTCCGCCTCCCGGGTTCACGCCATTCTCCTGCCTCAGCCTCCCGAGTAGCTGGGACTACAGGCGCCTGCCACCACGCCCGGCTAATTTTTTTTTTTTTTTTTTTTTTGTATTTTTAGTAGAGACGGGGTTTCACTGTGTTAGCCAGGATGGTCTCGATCTCCTGACCTCGTAATCCGCCCGCCTCAGCCTCCCAAAGTGCTGGGATTACAGGCGTGAGCCACCGCGCCCAGCCCTTTGCAATCTTTAAACTATCTGAATATCCTTTATAAACTTTGTAATAATATGGCTTCTATTAAATCATAGCTTCATTCTCCAGTGTCATCCTACACACCATTGCTTCAACCACTGGGGATCCAATGAGATTGCTTTACCATGAATTTAGTGTATCAAATTAACATGTAGAGCAAGGATTCACCACATTATATAAAAATGACAGATTTTTCAGTGACTTCTCATGATGAGAGAATAGAATTAGCAGTGTTTGCTGACAGGTGTCGTTTGCTTCTGCCTCTTCTCATCCACTTACTTCCTTTCAGCTCACAGAGTTCACAGAAAGGAAAAAAAAAACCCAGATCTGAGGGCTTGAAAAAGCTGGTCTGAGCGTATGAAGTAGGATGCATCACTAATGAAGAATAACTGAGAGGACTTCCCCCAAAATTTCACCCCCTTCCTGCACCATTTGTCACAGTCTCTTAAGTGCCACCATAGGATGTCATTTCTACAAGTCTCTGGGTTCCCTGAGGGTAGATGGAATTGTATTAATCTGTCTACAGTGTAATGAGTAAGATAATGGACTTTGGCATGAAGCCTCTCTATGCTACTCACTACTTTGAAGAATGGAGAAGTTCTTCACATATGCAAGCCTCAGTTTCCTGTGTAAAATGTACAGTAATAACACTTATCTCATAGAGAAGTCACGAAGGTTAAATAAGATGATCTAAAGTACTTAGAACAGTGTTTGGCCCATATGTTATTATTATTATCATTATTATTCTTGCTTTCTTTTTGAGTTAAGGATCTAAAGTCCGGAGAGAAAAAGGCTCTTGCTAACAGAACTGAAATTAATACCAATGTCTTTCGTTTACAATCTAGTGATTATTTCTTACATATTTTATTATCTGAAATGGCAAGTTGGGCCAATATCTAAATAATTCACTTAAGAAAAAAGTTATAATTTTTCCGTTTAATCAGTAATCTGTTTAAAAGGTTTTTTAAGTAAAATTTTGGGCAATTGACTTGATTTTTATGGACAATGTATACCTAAAATGCAGATAATTTATTTGGTTAAGTTATATGTATGGAGACTGTATCTCAAACATTGTTCTGTACATCCGGTATTGTATGGGACTATCTCATAAACTATATTTTATTTACAAAAATGAAGTGGGATTTATTTACAGAATTTTATATATATATTTCATTTATCTTGTGGAACTTTAGAGTCAGCAAGACACTTGAGATAGGAAGAGTAAAGAAAAAAACTACTGCAGCGTTTCACTGGGTCTATGAGAGTGAGAGAATGTACCTGGGATACTCCTTCAGTCATGGGTAACGGGGCTATATTAAGCCTGTGTTTTGAGGTCATCTAGACTTGGCATATAACTCCCCTTCCTTTGACTGGTGAGGGCATAAATAGAAAGCAAAACAAAACAAGGGAGCACGGAATTATTTTGCTTCTGTGGTTCAGGCTGTGAGTATAATGAATGAAGCTGCATCCCTGCACACCAAGATCATGGAGTGTGTGGTTCATGCCTGTAGTCCCAGCTACTGGGGAAGCTGAGGTGGGAGGAACTCTTGAGCCCGGGGTTTGAGGCTGCAGAGAGCTATGAGCATGCCACTGCACTCCAGACTCAGTCTGGCTCTTAAAAAAAAAAAGAGATTATGGAGCGATCATGTCAGTCTGCTGCTTTGATAATTATTCTCCTTGACAATTGCCACCACCAAAACTGCCTAAAGAGAGTAGGAAGTTAAAAGAGAGGGTTAAATATATAGACCTAGCTCTCCCAAAATTGAATATTTATAAGTATTAAAATCTATAATTTACCATTCAATAACCTATTTTCTTTCATCTACTGTTAAGAGGAAAAATTACTTGTCCACATTTCTTCAAGTTATGGGGTATATATTATGATTTTTTAGTAATTAAATATAATTAGACCATTTTTCTTGGCTTGGCAATTAAATTGTTTTAGCATATATTTCTCCCTCAGTAAAATTAGAGAATTGTTCCCTCATAGCATTTGACCTGTCTTATGAGGTCATTAAAACACACACGCACACACACACAGACACACACACACACACACACACACACACACACAGAGAAAACAATGAATCCAGTGTTGGCTGGCTTAAAAGAAAATGAAATAATGGGAGGATTTAATTTGTGCAAAATATTTTCTCAAGGATGTACAGACATGATTTTTTAAAAAATACATGTTCTTTTGACTTTAAAAAAGTTTCCAGTTGGACTGAGTCAAATATATGTGTATATATAAATTACATATATAAATTTATATATAAATTATATATATATTTATATATTATGTATAAATATTTATAAATTATATATAAATATTAAAATTATAAATATGTACAAATTATGTTAAAATATTTATAAATTATAAACTATAAATTATATATGTAAATTATAACTTATATATATTTATTATATATTATATATTTATATAATTTATAAATTATATATATTTATATATTATATATAAATATATTAAAAATTATATATATTAGTATATATAAATAAATGAGGCACAGCTGAGTTGCCATTTTAAGTGAATTACAAAAAGGTATAAAGCTCAGCAGCCTCACCTCTGGTTACCAGCTCTGCAATAGGTCTGTGACAGCCTCTCCAATGCCACCAGAGAAACTTTGCAAGTCTCTGGCTTAAGTGAACACACACTATGTTGGTTTATTGTAAATGTACCAGGTGTCATCAAAATTTTTTCCTATTACTCATAAGCAAACATTGCTTATTACTCTCCTTTGAAAATAAAGACATTGCACAATATGCATGTGAACAGGAAGTGGTGGAATAACCTTTAAGTAATAACTTCACTTTGAGCTGAACTTACTTCAGGAATTGTTTATGCATTAAGTTCTAGCATGCAAGTACAATCATCATGGCCATAGAAGGTAGTTCTTCTTTGTTCCAAGATAAACCTGACTCTCCCAGGCATTTCTCAGGACTGTCCCTGTACAGCAAAATGGCAGCATCAGAAGAATGAGTGGTGACACACTCAAGAGAATTTGAAACTTTGTTGCTCGTCTACTCAAGCCACCGCAGCTTAAATCCACTTAGGGAGGTGGAAACATTGGTTGGTTGATTTTCTGGTTACCTTTAAACCACACGTGGATTTTAAACACAAATTTATTATCCTATAAGGAAGTCTAATTTTCAAAAATATTGACCAGGCGGGGTGGCTCACACCTGTAATCCCAGGACTTTGGGAGCCCAAGGCAGGTGGAATGCTTGAGGTCAGGAGTTTGAGACCAGCCTGACCAACATGGTGAAACCCGGTCTCTATTAAAAATACAAAACTTAGCTGGGCATGATGTCATGCACCTGTAGTCCCAGCTACTCAGGAGGCTGAGGCAGGAGAATTGCTTGAACCCAGGAGGCAGAGGTTGCAGGAAGCCGAGATCCTGCCACTAGTGGCATTGTCGCCTGGGTGACAAAATGAGACATTGTCTCAAAAAAAGAAAGGAAGGAAGGAAGGAAGGAAGGAAGGAAGGAAGGAAATTGGCCCCCAACCAATAGCAGTCAATCCTCATTTTTCTAGTCCTCTACCCCATCCTGAGGAAAATATGTATTTTTTCTGTCTCTATATATTTACCTGTTCTGGAAATTTATTACAAAAGGAAATACACAATATGTGTTTTGGGACTGCCTTATTTTATTTAGCATATTCTGTATCACATATCAGTACTTCATTCGGTTTAATGCCAAATATTATTGCATTATATATATAAAACACTTCATTAGTTGATGGACATTTGTCTTGTTCATGCTTTTTGGCTAGTAAAAATTACAGCACTATGAAAATTGGTTCACAAGTTTTTGCGTAAACATATGTTTTCATATAGCTTAGGTATATTCCTAAGAATGAAACATTGGGATCACATGGTAACTCTATGTTAAACATTCAGAGGAATTCTAAAACTGTATTCCAAAGCAACAATACCATTTTACATTCCTACCAACAGTTTATGTGTTCCAATTTATTCATATATTTTGAAGCGCTTGCTATTATCTCTCTTTTGGTTTATGATAAGCAACTTGGTGAGTGTGAAGTGGTCTCTTACATTTTTTATTTACATTTCCCTAATAATCAATGCTTTTTGAGCAAAATTTCATGCATTTATTGGCCATATGTATATGTATATCTTCTGGGAATCTTCTATTCAGATCCTTTGCCCATTTTTAAATTAGGCTATTTGCCTTTTTATTATTGAATTATAAGTACTCGCTCTCTGTGTGTGTGTGTGTGTGTGTGTATATATATATATATACACATATATATATACACATATATATACACATATATATACCTATATATACACATATATATACACATATATATATACACATATATATACATATACACATATATATACACATATATATATATTCTATATGTATATCCAAATCTGATTTCAGATATATGATATGCAAATGTTTTTTTCTGTTCTTTGGGTTTTTTGTTAACTTTCTTTATGGTATCTTTTGAAACAAAAAATTATTTCCTTATAATTTTAATAAAGTCCAATATTTCTTTTATGTTCTTTTGTTGATTATGTTTTGATGTACATAAGAAATCTTTGCCTATCCCCAGGTTACAAATATTTTTTTCTATTCTTTTCCTTTAGGAGTTTTATAGATTTACTGTACTAGTCTTTTCTCAGGCTGCCGATAAAGACATACCTGAGACTGGGTAATTTATAAAGAAAAGAGGTTTAACTGACTCACAGTTCTACACATCTGGGGAGGCCTCACAATCATGACCGGAGGCAAAAGAGGAGCAAAGTCACATCTTACATGGCAGCCAGCAAGAGAGAGAGCTTGTCCAGGAGAACTCCCATTTTTAAAACCATCAGCTCTAGGCCAGGCATGGTGGCTCAAGCCTGTAATCCCATCCCTTTGGAGGCTGAGGCGGGTGGATCACCTGAGGTCAGGAGTTTGAGACCAGCCTGGTCAACATGGTGAAATCTCATCTCTACTAAAAAAATACAAAAAGTAGCCAGCTGCTGTAATACCAGCTGCTCAGGAAGCTGAGACAGGAGAATCGCTTGAACCCGGGAGGCAGAGATTGCAGTGAGCTGAGATCATGCCACAGCACTCCAGCCTGTGTGACAGAGCAAAACTCCGTCCCCAAAACAAAACAAACAAACAAACAAACCACCAGATCTTGTGAGACTTATTCACTACCACAAGAACAATATGAAAGAAACCAGCCCCATGATTTAATTATCTCCACCTGGACCCACCCTTGACACATGGGGATCATTACAATTCAAGGTGAAAGTTGAGTGGGGTCACAGCCAAACTATATCAGCTTAGTTTTCACAAATATTTATTTGAGCTATTATGTGTTAATTTTCTATGTGATGTAAGCTGAGTTTAACATTATTCTTTTGCAGGTGGATACCCAGCTATCCCAGTACCATTTTTTGAAACAATAACTCTTTATCTATTGACTTTTCTTAGGACATTTGTCAAAATTCAATTGAACGTAAATGTTAGTGGTTTATTTCTGTACTATCAGTACTGTTTCATATATCTTTGTATGTATTCTTAATGCTAGTTCCATACTTTATTGATCATTGTGGCTCTGTAGTGAGTTTTAAAATTGGTGAATGTGTTTCCTCTAACTAAGCCTTTCTTTTTCAGGATTGTTTTGTCTGTTCTGATGACTTACTTTCCATATAAATTTTATATCATGTTCTGTATTTCTACAAGAAAAATAGCTGGGATTTTATAGGGTTTTCAGTTAGTCTGTAGCTAAATCTGAGGAGTACTGCCATGTTAGGTTAATATTAAGTCTTCTAATCCGTGAACACAGGATTCCTTGCCAGTTATTTAGATCTTTAATTTTTTCAATAATATTTTGTAAATTTTGTAGTAGTCTTTAGCTAATTTGTTCCTAAGTGTTTTATTCCTTTATGCTATTGTAAAAAGAATTAATTTTGTTATATAATTTTCAGATTGTTCATTCAAGGTGGATAGAAATATAATTGATTCTCGTGTTTGTGGGACTGTTTTTTTAGATTGAGATGGGATTTTGTTATGTTGCCTGAGCTTATCTTGAATTCCAGGGCTCAAGTGATCCTCTTACCTGCGACTACAGAAACAAGCAACCACACCCAGATTTTTACATATTGATATTTTATACTGCAATTTTAGTGAACTCACCCATTAACTTGAAAAGTTTGTTAAGTGGATGTCTGTATACAATATGATGCCATCACACATGGAGAAAAGTTTACATTTTTCTTTCTACTCAAAATGTCTTTCACTTCACTTGTTTATCTAATTGCCCTTCCTAGAACTTCTAGAACTAAGCTGATATAGTTTGGCTGTGACCCCACTCAACTTTCACCTTGAATTGTAATGATCCCCATGTGTCAAGGTTGGGGCCAGGTGGAGATAATTAAATCATGGGGCTGGTTTCTTCACGGATTAGAAGACTTAATGCTGAAGAGAAGTGGCAAAAGCAATATTGTAATTTTGCTCCTGATCTTAGAGAAAATATTTCATTCTTTCACAAATAAGTATGATATTTCCTTTTAATGTGGGTATTTCATAAATAGCTTTTGTCAGGTTGAGAAAATTATTTTATTTCAAGTTTATTGAATGTTTATATCATGAAAAGGCATGGATTTTTGCAATTGCCTTTTCTACTTTTATCAAGATTAGAGAGGGCTTTTGGGTTTTTGCCTATTGTTATGATTTTAATTAATACTGATTTCAATATATTAACTGATTTTTGGATATTAAATCAACTTTACATTCTTGGGCTAGATCTCAGTTTGCCATGGCTTGTAATAATTATGTTTCTAGATTCAGCTTATATTATTTTGTTGAGGATTTTTATTTCTAATTTGCTTTCTTGTGAAGTCTATTTGATTACAGCATCAGTATTATAAAATAACTTTGAAAGTGTTTCTTCCTGCCGGGTGCAATGGCTCACACCGAGCACTTTGAAGGCCAAGGCAGGTGGATCACGAGGTCGGGAGTTTGAGACCAGCCTGACCAACATGTGAAACCTTGTCTCTACTAAAAATACAAAAATTAGCCGGGTGTGGTAGCACATGCCTGTAACCTCAGCTACTAGGGAGGCTAAGGCAGGAGAATCGCTTAAACCCGGGAGGCAAAGGTTGCAGCGAGCCATGATCGTGCCTTTGCACTCCAGCCTGGGTAGCAGAGAGAGACTCTGTCTCAAAAAAAAAAAAAAAAAAAAGTGTTTCTTCCTTTTCTATTTTTTTAAAGATTTTTATGAAAACTTTGTATTAATTTTTCATTAAGTGTTGGGTAAAATTTACTAGTGAAGTCTTCTGTTGCTGAGTTCTCATGAGTAGTTTAATTATTACTTATGAAATCATTTTTCTTCTTATATGTGTATTCAGATTATGTATTTATTGTGTTAATTTTGTGTCTTTCTAGGTATTTGTCCATTTCAACTAAGGCGTCTAATTTGGAATATAATTGTCTATAGTAGTATTCCCGTCTAGTGTTATTTTTGTTTGTATGATTGACATTAATAGTCCCTCTTTTATTCATTTCTGATGTTAGTAACTTTAGACCTCTCTTTTTGCTTGATCAGTCTAGCTAAATGTTTATTCATTTTATTAAACATTTGAAAGAACCATTTTGGTTTTGTTTCCCTCTAGTGTTTATATAATTAATACTGACTTTGATATTTAAAATTTTCTTCATTTTACTTTTTGAGGATTAGTTTGCTCTTCTTTTTCCAGTGTCTTACGGTGAAAGGTTTGGTTACATATTTGAAATTTTTTTTTTCTTTTTAATATATGAGTCTACTGCTATAAATCTTTCTCTAAGTGCTGATTTAGCTGCATCTTATAAGGGTTTTGTATGTTGTATCTTAATTTTCATTTATTTCAATGTATTTTTAATTTTTCCTTAGATTTCTTTTCTGACTCATTAAATATTTGGAGTGGACTATTTCATTTGCATGTATTTCTGAATTTCCCAAATTTATTTTGCCATTAATTTCTAATTTCACTACCTTTGAATTGAAAAAAAAAATACTTTCTGTGGTTTCAATCCAGTTAAACTTACTGAAACTTGCTTTATGGCCCAGCATATGTGTAATCTGCACTTGAGAAAAATCTGTATTCTGCAGTTATATGAAGTGTTCTGTAGAAGTCATTTAGGTGTAGTTATTTTATAATGTTTTCCATATCTTCAATTACCTTGTTGATCCCTCTGTCTAGTTATTCTATCTATTATTGAAAGTGAGGTAGTGAAGACTCTAAACATTATTATTTCAACTGTCTATTTCTTCTTTTAATGCTTTCAGTTTTTTCTTCATGTATTTTGGGGTATGTTTTTAGGTACATATATGTTTACAATTATTATGTCTTTCTCTTTCTTTGTACCTTTTATCACTGTAAATGCATAATTTCATCTCTAGTAGTGTTTTTTGTTTTAGTCTATTTTGGTGTTAATACAGTTACTTCCAGCATTTTCATGATTGCCATCTTCATAATATAACTTTTTAAATGTTTTTACTTTTAACTTGTTTGTATCTCTGAGTCTAATGTTTTCTCCTGTACAACACATAGAGCTGGATCACTTTTTTAGCCTTAAATTATACTGTATAATGTAATGTCTACTACAAGTGGCATAAAAAATAAGAGAGCAACTGTATTTCTATAGTTTTATTGTGTTAAATGTCTTACTTATACTTTCTTTTTCTCCTTACTTATTCCTGTGAATTTGACTTACCATCTGGTGCCTTTTCTTTGATTCATGCATCTTTGCTCCCAGCCATCCACTTTGTGCTATTACTGATAAATAGATGACATTTCTGTATATTTTAATCTGAGAAATATTATATACATATTAATGTAATTTTTTAAAAAATTAGTTCATAGAATAAATGTGCATTTTTACTTTCTTTGTTAATTCATAGTCATCTTTACTAGTGCTCTTTCTTATGTTGTGCAGGTTTTAGTCAGCATCTAGAACATCTTTTCAGCCTCAAGAACATCCTTCAGCATTTCTTGCAATGTACATCTACGTCCCTCTCTCAGATTTTGTTGAATGTGGAATGACGTAATTTTAGTTTTGTTTTTGACATTAGCTTTACTGGATATAACACTCTTGCTGAAAATTTTTGTCCTTTGGCATGACTATGTCATCCCATAGTCTTCTGATCCAATATATCTAATGAGACAAAAACACTTAATTTGAGGGGTTTTGTACATGATTAATAACTTTTGTTCTGACCAATAATTTTTTTCTTCTGTTTTCAAATTTTTATCTTTATCTTTCAGTATTTTTATTATTCTCCTGTTCATTGACTTTGTTGAATATGTGGGTTAATTTTTTTCATCAAATTTGAGGTGTTTTAAACCATTATTTTCTCAAACATTTATTTCTTATACTTTCTCTCTCTCCATTCATTCTAGTACTCTCACCATATGTTTGTTGCTATGCTGAATGCTATCTCATTTCTCTGAGACTTTGTTCTTTTATTCATTCTTTTTTCTTTATTTTTGAGTTGCATAATCAATCAAACTTTAAATTTGCTGATTTTTCTCTTGCCATTTCAAATAGACCCTTGAGCCCCACTAGTAAACTTTTTTTTCATTTTTTGTTACTGTAATTTTTAACTTCATAATTTTCATTTGATTATTTTTTATAATGTCCATACTTTATTGATGCTCTGTAATTAATAAAACCTTGTCATTGTAGCTTCCTTTAGTTTTTGTGGTATAGTGTAGTTTCCTTTAGTTCTTTGAACATTTTTAAAATAGCTGCTTTGGAGTCTTTATCTTGTAGGTCCTACACCGTGGCTGTCTCGTAAGTGGTTTTCTCTCAGATTTTTATTACTTATTTTCATTTGCTTGATTTGTGTTTTTGTTTCCCAAAGGCTTATTGTTATATTATTAATTTGACATGCCTCTTCTTATTTGACAAGTTACATACATCTATAGATTTCCTTCTAAGCATCAGTTTAACCACATTTATTAAGTATTGATGTATTATTTTCTTTTATTAAAACCTTTTATAATGCAACTTGAGATTTCTAAGATATAATTACTTCATGATGTTCTAACTATATTATTCATTGTGTTTTAAATTTATCCTTCCAGTTCTACCAGATTTTTCTCTATGTATTTTGGAGCTCTGTTGTTAGGCACATACATGTTTATAATTGTTTAATAATCCTAATGGATTTCCTCTTTTATCAATATAAAATGCCCCCCGTTTATTCTAGTAGCTTTTTCTGTTTTATTTTGTTTTGTCTTAAAATATATTTTTTTGTTCATCTGCTGTATTTTTCCTTTTACGTTCACCCTATTTGTATCTTTAAATCTTAAGCCCAGAGGTGTTAAATAAATAATTTTAAAACATTGCCAGTTAAATATTTATGTCTCCTGGCGAGTGGACCCGCCAACCTCTTCACACCATCATCTGGAAATCCTACCCACCTTAAATCTATATTTTAAGGAGATTATTGTTAGATGTAAACTTCTATGTTTAAAGTATTTCTTTCATTATTTTAAAAATGTTGCCTGTCTTCTCATATACTGTATTTCTGATGAGAAACGTGTTTCATCCTTCTTTTGTTTGTTTCATGTGATGTCTTTTTCTGTGTTGTATTTTAAGATTTTTCTTATTGTGAGCTTCTTTGGTTTAATTTTCTTTATGTTTCTTGTGTTTTAGATTTTGTTTATTTGCTTTAGCTTCTTGGATTTCTAGATTTATAATTTTATTCAAAATTGGACAATTTTTGAGCCATTATTTCTTTAAGTATTTTCAATCCTCCTTGTTTGCTTTCCTTCAGATCTCCAGTTACAGATGTATTGAGCTGCTTAAAATCGTCCCATCACTCACTGGTGCTCTGCTTAATTGTTTTCAGTGTTTTTTGTTTGTTTGTCTCTCTGCTTTCTTTCTCCTTTTCTTCCTTTCTTTTTTTCTGTGTTTCAGTTGGTATAGTTTTTATTGCTATGCTGTCAAGTATACTAATCTTTTCTGCAACATAAAATCTGTCATTCATCCTGCCCAGTCAATATTTCATGCAATGCATTGTTTTTGTCTCTAGAATTTTGATTTGGGTTTTTCCATATCTTCTATATTTTTATCAAATGGATTTAAACTTTCTTCTAGATTTTTAAATATATTAAGTGCAGCTATGATAACTGCTTCTGTGTCTCAGTGTAGTAATTCTATCACCTAGATAATTTCTGAGTCAGTTCTGATTCCTTGATTTTTTTTTCCCTGCTTCTTTTCCCGAGTAGTACATTTTTATTAGAAGTCAGGGATTGTGTTTTGTGCTTTTTTCTCTTAAATTAAAAAAAAAAAAGTTTAAGAAGAGTCTAATTCCTTTAGGTTTTATTTTCAATAAAGATTAAAACAATTGCCCTATAATTGAGATTATAGCTAATTGATCATTTAGTCATTGTTAAGAGGAGCTAAGAGAGTCCATTTTGGTTAATTACTAAGGTAGGGCCCTGGTAAATACTTTACTTGAATTATTACTTTACTCAAATTATTACTTTACTTGAATTTTGAATTGTATTTTCCATTCTGATTGGTGATCAGGAGTTATTTCTATTTCCATGGATGTTTCTGAGAGTATTCTAGTCCGAGTGGTACTTTCTCTACCCTTGGGTTGTTAACTCACATCCAAGAGCTGATTGGTACTCAGCTGAAGAGTGCCACTTGACCATTTTTAAGATACTTAAGTTGTCTTACTTTGCAGCTCTGTTCTATCTGGTGCCCTGTCCTGCTAACTTCAGCCATCTTGGGCTCTCTGGAATCTCAACTCTGTTTCCTCAGTTTAGAAGTTTTCCTGGGCTCTGCTTGGGCTTCTTTTCCCTGCACTGCAGCCTTGGAACCCTCTGTGAGCAGTAAATTCAGAGTGCTATGGCTTATCACATTTGTTTTCTGCTCACCTTGCTACTTAATGGCAAATTTCTTTCTTTATTTTTTTTTCATTTGCTTGTTTCGTTTCATTTGTTCTGTTTTGTTTTGTTTTCTTTTCTTTTCTCTTTCTTTCTTCTTTCTTTCTTTCTCATCATACTTCAAGTTCTGGGATACATGTGCAGAATGTGCAGGTTTGTTACATAGGTATACATGTGCCGTGGTGGTTTGCTGCACCCATCAACTTGTTATCTACATTAGATATTTCTCCTAATGCCATTCTTCCCCCAGCCCCCCACCCCTCAACAGGCCCCGGTGTGTGATGTCCCCGCCCCCTGTGTCAACGTGTTCTCATTCTTCAACTCCCACATATGAGTGAGAACATGCGGTGTCTGGTTTTCTGTTCCTGTGTTAGTTTGCTGAGAATGATGGTTTCCAACTTCATCCATGTCCCTGCAAAGGACATAAACTCATTCGTTTTTATGGCTGCATAGTATTCCATGGTGTATATGTGCCACATTTTCTTTATCCAGTCTATCATTGATGGGCATTTGGATTGGTTCCAAGTCTTTGCTATTGTGAACAGTGCTCCAATAAACATATGTGAGCATGTGTCTTTATAGATTTATAATCCTTTGGGTATATACCCAGTAATGGGTTTGCTGGGTCAAATGGTATTTCTAGTTCTAGGTCCTTAAGGAATTTACACACTGTCTTCCACAATGGTGAACTAATTTACACTCCCACCAACAGTGTAAAAGCGTTCCTATTTCTCCACATCCTCTCCAGTATCTGTTGTTTCCTGACTTTTAAATGATCGCCATTCTAACTGGCGTGAGATGGTATCTCATTGTGGTTTTGATTTGCATTTCTCTAACGATCAGTGATGAACTTTTTAAAATATGTTTGTTGGCTTCATAAATGTCTTCTTTTGAGAAGTGTCTGTTCATATCCTTCGCCCACTTTTTGATGGGGTTGATGGGGTGGTTAGTTTTTTTCTTGTACGTTTGTTTAAGTTCTTTGTAGATTCTGGATATTAGCCTTTTGTCAGATGGATAGATTGCAAAAATTTTCTCCCATTCTGTAGGTTGCCTGTTCACTCTGCTGATAGTTTCTTTTGCTGTGCAGAAGCTCTTTACTTTAATTAGATCCCATTTGTCCATTTTGGCTTTTGTTGCCATTGCTTTTGCTGTTTTAATCATGAAGTCTTTCCCTATGCCTATGTCCTGAATGGTATTGCCTAGGTTTTCTTCTAGAGTTTTTATGGTTTTAGGTCTTAGGTTTAAGTCTTTAATCCATCTTGAGTTAATTTTTGTACAAGGTGTAAGGAAGGGATCCAGTTTCAGCTTTCTGCATATGGCTAGCCAATTTTCCCAACACCATTTATTAAACAGGGAATCCTTTCTAAAAAATGTTTTATAACTACAATGAATGTTGTCTTTGAAATAATTATGCTGGTTGTATGTAGGGGAATCAAAATTATAAAGTAGTACACTGAATGTTCTTTTAGGGAAGTGGAGTTTTCTCTTTTAGTGGACCTTTTTCTTTGTCAAGGTGTGTGTGTGTTTGGGGTGGGGATTTACTTTAACTGTTCTTGGATTGAGAATCATAGAACATCAGAAGTAGCTTCAGTCCACCAACAGAATTAGCAATTTGACCGAAGTCAGCAAATCACTTCTTCTAGTTAAACTAATTTGCCTCTATTAAGAAAGATATTTATCTCCATGGTGATTTCTCAAACATATCTTACATATTTCCATTATACAGATGAGAGGAATATGGCAAAAACAGAAATAAATAACAAATTGCTCCAAATTAAATATCTAACATTTGGCAGAGCTGATGCAAAATCTTTGGACTCCGTTTTTGTTGCCTTCAAAACATCCAGCAAGAGTGTCTATTATCAGAGCAAAAATATTTAGTCCATATATAATTAATCCAAATGGAAGTTAGAACAGTTAGAAAAAAATGTAAGATATGTTTGAGACAATTTATTAAGATTTGTATATTTTGGGTCCTTTTGCCAATCGATTTGCTTCTTCCAGTACATAAGTTTGGATGGAAAATACATTACAGTTCATTTAGTTATAATGAACCTTTTGTTTTCGTTATTTGCTTTTTACTGCAAATGCTAACATTAATATTCAAATTGTATCAGGCAAACTGCACTTATCCATGCTAAATTGCCAACTGTCTGCTTCTGACCAAAATCTTGGCAAAGTCATTGACTTATGCAGCATCTGGAGTCCAGTTTCTTTTGCTTAGCCCACTCATATCATTGTCAGTGTTTCAAAAGGCAGTCTCACAGCTTTTAGTCTGTGTGATTTATAGAGCTAAGGTTCAGATGAGCTCTTGAATTTACTTCCGTCATAAACTCATTTGTCAAGGCAACTTTATTTCTACCTACTAACCTACTCCTAAAGTACCTGATTCTTTTAGCAACTGGATTTAGTAGAGAAAGATGATATGCTACTATTTTTTTAAAAATCCTCAAACTTAGCCATCAGTCAAATTTCTTAATGTTAAATGCAACATCTAGACGTCGGGAGAAAAAACATTTGCTTAAAAATAATAACCCCTGTATTTACAGTCTGACCATGTTGATAATAAACACAATTAATGTTAGAGACAGTAAGCTGGTGGAGATAAACACTCCAGAGATGATCACTTACCAACGTCTGTGTGGCTTGCCTCTTTTCATTTATTTCTATTCAATGACAACCTTTTATTTCCTATGGAATAAAATCAGGGTATTTTATTAGCAGAACTGAAAAGTAATAGATTTCAGATATAGTATTGTCATATTTTGAATTTTGCCTGTGTGACTAACTTATCAAGATCCATGTAGGCTGGGCGCAGTGGCTCACGCCTGTAATCCCAGCACTTTGGGAGGCCGAGGCGGGCGGATCACAAGGTCAAGAGATCGAGACCATCCTGGCCAACATGGTGAAACCCCATCTCTATTAAAAGTATAAAAATTAGCTGGGCGTGGTGGCAGGTGCCTGTAGTCCCAGCTACTCAGGAGGCTGAGGCAGGAGAATCGCTTGAACCTAGGAGGCAGAGATTGCAGTGAGCCGAGATCACGCCATTGCACTCCAGCCTGGGTGACAGAGCGAGACGCCATCTCAAAAAAAAAAAAAAAAGATTCATGTAAAAGTTTTCAATTCTGTAATGCAAATTAGTATGAGAACAGAGCCTGGGGTATAAGAGAAATTCATGAGAAGAGTAAAAAGAAATATTGTATCTATTCCATTAACTTTACTTTTTAATGTTATTTTAGCATTACTGGTTAACCTGAAAATGTTTTTGCTTTTTTTTTAATGTCAAAAATTAAAAGAATGTATTCAAATATAGTCAAATAAATCAAAGATAGAGAAACAGATTGTCAAATTCCTCTTACAAACTAACCTCCATGGTTCTATACTATTAAGCACTCAACAATTTTTAAAGGCATTTTTAGAAAGTGAAAACCCCTGCTTGTTATTGTTTTCTGTCCTTCTAGGGTAGTTATGTTATGTATGGGGTTTAGTTTTCGTTGACATTTTACTTATGCTGAGTGGGAAGCCTGACCAGTAGTAATGCAAGTTTTTAACATTTGCTTAGGAAAACCATATCTTGCAATACTTAGAAAAGTATTTTTTACGTCCAGGTTATAGTGAACAATTTTAAAATATATATATTCTTTTACCAAAATGGATTCAACATTTGAACATGAAATATTTAGAAGGACAAGGTTTACTACTTTTCAAAGGATATATTGCAGTTATGACGACATGTTTTTACAAAATCACTCTATACAGGCTGACATATTCTCTTTTTTCTTTATCCTCCAGGATAAAAAACACCAAGTATAAATATACCACTGGGCATGGTAGCTCATGCCTGTAACCCCAGCACTTTGGGAGGCTGAGGCGGGAGGAAATCTTGAGGCCAGAAGTTCAAGACTAGACTGGTTAAAATAGCAACAACTTATTCAAATTTAACTCCCATGCTGCTCCCAGAGTAGTCATACGGAAACACAAATATAATGAAGCTGTCTCATGCTTGGAACCCATTTATATCCCTCATAAACCTTAGAATAAATTTAAATTTTTCAGCATGGCTTACTTTATCCTTCAAATCAAGCTTTGCTTAATTGTCAATACCTCCTCCTATTTCCAACGCTTGCTACAATAAGTGACTACAATAAGTAAACATCCTGTTTACGTCCATGCTTTCTGGTCTGTATATTTTTAGCTTCTTTTACAATGAGGGGGGTTGCACTTTTTCTTCAGTAATTAGTTTGGATATTTGTAGGTAAATCAATGAATAATAAATTGCTTTTCTAAACCATTGCTTGCATTTTCCTTCTCCACTCTCTCTCCCCTGTGCCATCTTTGCTTTGGGTCCTCTTCATTAATTATGTGGATTAATACCTCTTCATCTTCTTTTCTTTTCCTAAACTTTTATATTTTCATCCCTCATTCTGCCACTGAAAGCATGACTTCTTAAGTCTCAGCCAGATTAATCTTCTTTTCTGAAAAGTACACAGTAGTTGCCATTCCTTAGAGAACTAGAAAACTTCCACAATATGGTGTCAAACTGCCTCACCAATCTCAGCTTATATTTTCCTGTGCTACCACAGTAAATGTGCCTTCATGAATTCAAGTCCAAAGAAGACCAGACAACTCACTGTTTTCATGAGTGCTTTCTCACTTCTGTTATTGGTTCATGTTAAAATGTTAACACTGCAAAAAGGCCATTTATTCTTCAAGGTGCATCTCAAATATTACCTGCTTCCCATACAGGAAAGCCTTCTATTATCCCTCAGAGGAGTATGGATAATATCTATTTGGTTTGTTTTAATTATATTTTATTGTAGATATGTTGTTTCCTTACTAACTTTTCTACCTATGAGCCTTTTTAAGGGATTTGAATTTATTACCATAGACTCTCTTCCTGGAAGAATCACTAATGCATAGTAATTTCTCATTTCATGTCGGAGAGAAATAGAGAGAGAATGAGAGAAACAGAGACAGAGATAGAGACAGAAGCAGAGACAGAGTAATAGAGAAGAGATTGAGGATATAAAAAATGAAATAAATAGCCCAGAAAATTGTATAGAACAAAACTCCTTGAGTTTTATAATTTTAGAAAAATGCATTGATAGACTTACTGATATGGTTTGAATTTGTGTCCCTGCCCAAATCTCATGTCAAATTAGAGGAGGGGACTGGTGGGAGTTGATTGGATCATGGGGACAGATTTCCCCATTGCTGCTCTCATGGTAGTGAGTAAGTTCTCATGAGATCTGATTGTTTCAAAGTGTGTGGCCCTTCCCTCTTCTCTCTCTCTCTCCTCTGTCATGGTAAGATGTGCCTGCCTCACCTTCAACTTCTGCCATGATTGTAAGTTTCCTGAGGCCTCCCAGCCGTGCTTCCTGTACAGCCTGCAGAACTGTGAGTCAATGAAAACTCTTTTCTTCATACATTACCCAGTCTCAGGTAGTTCTTTATAGCAGTGTGAGAATGGACTAATACATTTATTTAATTTAAATTTCACGACAGTCTTACAGTTTTTCTCTTCTTATAAAATCAAGACATGAGGGTTTACAAAATGTTTCAAACATTTTTTTATGAGATTTTTACTTATGGTGTGGCTCTGAACTGTTGTAACCATTAATGCTTTTGACATTAAATGTGTGTTTTGTCCTCACATCAACAAATTTTCCAGCTTCAATTTCTCACACCAACCAATTATCCTACAACTCAATTCAATTCTGACACTCACTGCCCAGAATTAGTGCAGACCTCACAGAATTAAGAGCTTAAGTTTAGTTCCACAAGATTGGCTTCACCTTAGACTCCAACCTGGATCACCCCTATTTCTGGCCAATGGGCTATGAAGCCAGGGATCCCACAGCCCCTTTTTCAGTTTCAATAATCTGCTAGAATAGTTCATAGAACTCATGAAAACAATGTACTTACATGTATTAGTGTATGATAAAGGATACAACTCAGCAACAGCCAGATGGCAAGGATGCATAGGGAAGAGTATAGCTGGGTAGGGCAGAGCGTGGACCTCCCATGCCTGTTTCAGATGTGCTACCCTCCCAGTACCCTACATATTCAACAATTTGGAAGCTCCTTAATCTCGTTGTTTAGGGACTTTTATAGAGCCTGCATCATAAAGGCATGACTAATTAAATCATCGACCATTGATGACTGAACTCAATCTCCACCCCTGCTTCCCTCTCAGGAGGTCTATAATGGGGCTAAAATTTCCACTCCTCTAATCATGGGCTTGGTGCCTCTGGCAACCAGACCTCATCCTGAAGCATCCAGTGGCCCACCAGTCTCACCTCACTGGCATAAACTCAGGTATAATTGAAAGGGGCTTGTTGTGAAAAATAAAAGATGCTCCTCTCACTCTCATCACTACGGAAATTGTTTCAGGAGCCAGGGACAAGGATTAAATATGTATTTCTAATCACAATGCATTTAGACCACTATGAAAAAACGTTTAATAATGTTTGCCTATTTCAACTCATTTTTTGTTATCCAAATCAATGTCTACTCTTAATCGTGAACAATAACAGCAACAGTAGCAGCTCTTTTTTTTTTTTTTTTTTTTTTTTTTTTTTTTTTGAGACGGAGTCTCGCTCTATCGCCCAGGTTGGAGTGCAGTGGCACAATCTCGGCTCACTGCAAGCTCCGCCTCCCGGATTCACACCATTCTCCTGCCTCAGCCTCTCCGAGTAGCTGGGACTACAGGCGCCCGCCACCACCCCCGGCTAATTTTTTGTATTTTTTAGTAGAGACGGGGTTTCACCGTGGTCTCGATTTCCTGACCTCGTGATCCGCCCGCCTCGGCCTCCCAAAGTGCTGGGATTACAAGCGTGAGCCACCGCGCCCGGCCCAGTAGCAGCTCTTTTATGTAGCTCTTGCAGTAGGTCAGCCACTATGTGAGTGAAGTCATGGGGCTACTTCCATAAGTTACCTTACTGACTCCACTGCACAGTCAGGCAGGTGCCTTGCACTAAGGAGAAGCCATGCAGCAGAAATCTCGAGCAGGGGGAGAGGAGAATGTCTGTGTCTGCTTTGCTTATGGCTTATTCCTGCTGACAGATCACAAGACACAGGAAAGTCCTGCTTTTTAGTACACTGAAGGATCTTTTTCGTTTTTGTTTTTCTTCTTGTTACATGAGTCATTTCTGTATGTGTTTTATACTCTAGAAGTCCCTACACTCAAAACAGAACAAAATACTTGGTTATGCAAAAATGTTGATGAATTCTGATGTTCATGAGATTTTGCCTGCTTTTTACAAACTGGAGAAAATAAAGAAGGTTGGTTTCTTTTCAAGTTCTACAGATAATCACCCAATTTGAATTTAAGTGAACACATGAATGGATAATTTGAAATATAATTTTTTATGTATTTTTAAATTAAATTCTTCTCAAAGTTAACTTCCCCTGCACACACATATCTCTTGTTTTCTTTACTAGCATGTCCATATATAAACATATGCTAAATGAGGTTATATTTTTTCTCATATCAATGTTTATTTTTCCAAAAAATCATTTCCAGAGACTCCCCACCTCCATGCCATCTTAGTCCATTTTCTGTTGCTTTAAACAGAATACCTGAAACTGAATAATTTATAAATCCATTGGTTTCCTACAGTTATAAAGTCTAAGAAGTCCAAGGTCAAGAAGCCGCATTTGCTGAGGGCCTTGCTGCTAGAGAGAACTTTCTGTGGTATCCTGAGGCAGCACAGGGTGTCACATGGCAAGGGGGCTGAACATGTAGCTCATATGTCTCTCCCACTTCTTATAAAGCCACCAGCCCCGCCCCTGTGATAATCCATTAATTTATTAACCTATTAATCCCCATTCATGAGAGATTTGCCCAGTCATCTCTTCAGAGTTCCACCTCTTAATATGGCCACACTGGGGATAACATTTCAACACGTTTTAGATGAGATATTCATACCATAGCCTTCTGCCCTTGGCCTACCAAAACTGATGTCCTTTTAACATACAAATAAATTCATTTTATCCCCACAGCCCCAAAGTATTAACACAGTCCACCACCGACTCAAAAGTTCAATGTCCAGAGTCTCATCCGTGAGCCTGCAAAATCAATACAAGCTATCTACTTTCAAGGCTGAAGAACAATCTCGTTTGACTCAATGCTTTACCTCTTGGCCACACCAAGGCAAGGGATTGGCTGCTGAGTCCTCAAGAAGTCCTGCCCTATGGTTTTGCTAGATAAAGCCCAGTAGCTGCCTGTATGGTTTGGAGTCCAGTGTTTAAAGCTTTCCCAGGTGGGCACTGCATGATGCGGGTGATTCCAGAGTTCTGGGGTCCTGTTGGTGGCCCCTCTCCCAGTGCTCCATTAGGCATTACTCGGGTGAGGACTCTCTGTAGCAGATATGAGCCCACATTTCCATTCAGCAATGCTCTAATAAAGGCTCTCTGAAGTGACTTCACCCTTGCAGTAAGTCTGTGCCTGGGCCCCTACACTTTCAGCAAGATCCTTTGAAATATGGGTGGAGGCTGTCATGCCTCCTTAGCTGTTGCATTTAGTGGCCCTGCAGAATTCATACCACATGGATACCTCCAAGTTTTATGGCGTACACCTTTGGGAACAGCAAGATTGAGCCACACCTTGGGCCACTAGAGCCTCAACTGGGATGGCCAAGGAGTGCTGTGCTGAAACGCAGGGAACAGATACCCAAGGGAGACCTGAGCAGCAAGGCTGTGGAGGGCACACCAGGTCTGTCCCACAAAACTATCCTGCCCTCCTAGGCGTCTGGGCATGTGATGGGAAGGGCTGCCTCAATGATCTCAGAAATGTGTCCAGGTCTTTCTTCCATTCTTTTGGTCATGCACTCTCTAGGTACAAATCTTAGCAAAAGGTTGCTGGGCCACAAATACTAGGTTTTCTCTCTCTAACATGTTTTTGTCACTCTGTTCAGGGGCAGGCTGAGTTTTCCAAATTTTTTCACTTTACTTTCCTTTTGATTATAAATTTCATGTTTAAGTCATTTTTCCCTCTAAAAACTGAATGCATTCCAGGCACAGTGGCTCATGCCTGTAATTCTAGCATTTTGGGAGGGATGCCAAGGCAGGAGAGTCTCTTGAGCCCAAGAGTTTAAAACCAGCCTGAGCAACATAAGGAGACTCGGTCTGGACCAAACATTTAAAAGTTCACCTGGTATGGTGGCACATGCCTGTAGTCCTAGTTACTTGGGAGGCTGAGGTGGGAGGATCACTTGAGCCCAAGAAGTCAAAGTGCCAGTGAGTCATGATTGCACCACTATACTCTAGCCTGAAAGACAGAGACAGACCTTGTATTAAAAACAAACAAACAAACAAAAAAACTTAATGCAAGTAATTAAAAGTAGCTATGCAGTAGCCTGAATGCTTTGCTACTTAGATCCTTATTCCACAAGATAATGTAATCACTCTCAAGTTCAGCCCTCCATAAAGTGCTGGGATATGCATGCAGTTCAGCCAAGTTACTTTCCCATTTATAATAAAGGTGGCCTTAATCCCAGGTTCCAATACCTTGTTCCTCAGTTCCATCTGAAACCTTGTCGGAATGTCCTTTACTGTCTATAATTTTATCAGCACTCTGGTCGTGACCACTTCACTGATCTCTAAGAATTTCCAAGCTTTACCTAATCTTCTAACCCCTCAGCAGAGTCTAGGATTTTTCTAGCCTGCTCCACCAAATTCCTCCAGCCTCTGCCCGTTACCCAGTTCCAAAGCTGCGTGAACATTTTCAGGTATTCATTCTCAGCAGTGTTCCACTTCTTGGTGCAAATTTTCTGTCTTAGTCCGTTTCCTGTTGCTTATAACAGAATACCTGAAAATGGATAATTTAACTAAAAAAGGAATTTTTTTTTAAATTATAGAGGGCGAGATGTCCAAGGTTGAGTGGCCACCTCTGGTGAGGGTCTTCTTACTGGTGGGACTCTCTGCAGAGTCTGAAGGTGGCATGGGGCATCCCATGGTGAGGGGGCCAAGTGTGCTAGCTCAGGTCTCTTCCTCTTCTTATAAAGCCAGCACTTCCACTTTCATTATAACTCATTAACCCATTTGTACAGAAATAGATTAAGCCTTTTATTTTAACATGTGTTCCGTAGGGGACAAATATTTAAATCATAGCACAAGCCATGTAAACAGATGTTAAGTACACCATGAGTTTTCTTTTTTCTTTTCTTTCCTTTTTTTTTTTTTTTTTTTTAATGAGACAGGGTCTCACTCTATTGCCCAGGCTGGAGTGTGGTGGCATGATCTTGGCTCACTGCAACCTCTGCTTCCTGGGTTCAGGAGAAATTTTTGAGGGAGCATTACTTTGAGGAAAGAGATACAGCTGAAGCACTTAAAGGCCTGTTCACAACTCAAGGTTGCTATGTGACCTGGTTAATCACTCTTCCTAATCATTAGGCTGCAGTTCCCTCATCTGGAATAATAGGATGATTTAGTGACCTCTAAACTTAACATGCTCTGATCCTGTTGTCCTAATGATAGAAGGGAAGTCAGTATTCTAGATATGTGCACCTTCAGTTTAAGAGTGGGCAGGCACCTGAGGTCGGCATAGGCACAACATTCAGAATCCAAAGGGGCTCAGCATCCACCCACCAGCAATGAAGCTCTGAAGCAACATTGCTTTTTGTTCATCAGATCCTGCCCTAGGGCAGTAGTGGACACCAATTAGGTCAGGAAATCCTTGTTTTCTAAGTACATGTTCATGAACAAGGATCCTAATATTTCGAAATCTCAGAGTGAGCCTCTCAAACTCAGACAGTCTCCTTCCATGAAAGAAGAGCACACAATAACAATATTTGTACTGCAAAAGCCACGTCTGATTTATAAGAAATCATTCATAGGAACACAGCAAGGACATACTTCCAGCGCAAAGATGAAACATGGGAATACCTTGACTTTTTTTTCTTTATATTTTTTTTTATTATACTTTAAGTTCTAGGGTACATGTGCACAATGTGCAGGTTTGTTACATATGTATACATGTGCCATGTTGGTGTACTGAACTCATTAACTCGTCATTTACATTAGGTATATCTCCTAATGCTATCTCTCCCCCATCCCCTCACCCCACAACAGGCCCTGGTGTGTGATGTTCCCCTTCCTATGTCCAAGTGTTCTGATTGTTCAGTTCCCACCTATGAGTGAGAACATGTGGTGTGTGGTTTTCTGTCCTTGTGATAGTTTGCTGAGAATGATGGTTTCCAGCTTCAACCATGGCCCTACAAAGGACATGAACTCATCACTTTTTATGGCAGCATAGTATTCTATGGTGTATATGTGCCACATTTTCTTAATCCAGTCTATCGTTGGACATTTGGGTTGGTTCCAAGCCTTTGCTATTGTGAGTAGTGCTGCAATAAACATACATGTGCATGTGTCTTTATAGCAGCATGTTTTGTAATCCTTTGGGTATACACCCTGTAATGGGATGGCTGGGTCAAATGGTATTTCTAGTTCTAGATCCCTGAGGAATCGCCACACTGTCTTCCACAATGGTTGAACTAGTTTACAGACCCACCAACAGTGTAACAGTGTTCCTATTTCTCCACATCCTCTCCAGCGCCTGTTGTTTCCTGACTTTTTAGTCATCACCATTCTAACTGGTATGAGATGATATCTCATTGTGGTTTTGATTTGCATTTCTCTGATGACCAGTGATGATGAGCATTTTTTCATGTGTCTGTTGGCTGCATAAATGTCTTCTTTTGAGAAGTGTCTGTTCGTATCCTTCACCCACTTGTTGATGGGGTTATTTTTTTCTTGTAAATTTGTTGGAGTTCTTTGTGGATTCTCGATATTAGCCCTTTGTCAGATGAGTAGATTGCGAAAATTTTCTCCCATTCTGTAGGTTGCCTGTTCACTCTGATGGTAGTTTCTTTTGCTGTGCAGAAGCTCTTTAGTTTAATTAGATCCCATTTGTCAATTTTGGCTTTTGTTGCCATTGCTTTTGGTGTTTTAGACATGAAGTCCTTGCCCACGCCTATGTCCTGAATGGTATTGCCTAGGTTTTCTTCTAGGGTTTTTATGGTTTTAGGTCTAACATTTAAGTCTTTAATCTGTCTTGAATTAATTTTTGTATAAGGTGTAAGGAAGGGATCCAGTTTCAGCTTTCTACATATGGCTAGCCAGTTTTCCCAGCACCATTTGTTAAATAGAGAATCCTTTCCCCATTTCTTGTTTTTGTCAGGTTTGTCAAAGATCAGATAGTTGTAGATGTGTGGTATCATTTCTGAGGGCTCTGCTCTGTTCCATTGGTCTATACCTCTGTTTTGGTACCAGTACCATGATGTTTTGGTTACTGTAGACTTGTAGTATAGTTTGAAGGCAGGTAGCGTGATGCCTCCAGCTTTGCTCTTTTGGCTTAGGATTGACTTGGCAATGTGGGCTCTTTTTTGGTTCCATAGGAACTTTAAAGTAGTTTTTTCCAATTCTGTGAAGAAAGTCATTGGTAGCTTGATGGGGATGGCATTGAATCTATAAATTACCTTGGGCAGTATGGCCATTTTCACGATATTAATTCTTCCTATCCATGAGCATGGAATGTTCTTCCATTTGTTTGTGTCCTCTTTTATTTCATTGAGCAGTGGTTTATAGTTCTCCTTGAAGAGGTCTGTCACATCCCTCATAAGTTGGATTCTTAGGTATTTTATTCTCTTTGAAGCAGTTGTGAATGGGAGTTCACTCATGATTTGGCTCTCTGTCTGTTATTGGTATAAAAGAATGCTTGTGAGTTGTGTGCATTGATTTTGTATCCTGAGACTTTGCTGAAGTTGCTTATCAGCTTAAGGAGATTTTGGGCTGAGACAATGGGGATTTCCAGATATACAATCATGTCATCTGCAAACAGAGACAATTTGACTTCCTCTTTTCCTAATTGAAGACCCTTTATTTCTTTCTCCTACCTGATTGCCCTGCCCAGAACTTCCAACACTATGTTGAATAGGAGTGGTGAGAGAGGGCATCCCTGTCTTGTGCCAGTTTTCAAAGGAAATGCTTCCAGTTTTTGCCTATTCAGTATGATATTGGCTGTGGGTTTGTCATAGATAGCTCTTATTATTTTGAGATACAGCCCATTAATACCTAATTTATCGAGAGTTTTTAACACGAAGGGCTGTTGAATTTTGTCAAAGGCCTTTTCTGCATCTATTGAGATAATCACGTGGTTTTTGTCTTCGGTTCTGTTTATATGCTGGATTACGTTTATTGATTTGCATATGTTGAACCAGCCTTGCATCCCAGGAATGAAGCCCACTTGATCATGGTGGAATAAGCTTTTTGATGTGCTGCTGGATTCTGTTTGCCAGTATTTTATTGCAGATTTTTGCATCGATGTTCTTCAGGAATATTCGTCTAAAATTCTCTTTTTTTGTTGTGTCTCCACGAGGCTTTGGTATCAGGATGATGCTGGCCTCATAAAATGAGTTAGGGAGGATTCTCTCTTTTTCTATTGATTGGAATACATTCAGAAGGAATGGTACCAGCTCCTCCTTGTACCTCTGGTAGAATTCAGCTGTGAATCCATCTGGTCCTGGACTCTTTTAGGTTGGTAGGCTATTAATTATTGCTTCAATTTCAGAGCCTGTTATTGGTCTATTCAGAGATTCAAGTTCTTCCTGGTTTAGTCTTGGGAGGGTCTGTGTGTCGAGTAATTTTTCCATTTCTTCTAGATTTTCTAGTTTATTTGCATAGAGGTGTTTATAGTGTTCTCTGATGGTAATTTGTGTTTCTGTGGGATCGGTGGTGATATCCCCTTCATCATTTTTTACTGCATCTATTTGATTCTTCTCTCTTTTTTTCTTTATTAGTCTTGCCAGCAGTCTATCAATTTTGTTGATCCTCTCAGAAAACCAGCTCCTGGATTCATTGATTTTTTAAGGGTTTTTTGTGTCTCTGTCTCCTTCAGTTCTGCTCTGATCTTAGTTATTTCTTGCCTTCTGCTAGCTTTTGAATGTGTTTGCTCTTGCTTCTCTAGTTCTTTTAATTGTGATGTTAGGGTGTCAATTTTAGATCTTTCCTGCTTTCTCTTATGGGCATTTAGTGCTATAAATTTCCCTCTACTCACTGCTTTAAATGTGTCCCAGAGATTCTGGTATGTTGTGTCTTTGTTCTCATTGGTTTCAAAGAACATCTTTATTTCTGCCTTCATTTCGTGATGTACCCAGTAGTCATTCAGGAGCAGGTTGTTCAGTTTCCATGTAGTTGAGCAGTTTTGAGTGAGTTTCTTAATCCTGAATTCTAGTTTGATTGCACTTTGGTCTGAGAGACAGTTTGTTATAATTTCTGTTCTTTTATATTTGCTGAGGAGAGCTTTACTTCCAACTATGTGGTCAATTTTGGAATAGGTGTGGTGTGGTGCTGAGAAGAATGTATATTCTGTTGATTTGGGGTGGAGAGTTCTGTAGATGTATATTAGGTCCTCTTGGTGCAGAGCTGAATTCAATTCCTGGATATCCTTGTTAACTTTCTGTCTCATTGATCGATCTAATGTTGACAGTGGGGTGTTAAAATCTCCCATTATTATTGTGTGGGAGTTAAGTATCTTTGTAGGTCTCTAAGGACTAGCTTTATGAATCTGGGTGCTCCTTGTTGAATTGATCCCTTTACCATTATGTAATGGCCTTCTTTGTCTCTTTTGGACTGTTTTGTTTTTTTTGTTTTTTTTTTTTTTTTTTTTTGAGACAAAGTCTCACTTTGTTGCCTAGGTTAGAATGCAGTGAGCAGGATCTCTGCTCATTTCAAGCTCTGCCTCCTGTGTTCAAGCCATTTTCCTGCCTCAGCCTCCTGAGTACCTAGGACTACAGGAATGCCCAGCTAATTTTTGTATTTTTGGTAGAGATGGGGTTTCACCATGTTTGCCAGGCTGGTCTCGAACTCTGGACCTCAAGTGATCCACCCACCGTGGCCTCCCAAAGTGGTCGGATTACAGGCGTGAGCCACTGTGCCTGGCTGGAATACCTCAATTTTTAAAGAAAAATGTAGCCATCCTTAGTATGGAATTTGAAAGCTTGAAAATAATAGTCTCACACTTGCTTTTTAAGGACAATTTGACAAATGCAATTAGCATGGACACTTGAAGTTTATTTAAATGTCTAGGGGTAGAATGGGTATGTAGAAGCACTTTAAATAACAAAGCAAATAGAATCTCACAAATAAATGAATCCTCCTAGAGCCAATATGTAATATTTTCTGTATTTTTTTTACAGGAAGAGAATCTTCCTTGACAATAAAGGATACATTAATCTCTGGCAAAAATTATTATTTTTTGCAGTAAACAAAAGCTAAGTGTTTCCAATTAAAATTTAAATTAAGAACAAATAGAAGTTTGACATTTAAAATTCTACTTTTGCCATTTATATTTCATTTTGTCAACTAAGGCAATTATGACAACACCTCATCTTCTGCAGCATGTCAAGTTCATATGTTATTAAATACTGACAATGAGAGGAACTTGAAGAAAGCAAAAGAATAGTTCATTAAGTGCCAGGGACATTGTGTGTTATCAATAATGTCAAAAGAGTAAAAATCGTGCAAACTATTGGCATCAATCAATCACCTTCCATTCATACACACTGCGTCAGCTGCCTCAGACCCACCCCTGTCTCCCCACAAGATGTTGCTACAAATATTTGTCTGTCTCTCTGTCTGGCAGTATCTTTCTGCCCTTGCCTCTATCTCCTCTTGATTTTAGATTATTACGTCAGACCTTTTCTCTGTCACCAATTACCATAAATATAATCTTTTGTAATTTTCTGTCATTTAAGAGGTCAGGTTGCATGAGACCTTCCATGCTTGTCATCCTGCTGATGGTTTAAATATCAAATTGCAACCAGAAGGTACCAGAATGAGGATGGAGGGAAGTGCACACAGCACATGCATTCCAAAAGGGCTCAGCTGGTGAAGCCTCTCTAATTGCAATCCAGCTTAGTGTGCCATTCAAGTAAGAATAACATGATGTCCCTGAAAAGGAAGGGAGATTTAATGCCTTGTAATTCTCCCTTCATTCTGAGAATGTTAACTTCCTTAGATTTATTCGAATCCAAAAGGAGGCTTTAGAAGGACAAAGCAGCCCTCTCAGTAAAGGTTCCTAAATTTAGACCTCTACATTTAAGCTCTTCAATCTTGCTTTCTCAGACACTTAAGTTTTAATCAAAAGAGGGAGATTTTACAGCAACTTCCTTCTGTGCATCACCCACAAAGGTAATCACCTTAACTTATTTATCTTTTCTACTTTTCTTTATTTGTAAATTCTTATGCAAAATTATTGCTTACTATAGGAAGTGGCTGCCATAGACACATTAACTGACCTCAAAGTGACATTTGTTTGAATTTCTACATAATAAATCAGTCACTAAAATAAATAAAATAATTTAGAAAATGATAGCCAAGTGAGAGTTGTTCTTCACAGGTAAGGTTCCTGGAATGCAAATGAGAGACACCTTCTAGATGACTCAACCTCATCATCATAACCAAATTAGTCTCCTTGTTAAATGGGCAGTGGATCATTCATTCCTTCAAGGAAAATGACTCTGCTGTCAGTTATTACAAATTGACCAAAGTAACCCCCTGGAACCAACTGTGATCTTTATAGTCTCAGGGAATGTTCATCATCATGGAAACCCCTCTCACTTCATCTGTGTCATCCTGCCATCATGGTCCACTGGGCCAGAACTAAAAAGCAGTGGCTCTGCTTACATTAATGTAGCTATTTATTTACTTAATTCTATGTAGGAAGACCATTTTTGCTCTCATCTATGGTTATCCAAGACTTAACTGAAATTGACCTTTGAGATGACCAACGTATTGACTCATTCAGCTGTGGGTTGATTTTGACCCAAAAAGACGCATAAGTCTATTAATGCAATGAAACTATTAAGCATCAGAACCCATTCTTCTATTATAAGAAGTCTATCATGTAATTCAGATAAAAATAAAGTGAAGTTTCGGAGGTAATAATTCTGAAAAACCACTAGGACTCTGCTTGATGCTCTAAGTCCTGTGCAGTATATGTACATAAAATTTGACTTATATATAAGTAAGTGTACACTTAAGACAAGCAAAAAGGCAAAACTATGGCAGGCTGTAAAAAGATCAGTTGTTGCCAGGGTGTTGCAGGAAGTCAGGGATGAACAGGGAGAACTCAGAGGGTTTTAAGTCAGTGAAACTACTCTGTATGAAGTTATAATGGTGGATGCATGCCATTATGTATTTGTCCAAACACGTAAAATGTACAATATCAAGAGTGAACCCTAAGGTAAACTGTGGACTTTAGGTGATGATGGTGTGTCAATGTAGGCTTATCAATTGTAACCAATGTTCCACTGTAACAAGGGATGTTGATAGTGGAAAGGGCTATGCATGTGTGAGGCAAAGAGTGTACGGGATATCTCTGCATCTTCCTCTTGATGTTTCTGTGAACCTAAAACTTCCCTAAACAAATAAATTATTTAAAAAACTGGAAAAAATCCCAAACCAAAACACACTAAAACAAAAATAAGCATGTGCCAATGTTCCTAGCATGAAAGAACAAAGACCACAGCTTTCTTTTTTATTTTTTTCTGCCACATGAATGCAAGCCTCCTTAATTGTAGAGATTATTTGATAAGCCAAGGAATATGAGACTTTAGACTTTAGAAACTGAGATCTTAAGGCACCTTGGAGATTGAGAAACCACACTGAAAACCCGAATGAAGGCAAATGACAAGTCCTTTCACGTAGATAAGGCATGATAAATGTGCTCTGTTTGATTTCAGTCTAGTGAAAGATTCCATGACCTATGTGGATGGAACTGATACTGAAAACTAGATCAAATAATGCTTTCTCCAGCCATATCTCAGCCTTCATTGCTGTGCCATAATGACTACAGAGCAGCAGCCGCATTTCTTAGAATCTGCTGCATCTAAATTCTGTGAATTTTGCTATGTACATATAGAGACATAGAAGGTAGAAAGCTGCTCGGGTTGGTGCCAGCCACAGGGAGACTAGATCTGCAGCAGAGACTTTTCACTTTTTGTATCAGCTATGGTAGAATGTTTACATGTCTGCTAGCATCATATATACCCAGAGGGAGTGATGGGAGGTGTTTTCACTAGCACAGCCCCACACTGTGTTTGATCATTTCTGACAACTACACTGTTCCTGGTTAGGTAGTGTTCAAGCTTAGTTCCATGACCCTCTTGAAATTGTTTAAGCTATAAAATGATGTAAAATAAATATTTTTCTCTTAATCAAGCAATGAGGCATTTTCTGGTTTATAGCTAAAGACTTGTTTCCATATAATTGCCCCATTAAACTGATAGTTTGTGAGTGCACATCATCTTTGCCCATAATGAGCAAGGGATAATTTCAGGGTTACCTGAGAAACTTTTACAAATGGCCCTTCTTTATCCCCTTTCCAAACTTCACCTCAACATTCTATTATACCACCTGGTATATAAGAGCCTCCACTGATATGCCAGTCCTATGTAGCTTGAAAAGCTAAATAATTTATTTTGATATCTCAACATAATTAAGAACCACTGACCTAAGTCAGTAGTCCAAATCTGGTTCACATTAAACATTCATTAGAGCTTAGGAAACATAACGAGCTCCAAGTATACTCTTAATCTATTTAAACAAATTTGCTAGGAAAAAAGGTTAGAAATAGGTAGATCATTAAATTCCTGGGGTGATTATAATACTGCCATCGGGGGATGTTTTCAAGACCTGGTGTTTGGAAGCCTCTGATATAGCTCAATCACTTATCGAAGACCTTAATATAAGTTCAAGTAAACAACTTAAATTTGTCTCATTCTCTGAAAGTATCAGTGGATTATTGAGCAAGGGAAAGCTGTAGAAATTATAAATCTGGATCTCAGAAATATGTTCAATAAGAACTCTCATGATTGTGAAGAAGGTAGATAAGCAAAGCCGAAGGCAAAATCAGTTGGGTGGATTACTCATGGTTGCAATGGTTATACACAAAAGACACTCATCAATGGAAGGATATTCTTCTAACCTAAAAAGGGTTCTATCTCTGAAATTGTGAGGATATTTAAGTTATATTACAGTAACAACTAAGTTTAATTCCTCTCTCATGCTATATGCTCACTGTGGGTTTGCTGGGGTTTCTGATTCACAGCATTTTCAGTCATGGATGTAGGTGGGAAAACCAACAATCTAGAAGACCTCTGGGAGGTTTAGGTGGTAATAGACATGGCGAATTGTATTCTGGCCAGGGGAACTTTGTGCCGCTTAAAGTCTATTCCATTTACTAAAACAAGTAAAGTGGTCAAGGTCAGCTTGAGAGGCAGGAAAAAAGCAATCCTACCCCAAGCTTTGCAGGAGGAGAATTGAAATATGAGAACTTGACCCTTGGGTAACCCCTACACTCAAAACCAAAGTCTTAATCCACCCTCATTGTAACTTCTATCTCCTTTCTTCCAAATCTGAGCAGTATATTCTAAGGAGCATAGACTTTGGAGAAAGCTCTATCTGGCAACAATTAGATCTTTACCTCATGATTAAGGAAATCATTAAATCTCTATGTTGTAGTATCTTTTTATACCTAAGGGGTGGATCATGCCTACATGCCAGCATTGTTAATTGAAATAGATGGTTATTATAATTTTATTATTATCCTTGATTAGCATCTAATTTTCTATCTTGAATCCCAGCACACTTGATCTGGTACTTGATCAAATACGATGGTAGAAAAAGAATGAATGAAACCTCAATAAAAAGAAAAAAAAATAAAACACCCAGACACCGTGGCTCATGCCTGTAATCTCAGCACTTTGGAAGGCCGAGGTGGGCAGATCACCTGAGGTCAGGAGTTCGAGACAAGCCTGGCCAACCTGGTGAAACCCTGTCTCTACTAAAAATACAAAATTAGCCCGGCATGGTGGGCACACCTGTAATCCCAGCTACTCCGGAGGCTGAGACAGGAGAATCTCTTGAACCCAAGAGGCAGAAGTTGCAGTGAGCCGAGATCATGCCATTGCACTCCACCCTGGGTGACAAGAGCAAAACCCTGGCCATATATATAGGCAATAAACTGAAAGACAAAGTGTTCATCTATGTTTATCTGTTCTTTTAGAACAATGTTTTTACCACATTGGCTGAACATTGAAATTGCCTGGGGAGTTTTAAAAAATCCAGATGTCCTGATCATATCACACGTCAATTAAATCAGAATTTTTTTGGCATGTGACCAGTTGCCATAGGTAAAAAAAAAATTCCTCAAGTAATTTCTGTGGGCAGCCAGAGTTAAGAGCCTCTGTTCTATAATCAATGGTTCTGAAACCTGTGTACCTATGAGAATCATAAGTGGAGTATTGTAAAATTGTATATACTCAGTATTCCCAGTTCCAGACTCTATGTAGTAAAGTTATATGGAAATAGGTTTCAGGTAGATACAGGATTACAGTTATTATCTCTAATCACCCTGTCATGCTATCGAATACTAGATCTTATTTTAGATGTATATAGAATGAATAAGATCCAGTATTTGAGAGCACAACATGGTAATTACTAAGTCAACGATAATTTAATGTTCATTTGAAAGTAACTAAAAGTGTATAATTAGAATGTTTGTAATACAAAGAAATGATAAACGCCTGATGTGATTATTATCCATCATATGCCTGTATCAAAGTATCCCATGTACCCCATAAATATATACACCTATGCACCCAGAAAAATTATAAATAAAGAAATAAAAAAATATTTTTCAAAAGAGAATAGTCCATAGATGAAATGAGCTCTCTTTGTAGACAATAATTAAGAAGAGTGACCATTTGCAGGGGCGCTGCCAAAATATGTTTTAAGTGGGCACGAGTACTAGCCCTGCTGTCCCTGGGAATTTGTCTGTCTCATCTGGCAGTATACTCCCACTAGAAAACTAGTTATTCCCAATACCTGGTGTTTTAGGGTTCTCTAGAGGGACAGAACTAAGAGGATTTATGTATGTGTGAAAGGGAGTTTATTAAGGAGAATTGACTCACATGATTAGAAGTAAAGTCCCACGATAGGCCGTCCGAAGGTTGAGGAGCAAGGAAGCCAGTCGGAGTCCCTAAACCTCAAAAGTAGAGAAGCAGACAGTGCAGGCTTTAGTCTGTGGCTGAAGGCCCTAGAGCCCCTAGAAACCACTACTGTAAATCCAAGAGTCCAAAAGCCAAAGAACTTGGAGTCTGATGTTCGCAGGCAGGAAGCATCCAGCACAGGAGAAAGATGAAGCCCGGAAGATTCAGCAAGTCTGCAAATTTCACCTCCTTCTCCCTATTTTTTCTGGCCACACTAGCAGTTGAAGGAATGGTGCCCACCCAGATTAAGGGTAGGTCTGCCTCTCCCAGCCCAGTGACTCAGATGTTAATCTCCTTTTGCAACACCCTCATAGAAACACTTAGAAACAATACTTTGCATCCTTCAATCCAATTAAGTTGACACTCAATATTAGCCATCACGAGTCCACCCCTTGTCAATTTGAACCCATACATATCTCCTGAAATAACACATAATTTTCAAATAAGGAAAATAAGGTTACAGCTATGCCTAACATAAAAACAGCAGGTGTTCCCCTCACACATCTGTTTCACAAGGTTTTGGTGAAGGTTATGTCTTCTTGACACTCCCAGTTGGGATGGGTAGGTCTAAAGTGACTAATCCACTCTAGCATTCCAGTCTCCCTAAGCCTTTGGATCCCTTCCTCTACATTAAACCATGGGAAATCAGGCATTTCCAGTTGACTCACAGTTGGGAAATCTTTTGATCCACATTTCAGCTAACAAAGCAAAGAAACTATTAGAACTTTTTAACTCCCTGAGCTGCCACATTAAATGCAGAATCCCTGCTTAGTGGGCCCATATCAATAAGTTTAGCCTGACCCAAATTTATGTTCCTTCCACCATTATCCCATACCCTTAACATCCATTCCCAAGCCTGTTCTCCATATTTCAGCTTATATAAATTAGAAAACTCAAGTAGTTATTTTGGAGCGTAGCACACCTGCTTGTGGGTCACCCTCTAAACCTCACTTCTAGGGGTCTTCCAGGACTTGAGTCTAGTTAAGGTCTAGAAGTAAACAGGGGTTTTGGGGGTGGGTTCTGAGGGTAATCAGTATTTTCCTGCCTGGCAACTGCCTCAGGGGAGGCCATCACTGTTGCCTCAGACAGTGCGTGGTTAATATGCTCAGACAAAGGTGGAAAGGCTGATGGCAATGTGGGTGGGGAAAGGGATGTTGCAGCCATTGGAGGCTGTTTCCTCTGGCAAAAAAGGCTCATCAGAGTTTATAAGCTCAGTGTCTCCAGCTTCATCAGGGTCCTCCCACACATCCCCATTCCAAGTTTTAGGGTCCCATTCTTTTTCAGTGAATGCCTTCACTTTAACAGCAGACACCTGGAGAGGCTGAGCGTGCACCTTTCATCGCAGGTCAGCCACTTGCATGATAAGAGCTTGTGTCTGATTTGCCACAATTTCAGCCCTTTGTCTAAAGAGATAAGACTCTCACTCAGGACAATTTTAGAAAATTTGAGGTTCCGTGTGCACTTCTGGAACCAGGAGTTAGAATCCTTAGGCTCATGATTTTCTTTCATCACTTTGTCCAGTAAACATAGGAGCAACCAACTAACTTCATTATATTCTTTGGTCCTCAACATATGGTCAAAGGTATTATGTATAGAGTCACTATAATTTTTGCCTCTCAAGAGTGGTGAGTCAGGAGTATCAAATTCATCTATTTTGCATAACTCTCTAAACAGTTCATGCCAAGAACTATCCGTGTTACCCATACTATTAGAAGTAGAGTCCTAAGAATATTGAGGTATAATCAGATTAAGTAGCCAAATCTAGAAAGCCCAAATATAACTAATGAAAATTCTATTCCTCTAGAACTACTCCTGGCACCAAAATCTGTACTAGTCAGGGTTCTCTAGAGGGACAGAGCTAATAGGATAATACATATTTTATATATATATATATATATGTGTGTGTGTATGTATATATATGTATGTGTGTATGTATATATATATATACATATATATATGAATGAAAGGGAGTTGATTAAGGAGAATTGACTCGCAGGATCACAAGGTGAAGTCTCACGATAGGCTGTCTACAAGTTGAGGAGCAAGGAGGCCAGTAGTGGATCTGTTCCAGTCCCCAAACCTTAAAAGCAAAGAAGTTGATAGTGCAGCTTTCAGTCTGTAGCTGAAGGCCCTAGAGCCCCTGGGAAGCCACTACTGTAAGTCTAAGAGTCCAAAAACCAACGAACTTGGAGTCTGATGTTTGAGGGCAGGAAGCATCCAGCACAGGAGAAAGACGAAGGCTGGAGGACTCAGCAAGTCTGCTCATTCCACCTCCTCTGCCTGCTTTTTCTAGCTGTGTTGGCAGCAGAGGGCATGGTGCCCACCCAGGTTGAGGGTGGGTCTGCCTCTCCCAGTCCGCTGACTCAGATGTTAATCTCCTCTAGCACCCTTACAGACATGCCCCAAAACAAGACTTTGCATCCCTCAATCCAATCAAGTTGACACAATATTAACCATCACACCTGGTGAGAAAACGAGAGACACCAAAAGAGCCAGTCGAGGCTAGGGATGAAGAGACACCTAGACAGTAGTATCAATGGCACTCTCACTTCCATCAGAAGCTGTCTTCAAGCGGCATGTACACCCATGGGAGTATACCACTATGTACTCTGCTGTCTTAAGCTGAGTTGTGGATTTTGGCATCTTTTAATTGCACTAAAAGAAAGAAATTTTACTATTTTTTTTCTTGCATAGAAATTTTGGTGTTCTGTTAATCACTGTTTCTTGGGACAAATACATAGTTGCACAGGGGAACTGGATGATGCCTTGAGGCAAAGAGCACAAGCAAATGTTAGAAGAACGTCAGACCTAAGGAAGCCTTCACACTGAGAAGGAGGAAGGGTTCAGGAGTGGAATCTGTGAACGAATAATCAGAAACTGAAAGAAATACTGTGTATCTCAGGAGTCACCATAGTAGATGGACTGCAAATGAGGTCTACCTCCCTTAGTGCCAAAGCCCCATCCTTCTACTAGAAGCTGCTTAGGGTCTGAGAACATAAACAATCCTTAATTCATTGCCAATAAGAGTGTATGTTAAAATCAACTTTCTCAAAATTTCCTATATGCATTTTTCTGTATACATTTGTAATCCAGGAGCTCTTATTTAGTTTTATATGTGGTAACATTCTAGAACTATTTTCCCCATACAGAAATTAATATTTGGATTTATAATATTTGTAAGTGGGAATATATTATGCGTATAACTGTTATTTCAAAAATATTAAACTAAGTGCAGTTCTATAAAAATATTTTCTTTCAGTTATTTTTTTACATTGAAGATATAAAATATATAGAACTAAAGAGAGTTAATATTTGAGAAAATATATTTCTGAATTTAGAAATATCTGTGTGAACCAATTCCATTAGGATTCCATTTATATTCCATGGGAATGTATAAATGAAATAAAAGAATGCTATTAGTAATGATAGGGATATTAAATACCACGTGCCATAAATCATAGCACATTAATGACTAATGTTCTGCAGTATCTTCCCCCATGTCATACTTGGAGTAGAACCAGTTTAAGTGAAGATAAAATATGAAGTATGTGCAATAATTACTGAACTTATTAGCAAAATAATTCAGCAGTTTGAGAATTATTTAGAACATTATTTCAGATTCTTGCCAGTCTCTCCTCCAGTGAGTAGAGACATTGAGTCATTAGGACATATCTCCATAAAACTGATTAATTTTGATGGACAGGACTAATTTTATGGTTACCAATTTTGTGACACCTCAAATAAGCTGTTTCCATTAGGAAGCTTGACTGCTTGAGGAGTCAGCTTCATTGTATTTTCTTTTCCTCCAACAATGAGGTTCAGGATTCTCAAGTTTCATCATCATTTATTACCAAATTGCATTTTTCACTTTCTGTCCTCTTCCCTTACTACTTGTTATTCCTGATTCATGGCCAGTCTTAATGACTTCTAGTTCACCTTCCTCCAATCCTAACAATATTTCCTGAGCTTACAAAAAGTTCTAAACTCAGTAAAAGTTAGTATAATTCAATACATACACAAATGGCCTCATAATCCTAATTTCTCAATGAAGGGCATTAAGAGGTCATAGAAAGAAGAGTCTTGAGCAAGACCCTGGGCTCCTGCCCCAGCGAAGCTGGAACTGAGGAGGCATTCAGTCATTGCTTTGCATTTGCACTCAAGAGTTTGGGTGATATCCTGAGAAAGGGGTAGAATTGGGTAGTGTTAGGGATTAAGAAGCAAATTAGATTGTAAGAAAACAAAGACTCTTTAATCTGCATATGTTTTATTCTGAACAATTTTGAAAATTAGTAACTTTGTCATTACTTGTTTATAAAGTGTGTCACTTGTCTCTGTGCTCAAACTTCATGGCTTCAAAAAGTAAACAAAAAGTTATTTTGAAGATAAATTTACTTTCTATTTTTATATGTGCCAGGTAACGAAGACATAGTTTTAGTTCTGTCTCCACAAACAACATGTAAAAATGCATGAAATGGATAACAGGGGCTCTAGGTAGGTGAAAGATAAATCCATCTTCATTCAAAAAGTAATTAAACAACACAGTCTAATGGTAGACAGTAGACATATTAATCTCAGAATTTACACATTGTCTCTCATAGCTAATTTTCAGCAGGGTATAGGTCATTTATTTCAGTTTTTAGACTAACTTTGTAAAAGAAAAATTGCCACAAATAATTAAATTTTGATTATTTTTTCAGTGATTCAGGTATATCCTCAATTTGAAATAATTTCTTAGGTATTAAGAAATTATGGCACCTATACATTACGTGTGTGTGTGTGTGTGTGTGTGAGAATGTGGGTGAATATGGTTAAGTGTAAATGTGTTCTATTTAGGACAGAGACTACGTCTTCAACTGAGTCTTCTACTAAGAGTAATGACAGCTTACCAGTATTTGAATAACTACTGATGTCAATAATAGTGATGATATTATTAGGTTGGTGCCGTTAACATAATGGCAAAACTCGCAATTATTTTTGCATCAACCTAATATATATGTGTTGCAATTTATGTATCAGTAAACATTTAACAGAATATAACTTTTACAAACTAGAGAAATACAGAAGGTATAGGTTCCTAACTGTAATTTTCATTACTATTCACTACACAAAGGGCCAGTAAACATCCATATGCCAAGTTATTAATGTTACAAAAAAGTTTTGCACCTATGACAAGCTTGTAATGGTTGGTAGATACAAAAGTGAGACCCTTTCCAGAGACACACCTACAACCTGTTCGTTATTGGATTCTCAAAAGAAGAGCTCCAGTGATGAAGAACTCAGATAAAATACTAGTTACACAGTACACTAAGAAACAATCTTACATAAATATGTATCAGCAGATCTCATAAAATAGGAGATTAGTCACTCCAAGATCTTGATATATTATTATAGCATTTTGTAAATGTATAAGAAAAGCAATATTTAAGATACATAATACATTAAAGAAACCTAAAACTTTACAAAAATAACAGACTAAAATAGAATTAATACAGATGCAAAAATGAAAATAGTTGCAGTCATAGACTTAGTGGAGAAAATAAACATCACATTTAACACTGTCAAGAAAAATGCAAATTTTAAAAAAAGAGATGAAGGTATTATGATGACTGACAGAACAGAAAGAATGTGAGATGAATAATTTTCTTAAATAAAGCTGTCTTAACTTATATAAGACTTCTGTACTTAACTAAATTGTCATATGTACTAGCATAGAGTACAACACAGAAACTTAAGTGCCTTTGAGGGTGGGGGACATGAAACATAAGTTCTCACTAAGAGCTCAAATCCTGGTTGTTAAATATCTCAAAAGCAGCAGAGGTGATCACAGGTGATGAAAATAGGAAAAGCTGCAATCTGAATAAGCAATTAGGAGCCCGTATCCTTTCACCAGTTCCATGGAATCAGTTCTTTCCAGCTCTGGCAAAAGGCAGGACATTTATTGCTGCAAGGCCTATATTATTTCTCTCTTAAATACTTTATACAGTTCAAAAAAGAAATCGTGAAGCCTGGAGTCTATGTGTTTGTGTGTAAATTTTTTTAAAAACGAACTCAATTTATTTACTAGATATGAGCTCTTCTGATATTTTCTTTCTTCCTGAGTTTTAATAAGTTGTGTTTTTCAAGGAATATGTCAATTTCATTGAAGTTATCAAACTTCTAGAACACATTTCATTTTTCTATAATATGCCCTATCATTTATTAATATCTGTGACATTTGTAGTAATATTATTTCTGATATTTGTATTTTCTGTTTTTCTGTTTATTTATTGATTAATCTTGCCAGGAGATTATTGATTTTTAATCTTTTAAAAGACCCCAGGGGGGGTTGTTAAGATTTGTTTCTTGTTTGTTCGCTATTTCTTTGATTGTGTAATTACTATTCCTTGCTTTCTGCTTACTTTGGGTTTAATTTACTCTGCTTTTCTAGTTTTCCTGTGTAAAAACTTAGAAAACTGATTTTAAGCATTTTTTATTTTCTTACAAAGGCAATTAAAACTTTAAACTTCTCTCTAAGCACTGCTTTAACTGTATCCCACCAACCTTTTTGTTTAAAACACTAGTTTTTTTTGTGATTTCTTATTGACCCATGGGATATTTAGAAGTGTGTTATATAATTAATATTTGGCACTTTTCTGGATACCTTATTGTTATTGATTTCTAATTTAAGGCTACCATAGTTAGAAAAAACTCTCAAATTACAATCTTGTAAAGTTTATTGAGATTTGCTGTATGCTTAGCATATGGTCTATTCTACATACATTTGAAAAGAATGCATACTTTGCAATTGTGAGAATGGGGCTTAATGATGTCAACTGGGTCATGTTGATTGGTGGTATTTGAATTACATCACTTGAATTACAATTCAAGATGAGATTTGGGTGAAGACACAGCCAAACCATATCAATGTATGTATTTATTAATTTTGCCTACTTTTTCTATTGCTAATGGATGGTTATTAAAATCTCAGTATATGATTTTTAGTTGCCCATTTATCCATTTAGTTCAGTAAGTTTGCATTCCATTTATTTTGAACCTGTTCCTTTAAATGCATAGATATTTAGATTTTTTGTAATTCTCATTACTTTTGTAATATAGTATCATTAAAAAATGATTCCTTTAAACTATTATAATACTTTTTGTTTTGATGTCTACTTAATAATCATATTACCTTTTCATGCTTGCTCTTTTCATGGAATGCATTTTGCCATTTGCTTTGCTATGAATTGAATAAGTCCTCTAAAATTCATATGTTGAACTTTAATCACCATTGTGATCATATTAAGTGGGGCCTGTAAGAGGTGATGAATGGGATTAGCAACCACATACAAGGGCTGGAGCAAAGTGACTAGGCCCCCTTTTTTGCACATTCTGTCTCTTTCATGATGTGAGGACAAAACATTTAAGGCACCCTTCTTGAAGCAGAGACAGCAGTCCCAATTCTAAACCTTGATGTTGGACTTTCCACCCTTCCAGACTGTGAGAAATAAATGTCAATTATTTATAAAGTACTCTGTCTCGGGTATTTTATTGTGTCATCACAAATAGACCAAGACATGCTTCCTCTAAATTATTTGTGTATTTAAATTTACAGTGCATTTTAAGTAAATATATGTGACTAAGTTCTTTTATTCCCAGTGTAATAATCTTCATCTTTTAACTGACATTCTTAATCCATTTACAGGTTTGGGTTGGAGGCTACACTCACCTTTCCCATTTTCCCCTACTGCTTTTCCTCTGGTTCTTATTTTCTGTTGTTATTTAAATAATCAATTTTGTTAAGAATTTTATTTTCTCTCCTCTCTTGTTTCCTAAACTACATCACCTTTTATTGTATGTTTGTTTATAGGTAAACATATATTTTCCTTACATGTTTGAAAGAATTCCCCAGTTAACGTATCTAGGACTATAGTTTTATTGCAAGAATATTTTTAATAATAGTTTTTATTTCTTAAATTGTTATAGAAATATTCTTGTATTTAATTTATTGTGGCAATTTTTTTGGTAAACTTGGTTTATCAAAAAGTGTGGCTCAGGCTGGGCATGGTGGCTCATGCCTGTAATCCCAGCACTTTTGGAGGCCAAGGTGGGTGGATCACCTGAGGTCAGGAGTTCAAGACCAGCCTGGCCAACATGGCGAAATCCCATTTCTACTAAAAATACAAAAATTAGTCAGGTGTGATGGCATGTGCCTGTAATCCCAGCTACTCAGGAGGCTGAGGCAAAAGAACTGCTTGAACCCATGAGGCAGAGGTTACAGTGAGACGAGATCCTGCCACTGCACTCCAGCCTGGGTGACAGAGCAAGACTCCAACTCCAAAAAAAAAAAAAAAAGTGTGGCTCCAAGATGGCTGTATTAGTCTATTTTCACACTGCTGATGAAGACATACCCAAGACTAGGAAGAAAAAGGTTTAATGAACTTACAGTTCCACATGGCTGAAGAGGCCTCACAATCATGGCAGAAGGCAAGGAGAGCAAGTCACATATTACACAAATGATGGTAAGCAAAGAGAGAGAGATTGTGCAGGGAAATTCCCATTTTTAAAACCATCAGATCTCATGAAATGTATTCACTATCATGAGAACAGCATGTGAAAGACCTGCCCCTATGATTCAATTACCTCCCACTGGGTTCCTCCCATGACATGTGAGGATTGTGGGAATTATACAATTCAAGATGAGATTTGGGTGAAGACACAGCCAAACCATATCAATGGCCAACTAGATGCAGCCAGTAGGAAAATCTCCTACTGAGAAACTGGGACATTAGAAAGACTGATGCACTCCTGGCAGACCTTCAGAGAGGAGGCATTGAGAACAGACAGAGGGAAGATGCAGATGCTGAGCTGAAGGGGGAAGAAGCTGAGAACACTGCATGGGACTGCTATGCAGGACTCATTCCTGGTCCCCAATGACTCCTGTTGAAAGCTGAGTTGAAGAGGAAAAGGACAACCTGCTCTTGCCATGGGTATCTGGAATCCTGCCAGCAGGAAACTTCATGACCCTTATGGACTCTTGAGTTTGTAGTGAGAACTGTTTAGAGAAGCAGTAGCAGCAGGACTTGAGCTGGGATAATTTGGTGCTGGAATGTCATAAGTGAAGGAGATATATAATCATTTTCAGACAAGCAAATGCTGAAGAAATTTGTTGCCACTAGAAATGCTTTACAAGAGCTCCTGAAAGAAATACTAAGTATGAAAAGAAAAGACTGTTGCCAGCCACTACACAAAACAAACATAGGTATACACACCAGTAATACCATAAAGTGACCACACAAACAAATCTTCATAATAATCAGCTAAAATCATGATGATAGAATGATTGAATCACACATATCAATACTAACCTTGAATATAAACAGAATAAATGCCCCAGTCAAAAGGCACAGAATGGCAAGCTAGATAAAGAACCAAGACCCATTGTTATGCTGCCCTCAAGAGACCCATCTCACATGCAGTGACACACACAGGCTCAAGATGCAGGGATGGAGGAAAATCTGCCAAGAAATGAAAAACAGGAAAAAAGCAGAAGTTACAATTCTAATTTCAGACAAAACAGATTTTAAAGCAACAAATATTTTAAAAGACAAAGAAGGACATTACATAATGGCAAAGGCTTTAATTCAACAAGGAAACCTAATTATCATTTATATATATATATATACACACACACACACACACACACAAACACACTCAACACAGGATAACTCAGATTCATAAATCAACTTCAAAGAGACTTAGACTCCCACACAATAACAGTGCGAAACTTCAACAACGCACTGACACTATTGGACAGATCATCAAGTCAGAAAATTAACAAAGATGTTCAGGACCTGAACTCAACATTGGTCCAGTTGGAACTGATAGAAATCTACTGAACTCTTCACCCAAACAATAAAATATGCATTCTTCACTCTACTGATAGACAACTACTGAACTCTTCACCTCAAAGAATAAAATATACATTCCTCTCATTGCCACATGTCCCATACTCTAAATTGACTCTAAATCCCATACTCTAAATTGATTGGATGTAAAAATATCCTCAGCAAATGCAAAACAACTGAAATTATACCAACCATTCTCTTGGACTACAGTGCAATAAAAACTATTTTTATTTAATATTTATTTAATTCAAGAGTTAGAAAACAGCTCAAAATTATATAATAACATGGAAATTAAATAAGCTCCTTCTGAATGACTTTTGGGTAAATAGTGAAATCGAGGCAGGAATCAAAAAGTTATTTGAAACTAATGAGAACAGAGATACAACATACTAGAACTTCTGGGACACAGCTAAGGCAGTGTTAAGGGGAACTTCATGGCACTAAACACCCACATCAAAAAATTAGAAAGATCTCAAATTAACACCCTAATATCACAACTAAACGAACTAGAGAAGCAAGAGTAAACCAACCTCAAAGCTAGCAAAAGACAAGAAATAACAAAAATCAGAGCTGAACTGAAAGAGATTGAGACATAGAAAAACATTCAAAAGATCAACAAAGCCAGGAGCTGATTTTGTTAAAAAATTAATAAAATAGATAGACCACTAGCCAGAGCAAAAACAAGAGAAGATCCAAAAACACACAATCAGAAATGACAAAGATGATGTTATCATTGACCCTACAGAAATATAAATAACTATCAGATACTATTATAAACACCTCTATGCACACAAACTAGAAAATCTAGAAAAATATGGATACATTTCTGGACACATACACCCTCCCAAGACTGAAGCAGGAAGAAATTGAATCCCTAAACAGACCAATAACAAGCACTGAAATTGAATCAGTACTAAACAGAAACCCTGGAACCTAAAGATTAACATCTGAATCATACCAGATTTACACAGAACAGCTGGTACCATTTCTACCGATAGTATTCCAAAAACATTAAGGAGGAGGGATCCCTTCCCAACTCATTCTATGGGGTCAGCATTATCCTGATTCCAAAACCTGAAAGACATAACAACACAATAACAAAAACCTCAGGTCAATATCCTTGATGAACATCAATGCAAGTATCTCCAACAAAATACTAGCAAATCAAATACAGAAGCATATCGAAAAGTTTATCCACAATTAAGTAGGCTTCATCCTTGGGTTGCAAGGTTGGTTCAACATATGCAAATCCATAAATGTAATTCATCACATAAACAGAAATAAAGACAAAAACCATGTGATCTTTTCAATATATGCACAAAAGTCTTTTGATAAAATTCAACATTCCCTCATGTTAAAAAATGTCAATAAACTAGGTGTTGAGGAGACAGATCTCAAAATAGAGCCATCTATAACAAACCCACCACTAACATCATACTGAACTGTTACAAGACAAAAATGCTCTCTCATGGCTCCTATTCAACATAGTATTGGAAGTTCTAGCCAGGGCTATCAGACCAGAGAAAGAAATGAAGAGCATCCAAACAGGGAGAGAAGAAGCCAAACTATCTATGTTTGCAGATGACATGATTCTATATCTGGAAAACTCTATAGTATAAACTCAAAAACTCATTAAGTTGATAAACAACTTCAATTTTGAGGTATGCCTTCTCAACATCTAACTTCTGTTTTGAGGTATGTCTCCTCAATACTTTACTATTTTTTAGGTATGTCTCCTCAGCACCTAGTTTGTTGACAATTTTTAACACAAGAGAATGTTGAATTTTATCAAAAGATCTTTGTGCACTTATTGAGATGATCACATGGTTTTTTTCTTTAGTTCTGTTTATATGATGAATCACATTTACTGATTTGCATGTGTTGAGCCAACCTTGCAACTCAGGGATGAAGCCTACTTGATTGTGGGGGAAAGGCTTTTGACATCTTTCAAAGTTTCAGAATATAAAATTAATGTACAAAAATCACTAGGATTCCTATATACCACCAACAGTCAAGCCAAGAGCAAAATCAGGAGTGCAAACTCATTCACAATTGCCAGAAAAATAATAAAATACCTAGGAATACAGTCAATCACGGAGGTGAAAAATCTTTACAAGGAGAATTACAAAACACTGCTAAAAAAAAGAAAAAAAAAATCAGAGATGAGAGAGGGGCCAAGATTGCCAAGTAAAAATAGCTCTTGTCTGCAGTTCTCACTGAGATACACAAAAGCAGCCAGTGAATTCTGCATTTTCTACTGAGGTACCCAGATTCTCCCATTGGGACTGACTAGGCAGTTGGTGAAACACAGAGGGCAAGGAAAACCAGGGTGGGGTGGTAGTTCATCCAGGAGTTGCACAGAGCAAAGGGACTTCCCTTCCCCAGCCAAGGGAGGCAGTGAGGGATTGTGCTACCTGTCCAGAGAACTACGGTTTTTCCACAGATTTTTGCAATTTGTGGCTCAGGAGATTCCCTCGTGTTCCCACAAACAAAAACCATATGATTATCTCAATAGATACAGAAAAAGCATTTGACAAAATTCAGCTTCCCTTCATAATTAAAACCCTCAGCAAAATCAGCATAGAGGGGACATCCCCTAAGACAGTAAAAGCCATCTATGACAAACTTACAGCCAACATTATACTGAATGGGGAAAAGTTGAAAGCATTCCCTTGAGAACTTGACTAAGACAAAGATGCCCACTTTTACCACTTCTATTTAACACAGTACTGGAAGTCCTAGCTGGAGGAATCAGACTAGAGAAAGAAGTAGAGGGCATCCAAATTGATAAAGAGAAAGTCAAACTGTCACTGTTTGCTGATGATGTAATTGCACACCTAGAAGACCCTAAAGACTCATTCAAAAAGCTCCTGGAACTAGTAAATGAATTCAGAAAAGTTTCAGGATACAAAATTAATGTACACAAATTAGTGGCTCTGCTATACACCAACAGCAGCCAAGTTGAAAATCAAATCAAGAACTCGACCCCTTTCGTAATAGCTGCAAAAAACTGAAAAAAATACTTAGGATTATACCTAACCAAAGACGTGAAAGACATCTACATAGAAGATTACGAAACACTGCTGAAAAAATTATGGTTGATGCAAGCAAATGGAAACACATCCCATGCTCATGGATGGGTAGAATCAATATTGTGAAAATAATTATAATACCAAAAGCAATCCACAAATTAAATGCAATTCCCATCAAAATACCATCATCACTCTTCGTAGAACTAGAAAAAAAAAATCCTAAAAATCAAAAGCAACCTAAAAATAGTCCATATAGTCAAAGGAAGACTAAGCAAAAAGAACAAATCTAGAGGCATCACATTACTCAATTTCAAACTATACTACAAGGCTATAGTCACCAAAACAGCATGGTACTGCCATAAAAATAGACACACAGACCAATGGAACCAAATAGAGAACCCAGAAATAAAACCAAATACTTTCAGCCAACTGATCTTTGACAAAGCATAAAAAAAACGTAACATGGGGAAAGGACACCCTATTCAACAAATGATGTGGGATAATTGGCCAGCCACATGTGGAAGAATGAAGCTGGATCCTCATCTCTCACCTTATGCAAAAATCAACTCAAAATGGATCAATGATTTCAATCTAAGACCTGGAACCATAAAAATTCTGGAAGATAACTTTGGAAAAGCTCTTCTAGACATTGGCTTAGGCAAAGATTTCATGACCAATAACCCAAAAGCAAATGGAATGAAAACAAAATAAATAGATGGGACTTAATTAAACTAAAAATGCTTCCGTACAGCAAAAGAAATAATCTGCATAGTAAACAGACAACCCACAGAGTGGGAGAAAACAGTTTTGCAAACTACACATTCAACAAAGGACTAATATCCAGAATCTACAAGGAAATCAAACAAACCAATAAGAATAAATGAATCATCTCATCAAGAAGTGGGCTAAGGACAGGAATAGACAATTCCCAAAAAAAGATATACAAATGGCCAACAAACATGTAAGAAATGCTCAACATTGCTAATTATCAGGGAAATACAAATCAAAACCACATGCAATATCACCTTACTTCTGCAAGAATGGCCATAATTAAAAATTTTTAAAAAATAGATGTTGATGTTGATGTGTTGATGTGTTGAAAAGGAATATTTTTACACTGCTGGAGGCAATGTAAACTAGTGCAACCACTATGGAAAAGAGTATGGAGATTCCCTAAAAATCTAAAAGTAGATCTACCATTTGATCCAGCAATCCCACTACTGGGTGTCTACCTAGAGGAAAAGAAGTCATTATATTAAAAAGATAGTTGCACATGAATGTTTATAGCAGCACAATTTGCAGTTTCAAAAATATAGAACCAGGCTAAGTGCCCATATATACATACCATGGAATACTACTCAGCCATAAGAAAGAATGAAATAATGGCATTCTCAGCGGCCTGGATGGAGTTGGAGACCATTATTCTAAGTGAAGTAACTCAGGAATGGAAAACCAAACATCATATGTTTCTGTTTATCAGTGGGGACTAAGCTATGAGGGTACAAAGGCATAAGAATGGCATAGTGGATGGTGGGAACTTGTGGGGAAGGGTGGGATGGGAGTGAGAGATAAAATACTACACATTGGGTATCATGCTGTTTTGGCGACTATAGCCTTGTAGTAAAGTTTGAAATTGAGTAATGTGATGCCTCTAGATTTGTTCTACTTCCTCCTTTTCATTTCTTAAAAAAAAAAAAAAAAAAAAAGGTTTTTGGCCCCTGCTTTGCTTGTCAGCTCAGAGTTGTGCCTAGCAGGTTTTAAAAGGTCTAGGTATTTTCCTTTTCTCATAGTTAATACTACAAAAGAATGCAAATCATTTTGGGAAAGAGTTAGATGAATATGTATGGCATACACATGTTATGGTATACAGCCCTTCTTTACAGCAATCAATACCTCTTGAAGTTTTGAGGTTTTGAGCCAGAAATGTGACAATATTGAGGGAGCATGATTTCCCATGGTCCCTTACACAGTTGCATGCTAACTCCCAACTTTTTTCTGCATACAAAAAAGTGTTATGGGAAGTCAGGGACCCTGAATGGAGGGATCAGCTGGAGCCGTGGCAGAGGAACATAAATTGTGAAGATTTCATCTTACTGTGGACATTTATCAGTTCTCAAATATACTTTTATAATTTCTTATGCCTGCCTTTAATCTCTTAATCCTATTATCTTTGTAAGCTGATGATGTACGTCACCTCAGGATCACTGTGATAACTGTGGTAACTGTACAAACTGATTGTAAAACATGTGTGTTTGAACAAAATGAAATCAGTGTACCTTGAAAAAGAACAGAATAATAATGATTTTTATGGAACAAAGGAAGACAACCATAAGGTCTGACTGTCTGTGGGGTCGGGCAAAAAAAGCCATATTTTTCTTCTTGCAGAGGGCCTATAAATGGACGTGCAAGTAGGAAATGTATCACTAAATTCCTTTCCTAGCAAGGAATATTAATATTAATACCCTGGGAAATGAATGCATCCCTGGGGGGAGGTCTATGAATGGCCACTCTGGGAATGTCTGTCTTGTGCAGTTGAGATAAGGACTGAGATAAGCCCTGGTCTCCTGCAGAACCCTCAGGCTTAGTAGGGTTGGGAAAACTCAACCCAGGTAAATTTGTGGTCAGACCAGCTCTCTGCTCTCAAACCCTGTTTTCTGTTGTGTAAGATGTTTAACAAGACAATATGTGCACCGCTGAACATAGACCCTTATCAGTGGTTCTGCTTTTGCTCTTCGCCTTGTGATCTGTGTTGGACCCTTATCAGTGGTTCTGCTTTTGCCCTTTCTCCTGTTCCCTCAGAAGCATGTGATCTTTGTTAGACCTTTATCAGTGGTTCTGCTTTTTGCTCTTTGAAGCATGTGATCTTTGTACCTACTCTCTGTTCTTATACTCCCTCCCCTTTTGAAACCCTTAATAAAAACTTGCTGGTCTGAGACTCAGAGGGCATCACAGTCCTACTGATATGTGATGTCACCCCTGGCAGCCCAGCTGTAAAATTCCTCTCTTTGGACTGTCTCTCGTTATTTCTCAGCCAGCCGACAGTTACAGAAAATAGAAAGAACCTACGTTGAAATACTGGGGGTGGGTTCTCCCAATAGAAAAGCATGCAACACTATCTTTGGCTGTCCATCTCTCTTTACCCTAGGGAGGACATTGGCCTAGATCATTGCTGTCCAGCCTCTCTTATTGCCACATTCATCTTGTCTCTGAATGTTCAGTGCTATTACCTGTCCTCTGGTCTTCTGTAATTCTATTATTATCACTTACATTAGGTAACTTAGCATCTGACAAGCCTCTCCCTCCATCAATATTGGCCTTTGGGGAATAGCCATTACTGTTAAATGAAACATGCTGGTACCCACTTCGTTATTACAACGTTGAATGCCTGAACAAAGGGACTAACCTTGGCCTCCCCAAAGAACACAGTCCAATGGTGACTTATGAGATGTTATATAATAAATGCATTCTGACATTGCTCCCTCCTGAAACTTTGACTGTTATCTCAATATTGTGCCAACATGGTTCTGGCAACTCTCCTTCAATTTCTGTGAATCATTGTTGAATTGATAACTTCAAGGAGCTACCCCAGCAAACTGTTAGGACCAGATCCAGGGATCTTTGTAGAAACATTATCTCAGTTCCTAGGTTAATGATTTAGTGATCTCTTCCTTATCTAGTCTTATATTCGATTCTATCCTCCAATTATAAAAATCTAGTATGCCTTTCCACATGTACTCGACAGGTTCTTGTAGTACCTACGCTCAGATTCTTCAAGTCCTTTGACCTGTCAGCTCTTAAGAAACAGGACTTGTACTTTTTTAAAACTGAGTAGGAATCTGACTCAGTGACTAGCCTGGTATTAATTATGGATCATCTGAGTAGGGCTTGACAGGAACACGTGGCATCTTTTTGTGAACTTCAGGAGCGTTGGGCTCATCCACCAAAATGTCGCCAATTGCAGGTGGAATGATCCTGTTCTTTCCCATCAGACCTCTGCCTTTGAATGGGAAATAAGTTGGGAATACACAGTTTGCAAGCTTTACACTTCTGTTATCCTTAAAACAAGAACCTGAACTTGGTTTTTAGCTTCAGTTTTTCCTGAAGGTGCAGGATTCTTTAAGATTCTTTAAGATTGTCATCATGGGGTTTTGATTACTCAGGTGTGCCTTAAATTGGCAAGTAATTCCCCTAAGTCTACTAATTTCTTTCTGCAAGACTCCAATGCTGGCAACAGGAGATTGATAAATAACATTTCCTCCCATACTGATGAAACATCACAGCTACTTGAGCTCTTAATGACCTGCCCTTCACTTACATCTCATCCCAATTAACCACCAACAAAAGCTTTATAACTTTGATGCCACTGCACACTGCTCCTAGAACAATTGTGTTAGTCCAATTTGTCTTGAAAACATAGCTCAAGGTAAAACATATGTGCTAATGCAGTATTGGAAATGGGAATCTTTGACCAGAAAGAAGAAAGGGAAGTAAGACAGGAAAGGGTAGGAAACACATACAGAGTGGTGTGTTATGAAGCTGGCCATTATGTCACTGAGACATAGCCATGGAGCATGCCTTCTAAAGATGTACAGAAAGCTTCAGGACCACCCAGTGGAGGGAACCCTGGAGAGGCAATTTATCTGTTGACTTCCTCCTGTCTCCTCAATATGGCACCGTCCTACCCACACACATATACGCATTTCCAGATGGACTGCCATAAAGTCTCTCAGGCAGTGAGTAGGAACCCACACTTTACCTTTGTGTTGTGGGCTTCGGTATCAGTAAGTAATGGGAGAAGTTAGAAATTTAGAGTCTTTATTTTCCATAGTGGAAACTTAAAGATCATAGGGTCACTAACACAGCAGTGACTGAGCAGAGAGGTGACCAACCATCAGGAAAACAGGTGAGGCATTCAACCTAAAACAGGCACCCGCTATACACTGGCATGGGGCCTGGCATTTAGCACACATGTTATCTTGTAATTCACACAAACTGCCTTGATCTTTAGAGCAATTTACATTTAACTTGCCCTTTGGCCAAAAGTACCATCTGTTTCTTTGCTTCCTTGCAAGCTTTGCTTTGTGGGGCCTAATCTGTGCTCCTTTCTAACTTGGTGGAAGTCCTGATGCTTCTGTAGCTTGCTTGCTGCATTCTGTTGCTCTTGGAACTTCTTGAACTACCAGTGACACATTTCTGACACATACTACTTCTATAACCTGCAAACTTCCTTGGTTTCTGCCCAAAAACATGTATTTTTCTGTCTCTCTAGTTACTTATTTTTCTCCTTTTTTAAAAATTCAGTACCAGCAACAACTGAACTAGAATTTTTTTCTTCCTTCTGTCCTCCTAGCCAGAGTACAATCTAATTACATTTTTTACTTTTTAGAGTAATAGGTCTACATTAAAATCTAAATTTTTTTGAGCACTGTCTTGATTAAGCTTCAGCAAATTCACTTTGTATTGGAGTCCTCATGTGATAGACTGGTAACCTGAGCTTGAGCATCTAAGGGACTTATGAGCTTTCCCCATCCCCTTACTAACTTGCAGGCAAGTGATTTTTATAAACGAAATATGTTCTAAAATAGGTATATTTGGACAATGTCAGGATGGCCCCAAAGTTCTCTGTTAATTAGTAGCTCACACAAGCTGTTTCCTGAGGCAAATAGTGAAACTGTCCAGTAAATCTGGAGGATATAAATAGAGCATGCCTTTGATTCTTCAAGCCAAATCTTGAACTCTCTCTTCAGTGAAAAAGTTTTCATATCAATAACTTCCATTTACCCTACTCACATGGTAGTTACTAAACTGGGAGTTGGTCCTCTGGGAATGGCACTCTGCCTCTAAGGTAGGATGAGAAGAGTGTATCTAGGATGAACTTCCAAATTGGAGACAGATTTAAAACAATTACCGTGTGATTAGTCTTGCTACAAGATAATCAAGATATGTATTAGATGAATTTAAATATATATGTATTGAGTATATACACATAAAATAAGATATGTATATATTTACTAAGTATGTATATAATTTATATATCAATGTTATATGGCTAGAGAGTCAGCTTGTCACCAAATATTAGCTTTATTACAAAAAAGAAACTGTGTATTGTCATATTAAAAAATCTCTAATTAGGATATTTAGTCTCCTGTCTACTCTACTTCTGTAAGGAATGAATAAAGACGTCCCACTGTTTTAACAAATTTTTGTTTCTTGGGAATATATTCCTCTAATCATTAGGCTCAAGCATAGGAAGATGAAGTAAGAGCAGGATAAAAATGTTAAGGTGAAGTTTTAATGAATAATCACATTGCTTCCTCCAACTCAATATTAAGGAAAGATATTTTAAGAATGATGGCGTTGAGGGGAAGGGAAATACGGTTTGTTGGATGCCTCCTATGTGCCAGGTACTGTTGTAACACTTTACTTGGATTCCATCATCTTCATGAAAACTCAGAGCTGATGTGAGAATCCTCAATTTATCACGAGGATTCTGGAGCTAAAAGCTACATTCTTGTCCCAGAGGGGCCCAGCAGGAAGAAGTCCAGGGCTGCACGGCAGTGTCACTGGGATATGGCTTGGCTGCCTGAAGGTTTAAGACAGACATTAGCTGAAGGCCTCAGCTTACCCATAGAACACCTTTTTCCCTGAAGACACTTCTGAAATAGGGCACCTTTATCCCTTAGGTGGCTGCTACTATTTGTCATGTCTCAATAGCCAAGTGTGCAAATTATCTCAACAATTACCAGGGATATCTTTCTTGGCAGCTGGAATGAATTGATGACAGTGTTTATTTGCTATTGCTGTTTCTGATTTCTTGAAATACTTATATCATTAATGTTATGTATCAACTTGGCTAGGCCACATTACCCAGATAGTTGGTCAAACACCAGTCTGGATGTAGCTGTGTAGTTATTTTTTTAAATGGGGTTATACTTAAATAGACAGACTTTGAGTAAAGCAGATGAACCTCTACAATGTGGGTGAGCCTTATCCAATCAGTTGAAGCCTTAAGAGAAGGCAGACTGAGGTTCCCCCAAAGAAAAGGAGTTCTGTCTCCAGACTGCCTTCCAACTCAAACTGCAACATCAATTCTTCCTTAGGTCTCTAGCCTCCCAACCTTCTCTGCAGATTTTGGACTTGCTAGCTTTCACACCAGCATGAGTCAAGTTCTTAAAATAATTCTCTCTCATCTGTTTTTTATCTCTCTTTTTATCTCTTTTGTGTGTGTGTGTGTTTGTGTATATGTATATATCCACAAAACTAAACAGAATTTCCACTAAGATCAGTGGAGCATCTGAGTATCAAGACTTAGCTCTGCTAGAATAGGACACTGCAGATGATAATGTTTCTAACCAAGTCATGAAACTTTTCTTCCTCTCTAATAATATTATATATATGTACATGATGTATATAACTATATAAAAATTATAACATTATATATAGTTGTATTAGTCCATTTTCACACTACTATAAAGAAATACCAGAGACTGGGTAATTTATCAAGGAAAGAGGTTTATTAATTGACTCACAGTTCTGCATGATGACTGTGGAGGCCTCAGGAAAATTACAATTGTGGTGGAAGGGGAAGCAAACACATCCGTCTTCACAAGGTGGCAAGGTGGCAGATGAGAGAAGTGCAGAGCGATGAAGGAAGAGTCCCTTATAAAACCATCAGATCTTGTGACAAATCCTTCAGTATCACAAAGACATCATGATCTAATCACCTCCCACAAGGTCCCTCTACCGGCAATTCAGATTACAATTCAAGATGAGATTTGGGTAGGGATACCGAGCCAGACCATATCAATAATTACTATAATATATATATATATATATATACACACATATATACACACACACACACACAGACACATACACACACACAGACACATACACACACACACACACACAGACACACACATGTATGAGACCTCTTATTGGTTTTTTGGACAACCATGACTAATGAAACATATGATATATATTTTATCACTACATGAAAGTCCCAATGCCTGTTATAACCCTGAATAGCATGGGAGGAATTTCTAAGGTCTAAATTCATTTCTCTTAGACATAAGGTAGAGACAGCAGAAAACAAGTATTAATACGAAATGTGATTTTTAAAATGTCGGCATATGGTTATTCAATTGGTGACGTCTAAAATGGAAAATAAAGTGGTAGTAATCATAATTTAAAAAGTTCATTCACTTTGATTTCACTGTTTCATTTCTTTAAATTTATTTAAGAGAAAAACATAGAAATACATATGTACATTTCTACTTGTTCATTATTTGTTTGTATTTGGGAGAAAAAGTTCTTGAGACCATGATCTTACTGAGAAAAGTGATAAAAAGTAAACCAAATGTCCATAAACAAGTGATAGTTTCAAAAATTATGGTATATATGAATACTGGAATAGTTTGCAGATATTAAAAAATAATTTTAGAAATATTAAGGATGTGGAATAATACTGATTTAGTATTAAGGGAAAATATGAAAGCCACAGTCTACATACACTCAGAATACAAATCTCTGGGTCTGGATATTTGGTTACATGATGTTAAGCAACCCCAAGGTACTAGACAGCTATTTCTCTGTGAGAATATTATGTGAGCTTGTTTTTAATTATAATTTTCTTTTTTTCAGATTATTTTAAATCAACATGCAATATTTTATAGTTCAAAAATTAACATAATTTTAATTGAAAATAAGAAAACTATGAAGGATGTTAAGGAGTAAGTTAGGAAAAGAAGAGGCAAAGAGGTACAAATGGAATGGAGTGGGAGAGGAAAAAGAGACCAAGATGGCCTCGGGCTCGTTTGGGGTTAACTGAACTCCATATTCTGCATCTCTTACAGGATCTGGTACTGTCAGGAAATTGCAGACATGGTGCTGTTTAGTCGAACTGAAAGGATAATGCCTTAACTCGTTGACTTCTACATCTACATACACCAGGCAACTGTTGAGAGATAGAATAGATTAATATATATATTTTGACTAAATGCTTAATGTTCAAGTGTGGAAGTCAATATTTAGTTAACTCGAAGACTAAAACCAAGACCAGGCTGAAGCTCTGTATCACCAATGTATGCTAAGTTTCTGGAATACAAGAACATTTCAATTTTTATCTAATAATAATTATTAGAATGCTCTTATTACAAGTGCAAAAGTCATTATTAAATTTGCCAATATTTCTCAGCACTGTCAGTGGCTAGATAGCTCCTGCATTCTCTATATGGCATATTTGCAAAACTAAGCAATTAAGAATTATAATTTAGATCTTAGAATTTCCACTAAGATCAGTGGGGCATCTGAGTATTGAGGCTTAGCTCTGGAAATATAGAACACTGCAGAAAATGATGTTTCTAATCAGCTCATGAAACTTTTTTTCCTCTCTATAACTGACTAAGATGATGTCAAATTTACCTTCATTTAGAAATACAAATTTAATTAATGATATTTATGTTATTTCGTTGAAACCATTCCACGTATTGAATTTTTATTCACTGTTTTTTTGGTCTAAATATTTTCAAAAACAAAGTTGAGATTTTTAGTCTCATATCTTGTTATGTATAATATTTGTGAATGCAATTGTAACTTCACAACTACTTGGAACAAATTTGTCCTTAATCTGTTCATGTAGAGATGAGGATGGGGTAATGTAATTGCCACACAAAATGCTGCTCTCTTTCCATCTGCAGCTCAGCTTTCGTTGCATGACACCAATTTCAGCTTCTTTCCCGGAGTGGAATGATTTGTATATCTTTACAGAAGATTTGTTTGTAAGGAATTCTTGCACTCTTGAAATAAAGCAGTTTGATTACTTATTCAGCAGGTTTCAGCAAATGAGCTTTTTTTCTCTGCAAGGTCTGCATTATTGTTATCTGCATGGTATAATATAAAAGCTTTCTTTTGTTTAAGTAGCCTGTCAAAAATCTAATAGCTGTCATTCCCTGTTGGTTAAATATTTTGTATATGACAAGAAAGGTTACAAACTTTTGGATTCCGTCATGTAGGTTGTCTTTGACCAGATAGCAATAATAAACAAGACTGCATATATATATATATAAAAAATATATATAAATATATATATATAAATATATATAAATATATATATATAAAATATATATATAAGTATATATATAAAATATATATATTAAAATATGTATCATATGTTTATAAATGATACATATTTTAACTATACATATATTAAAATATGTATCACATGTTTATAAATGCATATATATACACACACACACTATATATAGCTTACAGTCATATCATAAGCAATATATATATTGCTTCCCTGAGATTCCTAAACTACTCGAAGCCTTGTTCCATTGTCACAATCATTGCATAGTGCATTTTGCCATTCTAAAAATATTTCTGGCTGGGCGCAGTGGCTCACTCCTGTAATCCCAGCACTTTGGGAGGCCGAGGCAGGCGGATCACCTGAAGTCAGGAATCCAAGACAAGCCTGGCCAACATGGCGAAACCCCGTCTCTACTAAAAATACAAAAATTAGCCAGGCATGGTGGCGGGCTCTACTCAGCTACTCAGGAGGCCGAGGCAGGAGAATCGCTTGAACTTAAGAGGCAGAGATGGCAGTGAGTGGAGATTGCTCCACTGCACTCCAGCCTGGGCGACAGAGTTGAGACTCCATCTCAAAACAGAACAAAACAAACAAACAAACAAATATATATATATATATATTTCTTCAAGTAGTCACTATGTTGCTAGCTGCTTAAGATCCTGAAATCTTTCGCCAAGCAAGTTTACCAAAAGTATAATTATTAATTCACACCAAAGTTTTTGTAAAAAATGTTTTTCATTGTTTCTCTCCCAAATATCCAATGAGACAAAAGTGGCACACTGAATAAATTCCTTTTTTTTGCCCACCACATATTATTATTAAATAAAGACATATTTTCATAAGCATGTTTTCTAGAAATAAGACTTTACCAAGCATTTATACATTAAGAAAAACTAAAGAAGTTCTTTGTCTTTATTGAAAATGGTTAATTCTTTAACAATCATTTCATCAAACTTTTTGATGAAATATTATGACTCCAAGCTATGAGTATGGCTTACTGTTAGTGTTGGCATAAATGAGGTTGGTGCTATTATGTATAGCGAAATTTTGGGGTAATACAGTTGACATTTTGTTCATAACAATAATTGTCAAATAGTTTTTGAAAATTGTTTGATTCTTGGTGTTCATGGTATCAAGCAACTATAATTGAAAAATATTTTCTCAGTGCTATTTTGGTTAAAGTTATGAAGCTTACTGGCTCACCATTTAATTCTATACACATTAAATTGTAAGATTCTTTATTATTCTATGCTATATTATTTTTAATTTGTTAAAAAAAATTTGGCTCAAAAGGAACAAAATGTTTTTTCTAAAGTAATCTAGCTAACATACACTCACAATCATTGATTTAACCGTCAATCTTTTTCCCCATTTAACTACTTCAGAGTTTATAAAATTACTAGTAAATAAATAATTACGGTAAAACAGCTGAGGTACTTTACTTTAGCAATAATACATAATTCATCTGACTGATATTGTTTCTCCATATAAATCACATGATGATATTCCATTTAAAGTTATGCCTATGGTACTTTCTTCTGCTTAAAATTAAACATTGAAATATAAACAATAAATCAGAATAAAATACCTGTTTATAATTCCAACTTTGTAATGATAATCAATTATGATGGTACCTACATGTTTCCATAGTCATTGATCACAGAGAAGCTGAGGAATGCCAGATAAGGCATTCATGATGAGTCCATCTATGTTCACAGTAATTTGGAAATGCTTGCGACTAGGAAACTGTCACGGTAGAAGATGGGATTTACAAGTCTGGAATTTAGTACAGAATCTTAGCTGTTATTGAATTATGCTCATGGATTTTGTGGTCAATCATTAGCTGTGATTAGATTAGGGTCTTAGTTTGTGCAGGCTGATATTACAAAATACCATAGATTGGATACCTTATAAACAAGAAAAATTTATTTCTTACAGTTCTGGAGGATGAGAAGTTCATGATCAAGTGGACAGCAAATTTGGTGTCTGGTGAAGGACTGCTTTTTTATTCATAGACAGCATCCTCTTGCAGTGTCCTCACATGGTGGAAAGGACAAGGCAGCTCTCTGAGGTCTCTTTCATGAAGGCACTAATCTCATCCATGAGGACTCCACCCTCATGACCTAATCACCTCCCAAAGGCACAATGGAAGAGAATCAGATCATCCAAGGGAGAGTATGAAATTGAAAAGAAAAAGAAGTGAGATGGAGATCTTCACATGTCTACCTTGGGCACTATTTTGGTAATAACAAACGTTGATGACTCATGAGGCAAACAAAGTTCCCAGATAGAAAGAAGATTAGACTGACACTTGCTGCTCACATGCCTGCAAGCCACCAACTCCCTCCCCAGCCCAACACTCACTAGTTGCCCCCATGAGACTGGCTTTCCACCCAAACAGGTTTCACAGCCCATTTGCACTTTCATGTCTCTCTTTATCCTTTTGATATGTCTTTAATGCTTGCTTTTTGATTAAAATGTACGTGAGAAGGGTCTCAAACTATGATTTACTCAGTCTTGTTTATTCAAGTAGTGATTATAAAATCTTCTTTTTCGCCTTCTATGAGAGTTGAAAATTAAAATCTGTCCTGAGGGGAGAAAAGTTATTTGACAGTGAATGACTTGCTTTAGGATGATCTCAATGGCAATTGTGAAGATAATAAAACAAGATGCCAAATAAATAATCAATCAGCCTACCTATGACACACTGAACTCTGTTCTTTTTTTTTTTTTTTTTTGAGACAGAGTCTCTCTCTGTCGCCCGGGCTGGAGTGCAGTGGCGCAATCTCGGCTCACTGCAAGCTCCGCCTCCCGGGTTCACGCCATTCTCCTGCCTCAGCCTCCGAGTAGCTGGGACTACAGGCGCCCGCCACCGCGCCCGGCTAATTTTTTGTATTTTTTAGTAGAGACGGGGTTTCACCGTGGTCTCGATCTCCTGACCTCGTGATCCGCTAGCCTCGGCCTCCCAAAGTGCTGGGATTACAAGCGTGAGCCACCGCGCCCGGCCTGAACTCTGTTCTTATGTACATGGTGATATTGCCTGTCACACTACAAGCTCAACTTCCAAGGAGTGAAGGAGTGACAGGCCTGTGCCACGCAGAGATTCCCTCAGCACTCTACACTGCCTGCAGAGAAGTGCACCATTTTTGATGTGAATAAATATGCATAAGCTAATTTGAATCTGCCTGTTTAGTTTTCCACAGCCCGCAACTCTTTTGTACAGCTTGTTTTCACGGGAGCCTGACAGCTGGCCTAATCTACCATCTTCTCAAAAACTGCTCTTCTTTCTGCCTTGAAGGCCCTTCTTCAAGGGCCTTGAAACCGGGAGACAGACTGTCGGGGCACACGGGTTCCCCTCAAGCTGTGTGTATTCCTGTGGCAGTGAGGGAAACACAGTCTGAGTCAAAGGGTACCTAGACCAGTTTCCAAGTTTTTAAACTGGCATTATGTGATGCTTAATTGGAATTATTTCTAGGGGCCTGAGGGATAGTAATTTCTTATCAAGATGAAAACTAATTAGTGGGCAACTATGAGGTGAGGAAAAAAAATATTCTGCAATACCTCTGATCCATATGATAGGGTGTTTATATGTGATAATATTTTCATGTCTTCTCATACCAAATTTGTTTCTTTAATTAACAAACCTAAGACTGCAGTTTGTATTAAGACCACATAATCATAGACTATACCCAGATTCAAATGAAGGATATAAAGTCAAAGGATGTAAATCCAATTTAACAGGACAAACTTGCTAACGCAGCATGAGGGTGCTGTGAACACAGATTTCATTCTTGGTGTCAGGTTAGTGAGCTCAAGTCCTATATTTTCTTGAATAAAAACTTCTGCTCTCAGCCCTAATTCTGAAAACATTCAGTTTTCCTTAAATGTCTACAGTGGAAGTCTCAAATGCCTTAGCATGGAATAGAGGACTTAACCACATCCATAAGTGCCTTAGCATGGAATAGAGGGCTTATCATATCTGCCCCATTCTGTTGTATTTTCAACTAAAACTCCCCCACATAACCACATTAGGTGTTCTTCATGTGAGTTCTTCAATCATGCCATCTCCTTCCGTAGAAATTCCATCCTGCCTCTTCTATACTGTCAAAATTGGTTTATCCTAGATGCTACCTAGATGCTACATGCTCTCCTGTCAGTATTCATGATTTAAATTAACCGTCATTTTCTATATGTCATTCCTTACACCTATTTACCTGCACACCCTTTATGCTCTGTTCCTTATTTGCATGTCTTTCTCCTCACTAGGAACAGAGCTCCACTAAAGCAGAACCAAATGTAACTACCATAGTGAGCTTGCAAAGAGATTTAATGAACACACTTGAACATAATTAAACTAATTTCTGTTTCAGGGGTAGCAGGAACATATTCAAGCAAAATGGTAGTGGATACAAAGCTCATACAACTTATTTTATTATTTTATTCATTCAAAAATATATCTTAAGTATGTACTAGGTGCTAGCCATGGTTACAGATTCTTAGGATACATAATTGAACAAAATGTCAATGACTTACAGTCTAGGAGTAAAACACATAATGAAGAATAAATACAATAAATTTGGAATTGTTAAGTGTGTTAGAGGGTGTTACACGCTATGGAGAAAAAAAGAAAAAAAATAGAGCAACATAAAGGCAGTTTGGAGTGCTAGATGAAGGGACTGACTGAAATTTTAAATAAGTTGGTCAAGACTCGGCTCATTGGGATGAGGTCATTGGAGCCCACACTTTGGGGATGCCAAGTTAGTAATAATGATATCTGGGAGATGATATTTCCAAGTAAAGGCAACAGACAATGCCAGATATGTGAGGCATTTTTGAGGGGCAGTGAGGAGTCCAGCATGATTTGAGCTGAATGAGGGTTACAGATAACTGATGTTGGAAGGTACCAGGGATGTGTGTGTGGGCGGGGGGAGCTGGGGGTGAAGTCAAGGACAAAGGCACAGGTCATGTGAAGCTGTGTAGGCTATTGTAAAGGTTTTGGCTGTCACTGTTAAAGAATGGGAGGCCAATGTAGAATGTTGAAAATAGAAATAGCATGATTTATCTAGTGCTTTAAAATGCTGTGTTGAGAATAGACTGTAAGGAAACAAGGATAAAAGAACACTTAAGAGGCTATAGCTGCATCTAAGTGGGAAATGCTACAGGCTCAGAATCTTGTGGTAGCAATTAAGGTGGAGGAAGTATTCAGATTTCAGATATTTGAAAATAGAGTTGATAGGATACTTTATTATAGGGTGGGTGATAAAGACTGGAAACAAAAATGATTCTGAGCATGTTGGCCTGGGCAACTGTAAGCATGTATTCACCACTTACTAAAATGAGAAAGGCCATAGATTAATCATCCTTGAAAGAGCATGAAGAACCCAGTTTTCGACACATGCTGTTGAAGTATCTATCATTTGTTTACAAGGAGTGCCAAGAAAGCAACAGAAAATATGAATCCAGACGCTAGGAGAGAGATCTGAGTAGAAATATAAACTTAGGAGAAACTGGCATCTTCATGACAATTAAACCATGATATGAAAGGAGACCACAAAGGGAGTGCTTGTAAATAGTAAAAGGAAAAGAACCAAGCATGGACTGAGCCCTAGGGAACTTGAACTTTAAGGTTTAAAGGGAAAGGAAGGATCAGCAAAATTAGGCTGATTTGAAAATGAACTAATTTGAAATGAGCCTTTGGGGTAAGCTCAGCCAACCAATCAGGGAGTATACGCTATTACAAGGTACTGTGTTGAGACACCTGGGAAATGCACAAATAGAGGAAGTGATCTTGCCCTCAAGAGATTTATAACCAAATTTGGAAGTAAGACAGATGTGCAGAGTGATAGACACACATACAGGAAACATTATTACTAATGCAAAAAGTTAAGGATTTTTTCCCTATTAGTTTTTAGCAAGATATATGTAATAAATAAATAAAATGTCAGTGGTCTGCTCAGAATGTGTCCCCCAAAATACGTATGTTGAAACTGTGATAGTATTAAGAAGTACAGTGTTTAGCAGGTGATTAAGTCGTGAGGCAAAGCTCTCATGAATGAGATTAATGACTTTATAATAGGAGTTGAAGAGAATACCCTAGTCTCTTTTGCCCTTCTCTCCCTTCTGCTATGTGAGGACACAGCATTTTTCCCCTCTGGAGAATGCAACATTCAAGGTTCCATCCTGGATGGAAACCAGATGGAAACCAGAACCTCACCAGACATTGAACCCATTGATGTCTTGATCTAGGGTTTCCTAGGCTTCATAACCATGTGCAATAAATTTATGCTGTTTACAAATTACCTAATCTGTGGCATTTTATTATAGCAGCAGGAAAAGGCTACAACAGAATATTCGCTTTCCCAAATGAAGTAAAATTTGATTTGGATTTTGAAGCAGGAATTTGAGCCATTGGATAGGGCATTTCAAACAACCGAAACAGCGCGAGTGAAGTAGGTGTGCAAGGCCATGCCAGCTTTGGGGTTGTAAAAGAGGTATCAATAAGTTGAAAAAATAGGCAACAGCTTGGAATAGTCAATGGGAGTGTCAATACTTGATCATGGAGGTAAAGAAGACCTGCAAAGGCTGCTCGAACTTAGCCGTTACTATGGAAAGCAAGATGGTTGAAGATACAATTAATCGCTCTCAAGGATCCAATGTCCTTCTACATTTCCTCTCTAACCTTTCTTTTTAAAGAAAAAAAAAAAAATTCCAGAATTGTTGCCCTGATTTCTTATGTCTTTTTCCCATGCACCTTTTCTTTGATGACAATAGTGATCACAGGACTGGGCGGGACTCTGACTGGCTTACAAGGCAAGTGAATTCACAGATTTTGGCAATCTTTCTCATGAGCTTTTAACCCAAATTTCCCCAACTCAAATTGCACAGACTAAAGCTTTTCACGTCAACTCACTTTAGTTATATGGGCATTTATTAATCATCTACTATGAGCTTAGAGCTTTGCTCAATTCATGTGACATAAAAATGAATAGTGCATGGTCTCAGCCTTGATTTTTCAATGTCAGTATTCTGGAAATCTTTGCTGCCAATATATTACAGTATGAAATAAGATAGAATTGTGCACAGCTGAAAATGGGAACCTAGGAGAATGTAAAATATAGGCTGTGGGAAAGCCTACTGGTAAAAGTGGCACCCACTTGCTCTGTTTTGAAAGTAGCCAGGCAAAGGTGTATATAGCTAACTGTTAATAATAGCTACCTATGAAGAGTCAGATGATAGGTGTCATTGAATGTTTTTCCTCTCCTTCATCTAGGTAAATCTTAAAATGTTCTTCATCTTAATTTTATTTTTTAATTTTAAAGTTGTCACACTCACAAACAAAGAGAAGTGAGTTGAGTTCTTTTGGAAGAGTCACTACATTGATTACATAACAGATTAAAAGATATTTGCAATTTTAACTTCTATTTCATGCTTTAATAAAGAGAGGTCACGCTGCAAAGTATGGAGAATGGATTTCTAGGCATCCAGAACAGCTGGAACAGAGGCCTAGAAACAGATCACAGCTTAACATGATGCAGCAAGCATTGCTACAACAAGGGCAGTGGGAGGTGTGATGGGCACACAGGAGAGAGTGGGCAGTTGGCTGGGTAGTATCTCTGGGAGGCTCCCTGTGTCAGGAAAGAGCACAGCTATTAATCTAGGTACTATTGTTTTACTTCTTTAAGCCCTACTTTCCTTGTTTTGCATGGTGAGTACATGCTTAACAAACATTGGTCCTTTTCTTCTGTTTGTCTTCCAAGGGCAAAGTAGCCTGTCAGTTAGCATAGCAAAATTCAAAGAAAACAAAGTACTCATGTTTTTGAAGAAAAATAAAATCTCCTGTAATGAAATAAGTAGGGTAAAACAAATAGCTAACTATATTCCTACTGTTATAAATTAGAAGCATTTATATGTTTGCACTCTGAAATCCTAGTATGAACAGTACAAAAGGCACTGACAAAGTCCATTGAGTGACCCACTGCTTATAATCCCCAAGGAACACCTCAAGGTCCTCAAGTAGGCAACCTCACTCAGGAAGGCTGAGTCTTGGAGTTCATGAGTAGTGCTATTAGCTCACCTAAATTATTGCATATACTTGAGTTTTATTGACATCTTAAGTGGAAACAAAGGGAGGAAAAAATAATAAGGTTTACTCTTGAGACCCAAGCTCACCGTTACGGAATCGGAACAGAAAGCTGTTGTGAGTACCCCCACCCTCCATATACACACAAGTTCATAAGAAATGACACTGAATAATAATATAACAACTTTGAGGAAGTTAAAAAAGCCTTTATTACTACTCAAATCCATGTAGCCATGCTGTTTTTATTACTCTCACACTGTTTTGTACAGTGCCTTAGATTGGTTTCCCTGGAAACATGCTCTGAGACTGGGCATTGCCTGTAGAGGGTTTATTGGAGAAAACTCTTGGGAGATTACACCTGCAAGGAAAAGGAGAAGGCAGGGGGAAGCTGAACCACAATGAGGCTGCAACTGAGGGCTCTGAATCCCACAGGAAGCTGTGGATCTGAGACAGTCTTGCAGAGATTTTCCCAGTCAGAGCATGGCCTGGGCCTTTGTATTTCTGCTTCAGCCAGTCTCAGGCTGTTGGCTGTCCCCTGGGCAAGGCAGGTCCCTGCCACTAGGACTGTCTATCTTTGAGCTGTCCACAGTGGACATGCCAGCAGCCTGGACATGGATGTGTCAGCCCTTAGGAGGGGTTGTGGGATGTGATGAGACAAACTACACAATCTGCCCATCACTGGGCTTATTACCATTACACCACAAATTATGATGGGAAACATGGTATGTTTCAGTGCTTGCACCACTGTTATTTGATCTAACCTGATTCAATGGGTCATGATGTCTAGAATCCTTATAGACTCAAGGTAGAATTTTAAAGTTTTATTAGATTTTGGAAATTCAGCTGAAAATTTGTCTTATATTTTGATGAATTTTTCTTTCTTCACTTTGGACCACCAAACTTCTAACTTACCTGAGAAAAAAAAGGGAAATATAGCAAATGGAAGCAGCAGAGATATGAAAATGAAGCCAGCCAACGGAAGTCTTATTGGGTGTTAGATTTAATTTCACTTAGAGAGTTGAGAAATCCTACTTATAAATCTACTTTGTTCTCTGTTCTGTGCTGGGAAAAAAGGAAAAAAAAAAAGGTCTAGAGACTAGTTGAGCTGATGTGATTGGTATGCATGCAATAAACAGAATGACAGAACAAATGGGGCAGGTTTCACAGGGGAATGGAGAAGGGTACCATGTTGAGTGAGAGTTGAAGAAGCACTAGAGGAAACTATGAAAAGCCCGGTACTGGATGTTCAAGCCCTGGGCTCTCATCCATCAACCATGCCCTCGCGGCCATGGCATCTCATCTCAGTATGCCTCAGTCTCATCACTTGTAAAATAAAGTTAAGTGAAGCCTTGTTTAACTCACAAGGCTATTAAGAGAGTCAGATGAGAGGTCTGTGTACAGGCTTTTCAAACTATAGAACACTAAAGAATAATCAGTAAGAAATGGAATTGTGACATTGGGGTCAGTGTCAGGAGGGTTGAAATATTGGGTCAGGAAATTCCAAAGTTCTAAATCGACATTTCAAGCCTTAAGTACCACCTTGGGAATAAAAATGCTTATAAAAATCTGAAATCAGTTACTGAGGTGAAAATCTATGTAAAATACTAAGCCTGCTGTTTGCATACAAAACACAGCCCAAGAATGTTAGTATTCTTTATTTTATAGTCAGAGACATGGTCCAAGGAGCATTGTAAAAAGTAAAATACTCATTTGGGAGAACTTAATGCTTATTTAGCAGTAAACAGATCAATATGGTCTTTAACTATTATTATTATTTTCATTTGTTTGTTTCTGGTAAGACTCACTAGAACAGTTGATATGTCAAGTTCTCATTCAGGGGCACCTTATTCAAAATTTGATATGTCTCCTCATTAACTGATAAAAGTGATTGCAAATAAAGGTGATTGGTGAAGAACAAGAGTGTTCTCTGAAATATGGTTCCCTCCACACCCAGAAATCCAGTGTTTCTTGTATTCATATGCAATATACTTGATATTAAAGCAAGTTTCTAAAAATGTATGTATATTTTACTTTAATGATTCCTAATCCTCATGTTCTAGATGCAGGCATGTGGTTTTGGAACAGCAAGATCAGATTAAATACAATGTTTCCTGTAGTTTAGACTGAAGAGTTTCTCTCTTAATAAATTTAAGGATTCATATACAGGCATACCTTGGAGATACTGTGGGTTTGGTTCAGGGATTCAGACCATTGAGATAAAGCAAATGTCACAATAAAATGAGTCACACAAAGTTTTTGGCCAGTGCATATAAAAGTTATATTCACACTGTACTATAGTCCATTAAGTACAGAATAGCATTATGTCTAAAAATGTGCGTACTTTAAAAATACCTTATTGCTAAAAAATGCTAACAATCATTGGAAACTTCAGGCTTAAAATATTCATAATTTCTTTGCTGGTGGAAGTTATTGTTTTGATATTGGTGGCAGTTGACTGATCAGAGTGGTGGTTACTGAAAGCAGGGGTGGCAGTGGCAATTTACTTAAATATAACAAAACATGAAACCTGCAGCATTGATTATTCCTTTCATGAAAGTTTTCTCTGAAGCATGTGATGCTGTTTGATAGCATTTTACCCACAGTAAAACTTCTTTCAAAATTGGGGTCACTCCTCTCTAACCCTGCAAATGATTTATCAACTAAGTTTGTGTAATATTTTAAATGTTTTGTTTTTATTTCAACAGTGTTCATAGCATGTTTATCAGGAGCACATTCCATTTTAAGAAATGACTTTCTTTACTACCCATGAGAAGCATCTCCTCATCCATTTAAATTTTATCCTAAGATTGCAACAATTCAGTCACATCTTCAGGCTTCACTGCTAAATGTAGCTCTTTTGCTATTTATATCACATCTGTAGTTATTTCTTCCACTAAAGCCTCTAAGCGCTGAAAGTTACTTGTGAGGGTTGGAATTGACTTCTACCAACTCCTATTAATGTTTATATTTTGATCTTCTCCTGTGAATCACAGATATTCTTAATGGCATCTAGAATGGTAAATCCAGTGTTCTGTGTGGATCCATCAAAAGAATTACTATCTATAATAGCTATCACCTCAGGAGATGTATTTTTTAAATAGTAAGACTTGAAATTTGAAATTACTCCCTGATACATGGACTGTAGAATGGATGTTGTGTTAGCAGACAAGAAAACAACGTCTGTCTCCTTGTAATCTTCATCAGAGCTCTTGGATGACCAGTTTCATTGTCAATGAGAAGCATGAATTCTTTTTTTCTGAGCAGCAGGTCTCAACAGTGGGCTTAAAATATTCAGTAAGTCATGCTATAAACAAATATGAGAGTAGATTTAGCTTAATTCTTAAAGGCCCTAGAACTTTCAGAATGGTCATTGCCTTCACCTTAAAGTCACCAGTTGCGTTAGTCCCTCACAGGAGAGTCAGCCTGTTGTTTGAAGTTTTGTAGCCAAACATTCATTTCTCCTCTCTAGCTACAAAAGTCCTAGATGGCATCTTCTTCCAAAGGAAGGTATTTCATCTATATTGAAATCTGTTTTTTAGTGTAGCCAGCTTTATCAATTATCTTAGCTGGATCTTCTGGATAACTTGCTGCAGCTTCTACATCAGCACCTGCTACTTCATCTTGCACTTTCATATTACAATGATGGCTTCTTTCCTTAAGCCCCATAAATGAGCATATCAAAAGATGTTAATATCATCGATCAGAAAGTGATTAGTGAACTAAATAAAAACCACAATGAATCTAAAACAATTGAACTCATAGATGCAGAGAGTAGAATGGTGGTTACCAGAGACTGGGGGTAGGGGGAATGGAGAGATGACAGTCAAAGGGTACAACGCCTTATTAGACAGGAGAAATAAGTTTGATATTTAAAAATACCCATTGCACAGCATGGTGAATAGAGCTGTACATTTCAATATTGCTAAGAGAGTAAATATCTCATGTTTTCATCACAAAAAATTAAAATATTGGAGGTAGTATTATGTTAATTAGCTAAATGTAATCTTATTTCATTATATTAAAATTTACGACACCACTTTGTACCCCATAAATATAAATAACGTTGTTATTCAAAATAGAATAGAGGTAGAAGCAACCCAAATGTTAATTGGTGGAAGTCCATTAGTCAAGAAGGCAGTTCTGAAGTGACGTTCTGTCTGTGTCCTGCTCTTTTATTGACCAGCTCTGTGAACTTACATGTAATTTATAAACTCCATGGTTCTTTTTTTTTTTTCCATAAAATGGGGGTTAATTATAGCAGCAGACTCAAAGATGACATTTTTTGTTTTGGCAGATTAAAGGAGATAATGCTGGTCAATATTTAATAACATGTCTGACAAATAGAAAGTACTCAGAAAAACCTTTCTATAGGTTTTTCTCAATGCTCTTCCTATACGTAAACCATCATCTTCCCTCTATCCAACCTTGGGAGCCTGACTCTGACCATTTGTTTGGCACTTTTTACAGGGTTATAGAAAGGCAATATAAAATATGCTAAAATTTTGATGTGAGAAAACAAAGAACTGAAATACTCTTCTATATGTATTGACTCCAAACCGTAGCAAACTGAGCTACAAAAATGTGAGTTCATATAAACAGTATTTACTTTTTGAAAATGAGAACCATGACAGTAAACTAACATATAGTATGTATAATATAATAATGCATACAGAAATATTACCACAATTGTTTTTACTATAATAATGAAAGAAGGTCATAGTGAAACTTTATGAAAGGAAAAAAATCCATTGAAAATATTTCCCAGAAGTGGAGAAGAATGGTATGTGCATAAATATATTTTTCATTTTTGTTATCCAAACTTTTGATTATTAAAAAAAGTGGTATTTAAATAAAAAAGATTGGCATAATCTGGAAAATTTATTTATGAGAAATCATTTATCATTCTATTATGCAAAATAAAGAACTGTTGGTTACTATACTCTGTTTTTTTCTTAAAATGGTGAATAACAAAAGCCTTTGAGAACTGCTTCTGTCTCACTAGAACAACAAATATCTCTGCCTTGAATTCTGAATAAGAATTTTTGGCTACATTTTCATCCACATATATTTTGCTTCTTTAGAATCTGCAAGGTAGTGAAGCCAACTAAATTCTTCAGTTATTAGCTCTTAGCCAGCACCCCCATAGCCATTTGTCTCCTGTTAAAGGACAGTACACTGCTTTCATTTCACCTGAATCTTCATGATTTGCATTTGCAATGCCTGCCTATTTACATTTATATTCCTTAACTTTCTTATGTTTTATTTTTTCCCTTTTTATCTTCCTCCTCCTTCTCCTCCTCTACCGCCTCCACTGCTGTTTATGCATTTGCTTATTAGTGTACTATTCATGTTGTACACTCTTCACCTGGCTAGCTAATTTAGCTACGTACAATTAAAATCTTTCAAGAGCTTCCATTTGGGAAGCTTCTCCCCATATCACTTAATCAGCTTCTCTAGTTTGACCTCACCTTTCACTCACCTGTCCTTTGGACCTATTCCATCTGAAATCCAAAAGCCATCCAGAGAATGCATATTTTAATACTGTTCAATGTATCCCTCATCTATTATTCATGAGCTTTCTTTTCATTTGCACTTGTTTATTATGTATATGGTGTGCTAACACAGCTTTGTAGAATTTATGTTTGATCTCTTCCCTCAGCGCTTGTCCATCAAATGTGTTGCCTGTCACCACCCATTTAGACTATTGTGTTTATGCCAACCAACTACCATTTAGAACATAAAAGTGAGCTGGAAGCTTCTTTGGGAAAATTTATTTTAAGTGAACTGAGGTCACTTTTATTAATAGTTAAAGAGAAAATTGATCATCTAGCAGACTTTTTGTCACTTGCAACAAAAGTTCTACAATTGCATAGGTTTTCCTTTCATCTTCTTTGAAGAAAAGGTAATAATCTACAGACGTACCTTATTTTATTACACCTCACTTTATTGTACTTCACAAATGTTGTGTTGTTTACAGATTTAAGGTTTGTGGCAACCGTGTGTTGAGCAAGTCTATTGGTGCCACTTTATCAACAGCATGTGTTCTCTTTGTGTATCTGTGTCACGTTTTGCTAATTCTTGCAATATTTCAAACCTTGCCCTTGTTAGTATAACTGTTATGGTGATCTGTAATCAGTAATCTTTAATGTCACTATTGTGATTATTTTGGGGTGCCCACAAACCATACCCATATAGGACAGAAAACTTAATCAATAAACTTTGTCTGCATTCTATATATCTTTGTTTGTATATCATCTTCGGACAAGTGTCTTTTCAAGTCTTTTGCCCATTCTTTAATGTGGCTATGTAATTTTTGGTTGTTAAATTGTAGGAGTTCTTTATACATTTTGGATATCAACCCGTTTTCCTACTCTTTTCTGTAGAACCAATCCCTCCAGGCTATGTGCCCTAAGCTTCTATTTTAACTGGCTTCTTTCTGGAATCTGCCACTGGGAGGCTCTGGTGGAAAACTGGGCAGTGGGAGGAAGAGAAAAGCTTATATATTTGTCATCTCTGTGTCTTAGATTATGTGTCTGGCAAAGATTGTATATCCTCCTGGCTCCAACTACAGTCTCAAAAGCCCATTGTGTTCCCAGCTTCCATCCTGGAACCATCTCCTTCCAGTCTAGAGACAAAATAAACTTAAAGCTTCTGTTTGCTTTGTAGTTTCCTGTTTGGCTTCTCAGCATTTATATCACTTGGATGACCAATTCCCTATTTTAAATTCCCCTTGTTTTGTATGTTTAAGGTGACTTCTCTTTTCCTGTTTGGAGCCTCACTGATTGATCAACCAAGATCATAGTGGATTTTTTAGTATTTAAGACTTTTTTGTTGGTTTTATCATAGAATTTTATCAGTCTTCATATAGATACTGCAGATTTTTAAATTGATGCATAATTAATACATAGAGAAATACAAAAACCTTATATTTATAATTTATTGAATTTATAAATGTATAAAACTTTGTAATTGCCATCCAAATTAGGATATGTCGCATTTTCTTCACTTTAGAAGGTTCCAGAGTTCTAGTTCTGAAATGACAAGTGAGGAGCTCTGCAGATACACTCTCCAGTGATAAAAAGCATAATTGGTGAAAATTATATTAAAATCAATCACTCAAAATCTCTTGAAATTGTCATTAGGGCATACAGAAAGTTAAGTAACGTTTACTCAAGAGAATCTACTGAACTCAGTAAATTAAGAGAGTCTGTGGCATTCTAACCTTGGCCTGATCTCTCCCTTTCTTCCAGATCAGCATAACAGAAACTTCATTTCATGTAGGCACAGCCATGAACAAAGGACCCCCTCTGCAGGCAACTCTCAGTCAAGGGCTAAGGTATCCTCCACAGAGGGGCAGGAATTTCAAAATTCCTTCCATCTCCAACGCTGAGTTTCAGAGGCTAGTGTAACAGAAAGGTTGGAAATTCCCTTCTTCCAGGCAACTCCAACTCACAGAGGAGAGATTTTACCCCAGGAGTGGCAGGGTGAGAATCCTGGAGCCCTCATTGCCCTCATGATAGTGCAGGCATGCAGCAAGTTTCCACGCAGGAAGAGGCAAAGCTAGAAGACTATAGGGGCCTGATAACCTGCAAAAGTAGAGGCGTCAATTAGAAAGTTTTCAATTTTGCCCAATCTAAGGACTAGAGCTGTGGCTCAGATATTTGGACCAAAGAGAAAGGTAGGCCATAAAACAGAGAGCTCAGAAGTTCTTTACTAAGAATCTAAACTTATCTAAACAAGCTAAGGGGAATTTTAGGCATAAAGGCACTATCAGAAAAAAAAAAAAAAATGAAAAATTTGAAAATAAGCCCGTTAAACCATCAGCATCTCTAGTTATCCAGAGAGAATCAGGAATAGCTAAGAGAGTTCTCCTGAAGTCAGAAAAAGCAGAAAACTGATCTCAAAAACTACCCTTGTAAAGGATGCCAAATAGACTGTAGAACAAGTTATGCCACAGGGTGTTGTTGAAAATAAAAGATCAATCAGCTGGCCATTACTGGAATGTAACAGCTGGGTGTGGTCAGAAAAAGAAAGGAACAAAGTACGCTATTATATGTACATACTTGCTCTCTTTTTTTTCTCTTTATGGCTTTGAAATGCATAAAATTACAAAAAGTAATAATTAAAACAATGTGCTGTTGAAATTGTAACATATGCAGATGTGTTATAATATGCATAACAATTATAGTAGAAAAAGGGAAGAAGGAATAACACTGTAAAGGGCTAATGTTTTTATACCTCACTTGAATTAATTTATTACAAAGGTAGAATAGATTGTGATAATATTTATCTGGTAAGCTCTAAACCACTAAGAACTCAAAATTGAGAAAAAAATATTTAAAAAATTAAAATATTAAAATAAAAATATTAACTTAAGGTAAAAAGCAGGAGAAAAGGAAGAATTGAGGAACCAAAAGACCTAAAACTTACTAGAGATAAAGAGGGACACTTTCAGTAGTAAAAAGGTGAGTCATTCAGGAAGATACAATTATCAATATACATGTACCTAAAAACACAACTTCCAAATACATGAAGCAAAAACTGACAGATTGTTTCAATCTGAGTAAATAGGCTATTTAAACATAACAGTTGGAGACTTCAACACCTCACTTTTTTTTTTTTTTTTTTTTTTTTTTTTTTGAGGGAGTATCACTCTGTACCCAGGCTGGAGTACAGTGCAGTGGTGCGATCTCGGCTCACTGCAACCTCGACCTCTGGGTTCAAGTGATTCTCCTGCCTCAGCCTCCTGAGTAACTGGGATTACAGGCACCTGCCACCACGCCTGGCTAATTTTTGTATGTTAGTAGAGATGGGTTTTCACTATGTTGACTAGGCTGCTCCAGAACTCCTGACCTCAAGTGATCCACCCGCCTTGGTCTCCCAAAGTGCTGGGATTACAAGTGTAAGCCACCATGCCCGGCATATACTTCACTTTGAATAATGAAAGTTCCACTCATTACAAGACCAACCAGAAAGTAGAAGACATAAACAACTTTATAAACTAATTAGGCCTAAGAGACATCTGTAGAACACTTTATTCAACAACAGAATATAATTATTTTCAAATGCATATAAACTATTATCAAGGATAAGCTATATGCTAGATCATAAAGCAAATCTCATTACTTTTTTTTTTTTTGAGACAGAGTTTCACTGTTGTTCCCCAGGCTGGAGTGCAATGGCAAGATCTCGGCTCACTACAGCCTCAGCCTCCCGAGTAGCTGAGATTGTAGGCACCTGCTACCATGCCCAGCTAATTTTTTGTATTTCTAGTGGAGATGGGGTTTCACCATGTTGGCCAGGCTGGTCATAAACTCCTGACCTCAGGTGACCCACCCACCTCAGCCTCCTAAAGTGCTGGGATTACAGGCATGAGCCACCATGCCCAGTCCAAACCTCAGTATATTTAAAAGGATTGAATTCACGCAAAACACATTCCTGACAAGAATGGAATTAAATTAGAAATCAGTGTCAAAAGGGTTTTAGAGAAATTAATAAATAAGTGGAAACGAAACAACATACTCTTAAGTAACCAATAAAAGAATATATGACAGAAAACTTTAAAAATACTTTAAGTGGAAATAAAGACCCAATATACAAAATATTATGGAATGCAACTAAAGCAGTATTTAGATGTGACTAACTGCAAATGCATAGATAGATGATAGATAGATAGATAGATAGATAGACAGATAGATAGACAGATAGATAATCAATTGCAAAGGTAAAACAGCAAACTAAATCTAAAGCTTGCAGAAGAAAGGCAATAGTAAAGGTCAGAGCAGAATTTATTGACATAGACAATAGGGAGGAAAAGAAAATAACTAACACTAAAAGTTGGTTATTTAAAAAATCAACAAAATTGAAAAAAAATTAGCTAGATTTACTCAAGATATAAGACTCAAATTACAAAATCAGAATTAAAAGGGAAAATTACTGTTACATTTACATAAACAAAATGAATTACGGGGAATACTATAAACAATTGTATGCCAATTAAAATGGACAAATTCCTAGAAAGACAGAAACTTATGAAACTGACTCAAGAAGAGACAGAAAATGTGAGTTGCCTTATAACTAATACAAATAAAATAAAATAGTCTGAGTGCGTTGGCTCACGCCTATAATCCTAGTGCTTTGGGAGGCCAAGATGGGCAGAGACGAGGTCAGAAGTTCAAGACCAGCCTGGCCAACATAGTGAAACCCCATATCTACTAAAAATACACAAAACTGGACAGGCATGGTGGTGGTCACCTATAATTCCAGCTACTAGGGAGGCTGAGGCATGAGAATCGCTTGAACATAGGAGGTGGAGGTTGCAGTCAGTCGAAATCATACCACTGCACTGCAGCCTGCGTGACAATGTGAGACGCTGTCTCAAAAAATAATAATAATGAAATAAAAAAGTAAAAATAAAATAAAATAATAAAATAGCAACCAAAAATACCAACAAAGAAATGCATAGTCCTTGATGGTTTGTGCAGTGAATTCCACCAAATATCTAAGAAAGAATTAATACAAATGTTCTACAAGCTCTTCCAAAAAAATAAAATAATAGAAACACTTCTTAACTCATTTTATGAGGCCAGAATTTCTTTAATATAAAATCCAGACATTACAAGAAAACTACAGACCTATATCTCATATCAATATAGATGAGCAATTTCTCAACAAAATACTAGAAACCCACATCTCTAGCAACATACAAAATAATTATAAACTATGACCAAGTGAGATTTACTCCAGGAATGCAAGGCTGGTCTAGTATCTGAAAATCAATTATTGTAATACAACATATCAATAGAATAGCCAAAATAATCTTGAGTTTAATAAAAGAGCAATTTTATAAATCTCCATTTCAAAACATATTACAAAGCTACAGTTATCAAGACAATATGGTACTGGAATAAGAATAGATATATAGAACAATAGAATAGAATTTAGATCACAAATTTCTCACATTTAAGATCAATTAATTTTTTTGATACAAGTTCCAAAACAATTCAATAGTGAGAGTAGTCTTTTCAATGAATGGTGCTGGCACAATTGGATATCCACATGTAAAATAACTGTTTGAGATACCTATCTCAAATACTATGCAATAATGAATTCAAAGTTAAACAGACACAGTGTAAGAGACCATATGTTCTCTCACATTCAGAATTGTGTCTGCAAAATTAAGACACAATTCTAAATGTAAGAGAAGATTATAAAACTCTTAGAAGAGGTATAAAGATAAATTTTCTATATTTTCATTTTGCAAAGGTTTTTAAAATGCAAAATCAAAAGTACCTGGTAACCAATGAAAAGGCATAAATTGGACTTCACAAAAACTAAAAAGCTTTTGTACTTTAAAAGATCCCATAAAGAAAGTGAGAAGATCACCTGCTGATTAGAGATAATATTATATCATATATCTAATACGATACCTGTGTCTCACACAGAATATATGTCTTATTACTCAATAATAAAATGCAAGTAGATCAATTTAAACATTGCCAGACCATCTGAATATACATTCCTCCAAAGAAAATATACAAATGACCATTAAGCATACAAAAGACGTGCAATATCATTAGTCATTAGAAAAATGCAAATCAAAACCAAAATACGGTACTGCTTTACTTCACTAGAAAAGCTAAAATCAAAAGGACAAAAGCAAGTGTTCGCTATAAAATAAAGATAGATACTAGCAAGTGTTGACAAAGATGCAGAAAAACTGGAATCCTTATACACTGCTTGTGGGACTGTAAAATGATGCAGCCACTTTGAAGAGCAGTCTGACAATTCCATATGACCCACCAATTTCATGCTTATGTATAATTCCAAGGAAATGAAAACATACATTCAAATAAAAAATGTGTACATAAATTTTTATAGCAGTGCATTATTTATAATAGCCAAATAATGGAAAATTATTCAAATGCCTATCAAATGATGAATTCATAAATTAAATGTGGTTTCCACATAACAGAATATTATACAATAAATCTATCTCAGTACTCTGTAGGCAACTACTGCTCTGACCTACCTCTACAGATTAGTTTTGCCTACTGTAGAAACTTATGAAAATTGAATCATTTAGTGTATACTTTTTAAATGATTTTATTGACTCTAATAGAATCTTTTTAATCTTTATCCATGTTGTTGCTGTATCAGAATTACATTAACTATGTTGCTTAGTATAATTTCAGTTTCTTAATCTACCATAATTTGTTTATTCATTCTATTGTTATGGCCATTTGGATTATTTACAGTTCCTAGTTATATAAATGAAATTCTATGAAAAATTTTTAATGGATCTTTTCACATACATATATTTCTATTTTTTTGGAAAAACAGCTAGCAGTTGAATTAAGGTCATGGGGTAAGTGTATCTGGAACTTTTACAAAGACGTTGCATAGACACAGAGAGGGGAACATCACCCACCGGGGCCTGTAAAGGGGTGGGGGGCTACGGGAGGGACTGCATTAGGAGAAATACCTAATGTAGATAACAGGTTGATGGGTGCAGCAAACCACCATGGCACGTATATATTTATGTAACAAACCTGCACGCTCTGCACATGTATCTCAGAACTTAAAGTATAATAATAAAAAAAAGCATTGTCTTATATCTCCCTGTCAGCATCTTGAATCTGATGTCTCTAAAATTGGTCGTTTTGGGGTTTATCCTGCTCAGGATTTGCTGAAATTCTTCATGTATACATTGTTGAATTCATAAAATTGGACAATTTTGGATTTTTTTTTAAGTACATGTTCTACTCCCTTTTGTATCTTTTTTTTTATTTTGGAACTTTGTTTACATGTATGTTAGACTACTTCAGACTGTTCTACAGGTAACTGTGGTTCTGTTAATTGATTTTTCCATCTTATTTCTCTCTATGATACAAATTGCATCATGTCTCATATCTCATCTTTAAGTTTCCTTATGGCTTTTCTCTGCCATCTTCTGTTTGCTATTACATCAAAACTTACATTTTTATTTTGGATACTTTTACTTTTTAATTTTGGAATTCAAAGTTGGTCTATTTTTTATTATTTGCATTACTATGCTGCTATTTACCATCTGTTCATTCATTATGCCATCTTTTAAAATGTTACTCAGCATATTTATAATAGGTTCTTCAATGTGAATGTCTGATAATTCAAACATCTGTGTTAATTTTGAATCCATTTCTAATGACAGACTTAAAAATCTCTTAACTATGGCTTGCATTTTTATATGTTTTCTCATGTATATTAATTTTTGATTGTATGCTGAACATTATAATTATATATTATAAAGTCTCTGCTTTTTATTATTGTCTGAGTAACAATGGTTTTTGTTTAAATAGAAAAGTTGCTGGCTGAAAAACTTGAACTTTTAGATGCTTGGTTTCATATGATGTTAGCACAGCTACATTTAAGTTTTGTCTTCTATTTTGGCAAGAATCCTTAGGCATAGGACATATTGTTTACTCATTAAGTATGGCTTTTATTGTGTTTCAAAGGGATGCCCAGGGAGATTAAAACTATGGGTTATGTTTCTCATTTGGTCAATGACAGGTGAAGCCTCTGTGTATATATATTAGTTTTTCAGCTACACTTTCTACCCTTCTGTTGGCTCTTTCCTGTCTTTCTCATGCATGTACACAGTTCATGAATCACACATAGATATAAGATAGTTTATATACAAATTTCAGGTCTTCTTCCTCTTCTGGAATTCCATTCCTTAATTTGTAGCTTCTCTAGCAGCCCCAGATAAGGGCTTGCTACATGTTTTAGGGAATAACCCCCGAGAAAATTCAAATAAATGTAAGCCTCCATTCATCTTCCATGTTTTTAAGGATTTAAAAACAAACATTTTATAATCTGGTTGCTATAAAAACACCGTATTTATACCATTACTTTTTGTCTCTTAGTTCTTAAGAATATTAAAAATTGAATTACTGATGTTCTTTTGATTTGAAACTGACCTTCTTTTGGGAATCATAATTTTTATAAGCTATCCATTTGATTTTCTGCATGTTTCGACAAAGTAATTTTTAAAAATACTAATATTGCATTTTCCTTGCATATATATGTATATATATGTATGTGTATATATGCTAGTTTACTTTTTGTATAAGCAATTTGGCCAGCACTTTTATATTATTTTCACTCTTATTATATTTCTTATTATTTTATTATGTCTCATAGAACTTTTTACCAGTTTGCTGAGTGTATATTAAAAATAGGATTGAATTTTGATTTTGTATCCTGCAACTTTATTGAATTTGCTTATTAGTTCTAAGTGCCTTTTAATGGAGGTTTTAGGGATTTTCTTAATATACGGTCATCCCTAGTATTTTTGAGGAATTGATATTAGTATCACTCCATAAATGTAAAAATCCATGGATGCCTACATCCCTTATATAAAATGGTGTAGAATTTGCATATAACTTATACACATCCTCTCACATATTTAAATCATCTCTGGATTACTTATAATACCTAATAAAATGTAAATGCTATGTAAATAGTTGTTATATTGTTTTATTTGTATTATTTTTTATTGTTGTAGTAACTTTACCCTAAAATATTTTAAATTCATGGTTGTTTGAACCTGAGTATGCAGCACCTGCCAATAAAGAGGGAGGGCCAACAGTTTAAGATCATGTCATCTGTAAACAGATAAAATTTTGCTATTTCTTTCCAACTTAGATGTCTTTTATTTCTTTTTCTTGCCTAATTGCTCTGTGTAGGACTTTCAGTACTATGTTGAATAGAAAAAGTAAAAAGTGGACATCTTTGTCTTGTTCACAATCTTTGAGAAAACCCATTATTTTCAAGGTTGAGTATGATATTAGCAGTGGGTGTGTCATATATAATCTTTATTATGTTGAGGTACTGTTGCTTTTATACCTAATTTGTTGAGAGTTTTCATTATGAAACAATTCTGTATTTTGTAAAATGCTTTTTCTTCATGTATTGGGATTATCACATGATTTTTATTCTTTTTTCTCTTAATGTGGTATATCACATTTATTGATTTGTGTATGTTAAACCATTCTAACATCCCAGGGGATAAATCCTTGGTCCTGGTGTATGATCCATTTAGTGTGTTGTTTAATTTTGTTTGCTATTATGTTGTCGAGGATTTTTGCATCTATGTTTATTACAGACACAGGCCTGTAATTTTTGTTTTGTATAGCATCTTTAACCAGTTTTAGAATTAGTGTAGTGTTGTCTTTGAAAAATGAGTTTGGAAGTGTTTCCTTTTTTTCAATTTTTTGGAAGAGTATGAGAAGAATTGGCATTAATTCTCCTTTAAATGTTTGGTAGAATTCAGGCTGGGTGCAGTGGCTCATGCCCGTAATCCCAGTACTTCAGGAGGCCAAGGTGTGGGGATCTGCTGAGGTCAGGGGCTCAAGACCAGCCTGGCCAACATGATGAAACCCTGTCTCTACTAAAATACAAAAATTAGCCGAGTATGGTGGTGCACGCCTGTAATCCCAGTTGTTTGGGGGAGCTGAGACAGGAAAATTGCTTGAACCCAGGAGGCGAAGGTTGCAGTGAGTCGAGATGACACCACTGCATTCTAAAGCAATCTTCCAGTTCAATGCAATTCATATCAGAAATCCAATAACATCTTTCACAGAAATAGAAAAAATTTCTAAAATTCATATGGAACCACAGAAGATCCAGAATAGTCAAAGCAATCTTGAGCAAGAAGACCAAAGCTGGGGGCATCACATTCCCTAATTTCAAAATATATTAAAAGGTTTAGTAATCAAGACAGAATGGTACTGTCATAAAAACAAACACATAGACCTATGAAATAGAATAGAGACCCCAGAAAGAAATCTATACGTTTACAGTCAACTGATCTTTGAAATGCTGCCAAAAACATACAATGGGAAAGGATAGTCTCTTCAATAGATAATGTTAGAAAAATTGGATATCCACCTGCAGAATAATGAAGTTGGACCTTTACCTCAACCAATATAAAAACCAACTTAAACTCAAAATGGATTAAAAATTTAAATGTAAGATCTGAAACTGTAAAACTATTAAAAGAAAACATAAAGAAACAGCTTATTCGTACTTATTTTGGCAATGATGGTTTTTGTTTGTTTTGAATATGACCCTGTAAACACATACAACAAAATAAAAAAGTAGACAAATGAAATCGCATCAAACTAAAAAGCTTCTGTGCAGCAAAGGAAATAGTCGATAGAATGAAAGTACAACCTACAGAAAGAAAAAATAAATCACGATCTGATAAAGGGTTAATCTCCAAAATATATAAGAAACTCAAATAACTCAATAGCAATAGCAAAACAACTCAATTTTTAAAATAGGCAAAAAACTTTGACTTAGTGTTAGGACTGCCAAAACAAAATACCATAAACTGAGTGGCTTATAAACAACAGAAATTTATTTCTCACAGTTCTTGCGTCTAGGAAATCCAAGATCAAGGTGCCAGCAGATTTTGTGCCTGGTGAGGGCTGGTTTTTCATAGGTGGTTCCTTTTAGCTGTGTTCTCACATAGTGGTCAGGGCAAGGCAGCTCTGTGGGGCCTCTTTTATAAGATCACTAATTGCATCCTTGAGGGTTCTGACCTCATGACCCAATTAATTTCCCAAAGGCCCACCTCTTAGTAACATCACATTTTGGATGAGGATTTCAATGTATAAATTTGTGGGGATCATGAACATTCAGACCTTACCCAAATAGACATTTCTCAAAAACAATACGAGTGGTCAACAGGTATGTGAAAAAGTGCTCAACATCTCTAATCATCAAGGAATTGCAAATTGAAATCACAATGAGATAACATTTTTAGAATGGGTATTGTTAAAAGGGCAAAAGATATCAAGTGCTGGTGAGGATGTGGACAAAGGGAACCCTCGTACACTGCTGGTGGGAATGTAAATAGTTATGACCATTAAGGAAAATAGGATGGAGGTTTCTCAACAAATTAAAAATAGAAGTACCATACAGTCCAGCAATCTCACTTCTGAGTATATACCCAAAGGAAATAAAATCAGGATATCAAAATAACACCAGTACTACCGTGTCCATCACAGCATCGTTCAATATAACTGTAACCACCCAATGGGTTCACATTGCTCGCTGCCTATACAGAGCCCATTTATCAAGACAGGGGAATTGCAATGAAGAAAGAGTAATTCACACAGAGCTGACTGTGTGGGAGACCGGAGTTTTATTGTTACTCAAATAAGTTTCCCCCAGAATTCAGGAATTGGAGTTTTTAAAGATAATTTGGAGCGTTGGGGCTGAGAAAGTGGGGACTGCTGATTGGTCAGGTTGCAGATGGAATCATAGAGGGGTCGAAGTGACATTTTCTTACTGTCTCTTGTTCTTGGGTGGGATGGCAGAACCAGTTGAACCACATTACCGGTGGGTGGTGACAGGTGATCCATTGAGTGCAGGGTCTGCAAAATACCTCAACCATTAATCTTAGATTTTACAGTAGTGATGTTATCCCCAGCAACAATTTGGGGAGGTTCAGACTCTTTCAGCCAGAGGCTGCAAGGCCCCAAATTTCTAATCTTGTAGCTAATTTGTTAGTCCTACAAAGGCAGACTGGTCCGCAGGAAAGAAGGCAGTCTTTTCAGGAAAGGGATATTAACAATTTTGTTTCAGAGTCAAACTATAAACTAAATTCCTTCCGAAGATTAGTTTGACCTATGCCCAGGAATGAACAAAGACAGCTTCAAGTCTGGAGGAAAGATGGAGTTGGTTAGGTCTGATCTCTTTCACTGTCATAACTTCTTTAGTTATAATTTTTGCAAAGTCAGTTTCATAACCAAGACATAAAAACAATCTAAGTGCCTATCAATGAATGAATGGATAAAGAAAACAAGGTGTGTGTACATACAACAAAAACAGAGAAGAACATTTTTATTTTGGACGACATGGATGAACCTAGAGGACATTATACTAATGAACTAAGCCAGACACAGAAAGAGGAATACTGCATGACCTCATTTATATTTATACATATTTATATATGGAATCTAAAAAAGTCAATCTCATAGATAGAGCAGAATGGTGGTTGTCAGGCCCTGGGAGGTGGGGAAATAGAGGAATGCTGGTCAAAGAGTACAAAGTTTTAGTTACACAGATAAATAAGTTCTGAAAACCTAATGTACAGCAAGGCAACTATAATTAATTATACTTTTTATCAGGTGTAAATTTATCAGGTATACATTTTATACTTGAAATTTACTAAGAGAGTATGTTTTAGGTGTTCTCACTCAAAACAGGTAACTATGTGAGGTGATTGATGTGTTATTTAGCTTGACTGTGATGATAATTTCACAAAGTATACATATATCAAAACACTACATTTTTACACTATATATATATATATATATATATATATATATAGTTTTTCAATTATACCTCACCAAAGCTAGGAAAATTCTCTTAAAAAAGAATTGGATATTGAATATTAGTATGCTTTTTTCAGTGCATCTTAAGACAATCAAATATCTGTTCTCTGTTTTGTTGTTGTTCTTAAGATACCATGAATGTTATAAATAGGCATTATAATACTGAGCCATTTGTTTATTTCAACATGAAAAATACCTGATCAAGATATTACAGTTATGCATTGCTTAATGGTAAGAACACATTCTGACAAAAGTGTCGCTAGATGATTTTGTCATTGTGTGAACATCACAGAATGTGCTTACACAGAACTAGGTGGCATAATCTACTACACAGCTAGGCTATATGGTGTAGCCTACTGCTCCTAAACTACAGACCTTTGAAGCATGTTACTGTGCTGAATACCGTAAGTAATTGTAACACAATTGTAGGTATGTGTATATTCAAACTTAGGGAAGGCACAATAAAAACACAGTATTACAATTTTATGAAACGACACATAATGCAGTCCCTCATTGACCAAAACATCCTTGCGCAGTGCATAACTGTAATTCAATACATTAATGAGTTTATTTTCTATTAGTTTATTTAGAATTGTTGAACATCCATTAACAAATACACTACTGTGATTTTTTTCTTATTTTTTCACATCTTTGTAAGCTAATGCCAAGTTTTTCAAGTTTCAGAAAAATATTATGAAAATACCTTTGTTCTCTAAGCTTGGGAACTCCTAAATGCTAAATAAATAATAATTTCATTTTAAAGCTTATCAAGACTCAGTTATGAAGGCTTCTTGGTGTTTAATTATTTGATGTTTTCCTTTGTATTTATTGGTATATTTCTTTTGGAATTTCCACCTGTTCATCACTTAACATAAATAGTTTATATTTTCCACATAGATATTTTTATACAGATCCTAAAATGTAGTAACATATATGTATAAGTTCCTTTTGAATATGTTAATTTGCTTGCATCTGTTGTCATTTTATTATTTATTAGCTTCTGGTTTTGCACCATTTTTTGTAGCTTTTCTTTCAGTTATTTATATTAGCTCTTGCTTGTCTATTTTCTTAGCAATTTCCAAAGTTTAATTGAATGTATTTATCAATTTTAATGTTATTTGCTGCTTTCTAACATATTAATTCCTGCCTTCACCTATAGCAATTATTTTCTTTTGATGTAATTACTCTTTTGCTACTGTCATACATACAAATGTTCATTTATTTTTCAAAGTCTGTCTTACTTAACATTAAAAAGGCTTTAAGATGTGGATTCATTTGGAGTACAGTCTGAGGCACATCACAAAGGTGCTGTTCTAATTATGATTATTATCTCAATATTTTATAATTGCCAGTTTGATTTCTGATATGGTGTAATAATTGTTTCAAAAATCCTAATTTTCAAATGGTTTGGATCTTTTATTTATATTTTTATTATAACTATATATTAGACTAATCAAAATGTAAATGGATGTAATAAACATCATTTTTGTGTATATCTGATTTTGTGTAGTTAACATACCAAATTTGGAAGCATTTTCTTTAGGAATATATTTGTTTCTTCATATATTAAGCTGCTATTTAAATTTGTCTAAGTATTCAAATGAAGTATTTTGAATAATTTTATTCTATAAATATTATATATCATTTATTTTCATATGAATCAACTAATGTGTTACATCTAGTGAACCAAAGATACAAAGAAAATATTAATTCTTCTGTACCCTGCTTCAAACCAAATCTAATAAAGAACTGTACACTTAAAAACAGGGTAGCAGATCTTACGTTATGTGACGTTTACTACAATTTTTTTAATTGACTGCTTGGAATATGTTAATCAAATTTAAATTTCTGAAATTTTGAGTTTATGAGTTTTGTAATTGTTTCTGTTTGCTTTTCATGATTGTTTTACAAATAAAAACTTATTACACAATACTTATTGCTCTGAAGCTTGCATTTTTATCTACTGATGTTATCTGAGTATTTCTAAAAGTCAGTTTCATGTAACAACATACATCTTTTACATTTGATGAGGAGTGTTTTACTCCGATTATGTGGTCAGTTTTAGCAATCCCATTACTAGGCATATACCCAAAGGATTGTAAATCATTCTACGATAAAGACACATGTACATGTGTGTTTATTGTGGCACTATTCACAATAGTAAAGACTTGGAACCAACCTAATGTTCATCAGTGATAGACTGGATTAAGAAAATGTGCTACATATACACCACGGAATACTATGCAGCCATAAAAAAGGATGAGTCCCTTTGCAGGGACATAGATGAAGTTGGAAAACATCATTCTCAGCAAACTATCACAAGATCAGAAAACCAAACACTGCATGCTCTCCCACACGTAAGTGGGAGTTCAACAATAAGAACACATGGACAAACAGAGGGGAACATCACACAACAGGGCTTGAGGGGAGTGTGGGGGGTTAGGGGAGGGATAACATTAGGAGAAATACCTTATGTAGGTGATGGGATGATGGGTGCAGCAAACCACCATGGCACGTGTATACCTATGTAACAAAACTGCACGTTCTGCACGTGTAACCCAGAACTTAAAGTGTAATAATAATAGTAATAAAACATACATCATCGCTAACACCACACAGGAGTTCCCCTGCTCTGCATCCTTGCCAACATTTGTTATAGGATGGCTTTTATTTTACATATTTATTCTTCTGTGGATAAGACTCCTATTTAAAGTGGTATCTATTTGTGGTTTTAATTTGCATTCCCAAGACTCAGAGTCTGATCCAGCATCTTTAAATGAACTTACAGGCTTTCTTGTATTTTCTCTTGTGAAATTCCTATTTACAGCTTTCTGCATTTTATATTGGACTATTTTTTTCTTTCTGGTAGATTTACAACAATTACTTTCATACTCTGAATGCTAATGCTGCTTAAGGGTGGACTTGTGGCAAATATTTTTCCTTATTTGTGGTTTGTATTTTATTTTTTAAATTTTAATGGAGTCTGTTTTTATAGTTCCCTTTCTATGTTAGTGCAATTTTTGTCTTGTTTAAACATTTTTTATGTAATCTAGGGTATTAAAGATAATTTCCTGTATCATCTTCAAATATCTTAAAGTTTTGCTCTTTATATCTGTTTTTAATCCAATGGGAATTAACTTTTTGCAATGGTATGAAGTTAGGGTACCATTTTCTATATATTTTTCCATATTACTAAGCGTCTTGACGTTGTTTCCTGAATGCTTCACATTTTACCCCTTGTTTATTAATTCAGCTGATATTTACTGAGCACGTATTAGGTAGCAATCACTGTTTTAGCCATTATATTTATATCAATGAAAATACTAAAGCATATGAAATACATCAATGAACACAGTAGACAGAATCCCACACCAGCAGAGCTTATGTTCTTGTAAAAGGAGACATAATAAACAGTAAATGTAGCAAATTAGTGCTTTATTGGGCCAATCCGAAGGGGATAATTGCTACGAAAAATAAGAACAGGTTAAGCTGGATGACAGAATATACAGCAATTTCAAGAGCATACTAGGGATAAGCCTCACTAAACTATAAATTTGAGCAAAAACAAAAAACTGTAAATATCTAGGCAAAGAACCTTAGAGGTAGAGAGAGCAGCCATTTCAAAAGACCTAAAACACAGAAATGCTTGCTGTTTTACATGAGAAGCCACCATGTGAGGGATATAGGGAAGAAGGAAGGAGGAGAGTAAGGCAAGATAAGGTATGAGAGGAAATTGGGGAGAGAAAGCCTTGAAGATGTAAGTCCTTTGAGCCACTGTCTGCATTTCAATCTGCTTTGCCTCCCTCTTACTCCAGCTACTTCTTTAGTGTCCATTTCTTTGTATATTTCAACCATCTTTGATCATGTGCAACTTTGCCATGTATTTTACACTTAATGCCCCAGAGAATTCTCTACTCTCATAGTTTGAAATAGTTTTGGGAACCAGATTTGCACTTCTGCGTGCTGAACCCAAAAGGGGCCATCCTCAAGCAACTTTCAAATGAACAGTTCTTAGATGCACTTTATACAACTTTTTAGAAGTTCCCCAAGTTGGACAGTCTAAAGCTCACAGTGCTGGCCAGTGAGCGAGGAGCGATAGAATGGAATGCAAATAAAGAATCAGTATCCAGGAGGAAGGAGTGGTCAACTAAACCTAACTACTGATAGATCAACTAAAATGTCAACTGAAACTGACCATTGTGTTTACCAATCTTGAGGTAATCACAACAAAAGCAGCTTGGGTGCAGTTGTGGGTTCAAAAGCATAATTAGAGTAAGTTTAACAGAAAATGGGAATGAAGAGTAAAATAAATAACGCTGAAGAATAAAATGAAAATAGAAAATAGAAGGTGTGATGGTTCAGGTCTTTATCAGGTCTTTGTCTGGCAGAATGGCTCACATTCTGCCAGAGGAACAAGGAATTGTAGTACCAGTGAGTAATCAAGCTCAAACTACTTCCCTGTTGCTATGGAAGAAGCTAAGAACATATTTGGTTGGACAACTAGCAGTCTCCACCAAAACTATTTAGCTCATTTACATTCAAACATTTTTGTTCTCTGATAAATGCATTTCATATTTAAAACTATATATGTATATTATAGACATGTGTATATTATATATGCACATTACATATAAGATAGACTTTTTTTCTAAGGCTACTTTAGCTGTGGCTCAACATAGGTATACGAAAATGTTTTATTTTCATTACCCTTATTAAAAATGAGTGTTTTTTAGTATGTATTTCTGTCTTAGAATATAGTCCTTTTAAAGATATGTTTAACATGTGCTCAAAAAGAATCTATATTACCTGTTGCATATTAAGTATAGTTTCTATTACCTTTAAACTTACTATTCAAACTTTCTGTGTAATTTTATATAATAATAATAATAATTATTATTATTATTATTATTATTTGAGATGGAGTCTTGCTCTTGTCACCCAGGCTGGAGTGCAGTGGCATGATCTCAGCTCACTGCATCCTTTGTCTCCTGGGTTTAAGCAATTCTCCTACCTCAGCCTCCTGAGTAGCTGGGATTACAGGTGCCTGCAACCACACCCAGCTAATTTTTGCATTTTTAGTAGAGACGGGGTTTTACCACGTTGGCCAGACTGGTCTCGAACTCCTAACCTCAGGTGATCCACCTGCCTTGGCCTCCCAAAGTGCTGGGATTACAGGCGTGAGCCACTGTGCCTGGCCAATTCTGTATTATTTTCTATATAATTATCCACAAATCTACTTTTTGAGAGGGTTATCTTATGATCTTTAATACTATACTTAAATAGTTTATTTGCCCATAAACTCTGTTAATTCTCATTTTCTGAAGGTATATTATTAAGTACTTATGTGGTATTTATTAATATGTATTTATTGATCATTATAAAATAATGTTTTCATTGTATTCTATTTTGTAAAATATTCAAATTATTTTATATTTGTGGAGCTATTTTATTTTTTCTTTTTAAATTTTCAGTATAAGTTTTTAAAAATGTATTCCTTGAAGACAGTTAATGCCCCATTAGCATACTGAATTCTGTTTTTCTTAAACAAGATGATAGTGACTGTCTTTTGAGTGAAAAATTAATCCCATTCATACTTAGTTGTTCTTACCATCAGAACTCACCTGTCATTTTGTTTGTTGCATCTAGTTTTTGAATTTTCATGTTTCTTCCTTCCCCTCCCTGTCTTTCATTGTCTAGAAAAAAAGTATTCTGATTATTTAAAAACTACATATTATATTTTTGTCTTCAGTGTCTATTTTCTCTCTATTGATTGGTTATGTTTATCAAAGTTTATATTTCCACAAAAAACATACCGTACATTTTAACATATTCTCCTCCCCAGTATACACTGCTTTCTCCTGCCATGCTCTCCATCCCCTCAGTACATTGGTAAATGTCTGCTAGACTTTCAATGCATTGTTATTAATATATGTTTTCTTGGTTCCTGCTCTTTTAGATAATACATTTGGCTTTATTTTCATTTTGCTGTAGAAGTCTCTCCATGCATTTTCAAAGTGAGATTCTGTATTAGGAACAATTAAAGGTGTTGAATATCAGAAGATATATTTATTCCATCTTCTTATTTAAATGATTTTCTAACTGAATAGGCAATTCCAGGCTCAAAGTTATATTAACATTGAAGACAGTATTACATTTTTCTCATACATCCAATATTGCTGATGAGCTGTCTAATTAAATCTGGTTATTAAAACTTCATGGAGATGTTTTGTTTTCCTTTCCTGGTAAATTTCAGAGTTTTCATTTTGTATTTAACTACCTTAGATTTCACTATAATATATCTGGGTTAATCTTTTTTCTTATCACTCTATTTGACGTTCTGAAATCCATTTCAAACTAAGGTGCTTTAGATTTTTTTAAACTTGAAAATACCCATCATTTTTAATTCAAGTATTTCTTTTTCTCAATTTTAGTCAGCTTTTACTGCCATAATAAAATAACATAGACTGGGTGGCTTCAAAAACATAAAATTTTCTGACTATTCTGAAGGCTAGAAGTCACAGATCCAGGTCTGGCAGGGTTGATTTCTGCTGAGGTCTCTTTTCCTGGCTTGCAGATAACCACTTTCTTACTGTGTCTTCACATGACAGAGACTACTTAAAAGGACACAGTTTCTATCAAATCAGGGCACTATCCTTATGATCTTACTTAAATTTAATTACTTCCGTAGAGACCTACTCTCTAGATATAACCACAGTGGAAATTATGGTTTCAACATATAAATTTTGGGGGAATCACATGCCTTCTGTCTATAGCATCTTCTATTTTCTTTGTTTTATTTCTCTATCTATCTATCTATCTATCTATCTATCTATCTATCTATCTATCATCTATCTACCTATCTATCATCTATCTATCTATCTGTCTAATCTCTATTTTCATTTCTTTCCACTCCCATTATATAGATGTTTCCATTCTTCTTGTATTTCTTTTATATTTTGGTTTTAAAAAACTATCTATACATCCCTCCTTGATGTTTCTTGAAGAATTCTCTGATCTGGTCTCATGTTCAGTCACTCGTTTATTCTTCAGCTTTAGCCATTCAGCTCTTTAATTCTACCCAATGGCCTATATAAATAGATACATACATAGCTACATAGATACATAGCTACATAGATAGATAAAGATATATTATGTATATATATATATGTATTTGATTGCCTCATCTGTATAACTGCGTGTTCTATTTCATATTACCAATATTCTCACATATCTATTTTAGTACATGTATTCTATTTAATTAAATTCTGTATCTGTCACACTAATTCTGTTGGGTTTTATAACAGCTGTTTACTTTCTCAAAGTTTTTTATAAAAAGGTAGATGACTTTCCACATGAATTCATATTTCCCTAGTCTCTCAGCTGTGTCTGCTGGCAATATGCACCAAGCAGGTTAGTAAGGAAGGGGCATATGCAGCTTCTGAGAGCCCTCATATAAGACAGACCTGGAAGACCAACAGAATTTACTGTTCCTGCACAGGACACCAAACTTCCTATTTACTGCCTTGCTAATACTAGTCTTCAAGGGTGCCCCCCAAGACCCAGGAAGATGGACAGGAAAGAAAGAAGGAAGACAAGCTCAGGGCTCTTCTCTGTAGCAGGGAGATTTCTTTTGTCTGGCAAAGTAAGTGCTGCGGTTTCTCTACCTGTCAGCCACCCCTGGGAAGTGATGTCCACCTGATGCAATGAGCAAAGAAAAGATGTCAAAATCAAAGCTTCCTTAGTTGATTCCTCTCACCCCAGACTTTGTTTTCTTTTCAGATCACTGGTTTCTCCCAGTGTTGATCCTTCCCCTTCCTGTGCTTCCCTCAGGTTTGAGTGAAGAAAAGGCCATACCCAGAGCTTATTCTGCATTTTGTCAGGACTCCGAAGTCTCATATAACTGTTCTAATGTTTTTTCGAAGTACATTGTTAATTCTCTTTTTTCATTCATCCTATGGGATGTTTTTATTTTGTTATTTATTCCTTAAGTAGATTCTTTAGGGATTTAGCTATTAATTGGCCATTTTGAAGAAACAGCTCTCAGTTTATCTTTTGAAATATTTTCCTCTCAATTTAAATTTATTTTTGTATCTTTCATAAATTATCCTCACAATTCATTTGATTAATTTGTACTTTTATGCTAATTCATTATTAGTTTTGACATTATTAGTAAATACATTGACAGTGAGGAATTCTCTGAGAAAATTCCTAAAGGTTTTTCTGTAAAATGTTCTAATTTTCCAAATAATACATGCCCTTCATGTTTTTTTAAAGGAAAATGTTTCTTAGTTTCTAAATAATCATTTGTTTTGTTTGCTTTTCAGTTTTGCTTTGACTTACTCAGTTTTTATTTTGTTTATTTCCATTTGATATTGTTATGATAAAAAATTTATCCTAGGCCAGGCGTGGTGGCTCACACCTGTAATCCTAGACTTTGGGAGGCCAAGGTGGGTCGATCGCTTTAGCTGAGGAGTTTGAGACCAGCCGGAGCAACATGGTGAAACCTTGTCTCTACTAAAAATACAAAAAATTAACCTGGCATGGTGGCACTTGCCTGTGGTCCCAGCAACTCAGGAGGCTGAGGTGGGAGAATAGCTTGAGCCCAGAAGGTTGAGATTGCAGTGAGGTGAGCTCACACTACTGCATTCCAGCCTGCGCAACAGGGCAAGACCGTGTCTCTTAAAGAAAAAAGAATGTATCCTATACAAAGTTTCAAAGTTTAATAAATATTTATTTATTTCAAAATTCGTTGTGAGGCTCTTCAATCTATCAAATTCCAAAAGATTTATTTTAAAATGTACCAATGTCATTTTTATTAAAGTCTTCTTGCATTTATGAAGTTATCCTGCTGTTATTTACATTTAGAGTTGTTATATCTTCTCATAAATTCTGTTTTTCATGTTATATTATGTTACTTCTCCTAGTTGAATACTCAGGGCTACCCTACTGATATTAATATTGAGTTTATTCTGTCTTTCTATGTCATTGTTCATCCCTTCCCTTGATTTGTCATTTTTTTCTAATTACATACACTTAGGTTATTTTTAACCCAGAATGCCTCTTTAGTGGAATAATACAATCCTTTTGCATTTAATGTAACAATTGAACTATTTTCTTTTGTTCCTGTCATATTTTATGGTAAATTCTTATGATATGTTTTAACGGTATCTGCCTTATTTATCTAACTTTGGTTGACTTGGTCAATTTCTGCTTCTTCAACCCCTCTTCACATACCAACCTCTCCCCACCCCTTCCACACATGCATGAACATTCTTGCCCCTTAATTTGAAATTCTACAATGCTCATGAAATTTTGTAATGATTGATTGTTTTTGGCCCAGATGATCATTATAACATAATATTCTATATCTATGTTTAGACTTTATTATTAAAAACAAGGACATTTTATATATCTCTCACCCCCCTTTAAAGTTGAAATGTTTATGAAGCATTTATTTATCTGTTAACTTTACCATCTTCTAACTTTTTGCATTTGCTTGAGTAATTTAAAAATATTATTTTTAGTTTGTTAATATCTCTTTACAATACATCTCATGATATTTAATCTATACTTGGTATTTATGTTGCAAATTCCTGAAGAAATTTTTATCTTTTTAGTTTTGGCATAATTTTTTGCCCACTATCTTATTCATCTTCCTTTATCTTGAGACTTCTCTTTGGATTAAATTGAGGTTGAAAACTGACTGTAAATTAAATTTTGCTTTTATTTTAATAAGAGCATAAGGTGTATGCTTTTGAAGCATTGCAAGTCTAAACGTTTGTTTTGTTTGCCCTGACGTATTCATTTACTTAATGAATTAAACTTTATTGAGCATAACTGTGTGCAAGACACTGTTTTAGGAATTGAGGATACAGCAAAGAAGAAAAATGATGAAATTATTTGCTCTCCTGGCATTTACATTTTAACTGTCAATGAAAAAAATTAAACAAATATAACATTTAGTAGAGAAGACATAGACAAATACAATGGAGCCCAGACAGCTACAGGGCTCAGGGAGTGTTGAGGTGGGATTCAAACATGGTGGCATGCTGCTGAAAAGTGAGCATTGGGCAAGTGTCTTCATGAGATAGGAGGGAGGGTCACCAACGTCTGTGAATGCAACCTCCTGAAGAAGAAGAGCAGTGTAAAGGCCCCGCTCCAAGTGAGGACCACCTGGTATGTGGAGTGATACCAAGGAGGCAGGTGGGCTGGAAGGCCAGGAACATGAGGAAGAGTGATGGGCAGTGATGATGAGGGGTGGTAGGCACTGGGGCAGGAGTATCTGGAGTCATGCAGGTCATGGTAAATTCCTTAGCTTCCACTTTGAATTAGATGAGAAGCAGTGGGGTAGGTTTGAGCAGAAGAAGGGCATGCTCTGGCTTATATTTTATGGGATCTCTCTGGCTATCAAATAGAGAACAGAGAGAAAGGGTATAAAGTAGCCAGCAAGAGACCAGGTAAGAGGCCCTGCAATCATCTGGAAGAGAAATGGTTGCTTGATCATGGAGGTCATAAAAGTGGTAGGATCCTAAATCCATTTTGAAGATAAAGAAGACAGAAGTTTCTGGCTCATTGGATATAAATTGTGTGAGAAAGTGAGAAATCAAGGATAACTCCAAAAATTGGGTCTGACCAACTGAGGAATTAAGTTGTTATTAACTGTGAGTTGGCAGGTTTTTAGGAAAGATCATTTGTTCAGCATTGATATATTTAGTTTGAAACGCCTATTAGATATCCAAGTAGAATACAGTCAAATATACAGCAAGATATATAAGACTGGAACTCAGGGCCAGTTTTCATACTGGCCAGACTACAATTCATGGTTTACAATTTTTTTTTCTCCAGAATCTATAGATAGTGACATTTTCTTCTCACTTGTAGTTCTGGAATTAATGCCCCATAAAGTTAATAACAGATTAAAAAACAAAAACAAAAGCTCTACGACATTTAATGCACATCTGGAAAAAAGAGTTATTAAATAACATTTCATAACAATTATATATTCCTTTTAAAAAATCTTAGTTACGAACCACTTTCTCAAATTACATTTATATTATGTGAGTGTAGGTTTCTAAACCTTCCTCAGATTTAAAGTGTATTCAGTTTTACAAGTATTTCTAAACCTTCTTCAGATTGTCTTGTGAAATCCTGACAGATATAGGTTATTGGAAGTCATTCTTGGGGCGAAGATCACATTTCACTTTTCTAAATATAGACAAAAGATCTTGATCTCTTTTAATATCGTTGGCATGGACAAGCTTGTATTAGAGGACTGTTGTAGAATTTTTGACTTTGGATTTCTTATTTGATAACATTTGTTGGTTTATTTTCCTTTTTAATTAAATTGTATATTGCAAGATATCAATTTACTTTGAAGGTCACCTGAAAAGCATTTGTCAGATACATATCTGGCACGAGGTCATAAGTCCTTTTCAGCTTATCAGTCAGTTATAACAACTATTCCTGGAGTCACATAGTCTATGCTAGAGCCCTAGACATTTGGCCAAATTTGCATATCACCAAGCAAAGACGTCATCACACAATCTTCTCCATCTATTGGTTTTCACTTTAACATGGATTCTAGAATTGTCTTCTTGCAAGACAATCCTTCTTCACATCTCTAACTCAGTTTTTTGTCATGTCAATTCTGCACTTCTTTTTGAATAGTTGTCAATTTCTTACCAGTATTATTTTCCTAACTTTTTAAAGGAAAACTCAACTGGCTTCAAATTTATCTCAATTTGTCATACTATCTCATTAATCATCAAGATGATGTTTCTTTGATGCAAATGCAAAGCAGTTTTTGTGTAAACTGTTACTATGATTTGTGGAGCTAATTTCCATGAGTTCTTTTCACCCATCTCTTGCATGCTATATTTATTTTTTCTTCTTTTATGCTGTAAACATTTTTTATATGAATCATGCTTTTGTTTGATTTACTCAAACTCCCATTACCCAGATATAACAAAATCTACTGTTTGTCTGAAAATAACGTTCGAGTTCTTCTTAAATCCCCTTTGTGTTTTCCTGAGCACTGAGGCTCCTTCGTTATGAATTTAATGTGGAGGCCTAGACAAGTTAGATCTTATTAATTAAGAAAATGGGGCCGGGCGTGGTGGCTCACACCTGTAATCCCAGCAGTTTGGGAGGCCGAGGCAGGCAGATCACGAGGTCAGGAGATCGAGACCATCTTGGCTAACACGGTGAAGCCTCGTCTCTACTAAAAATACAAAAAATTAGCCAGGCGCCGTGGCGGGCGCCTATAGTCCCAGCTACTCGGGAGGCTGAGGCAGAAGAATGGCGTGAACCTGGGAGGCGAACCTTGCAGTGAGCTGAGAGAGCACCACTGCACTCCAGCCTGGGGGAAAGAGCGAGACTCTGTCTCAAAAAAAAAAAAAAAAGAAAGAAAATGAGTAATGGCATTGGATCATGAGTTGTTTTACAAAATACCTTTGTTTCTGTATTTTTCTTTGGTTTCCTAGAAAGTCCATTAGCCAACTAGTTTTCTGTTGGGTAAATATGGGATCATTGTCTGCATTATTATCAGTTGACAGAGGTGAACATGACTCTAAGCACAGAAGGATTCTTGTCTCTCCAATGTTCTGCCTGTTTTTGGTCCACTAGATTAGAAAGTGTTCCTCATTAGGGTTAGTACATTCTGTCCATGTATTAAAGAATCCTAGGGAAAAAAATATATATAGCTTCATTAAATATGTAATCTTTTGCTCCAAGTGAAATGTTGTTAATATATGCTAATTTCCCTGTCTTGTTCTGTACTTGCCCTTCCCAATTAGAGTAAAGAGTTCTTAGCTTTCCACATTCCATTAAAGTTCATTGCCCTTTTAGTGTTAATAGTTGTGTCTTATAATCTTGCGATCTTCTTTAAAATAATAAAATTTCAATGGAAAGAATTCTAGGATCTTCTTTCAATTTTCATGCACCTCCACTACATTTGGGAAAATAAAATTTTTGAATTTTGAGGATGTGTGCATGCATTAGAGTATTCATTAGGTATATTCTCTCTTCCCCCTAATGGTCTCATATTCTTCAGGCCTGTGGTTTTCTGATAGAATGGAATCTTGTTTTCTAGTTGACTACCTGAGTTGATTTGGCTAATGAAATGAAAATAAAATTAATATTAGTTTGGTAAGTTTCTCAGGACCATTTCTGAGCATATGTTTTAGGAGCTATAATGAGATTTTTTTTCACACTTTTTCCCTCTTGTCTTCTGAGATGTGAATCCAGACCTATAAGTAAAAATGGAATGAAGCAGAGCCACCCCAAACTGCAGACAATATTTGGTTTTCGTTTTTTTGTGTTGTGTTTAGAGACAGGGTCTCAGTCTGTCACCCAGGATGGAGTATGGTGATGCAATCATGGCTCACTATAACTTTGAACTCCTGGGCTCAAGTGATCCTCCTGCCTCAGTCCACATAGCTGAGGTTACAGGTGAGCACCACCATGCCTGGCTAATTTTTTTTTTTTTAAATTTTGCACAGATAGGGTCCTGCTATGTTTCCCAGGCTGGTCTCAAACTACTGGCTTCAAGCGATCCTCCTACCTTGTCTCTCAAAGTTTTGGAATTAAAGGCGTGAGCCACCATGCCTGGTCTGCAGCCAATGTTTAATATGAATGAAAGCTTACTTATTTGTTGTAAGCCATTGAGATTTGGGTGTTACTTGTTACTTCAGTCTAATCTGACTGATACAAAATCAGTACTGATAGGAATTTTCCACATTTGTTTATTTTGGTTACTCAGTTGTTTTAGGAGTTTAGTTAGGAAGATTTTCTATGCTACAATTTTCCCCTATGATTGCATTTAATTTAATTTAATTCAATACTTGAATTGAATTGAATCGAATTGAAAGACATTATGAAATATAGCACATGTCTGTCAATCCATATACCCCATGTGTTGTCAGATAGATTATTTTTGATTTCTGCTTATATCTAATTTCAGTTGGTATTTTTGCTATTACATTTTTGAGCACTGTTAGAGATAAAAAATTTGAATCTCATATGCCTACTCTCAGATGTGACTGATAATTACCTCTAGCTATATGCCCGTCACAAAGCTTACCAATCACCAATCAGCACACATAACAGAGTCTTTGAGTTTGGTATCCATACGGCTCCTTTATACATAGTAAACCAACTGGTTTAGTAACTTTCACAAGTTTAAATTACCAGTAAGCTGGACAATTAAGATTCTGAACCAATTTTCTTCTGACTCCAAATCAAGTCTCTACTAAAAAAATACAAAAAATTAGCCAGGCGTGGTGGCAGGCACCTGTAGTCTCAGCTACTCGGAGAGGCTGAGGCAGGAGAATGGCGTGAACCCAGGAGGCGGAGCTTGCAGTGAGCCGAGATCGCGCCACTGCACTCCAGCCTGGGTGACAGAGAGAGACTCCATCTCAGAAAAAAAAATGATACATACAATGAGTCTTGGGCACTTGGTGGGGAAGGATGGGAGGGGAACGAGGGATAAAAGACTACACATTCTGTACGGTGTACACTGATCAGGTGATGGGTGCACCAAAATCTCAGAAATCACTACTAAAAACACTTATCCATGTAACCAAACACCATCTGTTCCCCCAAAACCTATTAAAATAAATAAATAAATAAATAGTGCTTGGAAAATCAGATATCCATATGCAGAAGAATGAAACTATACCCCTATCTCTCACCATGTATAAAAATCATATCTAAATAGTTTAAAGATTTAAATCTAAGACCTCAGACAATAAAACTACTACAAAAAATTGGGAAAACTCTCCAGGACGTTGGACTGGGCAAAGATTTTTTGAGTGATAGCCTACAAACAAAGGAAACTAAAGCAAAAATGGACAAGCATGATTACATGAAGCTAAAGGCAACTGAATCGCAAAGGAAACAATGAACTAAGTGCAGAGATAACCTACAGAATGGGAGAATATTGGCAACTACCCAACTGACAAGGGATTAATAACCAGAATATATAAAGGATGCAAACAACTCTATAGGACAATATCTAAGAATCCAATCAAAAATGGGCAAAATATCTGAATAGACATTTCTCAAAAGAAGACACACAAATGGCAAACAGACATATGAAAAGCTGTTCAATATCATTGTTATCAGAGATGCACATGAAAACTACAATGAGATATCATCCCACCCAGTTAAAATGGCTTGTATCCAAAAGTCAGGCAATAACAAATGTTGGCAAGGATGTGGAGAAAAGGGAACCCTTGTACACTGTTGATAGGAATGTAAATTAGTACAACCACTAGGAGAATAGTCTGGAGATTCCTCAAAAAACTGAAAATAGAATTAACATTCAATTCAGCATTCCCAATCCTAGGTGTAGACCCAAAAGAAAGGACATCAGTAGATCGAAGAAATATCTGTACTCGCATAATTATTGCAGCGCTATTCATTCATAGCCAAGATTTAGAAGCAACCTAAGTGTCCACCAACAGATGAATGGATGAAGAAAATGTGGTACTTATAGACAATGTAGTACTGTTCAGCCATAAAGAAATAATCAGGTCTTGCCATTCGCAACAACATGGATAGAACTGGAGGTCATTATGTTAAGTGAGATAAGTCAGGCACAGAAGGACAAACATCTCATGTTCTCACTTACTTGTGGGGGCTAAAAATTAAAACAATTGAGTGAATGGAAATAGAGAGTTGAATAACGGTGAACTGAGGCTGGGCAGGGTAACCTATCCTGGTAAGGGTGAGAGAGTGGGGATGGTTAATGGGTACAAAAATATAGTTAGAAAGAATGAGTAAGGTCTACTATTTGGTAGAGTAACAGGGTGATTACAGTCAACATTAATTTATTTCTACAACTAAAAACAACTAAAAGAGTATAATTGAATTGTTTGTAACACAAAGGATAAATGCTTGAGGTGATGGATACCTCATTTACCCTGATGTAATTATTATGCATTATATGCCTGCATCAAAATATCTCATGTACTCAATAAGTATATACACCCACCATGTGCCCAGAAAATTTTAAACAAAAATGAATACCAGTGTGTAATAACACAAGACAAATACAAAGAGCTGGATGCCTTTCTACACATTTTGCTGTCAAAGTGGTTGTCTTTTACATAATGATAAAGAAGGATAGTAGCCTCTCTTTTCTTTTCTCTTCCCTCCCTCCCTCCCTGCCTCCCTCCCTTCCTTCCTTCCTTGCTTCCGAGTGTTTCTCACCATGTTTCCCAGGCTGGAGAACAGTGGTTATGCACAGGCACAATCATCGCACACTACAGTCTCAAACCCCTGGTCTCAAGTGATCCTTAGCCTTTTGAGTAGCTGACTACAGGCACGCAGTACTGAGTTCAGCTAAGACCCACTAATTTAGTAGAAAAAGCATTGACTTCAGAGTTAAACTGCAGCTCAAAGCCTGAAACTGCCATTTGATATTTAAATAACAGATATTTTTATATGGCATATAACTTGCAACTAGTCTCTGTGACATGCAGGAAATACTGTGAAGCACAAGATAAAGACTCCTACATTGGAATCCTAGATCCTTCACTTATTAGCACTGTGGCCTTGGGCTAGTTACTTAACCTTTCTGTGCTTTGTGCAAAAGGAAAGTGTTAATAATATGTTGTGGTTATTGAGACTGAGTTAAATGTTCTTAAATTAGTGATGGCAGAGAGTAAGTATAACAAATTCTTCCTATTATAATTATTAATTTATGTTAATATAGGAACATTTAGTGGTATTATGGAATTTTGGAATCGTAGACTTTGAAATAAGATATATCTGAATTTGATTCCATTACATTATAACTACACATAGTTATAATACAGTATCTAATCTGAAAACTATTATGAGGATTAAGTAAGCCATGTAAAACACATAGCTTTTAATAAAAATATGCATGTGTATGTGTGTAGATGTATATACATATATACGTATACTTGCATATAATACGTATGTAATCGAGCTGTCAATGGAGGTCTTCCAGCTACTTTTCAGAACTAGGATCATCTCCTCAGCAGATGCTGCGTTCACTCAAACAGACAACTCAAGTCCTTAATGGATATCAATTAAAAATAATCACAAGATAGATTTGATGACTGAAAAGCAATACGAGCCACTTCAAATGAACCATTTGATCACTAAAATTAAAAATCCCTTTGCAATTTTACTGTAGAATTATCTTTGCCTTCTTCAATTCAGTTTTTCCTCTGACTTGATTCTCACTGTTTGGTTTTCTCTCATCTCTTCTCTCCCTTCTTCAGAAACAAAATACAAGAGCTCACCTTTCATGCAAAATAATATGAGTGACTTTTATTGTCTTAGATAATTCTGATGTCAGATATAAATAAAATACATGTCTTATAGAACTAACATAGTATTTCTGCCTTAATGTCTTTTTATTATTATCCCATGAAATGAGAACGGGTAATGACATCTAACTATTTTGGCTGGAATATTTAGAAAAATATGACAAAATTTAAAAAAATTAATTTTTTTAATATAAATAACTGTAGGAAGCTTCAGTGAATAATTAGGTATTTTTATTTATTCTGGATAGTAAGACATATAACTAACAATCTTAAGAACTGATTTATTCTGGATATTAAGACATATAACTAACAATTTTAAGAACTGATTTTAGAACTTTACATTTTTAAAGAATGTGTGCTATAATTTTATGAATGGCAAACTGCTATCAAGTGATAGATTATTTTATTTTTCTATTGTGGATACACATCAGAAATGGCATGAGGCCAACTGTGACCCCAAATACGAACATCAGCAAGAGCTGAAAATTAGAATCTTGTATGTCTCCAAGTGGTGTGACAATGAAGAGCTACACGAGAATAAGCCTTTTATTTTTCTCACCATGCAGAATATAAGCTAACCTAACCACTGTGGCTGTTAGGAAAATGCAAACTCTTGCAAGTGTAAATACCACTTAAGGGCAATGTGGGAAAAACCGTGCACCCAAAGGGATAGGCAGCCCTCTTTCAGAACTTAATTTTGGTTGAAATGAAAACATATATTACTGAACCTCAGGTCAGTCTTCTATAAGAGGAGAGAACAGTACCACCTTGCAGGATGGCCGTGAGTATTACAGGAGGTAACATAAACCAGCCACAGGGAATGGCCTGGCATATTGTGCTTGCTCAGTTCGTCATCATTGCTCTGGGGTTTTCTTCCCCTGTTTTCTTTGCATTTATTTTTCAAGGGTCATTTTCAACCCTCTAATGGAACTTTCCACGTTAATGGTCTTTTGTTCCAGAGAGGAAGTTAAACATGTGGATCTTCTATGGCTGTTCTCACATCTGAAAAATTACTTACTCCACACCTTGCCAATCCTCTCCCTCATATCCCTTTTTGATCCTTTGGTCTTTGGTAACTTGTTCCCCATTGTTTACACCTGAGGGCCCATGATGGTCACATCTTTGAAAAAAAGTCTTATTGACTAAAGGAAGTAGCTTTGCAGTTTTTTTCCTTGAATTTATTGTTACTGAGCACATTCTGCCGTGCCTAAGGAAAGCAACAGTTTAACAGAAAACTCTTTTGTTGTACATTTTTAAGAGTCAAAAAGAGCCCTTTTGAAAGTGCTCAGTCTTCCTGAATGATGAGTTCTGCCAGTAGCTTTTGAGGGTAGACACTGGGGGCTTTTGACTGCAAGTGAAAGGCCATTTTTGAAGGCATTACCTCCAGGACCTAATTGAAGTTCAGGATGTCAGCTCATTTCCACCCGTCTGGTCTTTGGCAAAAGGTTGAGTCAGACTTCAGAAACATTTGAAATCAAGGTACAAATAAATACTAACCCCAAGGGAAGCATCCATTTAAAAAGCTCACGGGTATTTCCTTGGTCCTGGAGCCTGACTGCGTGTCAAGTCCTTTCAAGGACAGGTGGAGCTTCCCCGCTAGTGGTGCTGTCTGATTTATTTTGTTGGAAGACGTGGTCTTATCATTATTCTAATGTCCTTGCTGCCTAGTAACAGACATGGATTGATTGCCGCTGCCTTTGATCCACACATTTGCATTTGTCTGGAGCCCTGGAGGATGCCAAAGCTGACCAAGGCTCATCCATCATTTTCCTGGGCAGGGTTTACAAACACACTGTAACCCAGGTGCACAAAGCCGAGGAATGAGTTTTGAGTGGGTATGGTGATGACTTTTAGATATGTTGCCCACTTCGGTTTCCTAGAAACAAAAATAAACTGGGAAGTAATAAATGATAGTTGTGATATGGACATCCTTATTCTTTTCAGCTTGTGTATTTATAATGCCATTTAATCAAAACATCTTACTTACAACATACATTCATGAATGTTCCCACTGTGAAGGAAGGCTTTCTTCGGCTTTTGCTTTTTGTCCCCTTTTTCTTTTTAAGCACTTTGCTGGTTTACATGTTTTTTTCTAGATGGACCAAATACTCTTAAATTCTTTCTCAGAGGAAACAAAGGCAGAGCAAACTTTCTTTTAACTGTATTATATATCTCCTTTATATCCCCATAAAGCGCAGTGCTAAGATGCTCTTTCATCCCAACACCTGCGTTTTATGATTCTTATGATAGAATATATTTTATTTGTGACTCCTTAAAGTGTATTGAAATGCAAACAAAAGAAATGGGATTCATTTAAAATGAAAGGCAGATTGGCAATATGTTTATCTGGACTAATATTTTTAAATACCTTTCAACACAGAAAAGATTAATATAAGCTCTAACAGATAAATCTTATCTGCCATTTATTTACCACTCATTCTTTTTGTTACTGTTCAGAATTGCAAAGATTTAACCAACTATATATTGGCGTTTTAAATGGTAGGTATTATAACTTTCAAAACAGAGAAATACCTGCCAAAAATCACACAAACAAAAAACGATTGAACTCCCAACTCAGGTCCACTGCAGTTAATTAGCCAATGAAGATGATAACAAGAAAATGCCTAGTGAAAGTTGATTGCAATATCTCTCTTGTAATTTTTGCATAATGACAACATCAAAAGTGAATCTTCATAATGAGTTTCTCTCTCTCTCTCTTTCTTTCTCCCTCTCTTTTGCTAAGGGAGATAGAATCAGGAGCAGAAATCTTAGTAGAGACAGAGTTTATAGTCTAGCCTTAGGGCACAGAAGAATGTCAAAGGGGAAAATATATAAAAAGAGAGTAGTATTTTTAAAACAAAAGGTTTGGGCCAGGCATTGTGGCTCACACCTGTAACCCCAGCATGTTGGGAGGCCAGGAGTTCAAGACCAGCCTGGCCAACATGGTGAAACCTCGCCTCTACCAAAAATACAAAAATTAGCCAGGCATGGTGCCAGGTGCCTGTAATCCTAGCTACCTGGGAGGCTGAGGCAAGAGAATCGCTTGAACCCGGGAGGCAGAGGCTGCAGTGAGCCGAGATTGTGCCACTAGATTCCAGCCTGGGTGACACAGTGAGACTCTGTTTCAGAAAAAAAAAAAAAAAAAAAAAAAAGATTTGCCGAAAACTGTACTTCTAGTTAAATTACAAGACTACTTGAGGGAGAATTATCCGTTTGACCCACTAACCCTTCAGAGTAATTCAGAACTGGATGTAGGTACAAGAATGGTGGTAACTGGCCAGGAGTCAACTTTAAACATGATGGTCTTTATTTTTATAATTATAGCCAGGAAAGGAGAAACTATGTAATGCAGCCAAAGATAACCTATCGCTGTACTTTCTGTTGCAAAACATCCTCTCCTTACGAGATTGTGCTTTCGAGGTTCATTATTTGTAAAACACCCTAAAGGAAATTTCTCCAAATAAAGAAGCCCCACATTTAAATTTGGGGTTCAGTCTTATCTTAGAGGTATTATGCCTTTAAGCAACAACTTATCTCTAAAGCCCAGGGAACCTATTTGGAAGATGGACATGAAAAACAAATCTAACTTATGAGGCCATTTGGTGAATAAAATATCAAAGTCCCTCATAAAACACTGCTGCTATGTTCTGGACTAGCTGGGAAGGTACACTGTCCTATTCCTTCATTAGAAAGAATAAAGGCGTATTCTTTGCAGGGAAGGGGTCCAGTGAATAATGGTAACAGTCTTTACGCTAAGAGTCAGTGGCCATTCAATCAGCACCACATTTGCTCAATGCAAGTGTTAAAAATGGCTCCTTTTCCCTTCTTCTTTCTGCTACGTACCTTTCCACTCTCTCCACTCTGTGTCTGGCATCATCATGCCCTTGGGTAGAATTTTATCTGGGACTACACATTTTTCAGTGTGGGCAACTATACATAAATAGGTTTTTGTTTTGTCTCTCTTGCTGATATAGATTACCTGTCTTGGGACTCCCAGGTGAAGGAGGCTGGAATAAAGATGCTGGTAGAGATGAAACATCTTACACCACTGATGAGGACAGGGAAGAACAAATAAGGGAGGTAAAGAAGACTTCACCTGGTTTCAAATCTCTGATCCACCACTTGCCAACTATGTGATCTTGGGAAAGTCACTTAACTCTCAGTGACTCCATTTCCTCATCTGTAAAATGGGTGATATTTTAAGAATGCTATAGCGACAAGACTCTTAGAAACATTAAATGAGTTAATATTTATCAAGCACTTAGAATAGTACCTATAAGGGCTATTAAAATGTGGGTAAGAAAAATCAGATTATCTTTATTATATATGCCATTTCCCCCCAGTTAAATTTGGCTTGAACTTTCAAATTAGGAGTTAGATTTATGTAATCAGCCATTTTAAAACTGATTTGATTGCTGCCAGCTTTATTACAGTGAGCGCACAAATGGCTGATCAGATTCCATCCCTTTAATGACCTAATTAAAAAGAAACAAAAAAGCAACAAGTACAAATAATCCATCCCTCACATTTCAGCCACTTACAGGGACCCCTTGGAGTGACCATTTGATATGAAATTAAGTTGCTTATGCATTGACCACAGGTAGATATTAGATCCACTTAGTCACAGAAGCACGTCTGAAATTTCACACAGATGAAAGCCACCTGCTCATTCTGGGGAAGCCCTGAGGACGATGACCAACACAGACTTGGGGGAGTTGCACATGGAAATTCACAAGAACATGGGAAGACACCAGCCATTTCAGGGCAAGAATCCTTAAGAGAAGACCAAACTTCATCTTTCAAACAGATAGAATACACTTTTTATTGTTTCTTTTCAAAGAAAGTGTTCTGGCTTCCACCCACTCAAAGCAAAAATGAAATTGGCATTTTCAGATTGCATTTTGTCTTCCTTTGAACAATGGTATGAGTTAAACTTTCTGTTCCTTTCCTTTGCTTCTAAGTAATCAGATTCTGAATAAAATGTATGTTTCACCTGTAGAATGATAACAGTAAGAGTTCCATCTAATTTTGAAAGAGATTCGTTTAGAGCAAATTGAAATACGATGTGACAAGGCAGACAAATAAAGAACAGGTGTCTTGGCCCTAGACAGGAATCTTTCTGGGATTCCCTTGGGAATCCTGGCCCTGCCCTCTGTGTGGGATTTTCCGTCTCCTGGCCTCTGTGGGCTCACCTGCCAGATGACAGCACAAAGAGGTGCTGGAAAGATTACTGGATGTGTGTCATGCAAAGCACCTGTGATTAGACCTGACATTTAGTAGGTACTTAAAAATATTTATTTCTTTCTCTTTATTACCATAAAAGGTAGGCTGAATATGTGAATAAGTACCAGGTACTAGAAAAAGCTTAATAAGTGCTTGTTAAAATTAGCTTTTCGTGTTTGGGGTACATGCATCTTGAATAATTTTATATGATTGCAGATGGTCACCCTTCCCTTCCCACTTGCCCCCGTACACTACAGAAATTATCCTTAAAAAGTACTGAAGATAGAATTTTGGATTGAGTGAACTATCAGATTTTCAACTGTCCTCATTGATATACCTCAAACATGTTATTTTTAAAAATCTTTACGCCTTCACTATTCTGTAAGTCAGAAACCGTATTAAGCTTTGGTATTTAGACGGAATCACACAACCTTTAGACATACCCCACTTTTATATGTGCAGATTTAATTAAGGCTGAGTGAGTAGAAAACTCTGCTTCAAAACTGCCAACCTACTAAAAAATGAGGAAACACATAAAGGGAGATATTTGTATTCTGTGATCAAATTCATGGAAAACCTGCTGAAGTGGGAGATATATAATGTCTCTCAGGATGGGTACTGTTCTACTTAATGGATTATCAAGCACTTATTAGTTAAAAAAGAAATACTGAATTTAAACAGTGACTTTCAGGAATGAAGATTTGGTCTAAGAACAAACAGAGAGCAAGAGGGTGATTCACTATGTTACCACCTGGCACCCTTGCCAGGTTCAGGACATCACTCTGAACTCTTATTCTCGAATATTCTTCATCGTTTGTTACCTACCTCCACCCCCAGATAGGGGCCATGTCTTATCAATTCTGCCCCTTAATTTCCTCCCTTCTCGGAGAAGGTAACTGGTGAAAGCTCCTTCCTCTCAACTGTTTCAGCAGCCCTGTTCCGCCCGGCTCAGGCTGTGCCCACCAATCCCTCCTTGCACTGCAGTAAGCATGGGCCATCTGAAATGGCCTCCAAGGCCCTACTGAAAGCTGTTTAGTGCCTGGCTCTTGGCTTGAGGTTGAAGTCTCAGCTCCAAGACAGCATTCAGTGCTTCTATCTGGAGCCTTCAGTTCAGTCATCTCTCCTCCTAGCCATTCTTCCCCTGCTGTGTGCTCTGGATGTCCCATTTAACACTTGAGCGTGCCACCACTCCTCCTGTTTGCTGGCTGGTGTTGTCTCTAGAATGTCTTTCCCTCCTTTCTCCTTTTCTCTTACAAGCTCCTACACTGTCACCTCCCCCATCCACCCCTGCCCCCTTGCCAAAAGAAACACGTCCACTACTCGCTTCTTTATAAAGCTTTCTCTGGTGGCACTCCCAAGCATACTGCTCTTTGGTTCGCTCACAGTTTCTCCTAAAAAATACTATAAAGACCCTTCTGCACACTAATGTATGTATATGTTTATTCGCTTGATGAGACCATAAGTGCTATGGAAGGAGGAAAGACTCAGATATAGCCAGGAATAAGGAATCTCTAGAATACAAATTGCACCCGAAATGCCCCATCTTGAGAAAAGGGGACCTAACTTTGCACCCCAGGTTTAGTCACTGGCTGAGGCTAAGTAGGTATATTATTTCTTTTTGTGTTCTCAGGACCTAACACATTGAATACTTGTACTTTAAGACAAATGAACAAACAAAGAAAACAACACTTGGGAAATAGTTGAAATAAACTAATAATTGAGAAAATGAATGAATGGGTAAGTGGGTGAGTGAATACAAGAATGAGGAGATAAGCCCATAATGCCACCCTCTATGTGATTTTTATGTTTGCATGGCCCAGACTTTAATCCAGACACAACTATTGCATATTGTTGACTTTAGGTAACTGTGGATATGGGAGCTGATTACACAGATGAAGCTAGCTACGGGGAGCCGTAGAATGCAAATGGCACCAGGACTGTCCCATTTTGAGAAAAAGGGCCTAATTTTTGCACTCCATGGCTAGTCTCTGACTGAGGTCTACCCCCATGGTAGGGAAGGGTGGTGTTATAGCAACAGTTGTGAATTGTTGCCAGACAACAGCCACAGCAGCTGGGGGATGGGGGCTCTGACTGATAAAGCTTTTCAATGACATTATTCTTTAACCATTTAATAAGAAAGGAGATACATGTACTGAGATGCATGGGTATTCCCTGGGATAAAACCCTATTAAGAATATCCTTGCCATTGCCCCACTGAGGCACCAGATTCAGCTCTCGAGGCTTTTCTTCCTAATATGCATCATCTCCCCTACGTGTATATACACAGACACAGACACAGGTACCACCATTCTTGAAGTTTTAAAACATTTTTTTTTTTTTTTTTAAGTGCAACAATTGTGAGTAGAAAGTGCTAAAGCCATGACATTAGTATTGAAGCTCTGATTGGAATCCTGGAGGCATCACTAACTGATATGCAGATTCTGCCACCGTGGTTAAATTACTGAGATTATGAGAATTTCAATTTTTCCATCTGTATGGTGGAAATAAAAATGCCTCATTATTTTTAATTAATAATTTATCATGGGGGATTTAACACACTTTTAAACATTTTTATCATCTTATTGTTATTATTGCTGTTTTGGGGGTGTCTTTGGGGGCTTTTATTAATTTAATTTAATTTTGTGTTATTTTACTTTAAGTTCTGGGATACATGTGCTGAACGTGCAGGTTTATTACACAGGTGTACATGTGCCATGGTGGTTTGCTGCACCTATCAACCCATCATCTAGGTTTTAAGCCCCGCATGCATTAGGTATTTGTCCTAATGCTCTCCCTCCCCTAGTCCCCCATCCCTTGACAGGCCCCAGTGTGCTGTTCCCCTCCCTGTGTCCACATGTTCTCATTGTTCAGCTCGCACTTATAAGTGAGAACATGCAGTATTTGGTCTTCTGTTACTGTTAGTTTGATGAGGCTGATTTTTTCCAGCGTCATACATGTCCCTGAAAAGGATATGAACTCTTTTTTTACGGCTGTATTATTGTTCTTTTTATTCCATCTGTGCTAGCCTTATTTAAGAGTAAATGTTCTTGAAAAATAGCACATTGTCTTCTAAACTCCCTGCAGATTTGCCCTGGAACACACTAATTCTGAAGGAGTGGGTATATATAATGTATACATTATCATGTTAAAATTTAATAGATTGGCTGAGATAAATTCTGGGAAAAGCAAGCCAGTTGAGCTGACATCACCTTGACAGGATAAATCAGTAATTTTTAACCATCGCTATTTACTATTTTTCATTTACTTCTAATTTTGATGCCTCAAGGGAAATTTTGCACACTATAAAAACATTTTTAGTAGTTAAATATACTTCTTCAGAAATCGTTTAAATAATTTTTTATCCTGTTCTTTTTTTCAGATTATTACGCCTGCATTGTTTTATTTGAAAAAATGAAAATTGGGAAGAAACATATGAATGAAACAATAAGGATTCATTAAGTAAATTAAGGTATTTTCTGGAATACAGAGTATATATATATTAAAATTATGCTGTTGTATAAAATGATATTGAATGGCATAGAAAAAATGTTCACAATATTTTAAGGAAAAGGGCATAGCTTATGACATAGTATATTAAGACTGATCTCATGCTTTTAATAAATTCATGGGGTAGAGGGAAAGATCTTGAAAAGATACACATCAGTGTATAAGGCTGGAAATCTCTGATAACTTTTATTGTTATACTTTTTGCCATTTCATATTTTCTAAATTACATTCATCAAATATATTGTTTAATAAAAAGTGTTAAAAGGTGGGAAACGGTTTGTGAGCATTGATTTTCAATGCATTGACTAATGAAAGCCTTTCCCAACAAGCAAAACTAATTCAAACTAAGTTAAAGTACATGAAACAGGAAAGATTCTAGCATCTTCCTTTAGTAGTTACTTTTAGGTTATATTTCTGCCATATTTCTTTCTCAAGTACTCCTCAAATGATGTAACCTGCCCATTTCAAACTTATCTCTCACACACATGTGTGACACATTTGTACCTTTCTGCCTTCTATGGAGACCTATAGTAAATCCCATCACTCTTGCATGGCACTATCCCTGACCCTCCAGACTAAAAGTGACCTTTTCCTTCTAATTCCTGAGTCACCAGCCATGGTCTCTTTGAAGGACTTGCAGCCAGTCAGACATTCCAGATTTGCCACAGAGTTACCTTCTGAGCATGGACAGGTTTCTTTACTTCTCTGAGACAGTTTTCTTAGTTGCATTTGCCTTCTAGAATAGTCATAGGAATAATGAGATAATGAGATTACATGTTTCCCAGGGTGATTCTTTGCATATCCTAGGTGCTCATTCAATTTCAGGTTCTTCCTTCTCCCCTCACTACCCTTGGCCTCACGCTCAGCAATTAATCTGTTAGCATATTATTTGTAGCTATTTTTAACATGTTATCCTTTCTGTTGTTTATGGCTCCTTTCTTAATGAAAAGTTCAGTTCCATTTTATTGGGATAGGTAAGTACACAGTCATTATATGTGATAAATCTACTCAAAAGTATGTGGAGAAAGACTTAAGCATAGACCCTCATTCCTTCCTCTCATGAAGCAACCAAGGAAGTTAACCCCGTGAAGTCTGAGTGTGTGCCTTCTCACCTTTCCCCAAGCACAAATGAAATTACACACATCTAGGACATTTGCTACTGTTTTTGTTTCTCTTTTACAACTTGCTTTTCTCAATTTATATGAAAGCACAAACGTATACAGTTTTAAATCATTTTATAATATTTAATTCTATGTCTATATCTTCATCACTTTAATCATTATCTCTTTGATAAGCATTTAATTTCTCATTTATGGCACTTCTGATTGACTAAAGAGCACGTTCTCACTTTCTTCATTTTTAACATTACCCCAATTGTGTAGCGAGGGGAGCAGCCTTCATCTCAGGGAATGTAGCTCCTTTTCTCACCTTCAGTGGATGAGTTATCATTGGTCAAAATTAGTAATAGCTGCTTAATTCTCCTCTGACAGCAGTGGGTCCAAGGATGGGAATGTGACTAGGTTCTTTCCAGTGAAAGATAAGAGAATGTCCAGCGGGTACTTCCTTTTCCAGATTAAAAAGCCACAAATTTTAGTGAAGAAAACATGGTGACCCTGTTTCTTCCTTATTACTGGCACACCATCACACATGGCTTTTAACCATGAGGAAAAAATAACATTTCAGCAGTTCCAAATAAGGCCTCAGTGAGCTATTAAGTCAACCATGAGGCTATCGAGCTTCAAATTTCTTGTTAATTAAACAATAAACAGCCTCAGGATGTAAAATTCTGTTAATTTAGCATTCTCTTAAATCCAGTCAAAAGCCTTGTAACAGATACACATATTGTAGAGCGTTGTAAATGTGAATATTTTTATTGCTCAATTGAATGTATGAAGCTTACGTATGAAAATCTGGTGAGAGCTGCCTTCTTTATTTCTGTTCTCACTTGGCCTTTTGCAGTCAGTGAAGCCCTGCTCCTTGGGCTCATCCAACATATTACTGAGCATTGTGGATCTTTAATTCACAGATTTGTAATCTCATACAGTCTGTTTATAAAGCTAAACAGACATTATTCCTCAAAGAAAACTTGGAAATTAACACTTGGTATAGCATACGTGCTGTTGATAAAGTGGTTTTGGAAACTCATCTTAAAATACTGGTTGTTGGCCGGGCGCGGTGGCTCACGCTTGTAATCCCAGCACTTTGGGAGGCCGAGGCGGGCGGATCACGAGGTCAGGAGATCGAGACCACGGTGAAACCCCGTCTCTACTAAAAAACACACACACAAAAAAAATTAGCCGGGCGTGGTGGCGGGCGCCTGTAGTCCCAGCTACTCGGAGAGGCTGAGGCAGGAGAATGGCGTGAACCCGGGAGGCGGAGCTTGCAGTGAGCCGAGATTGCGCCACTGCACTCCAGCCTGGGTGACAGAGCAAGACTCCGTCTCAAAAAAAAAAAAAAAAAAAAAAAAAAAAAAAAATACTGGTTGTTATGCCTGAAGACATATTTTATTTTAATTACTTCCCCCCTTTTCCCTCATGAGCCATGGTTGAGGCCCATCTTTGTTGAGGATCTTGATGAAATACAATAATGGACATGCAAGAGTTCAGTGGTTGTTAAGTTAATGGTTTCAGGAACAATCCCACGCCAAGTGACCCTGGAGAAATGGTCATTGCCTAATAAAGAAGGATGCATGAGGTCATATGAATTGTTGGTTAATCTGTACAGTTTCTTTTTCTCTGAATCTGGCCACAGAAACTCTTCTAATCATATTTTAAATTATAATACAGCTTTGAGTTTATTTATCTCTCTAGACATGGTATATTTTATTTTCTCAGGGATATAAGGGAATCTGTCACATCCTTTGGTTTGAAGTGAACCTCCATAATGTATTGCTCCTGCTGAAGCAAAACATTTTAGGGGAATTGAAACAAAACCTTTACATCCCTGTGGCTGGGGGGTGCTCATGCAAGCTGAGCCCTTGCAAAGTGCACCGTGAGTAGAGTTCCTCGGGTCTGCCAGGCATCACAGGTGGCAAATAAGCATGGTCACAGCTCAAGGATCCCGGTGAGACTTGAGACAGTCTCTGAAAACAGAATGGAAAAAAAAAAATAATGGAATGTAAGTTAAAGTCAGAAAAACAGACCCTGGCGACCATTGCCCTTTCTCCCTCTGTAAGTGGTAATGTTAAACAAATGCCTTCCAAATTTCTGGGGCAAGAATGGAGGAGAAAATAGAAAATATTTTACAGTTTTTGAAGAATAAGAGCCTGTTCCTGAAAAGTTTTGCCTGTAGGTCAAAAGTCTTTAGTTAGTTACATTCATCTGTTCTTTCATTTCTTCTTTAATTGTCCTATTTTTTTTTTCTTCAAGAAAACCTTATTGATGGGGGTCTATAACATACACTGATTAAACAAGGCAATGTTTCTGTCCTTAATATACTGTCATTTAAATCTTTATTTTTCAATGAAATATTAACTTTAGTAATTCTTTTTTTTTTTTTTTTTTTTTTTTTTGAGACAGTGTCTCACTCTGTCACCCAGCCTGGAGTTCAGTGGCACGATCTCGACTCACTGCAAGCTCTGCCTCCCAGGTTCACGCCATTCTGCCTCAGCCTTCCGAGTAGCTGGGACTACAGGGTCCGCCACCACGCCTGGCTAATTTTTTGTATTTTTAGTAGATATGAGGTTTTACTGTGTTAGCCAGGATGGTCTCGATCTCCTGATCTCATGATCCACCCACCTCAGCCTCCCAAAGTGCTGGGATTACAGGTGTGAGCCACTGTGCCTGGCCTAACTTGAGTAATTCTTATGGAGTACTTATTTTTGGCAGAATGCTGTTATCTTCTCACAATATAAACAGAGGTAAAAACAGTCCTTTTTGAATTCACTTAACTATTCCTTGAGGATCTTGTGATATGCCTTTTGCCAGATTCTGACATCAAGTGTTGGCTCAGAAGTCGAAGAATTTATAGAGCTTATAGGAAAAGGGGGCAGGATTACTAAACTGGGATGTGCGAAGGAAGTGAAAAATGGGATGGGGGTGCACTTTAGGCAAGAAAGAAATGCATCATCAAGCCACAGAACTGGAAAGGCGATGACACTACATTGGCAAACAGAAGGAGGAGAGTTTGCAAGGCCAAGGCTGAGTCTGGGATGAACACTTGGAAAAGCAGCTGTGCCACCACCATGGTTTCTTCCATTTGATATATAAGTAATGACCGAAGAAGGAATTCAAGCCCAAAGGGTCTTTTCAGCTGTGGCGTGACTTGGTGGCAAGGCATTCTTAAAAACTGAGAAGGAAGAAACCTCTCTGAAAGGGAGAAACATAAATTGATCCATCCACCATTTATTTTAAACACGCTTAAGAGATGTGCAATGTGCCAGAAGCACAGTGTGTGAATATGAATGAAATCACCCTCTCCCCTTTCTCCAAAAGGTGACAGTCCACTGAAGAAGCATGGTCAACAAGTGTGATGGGGAATCACCAAGAGAAAATTGAAGGAAGGAGCCGCCTATTGATATTGAGAGGCCTCTCCTGTCATGAGTGTGGCTGATTTTGGGTGCTCCACTGCCAAGATTTTTAATGTGATTAGATTGTGAGTTATATAGAGACCTGGCTCAGCAAACTACAGCGGGTAGACCAAATCCAGGTCACCACCTGTTTTTGTACGGTTTTTAAGCTAAGTATAGGGTTTACATTTTTAAATGGTGCAAAAATATCAAAAGAAAAATAATTTTTCATGGCGCAAAAATGTATTGTCTATTAAGCTTCATTGGAGCACAGCTAGGCTCATTTGTTTATGTGATGTCTCTGGCTGCTTTTGCATTAAAATGCAGAGCTTGGTAGTTGCAACTGAGATTACATGGCCTGCAAAGCCTGAAATACTTACCACCTGGTCCTTAACAGAAAACGTTCACCCGTCTCTAAAAGAGAATAATCACCAACTAGCTGGTCCGGGCTTGAAGTGTCTGGGGTGGCTGCCCAGAAAGGAGTGAGGGAGGGTACTGCCTTCACTGGCCACCATGCTGTGTAGACCCAGTGACCCTGAGCATCCCAAATCGTGGCTCCAGCTGTGACTCTTCATTGCTGGCCTCCTTCTTTGTTCCTCACTCAGACGAAAGCCCAGGCTACCTTGGCCCTCTGGAGACGACTTTCACTATTTCAAAGGAAAGATAAATTTTTACCCCTCTGTTAAAAGTGTTTCATCAAAGGGGTGCTTTAGAATCAATGCATTACAAATTGAAGAAAAACTATTGCTTTACATCCCAGTGTGCTTATATAAGCTGGGTAACTGTGATGACCTGGTGGGGATGGATAAATAGAAAGAATGCTTCGCCTCAGTTTGAACATTGACCCTGATGCAAAGGTGGAAGAAGAGCCCGAAGAAGAACCTGAAGAGACAACAGAAGACACAACAGAAGACACAGAGCAAGATGAAGACGAAGAAATGGATGTGGGAACAGATGAAGAAGAACAAGAAACAGCAAAGGAATCTACAGCTGAAAAAGATGAATTGTAAATTATACTCTCACCATTTGGATCCTGTGTGGAGAGGGAATGTGAAATTTACATCATTTCTTTTGGGAGAGACGTGTTTTGGATGCCCCCCAATCCCCTTCTCCCCTGCACTGTAAAATGTGGGATTATGGGTTACAGGAAGAAGTGGGTTTTTTAGTTGAATTTTTTTTAACATTCCTCATGAATGTAAATTTGTACTATTTAACTGACTATTCTTGATGTAAAATCTTGTCATGTGTATAAAAATAAAAAAGATCCCAAATAAAAAAAAAAAAAAAAAAAAAAAAAAAAAAAATCCCTGATTCTCTTCCAGAACCACTATGGCCAAACCTCTGTTCTGTTTCTTAATTCAACTCATTCTTTCAATTCAAACTCTTTCTTTCTTCTGGGTGACTTCTCCCTCAGATCAGCCCCTCTTTGCAAGTACCCTATTATTGGCAGGGATGCCTGTCTCCTGCCTTCTTTTACTCGTGTACCAGTGGCTTTTCAGTATGCACACAGCTCAGGCCATTTGCCCAGGAGCTTCCTGAGGCTCCGTCACTCACCAAGTAAACACAAATACAAGGAAGATAAAGTCTCCTAACATCATCTCCAGATAATATAAGCAACTTTGCTTTTTAGAGTTTGAAACTTTAAAAAAAATCAAAGCATATATTTCTTTTAAAAACATAGATTTTTTTTAAATCCTACTCAAAAATAGAAGAAAATTAAGTGTAGCTTTTATACGAAAGAAAAGAACAACATGTTTCATGAGCAATCATTTCCTCCAATAAAGGTCGAAGTGATCTATGGCCAGTCTGACTCTTTCAGGAGCAGTTTATATTTGAAAAGACACTAGATAATTATAACCCTTTGCTCAGAGACACAACTGTGCTAAGCAAATTTTACTCAACCACTGGCTAAAATAATATGGCTTGACACTAATAATAAATTGCACAAATTCCTGCAACCTTAATCATTCTTACTTTGTATGAGATGTCATTCTCTTTGATAGGTATGGATGAATGGCACAAGATGATGGATAGTGTGTGTGGACGGCTGTCCGCTAGCAGAGTCTGTTACGACATGCTTCAATTCTCGAGGTTGGACCTTGGAAATTATATCTTCCTGTTGCTTAAAAGGCATGTAGGAAAGACAGCTTTGATTTTGCTATGCTGCCCATTTGTTCTTGTTTGGATTCTGTATATTCCAGAATGAGTATTTACTTCCATTCTACCCTCTTTCATTACCCACTATTACATTTCATATCAACATGAAGTTTTTACTGTTTGAAACATGGTTCTCCTAAGGATTTATCAATAGTGAGGGGAAACTTTTCTCATAGTCGGAACAGTATCATGGCTCTGCTACACTGTCAGACCTGAAGGAAAGAGAATTAAAAATATTTGTTACTTTCAACCAGTGCTATTGTAGTAAGAGAAGAAAGGAAGTGGATGCCCTGCATCTCAGTCCTGCTGGTGAAGTAAGCTTTGGAAAGGTTCCCCAGATCATTCCACTGAAGAAGTCAGGTTTTGTGGGGATGCAGGGAGTCCTTCAGCAGCTAGCACTATGCCAGATGCCACATGGGGCTCTGTAGACATTGTCTCTTTACACATTTAATCCACTTGGTAAGGAAAGTACTGTTAGCTGCCGTTTAGTTACATGAAGTATTCAGAGATGTAGGTGGCTTGCCCTGAGTCATGGAGCTTGTAGAAACCTGAGGCAGGGGTTCGTCTTGCCAAAATGGGTTTTCTGCTACACGGCCAATAAATTTATCCTGGAAGCTGGAGCAGAGATGAACAGTGTATTTGGCTGTTCCTAGATCACTATAAAGGAATACCTGAGACTGAGAAATTTATAAAGAAAAGAGATTTAATGGGCTCATGGTTCTGCAGACTGCATAGGAAGCATGCTGCTGGCATTTGCTCGGCTTCTGAGGGGGCCTCAGGGGGCTTTTACTCATGACAGAAGGCAAAGTGGGAGCAGGCATGTCACAAGGTGAAACAGGGACAAGAGAGAGGGTGGGAAGGAGGTGGCACACTTTACAACAGCCAGATATGGCGAGAACTCACTCACTATCATGAGGACAGCACCAAGCCATGAGGAATCTGCCCCTAGGACCCAAACACCTCCCTCCAGGCCCCACCTCCAACACTGAGGATTATATTTCTTCTTTTTTTTTTTTCCTTTATTTAAAAAAAAAAAAAAAACATGGATACATGTGCAGAACGTGCATGTTTGTTACATAGGTGTACGTGTGCCATGGTGGTTTGCTGCACCTATTGACCTGTTGTCCTCTAAGTTCCCTCCCCTCACCTCCCACCCCCCCAACAGGCCCTGGTGTATGGTTTTTCCCCTCTGTGTCCATGTGTTCTCAATGTTCAACTCCCGCTTATGAGTGAGAACATGTAGTGTTTGGTTTTCTGTTCCTGTGTTCGTTTGCTGAGGATGATGGCTTCCAGCTTCATCCATGTCCCTACAAAGGACACAATCTCATTCCTTTTTATGTCTTCATAGTATTCCATGGTGTATATGTACCACATTTTCTCTATCTAGTCTATCATTGACAGGCATTTGGGTTGGTTCCATGTCTTTGGTATTGTAAATAGTGCTGCAATAAACATACATGTGGAGGATTACATTTCAACAGGAAATTTGTGGAATCGTGTATTCCAACCATATCATACAGTAAATGGCTAGGCCCTCTGCAGAAGCATCACCTCCAGCACTGACTTCACCTTATAGCAACCCCGGAATAGAAGTGCCAAAGGCCCATGGACCTCCCGAAGCAAGGGAAGAACAAGTCCTCTCAGGGCTGCCAAACGTCTCCCTTTCTAAGAGTCCACCTCTCAGGAGTGCCTGAGACTCACTCCCGGACACCCACTGCTGAGTCACCTACTTCATAGCACTTTCCAATCTTTAATTTTACCTTAGGTTCTCATCTGCCCTCCTATAGAAAGTTTTTCTATTTGCCTCATAGCAACTTTTCTATTTGCTTTCTAACTAAAGCTTAGAAAGTAATTCAGTTCACACAATATATTGGTTATAACCTAACCTCTGAAATTCACCCTTCCTTGTTATCAAATCAGACCCTGTCTACCACCCAGGAAAATTCCCTAAATGGCTAAATCTTCAGTAATGGAAATAATGAATCTGCCAGGAGATATGTGAAGGGGAGGGGCCCCAGCCTTCTTTGTCCACTTCTGATCTGTATCCACTGAGCGTTTGCTATGCTTTACCCTGTAATGTGTTCCCAGGGCACACTGAGATTATGACCAGATCTCTGTCCTCCAGATATGTAGAACGAGAAGAATAAAATCACCCCATGGGATTTTTGTGAAATTTAAATAAGGCAATGTAAATTAAATTCCTAGGTCAGGCTATGGCATGTTGCCAGCATTTTAATAGTCTTCAGGCTCCAGTTCCTCATGGGGGTACACACAGTTAAGCCTTCCCTATCTCTGCTCCGAGTGATACCTCCTTTTGAATTCATGATCATCGAATCTTTGCTTGTAAGCTGCTGGGTCACTCCTTTGCTGACTTCCCCCACAGAAGAAAACCTCAGCTCTCAGGTTTTCTTTTCACAGCCTGCTCCTTGAACCTCATGACCTTATCCTTATCAGAGTCCTAGCCAGAGACTGTGAGACTTTCACATTAATTCAAGAGGTTTAGTTATAAAGGAGTAACTGAAAAAGTTTCTTTTACTCAAACTACTGAAAAGGGTGTGGCTTCAAGCATGACTTTTCATACCTTTCCTTCTACCCCTGAATAAAGGGGAAAAGGCAGATGTGATCAATTACCTGCTGTCACTCTCCCCCATGGTGTGGCCTCCTTGATCCCATAGGCCCAGGTCCTTAATGGCCAATGGAACCTCACAGGCCTGCTATGATCTCACTCCCCCTTTCCATTCCCCTTCTTAAATGGCTGTGTTTTCTTTACTAACACCTATAACAGAAATTCTGCTAACTGCGTTCACTCAGAGGTGTCAGTGATAAGACATAAATGATGATTTTCCATGGGGTAGCTGTCTTTCATCAAGGGATATGTACAGATTCCATGGGCATCTCTAAGTAAGTTACTGTAAGTGACTACTGGGCAGGGCGAGAGTGTCAAAGCATGTTTCTTACTCCTGAACTTCTCCTACCCAAAAGGCCCCATTTCTGGCTCTATCCAAGCTCAACCTCAGTTAGCTCTTTTGTCTTTTGTCTTTGGACGAAAGCGTCCCATTGGCATCTCTGTTCCTTTTTATTAGACTGTATGTTTCAAAATGATATGTTTAGAATATTACAAAAAAGTCTTGTGGGAACATTTGCCAATTCACCTATTTTCATTTCCTTAGGATCTGGTAGGGGAGGGGAGACTCTGTGAGCCTGGATTCTCTGGTTAATGAGAGGAGATGGTTTGAAATGATTAAAGCTGACTGTGATCTTCATTCATTGATTCAGCATAAGTTTATCCAGGAGAACTTTGGATATGGAAAACAATGGGGAACAAGGCTAAAATATCACACCCAAAGGGAGTCTATATTATAGACAGGAAGACAGAAAATAAACAAATACAGAAATCAGGTAATTTCACACAGTGAAAAATGTACTGAAGGAGCAAAGCTGCATGGCAGGTGAATAAAAACTCAGGTACTGTTGGAGTAGAAGGAGGAGATTGGTAAGCTTTGCTTTAGCAAGGTCTCCATGCAAAAACAACATTTGAACTGAAGCTGAATAGGAGTCAGACAATTGAAGTGCTGGGAGAAGTACAAATGGGGTAGAGGGCACAGCAAGGACAAAGGCTGAGAGAGAAGGATGTTCTTTTCAAATCTAAGGAAGGGAGAAGAAGGTGTGGCTTCAGTGGGGTGAGCATCAGGCAATCTGACATGAAAGGAGGCCAAGGGAGCACAGGCCAATTCATTTAGAAAAAAACAGTAAGAAACAATGAACCAAAAGGAAGAGACCTTTTCCTCAATCTCCAAGACCACTTGGTATTGGAAGCAGCTCTCCATTAATCTGTTCCCATCACCCCTTCTTCACACACTCCCATCACCCCTTCTTCACACACTCTGAAAGCCTCACAGAGCTGGAATACATCAAAATAGAATGACCCGTTTGCAACTGAGGGTAGGATTGCTTTTCCATCCTGATGAGCTCCAATCTTCCAATCTTATTGGAGAACTGACCTTTCTTCAACCTTCTAATTTCAACTAGTGTTCTCTGTACCTTTGCCAGTGATTTCATAGGAATGAAATCATTTCTTCACTGTTCCACAGACAACATTTTTGCTTACCCCTTGGCTGAAATGCTAGCTCTTTTGTGAAACCTACCCAATCTGTAGAATTAGATTCAGTGCCTGTGCCCACATTATGGCTTTGAATTCCCTTTATTAGTATCCCTGTACTCAACTTACTCTCATTATAGTTATGTGTCTCTATCTTTGTTCCATTTAACTATGAATCTAGGAGTCCTGAGACTTCAGGGCACCAACGTGATTTTCTACAATTTCTCCAAAAAACCTCTCTTGAACCCCCAAGGTGGGAGGAGTCCAGAGTACCCACTTTTGCACCAGAGAACTTGACAGTCTGTACTGCAATTGCTGATTTGCTTTTCCGCCTTTTGCTCATTTGAGAGAACTGAACTTGGCCTTCATCTTATTGATACCTACATGCCTAAGGCCCAGCCGAATTTCTCATGACATGTAAATGCTTAATAAATAAGTAAATAATAAATGCATGAATGAATACAGGTTAGGGCTTAATAAAACTTTATTGGCTAAGTTTAATTTGAAAATTCAGTTAAAGTCAAGAGATATTTTTAAATATCTAGTTTGTACAAAACTTTATTAGACACTAAAAGCTAGGAATAATTTATTATTATGTTCTTACTTTCTGCAAAAGGTTATTATGGAAGCTTGCATTATCTCTTCCCCAAAAGCTCTTAAAAATAAGAGCATAATTAAGGTTTGATTTCCCCCACCAAAAAAAATGAGATTCCACTTGAACATAGAAAGGTCTTCTCTGATCTTAATGTTTATGTCAGCTTTTTTAATAAACAATAAAATTGATAATGCTAGACTATTACATATAATTTATACTGCTTATTTTATACTTGCTTAAAACTTTATGATACTTTTATTTTTGTTCAATGAAAGTATTTTACAGATAAACCATGTTAAAGTATTGGTATGTAGGATAATCAACAAATTATCGGTTGACTTTATGACATAAAAATGCAATTGCGTCAAACTTATGATGAAAGGATTGTTGGTGGTTGACTAAACCTGAAAATAATTTTGAGTAGAAAATGAAATATCAGAGTTGGGGAGTATAGCTAAGTGTTGATGACAACTCAGGAAGGAAAGTGACACTTCCTGGCGACAGGCGTGATGAATCTGCCCAGGAATAACAACATCACGGCAGGCAGAAGTGGGTGCATATGTATCATCACTGTGAAATATAGGAGGTGTTGGGTGTACCTCTTAGTTTGCCTCAGCATTATTCTGTGTACAAGGCGCACTGTTATCCTTCCTCTGCCACCTTGTTTTAAATCACTGGAAATGGTTATTTCTGATATTCTTCCAAAGGACAGAATATGTGTTTGCTTCGCAGTCTCATTTGCCCTCCAGCTGTTCCACATTCACCCTGTTGGCCACCTTACACTTGCAAATCCTTTTATAGAAGAAGTAGGAGAGTCCCAGTTGGAACTCCAGAGAAAGGCACTAGACACTGAAGGCAGAGAGACATGCCGCTTCAGTGAGCACGGTACTGCCAGTAGCCAGCCACTGTCTCTCCCTCCTTCATCTGCATTTCCCTGGCAAGATAATGGATAGATAGAAATCTGTGAGTCTGTTTCTATTCTTAAAATATTCAGCTCATAATGTATAATAAAAATATGTTCATGGTTTCCCTCTGTAAGATTAAACTGTTCTCTTCACCTTTCTTTACAGAAAACACATTGCAGACTCAGTGGAAAAGGCTTCTCCAATTCCTCTCATAGCTCAAAAAAGCCATATTGAAAACACTGATCCATTTATAATACAATATACTTTATATAATGTGATATGAATCATATTTTTGTACCAAGTAGAAAGAGATTTGACAGTTTGAGATGGATTCCTCAAAGCTGATGTTCAGGAAATTTCTGTAAAAAGAAATATGTTTCCTTAATCACTTCTCTTGTAGTACTGGGGATGTGCTTCCACAGTAAAAATGTTAGAGTCAACAGAATTGAAATTTAGCTAAGAGAGGAGTGGGAGCTTGCTCTTGGCATGGGGGATATATGGTAATGAGGGACTTTATTGCTTTTTTTCTCACATTGTGAATCTTTCTTCTCTGTCATTTTTCCCACATGAAATTTGCAAATGAAATTCCATTTCTCTCTCTTGTCATCCCTGTGCAAGACTCCATATTTATACTCACAACTCGTAGAAGTTTACCTATCTGGAGAAGTAGTCACAAAAACCAAACCTGTCTAATAAAACCACAACTTACATTTCAGGACTCTGTCTGTTTTGTTTTGTTTTTTTTTAATAACAGGTCAAAATTTTGATTTGTCACGTAACCGAAGCTATATTTTTTTAATACAGGAACATGGTCATGGATTCTGGAACTCATGAGGCCATTGTATTACATCTTAGAGCTATGAGGGGAGACCATATAGATGAATTTTGGCACAATAGCTACCCTCTCAGTTTCTGTATGACCTTAGGTAAGTCACGAGAAATCTCTGCATGAGTTTCCTTGAATCTGAAATGAAGGGAGTGTGTTAAACATAGAACACTCTATCCTGGTATAAAATCATAGATTCCAAGTGAATGTTGAGGCTTGGAAAAGGATTTAAGAATTCTGTTAACCTGATCAAGGTAGCACCCCAAAAAAACATGCTGCTATCATGTCAGTTTTGAAAATGTCCCAGTGGAATGGGAGGACATTAACAAATGTTGAGAGTATAACCCTGTTAGAATGAGGAATCCTTCATAGATGCAGCAGAGGTAAAGAGGCAGTTTTACAGAACACATTATCATTCAAGTTATTTCCCATTCCTGTAACGAAGTCAGCCATTAAAAAAATTCCAACAACTCAACAATTGAGGAGAGTAGAGGTAATTGTAAAAATAGTTCCTAATATTTCCTTTTACTTGCACATGCATATGAGTGCGCTAAACTTACAATTGAATAGTTTGCAGATTGCTTTTAAAGAAAAATTTAATGACTTGGCAATCTTTATTAAAACAACACGAAGAAACTCTTGAATTTTATTAGTTGCTTCCACTGCTTAAAAAAAAAAAAACAAAAACACATATTTTCAAACTCCACTTTTATGACCAGGCAGCTGTTCATATTACCTATTGTAAAACATATTCTACATACTTCTGTTTTACAGCTGATATTTATCAGTAAAATTCCAAGATATGTTTCAATGCAACCAGCCTCCTACTTATTTTTTCTCCTTCAAAGTCAACAAAAATGGGCCAGGCACGGTGGCTCTCGCCGGTAATCCCAGCACTTTGGGAGGCTGAGGTAGGTGGATCACTTGAGGTCAGGAGTTTGAGACCAGCCTGGCCAACAAGGCGAAACCCCGTCTCTACTAAAAATACAAAAATTAGCCGGGCGTGATGGTGCATGCCTGTAATACCAGCTACTCTGGAGGCTGAGGCAGAAGAATTGCCTGAACCCAGGAGGCAGAAGTTGCAGTGAACCGAGACTGGGCCACTGCACTCCAGCCTGGGTGACAGAGTGCGACTCCATCCCCTTCCCACACAAAAAAAGATAAAAGTCAACAAAAAATATTTCTTAGTCAATGGGTCAGGGATTAACAGTAAGAATGATTTGCCTGAATAATTACCCCTATTGTCTTCTCATTTTGACAAGTTAGAGTTGTCACTGGAACTATTATCATTCCATGCAACCACTGATTTAGAAATGTATATGCTATATCAACTTTCTAGTCTGCAATGCTCGAAGTTTTCCTGAGGCCCGGTAGTGACTCCTTTAATTCCTGTTGATTGATTTCTTTAAATACCAGATTAACAGGAATTGAGGATTACAATGATAGCAAAACTACAGACCATGACTCATGCATTGGAAGACGCAATGAAAAATTATAATCTATTTGACCTTTTGCATTTATGTCTTTGTGGAATTTGAAGAAGAGTAGCTCAAGGCAAATCAGATGAAACAAAACCTGCATTTATAAGAAAATAAATAATTAAAAAAATAACGCTTGCAGATGGTCCCATTATTATGAGAGAAAGGAAGCTCCCAAATATACAGAAAAAAACATTAATCAGTCTGGCAGTGAGAGGCTCCCATTGACAGGGATTAAAGGAAGAGGTGGAGAGTCCTATTGAGAGAAAAGTCAGTGTTTAGAAGGAATGGGGAAGCCAGTAAGAAGCTGAGGTCAGACTGCAGCTGATCACAGCCTTCCTGGAAGAGCATGACCTCCGAAACTGCGAGTCAACAGTGGCTTCTTGTGTGAACCCCAAATCACCCAATAGATCACCGAGTTTCAACAAATATTCCCACCAACCGTTACTGATTTTTGTTAATATCTGTCTTGCTATGTTAGTCTTACCTATTTGTGTTAAGTTTTTTCAGCCAAAAAGACTGAAACAAATATAAATTTTAGATAAAAATAAACATTAAAATGTTACATCTAGCCATCTAATGAATATGTTTACTTGAATGTGTTATAATTAATTTCTGTATCCCATTTTATTGTCAAGAGATATAAGGTTCATAAATCTCTCATTTTCAAATTAAATATCTTTGAAATCCAAAACCACCCTCTGCAAGAGTGCCTTTCTTTCTTCCTTGAAATCCTTGCTCTGATATAAAATATCTGGCATCTGGGAGTCTGATGTAGGACTCAGCCCTGGTCAGTGGACATGAAAGAAAGGCCCAGGAAAGCCACCTTCACCCTATGTCTGAGCCTGCCTAATTGCAACTGCTCTCCCTACCACTAGGTAAATGTTAGCTACAGGCCATCCAGCCCTGGTGGGTCCTGGTCACCTGGACTGTGGTCACACAGCTCTTCACCATTGCAGATTTAACTTCTGCAACCTGACTTGAGCACACCCTACGTGAGCCCTGAGGACTGTTCAGTCTTCTGTTACCCTGATTCAAGGAAAGTGTTTTGCAGGGTAGGTACAGAGAGAGCAGGGCTCCCTCTCTGTGCATTGAACAGAGATAGACATGAGGTCTCCCTCTTCTCCAGTGCATTCAGATCCAGGGGTTTCCTCTTCATTTTAAAATCACTTATGAGATTCATTAACATAGGAGGAAATTATACAAAACAAATCAGATTATATACACTGTTCTCTGCTTTAAAAAAAATTATTTACCTTGCATATCGGCTAAATTGGAACAGTTTAATAGTATTTTATCATATTTATGTACCATAATTTCAGGAGCCTATTGATTCAAAATTTAATAGTTTTCCAGTTTTGCTCTTACACACCAGGCTATAAGGAACATCTTTTACATATTACGTTGATAATATTGTGCATAGCAAATTGGAAATATGCATGCTTAGCAATAAGATTGCTAGATTAAAATTTATGTGCATTTTTATTTTAATAGGCATGGCCAAATTGCCCTCCAGAAATTTTGCACCAACTCACACTCCCATCAACTGTATGAGAAGCCCTGTCTCCCCACACACTTGCTGGTAGAAGGAATCACTAAGATTTTTTATTTTCTTTTTTATTTTTTTGATAAGATAAAAATTCTCATTTCATTGCTGTTATGATTTGCATTCTTTTGGAGGCAGCTGATGCAGAACATCTTTTCATATGCTTATTGGTCATTGTTCTGAAAATGGTAAACTGCCTGTGTACAACTTTTGACCATTTTTTATCTTAGCTTGTTCGTATTTTTCCTTATGAATTTGTATGTTATTTTAATTTAAGGAAATTAGCCTTTTATCTATTATTAAGTTATGATTACAATTTTCCACTTTGCTGTTAGTCTTTTGAATTTGTTTGGTGCCATACAAAATATTTGACAGGTTATAGCTCTATTTTACCAGCACTATCATCTTGGACAAGTTGTTTAAATTATCTGTGCCTCAATTTTCTCATCTTTAAAATGTGTATAATAAGAAAAAACTCATAGGGTTTGATGTGGATAAATAAGTTTATACTCAGAAAATTGTAACATCATGTAGAACTTACAGAAGTTTTATGTTAGCTCTTATTTTATTCTTCCATTATCAAATTTATCAGTCTTTTCCTTTATTGATTCTGGGTTTTTAAATCTTCTTGAAAATCAGAGAATTTTTAATACATAAATTCTAAATTTGTCTGAAAAGCAAGTAATAGGAAAAAACTATTCTCAGGTTTATTTAATTTATGGTCTTATCTAAAGCTAATTTATTAAAAGTCTGAATCATTTCTGGGGCTCTTTGATGTCCCAGCAACTTGGGGTATTTCAGACTTTGCACTCTTAGTAAAGAAAAATGAAGAAATTCTTAACATTCAGAAGTCACAGTCATAGTGATTTCTGTGCTGAAGCTTACATTTTCTAAACTGGGCCTGAAATTTGTAAGAGACCTTCTTGACCATGGTGGTTTTCTCGTGATGTTCTTCTCAAATAATAGGCAAAAAGGGACTAGCCTTTCCTGTGGAGGACCTTGTTGTCTTTCCTTCCATTGAGCAAGTATTGCCTGGACATGCCCTTTACCTCTGCCACACTCTTGAATGTGGCAGCTGTACCATGCAGTTGGGTTGTTTTATATAAGACACAATGAAGGGCAAAATTTTCCTACCTGTGCTGAGCGTGTCTAGGAAAAGCAATACCTGAGTTGCAGACACAATGCAAATCTGTCCGGCAGGGAACTAAAGTAGGTGCTCCAGTGTCCAGAGTGGAGAAGCAGCTCATGAACAGTGGAATCTGGCTTGTTCCTAAGTGGACACACTATACCTGGTGGTGTAATTGAGGCTTCGGAAGCTCTTCCTACACAAATAATGATTGGGTTCATGAAAAGGGGCAAGACTGAGTGTATTGTCAGTGTGGCTGTACAGAGTCAGACCTTTAAATTCTGTAAAAGTCCTAGAAGGGAAGCACGAACCCTTCCATGCACCCTCCTCCACCCCAAGTGTTTCTCTGAGTAGCATGGACTGGAAAATGAAAATAGAAGTGGACTCAATTTCTGCTCCTAACATTTAACATTTAGATTTCTTTCCTTTAAATGTAGGTGCTGATACGAAACATCCAGCATTATTAACAGAATTAAATTACAGAAGAAACACACGTAAATGAAGTAGCCCATCCTCTACGTACTGCTGTTTGTATTGTGGTTGTCCTTGTTAGTCGCCCTCTGCAACATCAAAGAAAGATCACGTCATAGATGCAAAAGAAGAAGTCTTAGTCCTCATGGCATATTTAAAACAATGTTTTGAAAGGGCAGTACCAATGTCAAAGGACTCCTACAGAGAGAATCCACATGCCACTGTTATCTTCAGGGAAGTCAAAAAATGCTCCAGCGGGGAGAAGGAGCTGCAGGAGGTTTGACCAGGTTTTCCGAATCCTAACACCAATGGAATCCTCTGCTATCAGCCCACCGTCCTCCACAACAGCAAGTCAAGTCGTGGTAAGTCATGTGCCTTCACACTGTTATCTTCAACCTTTCTAGTAGTAAATTTAGATAGCACCTCCTGGGAGGTTTTAGAGTGACACAGTGAAAGAATATGGAAATGGAGAGGGCCAGTGTTTACATCAAATCTCAGCACTTTTCACAATTGATTAGCAAATATGTTTTGAACATGTATTATGCGCATGGCTCAGTGCTAAGCTCTGTCATTTGCTGACTTTGTAATGCTGAGAAAAATATTTTAACTATACACAGGTTATAACAATTATATTAAATTAGATTATGTGTTAGAGAGCCCCTAGTGGTGCCCGGCATAAAGTAGGTGTTCACTGAATGTCAAGCAAATGTCATTGACGGCATCTGCAATAAAGCATATAATAATATATTTTAAGGCATTTAGTGCTGAGTTTGCCCACCATATCTGTTACATATAAATCTGGTGAAAATTAGTGGTCCATCAACCTTCTACATGGTAGAACCTTCAAAGGTGACAAAGGCCTTATACACAAAGAAATCTCCTTTTTATCATGGCAAGGTACTGAAAAGCTTTAGCGAATAGTTATTCTCCATTCACTACCATTCACTCTCCTTAAATATTACAGCCTTAGAGGACAGGTAAAAGAAGCATTTGATAAGAATATTGAAAAAATGAAATTCTATGAGAAAAGACCAAATGAAAAGAACTATTATTTATTTAAATGTCTCTTCCAGGCATGTATTAAGATATTTGCATACTTGACTCTCAATAAAAAACTCATAAAATGGATAATATCTCCATTTTCCAAAAGAAAAATTGAAGCTTGGATAGGTTGTATACATTGCCCAATGTCACCCAGCTAATAAGAGGCATGACTGGAATCTGAAATCAGATCTTTAATTTAAAAGCCAACAAGCAGGGAAAACAGTATTTTCAGGATGAGAGAAGGTGGTTATAGGGGGTGAGGATGGATAGGGTGTTTTCTGCCTTTAGAGTGTGGCACTGTTAAAATGTTTACTTATATTAGAATCAGAGCTCCCTAGAAGTGTGTCATGCATAAAAATAATTGATGGGAAAATAGATCAATGGCAAAAACGTAAGGCATAGAGGATACTGGAAAAAGCAAAGAAGAATGAAAGGCAGGCAGTGTGTGAAGGAGCAAGTGACTGGGAGGCAGCAGGCTGCTGACTGTAACTGTGTGACTGAGGTGCATTTCCTATAAGAAGCCTAGGTGGAAGCCACTCTCCATCTCACAAACCAATATTAGGAGGAGCTGTTCTGGTGCCAGATTTGGCTGGGAGTCATTGGTGTACAAGACACTGAACAGGACTCTCATCGATTTGCAGGAAAGATAGAGGAGGCCTGGGAGGTGAATGGGGACGGTGCCCCAGGCAAGGGCCACAGACCCTCACCAGCAGAGAGGTTGCAGGGGACCATGGCAGCACTTCACCCTGAAGGCTCTGCAGGGAGCTGAAGAAAAGGAGACCAGGGGGAAGATCAAGGCAGTTTTGACGAGTAAGCCTTCCGGCATTTGGAATCATGTCCATCAAAAAACCTGGACATAAATGTTTGTAGCAGCGTTATTATAATCCCCAGATATTGGAAGCAATTAAGACATCTTTCAATAGATAAATGGGTAAACAAATTGTGGTACATTCATAATTTGGAATATTTTTAGTGATAAAAATAAATCCATAAAAATGGATGAATCTTAAGTGTATATGATAAGTGAAAAAAAGCAAATATGAAAAGGTTACATACAATGCAATTCCAATTACATGACATTTTGGAAAAAGAAAAACTATCATATAATAATGGTTAGAAAGGCAAAACCATAGTGACATCTAGGAATTCAAGAGGGAGGGCAGGAGTGTTGATTAGGTAGAGGACGGGGGAATTTTTAGGATGGCAAAATCATTCTGTATAATACTCAAATAGTAGATACATGACACAACGCATTTGTCAAAACTTATAAAATTCATAACAAAGAGATAGGCAATTTTTTAAGCATTTAGAACGTAGAGAAATCCCAGGATAGAATGCAGGATGAGGCGAGCAAGCTAACTGTATAACAAATAAATGAAATTTGTATGGGATGGGAAAAAAGGTGCTGACCTAAGTGAACTTTGGAAATGAGTACAGTCTATAAGCCTAAGGCAAAAAGAACTGCACATAAGCACTACAGTTTAATTAATAAAATGATTTCCCATGGGGCACAGGTTAATAATTCTGATCCTGATATACATGTATATTGGAATTGAACAATTAGCACACCTGGTGCTCAGATTTTACTTTCCAATATTCCCCAACAAAAGAAACCAAGCACTCCTTGGATAAATGACTGAGTCTAATATTGGAGCAGGAAGAATACAGGAGAAGCCTGGAACATCTTGTAGTGCCAGAAACTAAGAAAGAGCTGAAAATAATCCCAATGATGGATGTGTGTTGTGAAGCGGGCACAGGAGTCAATTGAAGAAGCTTCAGTTGTTTGAAGTTTAGAGTAATTTGAGTCAGAAAATAAATGGAGTAGTTTGGGGATTAAAGCCTAAAACACAGAATAAATATTCCATAAAGTATTTGGAATATTATATGGAATAAATAGTCTATAATACTATTTATTAATCTTGGAGGCAGAGCAAGCTCACCACTGTTAAAAGAAAACTTTAGACAAATTAAATGTAACAGAGTTTAATTCAGGAAAGAACTATTCTCAAATAGAGCAAATAATTTCTCAAATTATAAATAAACATAAATATTTATATTACTTATTTATTTATTTTATATATTTATTTATTTTTTAAATAAATTAAAAAAGAATCCATACTCATAAAAATCATTGCATCAATAAACAAATAACAAGAGGAAAATCTCTTGTGCAACAGAATACAAAATGATTTATGCAGATGCTTCGCCTTCAAGAAGACAGAGTGCCCCCCTCCACCTCTTAGAAAGAGTGCAGTATGAAAGGGAGAGAGAATACATTTGCACAGGAGAAACCTGAATACTCCCTAGGCCAGATGGCCAAGGTTAATATCAATGGTTATGGTCCATGTGGAGAGTATGTTCCTCTGATATGATGCCATAAGAATGGCTCTTTACCTCCGTGGTCTTCTTACCTGAAATCGCCCCAGTCTAATCATGATAAAAACATCAAATGTATCCCAATTGAGGGACAGTCTATAAAACCCTTGACTACTATCCTTCAAAATTTCCATGGTCATCAAAATCAAAGAAAGTCTGAGAAATTACCACAGCCAAGAGGAGCCTAAGAAGACCTGAGGAATATATGTAATAAGGTACCTTGAAAGGGATTCTAAAACAGAAAAAGGCCAGGGGTAAAAACTGGAAAACTCTGAATAAAGTATGGACTTTAGTTAATAACAACGTATCAATATTGGTTCATTAATTATAGCAGATACGCCATACTAAGACAGGATTCTGACGTGTGGCAGGCTTGGTGTGGTATGCATGGGAACCGTCAGTGCCATCTTCACATTTTTCTGTAGATGTAAAGCTGTTCTGGGTTGAAAAGTTTATTTAAAAAACAAAACAGTATAGACAAAAAAACTTTAAGTAAATCTTGTCTGTGTGTTTTGGGATTTTATAATTAAACCTTTATTAATTTTATCAGAGTAATAGTGCCCTGGGAATAAGAATTTGTTGACTGGAAGATTTGTCTTATGAAACATATAACCTTTTTATAAAAGAGAAATGAGCAATATTTCAGCTTCACGGAGTTTTGCCATATTTATTCAGGGAGAGATGATCCATAAGCACAAATTATTGGCCTTTAAAACACAAAGTTTGCACATACACACATATACTGGCTCAGCACAACAGAGAACATTTTGATATGCTATTATCTTTGAAATCCCATCTTCAGCCTTTTAGAACTTGCATGATTTTCAGAGTTTATACCCTTTCTCCTTGAAGAGGCTCAATGAAGAGTGCAGCCCACATGTTGCAAGTTTAGCAAAGAATCATGCTCCCTCCTTTTCTAGGAAAGATGAACAGCATTTGCAAAAGCAAAGAGGCACGAATTACCATTCTGTTTTAGAAAAACTGCAGAAACGCTGCTACAACTTGAGTGTGTGTAGGGAAAGAGAAACCTGGTAAATTAAATAACAAAGAAAAGCCAATTCTATGATGAGATTCAGTATTTTACCTAGAGTTTTCACCTACCTACTTCCTCACTTTTAGCAGGTAATGTTTCTCTTCAGAGAAAATAGATTATTCAACAGTAATCTTAAATCAATTTTCACTCCTGATGTGAAGATTAAATAAGTTTATATATGTAAAAATTAAAACTCTCATTGTTACTTTATCATTATTGATTATAATTATCATTATATTATAATTATTAGTATATGAAGTGGATATCTACATATAAAAGTAGGTATATATAACTTTCTACAGGAATCTCAAATTCAGTGTCTGTAAATATAACTATCATGTTTCCCTCCAATCCTATTTCTCCAATTAAGGTTCTTACCTCAGTGAATGACTCCGTAATTTCAAAATTCAGGAGCCAAATTAAACAGCAACTCTGTTGATTTTGCTTTCTATCTCCTGATTTGATGACTTCACAGAGTCCCCACCATTCCTACTTTGGTGTGTCCTCTATAGACCGGTTCACAGTCTTGGTTCCAGTTTTCTCATATATGTCATTCCACGTGCTGTGGACAAGCAATCTCTCTACACACACTCTGCCATGTTGCTTTTCTTGTCGTATGACAAGGCTCCTTTTCACCTCTCTAGTCTCATCTCCTATTATAACTCATTTGTATCTGCCCTTCAGTGCCTTTCAAGAGTTGTGTGTAATCTTCTAAGCAATCTATCCTCTTACTGTGTTCATTCCCTCGTCTAGAATGTTCTGTCACTTCCACTCCCAATGGGTAGCTCATATCCATCATTCAGAATTCAGCCTCAGTATCATCTTGTCTCAGAAGCCTTCATAAAACCTCCAAACTGGGTTGATAACTGGCCCCTCCATTCTCCCATAGGCCCCCTTCTGCTGATAGGAGACAGGAATCTCAGTGCTTACCACACCTTAAACCTGTTGCCCTCAAGTGTTGGTAGCTGTCAGAATCACCTGGAGAGTTAATTAAAATACAAGTGGTTTGATGTGCTTCTAGAGTATCGGAGCCAGTCGTTTGGGGATAGAACTCGAGAATGTGCTTTTCTTACAACTTCCCAGTTGATGCAGATGCTGCTCTTCTGGGCTAACTTCTCGGACTCCTGATACTGCTGGCTGAAGCAGTTTGAGTTCCCTAGGCTCAACCTGAATAAGGCATGATGTTTACTTAGCTTGGCCCTGAGTAGGATTGAAAAAAAAATGAAGAGTCTATGTAGGTGTAAAGTTCTGAGAAAGCACTTAGTCTGAGGAGTCAGATGATTACAATTGTGTCGGACATTAAAGAAAAGAGTCATTTTCCTACATAAGCAAATAAAGAGTGTGGTCATTTCAGTATATAAAAACTCTCGATTATAACCCTTATAAATTATTATAATACGATAATTTGAATACCGCAATGTGTTCTATAGGTGATATTGTTTATTATTTATTTATATTATATATTTATTTATTTTTTTTATTTAAAGATATCTCCATAGGACTCAATATCTATATTTGAGGGGATATAACTTAAAACTGGGGATCAGTTAGCTGCCTCCTTACATATTTTAAGTCTGCCCTAAAGGTTTCCCTACACATAGTGAACTGCAACCTCATTGCATGTGCAAACAGACTGCAATCTACTCTTTTAACAAGTAGGGGAGTCTCAGCCATTCACAGCAGCTTAGTTTCAGCCAATCACAGCTACCAACTTTCAGGCAATTGCAGCAGTCAAGTCTCAACCAATTATGGCAGCCGAGTTTCAGCCAATCATAGGTGACGAATTGTTGAAGCTGTGTTCAAGTAAGGCAATTATTGAACTGTAACCAATCCAGCTGGGTTTTCATCTCACTTCCATTTTCTCTATGTCACTTTCCTTTTTCTGTCCATAAATATTATCTGACCAGTTGGCAGCCTTAGAGTTTCTCTCTAGCCTGTTCTAGTTTGGGGGCTGTTCTATTTGAGAATAATTCTTTGCTGAATTAAACTCTGTAAAATTTAATTTGTCTAGCTTTCTTTTAACAGTGGTGAGCTTGCTCAACTCCCAGGACTTAAAATCATGGATCAAACACATTCTTGCAAAGGAATACCCAGCAGGCAACACCTGCAGCTGTAATCAGACAGGCAGGCACAGGAGGCCCTCAGAAGAGTATGCAAAAGGTGAAGGCTTTAGTGTTTCAGGTGTTCTAGGCTTGGAAAAGATGGCAAGAGCAAGGCAGGATCCAAACCCCGGGTGATAGAGCAATTGTGGAGCTCAAGTTAGATTTGTTTATAAATTCCAGATATTACTGTGATAGTTGTGATTTATAATAAAAAATATACATTTGTCTTCAGCCTGTTTCCTGGTACACAGTTCCTAAGATCCTTGGAAGTTTCAAAGTAAGTGTCTTTTTGCATGCTAATGAGATGACTGATGTCTGGGGAAGTCCTGGATAGCCTCAGGATAGGGACTGGTTGCTGGTTGCCAGAGGAACCAACCCTGTGCTTAGAGGATTGGAACTTTCAGCCCTACCTCCCACCTCCCATTCTCTAGGTAGCAGAGGCATGCTGAAGTTTAAGTTAATTACCAATGGCCAGTGATTTAATTTATCATGGCTATGGAGTGAAGCCTTCATAAAAACTCTAAACAATGGGATTTGGAAAGCTTCTGGGCAGCTGAACATATGGAAGTTGGTGTCACAAGAGAGGGCAATGAAGCTTCATCCCCCCTCACTCGTTCCTGGCCCAGTGTATCTCTTCTATTTGGCTGTTCCTTAATTTAATTCTTTTATAATAAATGCGTAAGTGTTAGTGAACTACTTTCCTGAGTTCTTGAGCTGCCCTAGAAAATGATCAAACCTGAGGAGCAGGTTGTGGGAACCCCTAATTTATAGCTGGTCGGTGAGAAGTCCTAGAGGTCTGGACTTGCAATTGGCATCTAAAGTGGGGTCAATACTCTTGTGGGACTGAGTCTTTAACCTGTGGGATCCGATGCTGTCTCCAGGTAGAAAGTATCAAAATGGAACTGAATTACAGGACGCTCAGTTGGTATCCCTAGAGAATTGTTTGATGAGTGGGGAAAACTCCCCACACATTTGGTATCAGAAGTGTTCTCTGTGCTAAGAGTATAGCGGGATAGACAGCTTCTTTCTTCTTTTCGCAGTCCCCACTGATCCAAGAGGATCAGTTGCCCTCTCGTGTGACACCAACTTCCATATGTTCAGCTGCCCAGAAGCTTTCCAAATCCCATTGTTTAGAGTTTTTATGAAGGCTTCACTCCATAGCCATGATAAATTAAATCACTGGCCATTGGTAATTAACTTAAACTTCAGCATGCCTCTGCTACCTAGAGAATGGGAGGTGGGAGGTAGGGCTGAAAGTTCCAATCCTCTAAGCACAGGGTTGGTTCCTCTGGCAACCAGCAACCAGTCCCTATCCTGAGGCTATCCAGGACTTCCCCAGACATCAGTCATCTCATTAGCATGCAAAAAGACACTTACTTTGAAACTTCCAAGACCCCCAGTGAATGCCTGAAAGCAAGCATGGTTCTGAATCCTAGCTACACTATTTCTTTCATACATGCATACCTATGATAAAATTTAATTTATAAATCAGGCAAAGAAAGAGATTAATAAACCTAACTGGTAATAAAATAAAGCAATTATAATATTATAATACAATCAAAGTTATGTGAATTTGGTCTCTCTCAAAATTTCTTTTTGCCTTTAGTTTATTTGGCCTGCAATAATTGTACATATTTATGGACTACGTGGTCATATTTTTGTAAATGTATGTAATGTTTAAATATGTAATGATTAAATTGGGGTGATTAGCACATCAGATACCTCAAACTTTTATTATTTGTGTTGGAAACATTAAAAATCCTGTTTCCTAGCTTTTTGAAAATATACAATAAATTATTAACTATATTTTCTTTATAGTGCTATAGAGCACTACAACTTATTTCTCTTATCTATCTGTAATTGTGTACCCATTAACCAACCTCTCACTATCCTTTCCTCCCTGCTATGCTTCCCAGGCACTAATAACCACAATTCTACTCTGTGTCTATGTGTATGACTTTTTCAAGCTCCCACATATGAGTGAGAACATTAAATATTTAATATCTTTCCATGCCTGACTTATTTCACTTAACACAACATCCTTCAGGTTCATCCATGGTGCCAGGAATGGCAAGATTTAATTTGTTATGGATGAATAATATTTCATTGTGTATACATGCTACATTTTCTTTTCCCATTCATCTATTGACAGACATGGATGTAGATGTCTCTTTGATGTACTTATTTTCTTTCCTTTGGATAAACTGCCAGTAATGGGGACTGCTTGGATCATATGGTAGCTGTATTTTTAGTTGTTTTTTTTTTTGTTGTTTTTTCTTTTTTTTTGAGATGGAGTCTTGCTCTGTAGCCCAGGCTGGAGTACAGTGGTGCAATCTCGGCTCACTGCAAGCTCTGCCTCCCGGGTTCAGGCCATTCTTCTGCCTCAGCCTCCCAAGTAGCTGGGACTACAGGCACCCGCCACCACTCCCGGCTCATTTTTTGTACTTTTAGTAGAAATGGGGTTTCACCGTGTTAGCCAGGATGGTCTTGATCTCCTGACCTCATGATCCGCCCGCCTCGGCCTCCCAAAGTGCTAGGATTACAGGCTTGAGCCACCGCACCCGGCGTATTTTTAGTTTTTTTTTAAGAAACCTGTAGACTGTTTTCCAAGTGACTGTCCTAATTTACATTCCCATCGACAGTGTATAAGAGTTCCATTTTCTTTGCATTCTTCTCAGCATTTTAAAAAATATTTTTGATAATAGCCATTCTAACTGGGGTGAGATGATATATATTGTGGTTTTGATTTGCATTTCCCTGATGATTAATGTTGTAGAACTTTTTTACATATATTTTTTGGCCACTTATATGTCTTTTTTTTTCTGAGAAATGTGTATTCAGATCATTTCTCCCATTGTACATGTTTTGTCTTAATTCTGTTGATTGTTTCCTTTGCAGTGCAGAAGCTTTTTAGTTTGATATGGTCTCCGTTTGTAACCTGTGCTCTTGAACTCTTACACATTAAATATTTGCCCAGATTAATACCCCAGTGTATTTTCTCCGGCTTTTCTAGCAGTTTTATAGTTTTGGACCTTACATTTAAGTCTTTAATTGTCCTTTGTCTATGGTAAGAAATACGGATCTAGTTTCATTCTTCTGAATATGGTTACCCAGTTTTCCCAAAACCATTTATTAAAAAGACTGTCCTGTACCCAATGTATGTTCTTGGTATCTTTTCTGAAAATTAGTTGGCTGTAAATATGTGAACTTATGTCTCGATTCTCAGTTGTGTTCAATTGGTCTATGGTGTCTACTTTTTCTCCAATAGCATGCTGTTTTGTTTGCTATAGTCTTGTAATATAATTTGAAATCAAATAATATAATGTCTCTATCTTTTATTGCTCAGTATTCCTTTGGCTATTAGGGTATTTTGTGATTCTAAACATATTTTAGTATTGCCTTTTTTATTTTCTTGAAGAATTCAATTAATATTTTATTAGGGATTGCTTTGAATCAGTAGATTTATTTGGATATTATGTCAATTGTAACAATAGCAATTCTTCCAATTCATGAGCATAAGATGTCTTTATGTTTTTTATGTACTTCAAGTTTTATCTGTATTTTGTGGTTTTCATAGTACAAATCTTTCACTTCCTTGTTTAAACTTTCTCCTAAGTTTTTATTTCTACCTCTTGTAAGTAGGACTACTTTCTAGTTTCCTTTACAGCTAGTCTGTTATTGGTGTGTAGAAATGCTATTGATTTTTGTATGCTGATTTTGTGTCAATTGGCAGACTTTGTTTATCAGTTCTAGCAGTTTTTTGATGGACTCTGTATATACGTGTGTGTGTGTGTGATCATGTCTTCTGCAATTTTTTTTCTTTGAAACAGTCTTGCTCTGTTACCCAGGCTGGAGTGCAGTGGCGCAATCGTGGATGATTGCAGGCTCTACCTCTTGGGCTCAGGTGATCATCGCACCTCAGCCTCCCGAGTAGCTGGAACTACAAGTGCACACCACTATGCCTGGCTAATTCTTTGTACTTTTAGTAGAGACAGAATTTTGTCGTGTTGCCCAGGCTGGCCTCAACCTCCTGGGCTCAAGCAATCTGCTCCATTCGGCCCCATAAATCCTTGGGATTACTGGCGTGAGCCACCATGCCCGACCAACAGGGACAGTTTGAGTTTCTCCTTTCCAGTTTGTATGTCTTTTATTTATTTCTCTTGCCTAATTGCTCTGGCTAGGGCTTTTGGTACTATGCTGAATAAAAGTAGTGAAAGTGGGCATTTGTGTCTTGTTCCAGTTCTCACAGAAAAAGATTTCAGCTTTCTCTAATTCAGTATGATGTTAGCTGTGGGTTCTCATATATGGCTTTTATCGTATTGAGGTATGTTTCTTAAATCTAAATTTTCTTGAGAGTTTTTATCATGAAGTGATGTTGAATTTTATCAAATACTTTTTCTGCATCTATTGAAATGATAATATAATTTTTCTTGAACATTCTGTTGATGTGGTGTATCACATTTCTTGACTTGTGTAACTTGAACCATCCATCCTTGAATCCCTGGTATAAATTTCACTTAATCATGGTGTATTATCTTTTTCTCATGCTTTTGGATGTGGTTTTTGCTGAAAAACTTTGCATCTGTGTTTATCAGGGACGTTGACCTGCGCTTTGGTTTTTGTTGTATTCTTGTCCGGTTTTCACATAAGAGTAATGCTTGCCTCATAGAATGAATTAGAAAGTTCTCTCTCTTCAACTATTTGGAATAGTGTGAGGAGACTTGCTGTTAGTCCTTCTTTAAAACTTTGGTAGAACTTAGCAATAAAGCCATCAGTCCTGAGCTTTTTATTCCCCCCTTGGGAGACATTTTATTACTGATTTAATCTTGTTCTTCAATATTAATCTATTCAAATTGACGTCTTTTGGTTCGTTCTTGATATGTTATATGTGCCTCAGAATTCATTCATTTGCTCTGAGTTTTTCAATTTGCTAGTGCATAGTTATTCATAATAATCTATAATGATTCTTTGGATTTCTCTAGCATTGGGTATGTCACCTTTGTTATTTGATTTTATTTATTTGGCTGTTTTTTATCCCTTATTCTAGTTAATGATTTGTTAATTGCGTTTATCTTTCCAAACAATAAACTTTCTAATTCATTGATCTTTTATATTGTCTTATTTTTTGTCTCTACTTCATTTAGTTCTGCTCTGATCTTTATTTTTTCTTTCCTTCTACTAATTGGGGGTTTGGTTTATTTTTGCTTTTCTAGTTTGTTAAGGCGTTCCATTAGGTTGTTTATTTGAAATCTTTCTACTTTTTTGATGTGGCATTTATTGTTGTAAACTTCTCTCTTACCACTGCTTTTGCTATATTCTATATGTTTTAGTATATTTCCATTTGCATTTATTACAATAAATTGTTTTATTTCCTTCTTAAGTTTTTCATAGACCTATTGATCACTCATTAGCATATTGTATAATTGTCATGTATCTGTACCATTTCTAAAGTTTCTCTTGTTATTGCTTTCTAGTGTTAATATCATGGTGGTGTAAAAAGATACTTAATATTATTTCAGTATTTTAAAATTTGTTGAAACTTGTCTTGTGGTCTAACATGTGGTCTATCCTGAGTAATTTTTCATGTGCTGAATGAGAAGAATGTGTATTCTGTATCAGTAGAATGAAATGTTCTGTAAAAATCTGTTAGGTCCATTTGGTCTAAGTACAATGTTTCTTTATGAACTTTCTGTTAGATCTGTCCCCTGCTGAAAGTGGAGTGCTGGAGTTTTCAACTATTGTTGCATTATGGTCTGTTTTTCTCTTTAGCTCTTATATTATTTGCTTTATATACCTGGATCTTCTGGTATTGAGTGCAGATATAGTTACAATTGTTATATCCTTTGGCTGAGTCGATCACTCTATCATAACCTAATGCATTTCCTTGTCTCTTTTTGTTTTTTGACTTAAAGTCTATTTTGTCTGATATAACGACTTTTGCATGTTGGTTTTTGTTTTTGTTAGGAATGCTTTTTCTGTCTCTTCACCTTCTGTCTATGTGTCCTTCCAGTTCAAATAAGTTTCTTATAGGCAGCATATAGTTGTTGCTTTTATCCATTCAGTCAGTTTATATCTTTTTGGGAAAAACCGTTTGTATTTAAGGTTGTTATTGATAAGTGAGGACTTACTACTGTCATCTTGTTAATTGTTTTCTTATTATTTTGTATATCTTTTTAATCTCTCATTGTTTATCTTTGTGGTTTGGTGGTTTTCTCTAGCGATAACATTTGATTTCTTTCTCTTTTTCATTTTTATATCTGCTCTACCAATGAGGTATATGCTTTAGTATGTTTTCATGATAGTAGAATTTCTTGTAGGTCCAGTTCACTGGTGAATTCACTCAATTTTTGGTTGTCTAAGAAATAATGTATTTCTTCTTCATTTCTGAAGTTTAGCTTTGCTAGATATAGTAGTCTTGGCTGGCAGTTATATTTTTTCTTTCAACACTGAATAGATAATCCTGTTCTCAGTTTGCCTGTAAGGTGTCTCCTTATAAATTCGTTGTTACTTTGAGGGAAGTTTCTTTATATATATATATATATACACACACACATACACACACACATAGTGCTATATATGTGTGTGTGTGTGTGTGACTTGCCACTTTTCTCTATTTTGAGAATTCTCCCTTTGTCTTTGACTTTTGACAATTTAAGAATAGTGTACCTTCGAGAGAATATTTTTGGGCTAAATCTATTTGGAGGTCTTTGAGCTTCCAATACCTGAATGCTTATATACTTTGCAAGACTTGAATTTTTTTGCAGCTGCTATTTTATTATGTAAATCTTCTTATGCATTTTCCCATGTCTTCTCCTTTAAGAACTCCCAGAATGCATTTGTTCACTAATGGTGTTCCATATGGCATACAGAGTTTCTTCATTTTATTTCATTCTTGTTTCTTTTTTATTCTTTCTTTCTTTCTTCTTTCTTTCTTTCTCTCTTTCTTTCTCTTTCTTTCCTTCTTTTCTTTCTTCTTTCTTTCTTTGTTTTTTCTTTCTTCTTCTTCTCTGTCTGCTTCCTTCCATCCATCAAAGGACCTCTCTTCAAGGTCAAAAATTCTCTTTCCTGCTTGATTAACGTTTCTTTGTATGTGAAGCTCTCAATTGTACTTTTAATTTTATTTATTTAGTTATTCAGTTCAAAGGTTTCTGTTGCATTTTTTTATGGTGTCTATATCTTTGTTGAATTTTTTATTCCAATTGTGAATCATTTTCCTTATTTCTTTGTTCTGTCCATTGGTGTTCTTGTGTATCTTGCAGAGTTGCTTTAAGATTATTAGTTTCAATTCATTTTCAAGTATTCTAATCATTATCTTTTATTTGGGGTCTGTTACTGGATAATTATTGTGTTTCTTTGGAGGTGTCACTTTCCTTTCTTTTTCATGTTCTTTTGTCCCTACATTAATATCACCACAACTGGTGTAATAGTCATTTCTTTGAATTTTATTAAATACTTTCATAGGGAAAGCCTTTTTCTTGTAGTTATATCTTTAGTATCAGTTGGGTAGTTGTAGTCTTCATATGATTTCTTTGGCTATAATCAATGTGTCAACAGTGTCTGTGAGTTCCTCAGTGGCTTAGGGTACAGTTGCTTGTGGAGGCTATGGGGAAATTTTGCTGGGGAGAGGGATACTGGGTGAGCTGATCTTCAGGCCTCTGAGGGGCAGTGAACATTGGTGCTGAAAGTGGTGGTGGCAGGACCTGGATGGGGTAGTTTTTGGTTCATGAGTGGCATGCATGTGTGCATGGTGGCTCCATCACTGGAGGGGGCATTGTCACTGTTGGTAGTGGTTGCACCAGGCATGTGGCTCTCAGGTTCTAGGGAGCATATGCTTTGAACCTCTATGTCCTAGGGTTAATTTCCCTGATGTGCTGTACTGCCTGTACCCCAGGGTGTAGGGCCAGGGACACTGAAGACCACTTGGTCCAGCCGATGTCACATAATTGCAGCCCTCTGGAGGAATGTGGGATGATGTCATAGGGCCCCAGGAATGTGAAAATGTGGGGATTATTGAGCCCCTGGGAAGAATGTACACTTGTGGTGGCTCTGCTTTCAAAATGTTGCTATGCCGCACCAGACTTAGTCTCAGGTTTTGGAGGAACTCAACATAGATTTATTTTCTGGGATAATGAAGTTGTATGGGCTCAGGCAGCTCCTTATACAAGGCTCTGGGCCTGTAAGGGCTGAGTGGTCTCCTTTAGTTCAAACTGTAGTCATCTGTGGTAAAAAATGTGGACTGCCGGGCATCCCAGACTTACCTTTTCCCTGCAATGGGGAGTCTCTCTTGGCTCTGAGCCAATCTAGGCTGACTGCTTTGCTTCCCTCTCTAAGCTGCCATCTTGAGTTTCTGCAATTCAAAGGGTCTTCATCACTTTTATGCTGAATTCCAGTGTCCTTTAGATGCTTAATTCTACATGTGGTTATCTATTTTCTCTTTTCATCCTTCTTTGTGAAGGAGGCATTTGCTGAATTGTTCTAGTCAGTCATCTTGATCTCAAAATATCTTATTGTACTACACAGTGAGTAACAGAACCTGCAGAAAATAAAACTGCATAAAGCTGCTTATCAGCTTTGTGGTCTTCTGGGAACTACAGCTTTCTCTGATGTAAAACGGGGCAATCAATACATAGAGATCAAGGTTATAGGGAAGTAAAAGAGACAAGATATAAACTGTGGCATATTGGAATAATAGTAAATTACAGTGCTAATTACCATTACTTCTAGGTAGATAAGCAACATGGGAACCCAGGTGAAGCAGAGTCTAGGCAAGGCCTTCATCATATATCACAAAGTGAGAGTTCATTGTCAATTCGGAGGGTCTGAGATGGCCATCCCTAAAACCTGATTAAGGATAAACAGAGTTCTTTTCCTTCTGCTATCCGTCTCACCTTTGTTTCTTATGTTTCTTCATGTACTATTTAATCTTATGGGCAATTAACAGAGCCACCATTTCGCCAGATAGATTTCTATGTCACTCAGGCTGGATAAAGTGTCCTTCCCCTGGGCTCCAGGATGCTATATTGTGGGGATTCAGTCCAGCTGGTGGGAAAAATTTTAGTTATAATAGCCACAAACCCTCTTGGAAGGCCTGAGAGTTTGCATAACTTGGGTAATAAATCTGGCTGTAGGTAGCCTAGTCCCCTTACTTTTGGTTAGATAAATTAGAATAGAAACAAAGGAATGTGGGGAGTTTATCTAACTAACTTGTTTACCCATGTGGTCTTAAGACTAACCTTTTGTACTGTGGGTACCTAATTGCTTTCTACTGGGGAAGTCCACAATGTCAGTTACCCTCTTTTGGTGTTGACTCAAGCCTTTGTCAATTAACATTTACTGAATAAATGTGAGTCTTGCTGCTCACACTGGGACTCATAGTTGGGGCCTCAGCTACTACTAAGGGCTTGGACACTCAGTTGGACTGGCAAAGCAGAATATCTGTGTGTCAGTGTATTTTATTCATCCATCGTTGGGTCAGGGTCTGCGGGATGGACCCCTGCATTATGTCATAATGTCATTTCTTTATATGGCAGTCACTCCTCCTTCAGGGAAGTATCTATGTAGATTCTTTTGTTTATTGACATTTACCATAGGCAGTGCTGTAACTGCCCAGTGGGTTCATCTTGCCTGCTCCCCAGACAGAGCCAATTTATCAAGACAGGGGAATTGCAACAGAGAAAGTGTAATTCACACAAAGTCAGCTGCATGGGAACCTGGAGTTTTATTATTCAAATCTGTCTCCCAAACATTCAAGGATCAGAGTTTTTAAGGCTAATTAGATGGGTAGAGGAAAGCCAGTGAGTTGAGAGTGCTGACTGGTTGGGTCAGAGATGAAATCATAGGGAATTGAAGCTGTCCTCTTGTGTTGAGTCAGTTTCTGGGTGGGAACCACAAGATCAGATGAGACAGTTAATTGATCTTTGTGGTGCCAGCTCATCCGTCAAGTCCAGGTTCTGCAAAATATCTCAACCACTGATCTTAGAAGCAGTTTAGAGATGGTCAGAATCTCGTAGCCTCAAGCTACATGACTCCTAAACCATAATATCTAATCTTATGGCTAGTTTGTTAGTCCTACAAAGGCAGTCTAGTCCCCAGGCAAGAAGGGTATTTGCCTTGGGAAAGGTCCGTTATCATTGTTGTTTTCAACTATAAACAATAAACTAAGTTTCTCCCAAGTTAGTTCAGCCTACACCCATGAATGAACAAGGACAGCTTGGAGGTTAGAACCAAGATGGAATTGGTAGGTCAGATCTCTTTCACTGTCTCAGTTACAACTTTGCAATTTTGCAGTTTCAGCGACACACGGAAGTTATTCATTTCATATTTACTGAAGTGAATTAAATTCTCTGTGACTTGAAAAAAGCTGAGCCTGATGACCCTTTGCAGGACAGCAGCTCATTACAATATGTAGAGCTAGCCAAGATCAAAGCTCTAGAGAGACAAGTTCTCCTTACTTTCTGTCAAGCGTTCATTTCAGGAGTTTATGCCATATTCACGTATAGTATTCTGTATGTTTCAAAATACTTTCTCATCACATATGATGGTGTAGACCTAGGTTCTGATGAGAGAAGGAAGAGAGAAAAGAGAGAAAAATCCCAAGGAGCCTTAGCCATAACTTGGCTTTACACCCAACAGCCAATTTATTTCTATTTCCCATGGCCCTTCACCAAGGACAATGGGGAAGGACACTAAAAGCTGAGACCCCTGAGCTTAAAATAAAAGTTGGAAAAAAAAGAAAAAGACACAGGAACTGATAAAGTCTGCAACCCTCCCCAGAAGCAGAGACCTTTACTTGCTTTATGAAGGATTCCAAAGCCTAGAAGACAAAGCAGTAAGGTAGAGAGAAATCTTCTGAGAAACAGCAAGTCAGGCAGGTGACCAGAGAATTTAAAAGCCTAAATAAAAATAAACAAGCAAACATAAATTTCTCCAGTGACTCCAAAAGGAGGCGTTGAGAGTAAAAAGCAGAGCAAAATCTCCTACAATCAAGAACCATAATCACAGGTCTTTAAATAATAATAATAATAATAATTATCTGAAGACTTACTAGTGCTCAAATTCCATATCTCCTGATGGGAAAGTGCTAACTTGACCTCAAAATGTTTAAAACTAGACTCTTATTTTTATGCTAGCAAACTGAAAGAATAAAAAAAGTTTTTCTTTCATGGAAGTAAATATATATACTTCAATCTTCCCTATTGAATTACACACAATGTCTAACATGTTGTCAAAATTTACAAAACATACAAAAGAGTGAGAAAAATATGACCTATATTCAAGTGGAGAAACAGTCAATATAAGCAGATCAACTGTTTGGAATTATTAGCTAGAGGCTTTAAAATAGCTATGATACATCTATTTAAAGGTCTAGTAGAAACGTGGGCAATCTGCATGAGCAGTTGGAGAATTTGGCAGAAATACAGAAGCTATAAAAAAGAGAGAGAAAAGCAAAACATGAAAAATACATCAGAAATGAAACATATATTAAATGACTAAACAGTACACAATACACAGTGAACCTGAATGAAGAGTAGTATAAATTATCCAAACTGAAAAGAATAAAAGAAAGACTACAAAAAATAGAATAGCACTTGAGAGAAAGGTGAACATTTTAAAATGGTTTAACACACGTGTAATTGAACATAAAGGGTAAATAGTTTACCATTATGTAATAATATACATGTAACTAACATATATTTAAAACCATTTTTAAATGGTTTAACATTCCTATCTCAGCAGAATACAAAAGAATGAGAATGAAGACAATATTTGACATATAATTGATGTTTTTCAAAATTGATTAAAGTCATCAATATACAGAATCAAAAAAACATGATATTCAAATAGAATAAATACTAAAAATAAAATTCTTTGGCACATCACAGCCAACTGGTAAAAAATAAATAGAAAATATTAAAAATAGTAAAAATTATAAAAGATATTTTAGGCTGGATAAAAATGGAATGACATTTCCAATATACTAAATGATAAAACAAAACTTGGAACCTAGAATTCTATAGATAGGAAAATATTGTTCAAAACTTAAGAGAGAAGATTTCTGAATCTGTCCATGAAGAAATAGCAAATCCACAATTAACCTTTCCTCACAAATAACTAAAAAAGGTGGACAAAATAGAGGAGACACCATTTACAGATATTGGCAACAAGCAGTCCAGAACTTGCCTCCCTCTGTTCTTTCCTCCTCTCTATTCCCAGGGAGAAAACACTTGAGAATGCCCAGACTTACTGCTTTAATACAGTTTTCAGACTGTGGTGCAGGAAAGAACATAATTAGAACTTGGCCACCTTACAAAGGTGAGGAAACAGAGATTAGAGTTCTGAAACATGGAGGAGGCTGAAATGTCCACAATAGTGTTCAGGAAAGGATGGAGATATGTGGGAAGAGAGTTTCAGAAATCTGCATAAAGTGCACTTGAGTTTTTACCTGAAGAAGAATATATACAAGAGTAGAGTAACATCATACTACAAGTACAGACTTCTGAGGAAAGAACAATTATGAAGAAACCTGAAAGATAAAGAAATCCCGGGACTCATTCCAGACTAGAAATTACTTGAGCCCCTTCTAGCCAGGGTGGGGAGATCACAGTTTATACATGAGACAGGCAGTCCTGACTCCAGAGGGACTATGCACTGGAAGTGGGTCTACACTTGCCTGGATATAAATAATCTGGATCTTTGACCTTTACTTAAACAGTCTAAAAACAAACCTCAAAAAGACCAAATTAATTTGTAAGAAAGCAATTCTGTCTTTCACATACACACAAGTCAGCACTCAGCAACAAAATATTGTACTGTCTAATATCCCATAAAATATTTTTGCTACTAAAAGACTCTAGAAAATATGACCCATAACTGGAGAAAAATTAGCTGACAAACAGATCCCCCCAAAATATCCCAGAGATATTGGAATTATTATAATAGACAAGAATATTGAAACAGCTATTATAATTGTGTTTCACTTGATTCAGGATGTAAAGCAAAACGTGAATATAACATGAATGAGATAAAAGATAGAAAAATATTTAAATGGAAATTCTAGGAATGCAAAAATGTTACCAGAAATTAAAAATTCAGAGGATGTTATTAATGGAAAATTAGGTGCTATAGAGAAAAAGTCATAAAATTAAATATTACAGTGAAACTACCCATGTGAAGCTTAAAAAGAAAGAACAAAGACTGTTACCTGCAAAACATCACCCAGATAATTAATATGCTTGTGATTAAACTCCCAAAAGAAGAGGAGAGAAAGTGAGACAGAAAAGAACACTTAAATAATGGCTGAAACTTTATCACATCTGATGAAACATATGAACACAAAGAGTCAAAAAGCTCAGTGAATCTCAGCAGTATTAAAATGAAGAAGAAGATTACCAACACACTTTATAATCAAATTTCTAAAAGTCTGTTCTACAGAGAAAATCTTTAAGGCACCTGGAGAAAAAAAGATAACTTCATGCACAGCTGAACAAAGATAATTGCTTAACAACACCAGCAAAAAAAGATGAAAAAAACTTGCCAAAAAACCTACTAAGCATAAGAAAACAAGCTTCAGAATAATTAATATTACAAAGAATGGAGAGGAATTTTTTTATAATGATGGCAAATCAGTCTGTCAAGAAGACATAATAACATTCTTAAATGTTCAGGCACTGAATAATAGACCTTTAAGATAATTGAAGTGAAAACTGACAGAATTAAAAGAAGAAATAGACAGATCCATAATTATAGTTGGACATTTTAACACTTTTTTCTCACTAATTGTTAAACAAGTTGAAAGAAAAATCAGTAGAACTATAAAAGACTTGAATAATACTATACAGCAACAGGACCTAATTGGTATTTATAAGGTACTCCGTCCAACAACAACCGAATACATACTAGTTTCCAGTTTAAAAGAAACATTTGCCAAAATGGAGCATTTTGGGGCTTGTAAAATAACCTTAACAATGTTAAAATGTCTGAAATCATGCCAAATATGTACCTTGACCTTAACAGAATTCAATTAGAAATTGCTAACAGAAAGGTGTCTTTAAAATACTCAAATACTTGGAAAGTAAGCAGCACATTTCTTCAAACCCATGTGTCAATGATTAAATCATGAAGGTAATTAGAAAATAACTTTGAGCTGAAGGAAAGAGTAAATCAGAATATATCAAACTTAATGGAATACAACTATAGGAAAATTTACATTATGAAACACTCATATTAGCAAAGAGGAATTGTCTAAAATTGGTGACCTGTGTTTCCGCCTGATTAAGCTAGTAAAGTAGAAATAAGTTGAAACAAAAACAAAATAAAAAAAAGAAAAAATTAAGAACAAAAGTAGATACAATAGAAATAATAAAAAGCAACAGGGAAAAATCAATTAAGCAAAAACTTGAATTTATTTTAGAAAATATTTTTTACTTATAACAACCCATCTATACTGATCAAAAACAAAAGAGAAAAGATACAAATTACCAACAACAGGAATGAAAAGATGGAAAACAAGATACTTCACTGTAGAAGGGAGTATTATAAATAACTGTCTGACAAAACATTTGACAACTTAAATGAAAATGACTAATTTCTTGAAAGGCAAAGTCTGCCATGGGTATAAATCAAAATAATACATTCTATAAAGGGCAAAAAGAAAGGTGCATACCAATAGAATCCAAGAAAGCATTAGACAAAATTTAATACACATTCATTATGAAAATGTTTAGAAAGCCATAGAAGTGAACATCTTCCACCAGAAAAAAGTATAAATAAATTTGTACAGATTAAACTGTACTTAATATTGAAAGAATGTTTACCCTTAATATTATCAAGGATATGCACTCTCACTACTTCTATCCAACATTCTACCAAAGATCCTAAAAAATAAAGAGAAATAAAAGCATACATTTTAAAAAGGAAGAAGTAAGCTTTTAAAAATAGACAATATAATTGTGTAGGCAATAAATAGTACAGGATCTACATAATAGTTACTAGAACTAATAGGAGCATTTAGCAAGGTTAAATAATACAAAGCCATAAAATATCAAATATATTTCTATATACTATCAATGAATGCCTCAAATTTAAAAATCATAACATTTGCAATAGTTTAAAGAAACTCTGAACTATTGAAAAATATAACTAACAAAATTTACATAAGATTTGTACAGTGGAAATTATAAAACATTGGTGAGATAAATTGAAAACACTTAAAAATGGAGTCATACAACTTTCATGAAGTAGACTGCTCAGTATTTTCTTATGTGAATTTTCTTCAAACTGATTTATAAACAAATTCAATGCAATACTATCAAAATTTCAGTAGTTTTTTTTTTGTTTTGTTTGTTTTTTTTTTTACGAAATTGACAAATTGATACTACAGTTCCTACAAAAGAAGAAAAAAGTGACGGGCATGGTGGCTTATGCCTGTAATCCCAGCACTTTGGGAGGCCGAGGCCGGCAAATCACCCGAGGTCAGGAGTTCAAGACCGGCCTGGCCAACATGGTGAAACCCCATCTCTACTAAAAATACAAAAATTAGCCTGGCGTGGTGATGGTCGTCTACAATCCCAGCTGCTTGGGAGGCTAAGGCAGGAGAATTGCTTGAACCCAGGAGGCAGAGGTTGCAGTGAGCTGAGATTGTACCACTGAATTCCAGCCTGGGCCACAAGATTGAGATTGCATCTCAAAAAAGAAAGAAAAAAGATCTATAATATCCTAAACTATTGTGAAAAAGAAGAACAAAGTTAGGGGACACACCCTACCTGATGTTAAACTTAGTATAAAGTCCTAAGATTGAGTTTTATTGGTCAATCCATAGAAGAGAGAGTCAAGAAATAGACTCTAGCATATACAGTTAATTGACTTTGGACAGAGGTACCAAATTCAAAGGGAAATGATTTTTTTAAACACATGGAAATTCCTCAAAACTTCAGCCCTTACCTCCAATCATATAAGGACAAAAAACAAACTAAAAAAACCCACTAAAAATAGATTATATACTTACAGGTGAAAACTAAAATTATACAACTAGAAGACATAGAATAAATATTTTGACCGTGAATTAAACAAATATTGCTTAGTTGAAACTAAAAAGCATGAACCATAAAAAATTGTGAATTGAACTTGATAAAAAATAAAATCTTTTGTTCTTTGAAAAGCACTTCTGAGAAATGAAAATATGAGACATCGGTAGAAAATATTTGCAAATTGCGTGTTCAATACACTAGTCTCATACAGAGGCTGTAAGACATGAACAAAACCTTGATGACTCAAAACAGCACAAGCTTAATCTATAACACTTCTGGAGGTCTGACTTCTGAAATCTGTTTCACTGAACCACAGTCTAGGTGGCAGCAGGATTTATTTATTTTTGTTTTTATTTTTGTATGGGAACTAGCAGGCTATCCTTTCCCCTACCTTTTCTTTTCTTTCTTTTTTTTTTTTCTTTTTCGAGACATCTTGCTCTGTCACCCAGGCTGGAGTGAAGTGGCACACTCTCGGCTCACTGCAAGGTCCACCCCCAGGGTTCAAGAGATTTTCCTGCCTCAGCCTCCCGAGTAGCTGGGACTACAGGTGCCCACCCGTAATCTCGGCTAATTTTAGTATTTTTGGTAGAGGTGGGGTTTCACCATGTTGGCCAGGCTGATCTCGAACTTCTGACCTCAAATATTCCACCCACTTCAGCCTCCCAAATTACTGGGATTACAGCGATGAGCCACCGCACCTGGCCTCCCCTGCCTTTTCTAGCTTTAGGAGACAGCCTGCATTCCTTGGCTTGTATCCACATCCTTCTATCCTCCAAATTCTTGCTTCTATTGTCAAATATCCTACTTCCTCTTTTGATCTTACCTCTCTCTGATAAAGACCCCTGTGATTACATTTAGGCTACCCTGATAATCTAGGATAATCTCCACATGTCCAAATTCTTCATTATACCTGCAAAGTCCTTTTACCATATAAGGTAATATTCACAGGTTCCAGAAATGAGGATGTGGATATCCTTGGTCAGAGGAAGCACTATTTATCCTACCATATCTGAAAAAGTGCTTGTGTCCAGAATATACAAATAATTCTTACACTTTAAAAATAAGAAAAAACTCCCAAATTATATGGTGTTTATCGTAGAAAATGAAAACATTTTATTCACACAAAAACCTATACACAAATGTTTATAGCAGCTCTATTCATATTCACCAAAATCTTCCTTCACTATTGTCCTTCAAGGGGCGAATAAATAAACTGTGGTACATCTTTACAATGGAATATTCCTCAGCAGTGAAAAAGAATGAACTATTGAGACACAAAGTAACTTGGATGAACTCAAATACTTTAGGTTTAGTGAAATAAATAGACTTAAGATGTTAGATCAAACAGTAGTTTGATTACATTTATATTTAATTCTAGAAAAGCAAAGCAATAGAGATGAAGGAGATTGGTAGTCACCATGGCTAGGGCTGGCAGGAAGGTGTGATTACATAGGAATGGTAGGAAGGAATATGTTATGCTGTAAACCATTCTCTATTATACAGCAGCCTTGACCTCCCAGACTCAATCAGTGTTCCTGCCTCAGCATCCCAAGTAGCTGGGACCTCAGGTTTGTGCCACTATGCCCAGCTAATTTTGTGTTTGCGTGTGTGTGTAATTTTTGTAGAAATGGGATTTCGCCATGTTGCCTAGGCTGGTCCAGAACTCCTGCGCTCAAGCAATCCACAACTGACAGGAGTGAGCTACCTTCCCTGGCCTTATACATGATTATAATCTTCTGTTAAAACTTACAGAATTATATTCCAATAATAAAATTAATTTATGCTCCATAAATTCGAAAATTAAAAGTTGAATAGTTGGTAAGCTATTAATTATTGCCTCAATTTCAGAGCCTGTTATTGGTCTGTTCAGAGATTCAACTTCTTCCTGGTTTAGTCTTGGGAGGGTGTATGTGTCGAGGAATTTATCCATTTCTTCTAGATTTTCTAGTGTATTTGAGTAGAGGTGTTTATAGTGTTCTCTGATGGTAGTTTGTATTTCTGTGGGATCGGTGGTGATATCCCCTTTATCATTTTTTATTGCGTCTATTTGATTCTTCTCTCTTTTCTTCTTTATTAGTCTTGCTAGCGGTCTATCAATTTTGTTGATCTTTTCAAAAAACCAGCTCCTGGATTCATTGATTTTTTGAAGGGTTTTTTGTGTTTCTATCTCCTTCAGTTCTGCTCTGATCTTAGTTATTTCTTGCCTTCTGCTAGCTTTTGAATGTGTTTGCTCCTGTTTCTCTAGTTCTTTTAATTGTGATGTTAGGGTGTCAATTTTAGATCTTTCCTCCTTTCTCTTGTGGGCATTTAGTGCTATAAATTTCCCTCTACTCACTGCTTTAAATGTGTCCCAGAGATTCTGGTATGTTGTGTCTTTGTTCTTGTTGGTTTCAAAGAACATCTTTATTTCTAAAAAGAGCCAAAAGTTTGAATACTTCATAGAAAAATGTACAAAAGACCAATAGGCACATAAAAAACTCTTAGCATTAAGTATATGCAAATTAAAACCGTAATATGATACCACTGCATACCCATTTAACTGCTAAAACTATATAAAAAAACAACATAAAACGTTGGTGAAAATTTATAGCAATATTGCTGGTGGGTGGTCTTGAATGCACTACAGTATAATTTCTTTGGAAGATAATTTAGTAATTTATAGTAAAATGTAACATTCATTTATTATGTGACCTAGCAATTGTAGTCCTAGGTATTTACTAAAGGGAATTGAAAACATATATCACATAAAGACTTGCACACAAAGGTTCATAGCAGTTTTTTTTCACAATAGCTAAAAATTAGACCCAAATTCAGGAAAAAGTGAATAGAGAAACAAACTATTATATATTCATACAATAGAATACAATAAAATAAAATTATAAAAAATAAAATTCAATAAAGTTGTAGAAACTGCTGGTACACACAACAGCATTGATAAATCTCAAGAACATGCTGAGCAAAAGAAAAGTCTGACACAAAATGCAGGCACTGTCTAATTTTGTTTATTTGGAACTGTAGAAAGATAATTCAAATCTATCGTTAGAAAACAGATCAGTGGTTGTCTGGGGCATAGGAGTTTGACTGGCATGGAGTGCAAAGAAATGTTTTGGGTTGAGAGAAATATTCTATATCGTGATTTTGGTCTTGGTTACATGATGAATAAATTTACTCGAATTCATTAAAATGTTCATTAAAATGGGTTCATTTTAATGTATGAAAAACTGTCCTTTACAAACCTGATTATTAAAAAAATAAGGTAAAATAATTGCATTTGCCCCAGACAAAATTGTAGGTATCTTACATTCCACAGATTTGTATTATACAAATTGCTGAAAATATTTCTTCCTGATGAAGAAAAATGATTCCAGATGAAAGCCCGGATCTGAAGGAAAGAATAAAGAATATCAGATACAAAAATAAAAAAAAAATCTGTCTGTCTGTCTCTCCTCCTTACCTATCCATCCATTCATCTAATGATCTGTCATAGATACTCACTATGTATTCATACTGGCTTGTTCCATACTAGAGCTCCTTCTCTTGGCTTCATACACCTCTGAGGGAGCACTTATCACACCCTAGTGTAATTGGCTGTTCTTATGGTGATCCAGTTGGCTTCCTGCTTCTCAAGGGTGAGGATTATGTTGGTCTGTCCTACCAATGTTTCTGCAACAATTAGCATGGTTCTAAGCTGACCTAATATATGGATGTTTATGAAAGAACGAAATAAAAATGAATGACAATAAAAAATGAAAGTAAAAGTTGATATTTTGATGCTGAGAAAATGTTTCTTGCTTTTCATAAGAAAAAGTCATTGACAAGCCAGAGCTTAAAGTCTAGTGACCAGCTTTCACACTTATTTTGTAGTAAAAAGTAGATAGAATTACCATTCCTTATTAAATATGCTACTCTAGGGGACACAACTGATAGATGTAGCCTCTGCATTTTAAAAGCTGGTAATCCAGTAGAGATTGTTAAAAGATCTACTCACATTACATATACCTGATGTTCCATATACAGTGAGCAGTGAGTAATCGGAAAACTTTTTTATTGAGCAATGCAGCAGATTATTTCATGAACGAGAATCATTTGAGCAGAACTTGCACAAAAGCAGAAAAGAGAGACCACATTGGCTGGGAGCAGTGGCTCTCACGCCTGTAATCCCAGCACTTTAGGAGGCTGAGGTGGGCGGATCAGGAGGTCAGGAGAGCGAGATGATCCTGGCTAACATGGTAAAACCCCGTCTCTACTAAAAATACAAAAAAAATTAGCCAGTGTGGTGGCGGCAGCCTGTAGTCCCAGCTACTCAGGAGGCTGAGGCAGGAGAATGGCATGAACCCAGGAGGCAGAGCTTGCAGTGAGCTGAGATGGCGCCGCTGCACTCCAGCCTGGGTGACAGAGCGAGACTCCGTCTCAAAAAAAAAAAAAAAAAAAAAAGAGAGAGAGAGAGCCCATATGCAGCTTAGCTCATAGATCAGTTTGAGCAATGATATTTTGGTTAGAAAATGGAGGACATTTTTAGAGACAAGGGAGACCAACTGAAGAGGAAACTGTTATATACAAAATATTTTGAGATAAGACTAGAAAAATATAAGGGGATCAGACTAAGAATAACGTTGAAGAAAGTGACAGTTAATTTATTTAATGACAGTTAATATGAGAGGAGACTATTTATTTGTTTGAAGACTATTCCTTTAGAGTCAATCATCATCATTAAAAGTACTACCACTTGTCCCATCCCATCCCCATATTATTAGCAATCTCATAGTAACTTTTGTGTTTCATTCACCGTGTTATATGTTTTTATATGCTATGTTTAAAAAAGTAACTGTCATAACAACCCTGAACTGAGGCAAAGATGGTTTGCTGACTTCATCCAAGGTCACAGAGGTAGTGAGCAACAGCCAAAAGAAGACTAAGTAAACTCTATGACTCAGGCTGGGCATGGTGGCTCACACTGTAATCCCAGCATTTTGGGAGGCCAAGGCAGGTGGATCACCAGAGGTCAGGAGTTCGAGACCAGCCTGGCCAACGTGGTGAAACCCCATCTCTACTAAACTACAAAAACTTGCTGAGCATGGTGGCAGGTGCCTGTAATCCCAGCTACTCGAGAGGCTGAGGCAGGAGAATCTCTTGAACCCGGGAAGTGGAGGTTGTAGTGAGCTGAGATCGCTCCATTGCACTCCAGCCTGGGCAACAAGAGCGAAACTCTGTCTCAAAATAATAATAATAATAATAATAATGACGATGATAATAATAATAAACTGACTCAAAAAACTATCTGGGTCACCTACTAAATATGATTACACACAATGTTGAGTGTTCTCAATATCCTTAAGGCTTCAGAAAGTTCTCCATGCTTTAATATTGTCACCAGATGTGGTCAACTGAGCTTTACATTCCCAATCCATTTCCAATTCTGTTTAGGATAATAATCATGGTCCTATAAAAATGACATTTGTTTCTCTGAGTGCAGCCCTCATCCTTTACCAGTCTCCATGCCCATCAGAAGATGGAACTTAATGATCTATGACAACTTAGAGGAAAAAATTACTACATAGTTGGAAACCAACAGTTCTGAGGATTTCATTTCTTAAACTACTTGATAGTTTCCAAGAAATAAGAGGTTTCTTACAGATCTGGCTTCTCTCACAGTTCCTGCCTCAACATCACAGTCTACAGAAAGAAAGACTGAGCTGTGTTCAAAGGGTGATTTGGGGGTTATAAGATCTGCAGATTTTTTTTTACACACACAAAATTTTATAAAATTTTAAAAGTTCTTAACAGCCCAAATTACAAAATAAATGAAGATGTGGGCTTCTCACCCCATGTGGCTTCTCTCTATTTAGCAGAATTATTTCCTGGTTTCAGAGACACAGATCACTTTTTAATGATCTTTCCTGTTCAGACATTTGATCTCTTAAAGAGCTCTTGGGTGTATTCAGTGATATTTAATGAGCAAGAGCTGCACAATATATAAAGCAAGGGAGGGAATGGTCCACTGACTCTGGCTCAGGCACCATTCAAATATTTTAAGACCTAATTTCCTACTTTTACTTGAATCCTTTGAAGTTGTCTTTTTGTGATTTCTAGGACAAATAACAGCCCCAGCTCACTGATTAGCTCACTCCGTCAGCTTTGTGGGCATTAAAGTCCTCAGAGAACAGACACAGCAGTTAGTTAAGGTGATCAGACACAGCAGGTTAAATTTCCCTTGGGGAACTTTTCTTAGGATAGCACATAAAGAGACAAACACTGTCACCGAATTATGTCTGTATCTTGAAGGAAGACATGGGAAGAGAAAAATTATTCTCCTGGTGAGTCGTGCTTAGGTTTCTCTGAGATGAAGCATTTTCACTCTGGGAAGAAGGCATTTTTCAGCATTGTCTTCCGTTGTGCTTCTCCCATTCACTTTATCCCACAGTGGGTCAGCATTTCACAAACGTGCATTCAGCATTTATCTATTCCCTTTTTCATGAGCCATTGTAGAGACATATTAGACATGTCATGGGTTCATGTGACAGGAATATTGGGGTTTTCCAACAAAACACTTACAATATCTTCATGATGTGCCTAATAGACTAAGCCACATGAAGATAAGACTTTTTTGTTTTGTTTTGTTCTCAAGTCTTGTAGGCATGTTAATCTATCCTTAGTGTTTCAGGAGATACTAACACTTATCACTATGATTTTTCTGGCTTAAAGGCCCTAAGTTCTTCCAAAATATTTTAGTGCTTTTTTTTCAACTAGACACTAAATTTTAAGAATACAAATATTATACTATATCAATCTTATTTATCCTGTTACATCCAGATAATCATCTAGAATTTATTCTTTCTAAATTTGCATTCAGACACATCATATCTCAGTCTGTTTGTACTACACTCTAGAAAACAAATTTCTTTGCTGCATCTTCTAATTAATTCACTCTTCAGTCATATCCATTTTGCTTAACAACCTGTTAAATGTTTTAAATCTTAATTTTGCAAACATTTTAAATTTCTGATAACTTTAGTTGATAATTTATAAACTAGATGTAGTATTGTCTGGATATCTTGAAGATAGGAATTCTTCAGCTATTGAATATCCTTTTTGTTGATTTCCATTCTTTTCATTCTGTTTCTTATATTAAAGTCTTGGTGAGTCTTAAGTATTCTGTTTCGTCAAATTACTGCTTAATTTCTGAATTATTTGCAAAGCCATCCTGCTCAGCAGCCCAGGACACATGTGGCTAGTGGTGCTCTCAATTTTCCCTCTGGGTGTCTGGAATATCCTGCTCTCATCCCCACCATGAGGCAGTAGTGTTCAAGTGAACTCCCCAGAGTTCTACCCTCACCAATTTGTCCACTGGGCAGAAACCACTGTAGAAATCTACTTTGTGTGAGCAAGGTGGGGGAAAGGAGCATTGTTTATCTTCTTTGAGTACAACCCCTTTAGCTTCTTGCCTTCCTATATCTGATAGTGATAAGTCCATAAAACTTCCCTTTATTATGTTTCGGGCTGTGTTATTCCCTGGATTTATATTCCAATGTATATAAAAGGTTTGCTTTCTAAATTTGGAGATTCTTTAACATGAGTGGCCTACTAATGATACTTTTTCATTTTTTTCCGACATAATATTTTTTCAACAGTGATTTAGCGAGTATTTACTATGTACTAACTACTATTCTAGGGCTTGGGATTCAGCAGTAAACCAAACAGGGTGTCTGTCCTATGGGACAGGTGGAGGAATAAGACGATAAAGATAAAATAATGTATACATGTGGTCCAGTGACAAAGATAGTTAAGTACTACCAAAATTCAAAGAAAGGAGGGAAGAAAGGAAGAAAGGAAGCAAGGAAGGGAGAGAGGGAGGAAAGGGAAGGGGAAGGGAAAGGGAAGGAAAGGGAAGGGAAGGAAAGGAAAGGGAAGGGAGGGAAGGGAAGGGAAGGGGAAGGAGAAGGGAAGGGGAAAGGGAAGGGAAGGGAGGAAAGGGAAGGGGAAGGGGAAGGGAAGAAGGAAGGAGGAAGGAAGGAAGGAAGGAGGGAAGGAAAGGAGGAAGGGAGAGAAGGGAGGGAAGGGAAGGAGGGAGGAAGGAAGAATGTAGGAAGGAAGCAAAGTAAATAAAATGAAGCCAGCAGAGGAAGTGATAGGAAGTAACTGGGATGCCATTTAATGCTGCCTAGAGAGCAAAGCACGTTTGAGTGCATCCATGTGAATAAAATAAAGGAAGAAAACATGGATATATATGGGAGAAGAGAAATAGCGAGTGTGAAGCTCTGAGGTAGAGCATGCTAGGATTGGGTGGGGTAGTTGAAAAACCGGAGTAGGTGGAGTTTTGCAAGCAACAAAGAAAAGAATATTAAATTAGCTTGAACAAATAGCTTAGGACCAGGGCACATTTATGGAGTTTTTATGTGATTTCACTTATATTATTGTCACATTAACATATCAAAAACACCATATTCCTGTGATAAAGGGACTCAACTCTTTTTAACAACATCTCCATTGTATTTTTCCTCATATAACATCGATATATATATATATATGTTATATATCATATCATATATATTACAGAATTAGTATTTTAAAGAACCATATATAGTGTTTAAGTCACCATAGGAACGATTTTTTTACATTGTTGTGATATCATGATTTTGACCTAGAGATTAGACAAACATTTCCCAAGTTCAAATTAAGATGTGTTTCTATTACTTCAACTCTTGATGCAATCAAATATATTCAATTTCTTGCCCCACTTCCCTGCAGGATGCAAAATAATAACATGTTTTAGTCCACAGTTTAAGAAATAGAAAATGATATAATTCTTTGGGAGTTGATTTGTAGTAACTGGCAGCTATATAGCTCAAAGCCAAAATGATTTTTAACAATCAAGTGATGCACAAATACCATAGCCTTATGTGGAATTTGATTATGCTTATGTTGATATTGAATGTTCTGTATTGTTTCCAGTCAAACACAAAAATAATTTATATTGTAAATGTTATTTTTACTTTCATTCCTTATTTTAAAAATCTAATATATTTTATATATTTTTATTTTCATAAGAATATTATCTTTAAAGCCAGCATAACTTAGGAGAAAAAAAATATTTAAAAAATATTTCTTCCATGTACCAGCAACTTGCTATTCATGTTCACATCTGAGTTTAATTTCATAACTGTAAAGTAGGTATTATTAATTCCATTTTTTTACAAATAAGCGAATTAAAAATCAGTGCTCTCTTCCTTAGAAAAATGCAGCAGGGAGATAGCAATCAAATTTCAAACACAATATCTAATGCCAAGATCAATAAGAAGTTACATTTATTAACCTGTATCTATAGTCAAACCATTCAAGAGTGAATGGTACAACACTTACTCTTAACAAGTGTATTGTTTAATGGAAAATAAGTTTAACATCCAGACTGGTACCTATAATAATAACAATAACAGTAACTAAGGTGTTTTGCATTCATTGTAAAGTTTTAGCTTTCATTTTCAATAGCCCTAAACTTACAGATTAACAAAGACTGTGATGGATTAAATGATTCGCCAGCATCCCACAGTTGCAAAGTGATGGAGCTGAAACCCAATTTAGCCTCCCCGTACCTGTCCACCTGTCCTTTTTCCATGGAACTCCTGCTGTCTATTTAGGCTTCACCTCTACCTATGCCGTCTGCATGATAAGCTCAGTGATGCTTTCTCTCTTAGGTGAATTACCTATCGCTAGATATAAACCCAAGGTTCTTAAGAAATGAACACAGTCATGATTTTTGAAGATATATGTTGAACTGACTTATCCTGCCTGATCAGTATATGAATAGAGCAGGGTACAGTGGGGAGGGGAAATGTGCAAGAGGGAAAGAAAATAGCATTATGCAAAGTGAACACAGAAGGCAGTGACAAGTTCTGCTTGATTTAAGAGCAGAGAAAAAAAGATTATTCTGATTTTCTTCAGGATGAACTCTTGGTCTGTTCTCATTTCAAAAGGGAACAGCGTATCTCAAAAAATGAATGTATCTTCAGATTTTAATGTCATCACCATGGAAGTCACTGGAAGGTGTTGTTATGACCTTCCCCCGCACTGGAGGGGTTCATGATATATCTTCTGTTGATGAAAATTCAGAAGACCAGGGGAGCTGATAAAATATAGCTAAGTGATTCAGAGAGTAAATATTAGGTTCAGTGCCTGATTGCCTCATATTTTAAATATTTCAATGCTCCCTGCATGACTGGACGGGTGTAAGGTACTCACTATTTAGCAGCTTCTGCCACAAAAACACCTTAATAGCATCATTCAAAATGTGTACTGTCCTCTTTGGCATAATGGGCTTTTGATGATAGTAATCAAAGAATGCTGCCTTTGTATATTAGAGTCGTAGCCACATTGAGAAATGATGACTGTTAAGGACATTTCTTTTCAGTAATTGTGTGCTTTTTTCAGTCCCTTTCTCTGATTTAAGATGAGTGACAGTGGGGTTGGAGCGGGTAGGGTTATTTCCCCCTAACGAAATAGAAACTAGCCTTAGAGAGGCAGATATTGGTGGCAGAAATATGCAAAGAATGTGATCTGAAAAAATAAGATGCAGCCTGCAAAAGCCAATGGGAAGATTAGACTTTAGAAAGAGGTTGGGATCATACTAATGCAAGGCAAGATTTAGAGACCTGGGCTGTGAATTTGGAAAGCAGAGATCAGAAGGGAAGTGTGATGATGGGGTACTGGCTGGGAAATAATGCGTAATGCTTGGTATGGGGGCCGGAATTCATCTGTTCATCTTTTCTTTAATAAAGAAAGATGATCACACACAGGAGACTGAGAGAGGAACATTTATAAATGGAAAATTTTCTTGCTCTTTGTGTAATGAGTCACTTTTAGTTTTCCATGCTGTTTCCTGAGGGTTAAGCCCACTTGGCAGAACAACGGGACCCAACTTCAAGAAAACTCTTAACTCTGAACATTATGACTTTACGACATTCTGGACTTTTCCTTATGGTAGGGGTTTCAGAGGAGCCACATAAACTATATAGAAACAGTGTGATAACTGGGAGTGTGCAAGTGTGGGCTCTTTCTTGTCTCAGCTCTGCCACTTGTGATTACTATAATCTTTGTTCGGGTATTTAGCTTCTTAGATGTGCTGTTTCCTGCCTTAAGAATTGTCTTATGGGAGGCGGAGCTTGCAGTGAGCCGAAATCATGCCACTGCACTCCATCCTGGGCGACAGAGCAAGACTCCGTCTCAAAAAAAAAAAAAAAAAAAAGAATTGTCTTATAGATATATGTATAGCATGTGTTGGCCACTTATTATGTGCCCATATTATAATTTAATTCTCACAAAAATCGATGACATATTATTCTGCTATTATTCTCACTTCAGAGATTTTTTTTTTTTTAATGGAGGCTCAAAGAGTTTAAGTAACTTTCCCCAGGTCACATGGCTTGTAGAGCTTAGATTTGAAAGGAGTTGACCCCCTTTAGAAGGTGATTATCAGGGCATGGAAATGGTATTGGAAATAGGTCATTGTTTTCTCCCGTCTGTTTTTGTAAACATGCTGGGTTAGAAATCTATTTGCGTAAAAGCCCGAAAAATCAGTAGAATAATTTTATGATATTTTGCTTTATGAGAAATGAAAGAAGGAACAAATAAGATTCGGACAAAATGCATCCTAGAGACATGGCACCACAGTGGGCTGGACAAACTCCACAAATGTATCTACCCATATAGATCTACCAGTGATGATTATATGTTTTGCATAAATTCTGACTTTTATCTAAACCAGCAATTTTGAAAGATTTTATATAATTTGAAAATAATTTTTATCTCAGATTTCATCATATCTTTACCCTCCTTCACACAGTTACCTCTACCTTTCCCATCCCCCAATTTTGATGCATGTGAAGTTAATTACTCTGGCTATCCACTCTTTGTCTATTTCCTTCAGGAGGTTTTGAGAAGTCAAAACACATATCTAATGTTTTGGAGAATAATCAAATACTGATAATTTAGGTCAGAATATTACTACTAACCTGTAAGAATCACTTTTGTAAAAATATGGAGCATTGATCGTTTTTGACTAGAAAGAAAGCCTTCTGATGATTGAGTCCAAAGGGCTTATTTTTTTTTTCCACTAAAAAACTACTATCCAGCAACAAAAATATATCTTGGCCAAGTTCACACAACACTTTAATTTCAGGGGAGGGGCTGGAGCTGGCATTCTAGATCATGTTCAATGTGCTTCTCTTTACTTCTAACAGTTCCTTTAGGGAGCATACAAGATGTTCCTGGGATTTCGAGTTTGTTTCCACAAACTGCTAAAGCCAACATGGGGCCTAGCCAAATGAAAACACATAACTACTCCTGAGTTATTTTTGAAATCAAAGATATCGAACTGGGTAACTGCTCCTGCATTCATGGGAGTTAGACATTAGCAGCTGATCATAGATTTGTTTTCATGGTTCATAATGTGATTTCATAATTCCCCATGCTGCACTTCAAGTGCATCACTAGTTCATATGGGGGTGTGTATATATATATATGCGTGCATGCACGTACAAAACAGAAGTCAAAGCACATAATCGAATACCTATCATGTGTTAGGTATTATTTCAGGCATCTTACCCTTCATCTTAATCCCAGACCCTCATGAAATGGAAGATGTTATTTCTGTTTAGCTTCTCTATCTAGGATGACTTTGAGGAACTAAATGAAAGGCTGTAGGAGAAGGTGCCTTGTAAACTCTTTGCTGCCTTTTCCCGTCCATTGTCATAATGTATGATGAAACCAGCTTTCTGGCTCTAACAGCACATTTGGATATGCTGCTTACACTTGATGCTCAGCGCTTATCCTCCTGTTAGCTCAATATGTTATCTTTTCCATTCCATGTGGCCAATTTCTGATAACAAACACACAGCTTTTTGCCCCAGCCCTGTTCCATTCTGGCTAGTGGGAGCCATCTTGCCTGGCTCCCCCATTGGGAAGGGGATCACATCATTCACATATTTCTAAACCGTGTTAAAATATTTTTTGAATGAAAAACTCTAAATTATTGAGATATGTGGTAACTTACAGGAGGAATCATTTTTAGAGTCTCTGAAACATTTTAGGAAGCACGAGATCTAATATAATGGAGCTTCTTTATATGTGACAATTATTTTGAAGTGATGTTAAAGTTCTCCACGTGGCACAGAATGAAACATTCTGAATTACTAGGCCTGGTAGTCATTATTTACAGTCTCTGTTAAAGTCAAACATAATACACCCATAAAAATGGGATGTTGATTCTACAGATGCTATTACTCCATTTACTTAGACAATATCCGTCATGTGGGCTGAGTTCTCATTTAACAAACTTATACCGACACAACTTACAGAATTCAGGGAATTAAGGTTTTTTTCTTCATTATCACATTTCTTTCTTCTTTCCTGATCTTTTAGGAATTGGCTTTCTGAATATTTCATATATCCATCTGCCTCATCCCTGTTTACCTGTGGAAACACAGGCTTTGATCTCCTGCTTGGGACATTGTGAGAACCCTCTTCCTGGACTTCCTTCTTCTGTCTATCCCACTCTGGTTCCCTCTCCACACTGTGGCGAAAACCACCTGAGTAATTTGCAAAGGTAATGATGCTATCTGCTTAAAAACCACTTAATGGTCTGAAGTTAGTAGGATCTGAGATGAGGAGGGGTCCCAGAATCACAGAAGATTCACAGAGACGATAAACAGGGGTGACTTCAGTGACTATGCATTAGAGGACAACTCTTATAAATGTGTTTTCTATGCCCTTCAAAATACCAGAGTGGAATAGAACCATCTGTTTAAAGAGCTTACACTGAGGCTTGGGAAAGGAGGCTCTGGATTCTACTATCTTTCCTTTTCATAAATGACTGTTGAGGACATTTCTTTTCAATAATTATGTGCTTTTCTCTGCCCTTTTCTCTGATTTAAGATGGGTGGCAGTGGGGTTGGAGTGGGTATGGTTATTTTCCCCAAAAAAATATAGAATGTAACTTTAGAGAGGTAGACATTGGTGGCAGAAATATGTAAAGAACGTGATCTGCAAAAATGAGACGCAGCCCGAAAAAGTCAATGGGAAGATTAGAGATTAGAGGTTAGGTTCATACTAATGCAAGTCAACATTTAGACACCTGGGCTCTAACTCTTCTAACTTCTCATAACTGTCTTTTTCTAATTATTTTCTTTGTCCTTATGTCACATAGTTGTAGCCAGATTAAGAGCAGATAGGGAAAGACTCAATCTTGAATGAAAAACTAGGCACATATATGCCATCAGAAGTTATTAAATCCGTGTTTGCTAGGCCTTTGTCTTCTTATTTAATATTCCTCTGGGGTCCTTCATCAAAGTCACATTTGTGTTTATGCCAATAACATCATTCTTAATATTCTCATAAGGAAACTATGCACTTCTTCAAGGAATTTTTTACTCAGATAGTGTCTGTACATTGAGATCTGTGCCCACATTACTAAGCTGGATAACTACAATCTTTATTAATAGGTGCTACACTTATTACACTAAACACGAAGGGATTTCAGTGAGTAGGGAGACAGTTTAAGGAAAATAACCTGAGACTCCCACACATACGCATCTTTGTGGTAGTAGAGTGTATAGGAATAGGCATGAGGATAGAATGGAGGAGGCAATCAATTGTTTTAGTAATTTCTCTACAGGTCAAGGTAAGTGGAGGAATGAAGCTCCTACACCTTTCCCTTTGCATCACATATGCTGATGCTCTTACTTTATAATTAACTGCAGTGAAGGCTGTGTCTCCTTTAGCAGGGCTGTGGACCCATCACAAATAATTTGTCCGGAGTAAGTGTAGGGAAAAAGGGGCAGCCTACCTTTTGCTAAACCACAGATCATTTTTGTTGGTCTGTCTGTTGTTTGTGTTCCCCTCTGCATGGCTCCAGCCACATTTGCTTCTTTCTGTCAGTGAGCTATTTCTACCGTTGTGCCCCTTCAACCTCTGGTCTGCCTGTGATTGCAGCCCTGGGCTGCCCAGGCATCTGGTTCCTGCAGGTCACCCTCCAGTTCCCCTAAACCTAGTGAAACCAGCAACAACACAGCCTTTACTAGAATGTAATAATGTTCCCATTTTGCACGTTTGAGACAGCAAATTATCAGGATCTAATGATCCCTCATGTTGATCCATATTGCTCTCACATACCGTCTGACTACAAATCAAGGATGCTGAACAAGTTTCCAGAAATAAACATTGCATAATTTCTTTAATTGACATTTTTAAAAGTGAGACCCTATTAAGTGATTTTATTCAAAACCGATTTGTTTGTGGCTCATAATAGTTTTCTTGAAAAGCTACTTGCTATTTTTTACTCCAAAATGTGAAATCAGGATAAAAAATGCAAAATAAAATAACATAATTTAACTTCTCAGTCTGTAGCTATATATATATACATATATATACACAGATACATATATGTTTTATAGCAGGCAAAAGGTTAGTGTTTAGTGTCTTAAAAACTACAAAAAAGGAAAAGGCAATCACATGACTGGAAAAGCAGACAATTTGAATATAAATAGACAATTATAAAGAAATAGAAACTGTAACACTACATGGAATGAGATTTTGTAAGTTACTAGCAATCAGATAAATCAGATTAAACAATACCATTTTCATATACCAGAATGCAAACACTAAAATTTTTGAAAATATGAAATTTTGGTGGGTTTGTTGGGAAATTGATACTCCTATATCAATTTCTTGTGAAATAGAAGTTGGGAAATAAATTGCTGTGGGGAAATAAATTGGTAGAGGGGCACAGGGAAATTGAATGGCATTTTGGAATTGCTATCAAGTCACAAATACCATAGGACTCAATAATTCTCTAAGGCATCTTTATTAGATAAGTACTCATATATATATATATATACAATGAAGTCTCAAAGAGGACTGATATTGAAACAAAAAAAGCAAAAATAAAAGTTTATTACCATTGTGGAAGTCAGTGTGGCAATACCTCAGGGATCTAGAACTAGAAATACCATTTGACCCAGCCATCCCATTACTGGGTATATACCCAAAGGACTATAAATCATGCTGCTATAAAGACACATGCACACGTATGTTTATTGTGGCACTATTCACAATAGCAAAGACTTGGAAATAACCCAAATGTCCAACAACGATAGACTGGATTAAGAAAATGTGGCACATATACACCATGGAATACTATGCAGCCATAAAAAATGATGAGTTCATGTCCTTTGTAGGGACATGGATGAAACTGGAAACCATCATTCTCAGTAAACTATCACAAGGACAAAAAACCAAACACCGCATGTTCTCACTCATAGGTGGGAATTGAACAATGAGAACTCATGGACACAGGAAGGGGAACATCACATTCTGGGGACTGTTGGGGGGTGGGGGTAGGGGGGAGGGACAGCATTAAGAGATATACCTAATGCTAAATGACGAGTTAATGGATGCAGCAAACCAACATGGCACATGGATACATATGTAACAAACCTGCACATTGTGCACATGTACCCTAAAACCTAAAGTATAATTAAAAAAAAGATAATCACCGAATAAAATAACCATATTCATACTTTAGAACTATGTAGTATTTTTTAAAATTGAAACAGAGATGTATTATTGAAAAGAAGCAGGTGAAAATTGTTATATACTGAATAATACACTTTATGGAATTAAATACTATATATTTTCTATGTACATATACATGTGCATGTGTATAATATGGATGTCAATGCATTGTAAAGGGTATAGGGAATTGACACTAAGCTAATAGCAATAATGTCTCAGGTAAGTAGAGAAGAGGGAGGGGAGTGGGTTTAGGGGGTGTGGCAAAAGGAAAAGTTTGCCTTATCTATAATGTTTTAATTTTTAGTAAAAATAATATGTTCATATATTCACTATGTTATTAAAAATGAATACTAATTTTTATTATAAATAAACAAAGACTCTACAAAGTACAGCAAATATTACAATTTCTGACATGTTTTGAGACTGTAGATGTTGTTCTTGCTATTTTATGTTAGTGCTTTATTGATTCTCAAGTACTACTGAAGTAACGAGGCAAAACGCATGAGGCTGTATGGCTTCGTGGCTAAGTATATGTGTTTCGAGGTCACACTGTTTGATTTCTGATACAACTGCTTGCAGTTGATCAACTTGGTCAAATTATTTAACTTGCCTGTGCTACAGTCTCCCCATGTGTTCAGCATGAACAAGCATAAGGCAAGCAAGCACCCAAACAAAAACTACCACTTTTGATAGTAGTGAATATTAAATGAGATCCACAAGAAGGCTGTAGAACAAGATGAGACAGGTAGTGAACTCTCGGGACATATGAACCACTGTTAGCTCTTGGCTATGCAGAAAGCTACCTGTTCTCATAGGTTTATAGATTTCTTTACACACACACACCTTCCCACCCACCCACACACACACCTTCCCACCCACCCACACACACACACACACATGATGAAAGCTAAAATCTCATTCCCTTTTTTCCCACACACTTGAAAACTCTCATCACTTAATAGGAAATTTGAATAAAGCATAACTTTATCTTATGTTAAGTGACACAAAACACCAGGACACTGAATTGAGTCCGTTTGAAATCGGCTTCAATAATTTACAGCCTGCAAAGCTTCAAACTCTTCATCTATTTTGTTTTAAGTTTGGATTTGTCACACTGACATTTTCATATGTTTCCAAAAGTCACCATACTAGGGCAAAAGAAGCTATTATATCAAGTGCCCTTGAAATGCTTCCAGTTCCACATTCAGTGTTAGTTGTGCTTGATGTGCATGACTGTTACATAGAAAAGAAACATTTTTTTTTTCGGGATAAAATGTTAGGTTTGAGAAGTCAAAGTTTTATGAGGCAAAAAGCTTATCTTAAACTGATTCCTTCAACTTCATTAATCATTATTGAATGCTAATAATCACACACATACAAGCAAACACCCCCCTACACACACCTTTCTGTTTAGTAGGTGACTTTAACAACAATTCGACCAATCGGGAGTATCTGCTGGTATAAATAAAAATAACTTTTTGGTCTTCAAAATCTTCAATGACAGCTGAATTCCTAATTTTTATTCCAAATTCTTCTCATAGTTTTAAGGTTTTTTTTTTTTAAAACAACCTATTTGATTTCCTCTTACCCGTACAAACTTACTTTGTATGATTTCTCTACTAGTACTCTTATTCTGAGTCTTCAATGAGTTTACTGCCACATGAAAATATGATGCTAATGTATTATGTCTATGTTAAGTGGGAACTGGCTTTTCTGTTTTTCAACCATTGAAACATTCAGTCATCTTTCAAAACCCAGTTCACTCTCACTTCCATGAAGATTCCAGGCCACACGATTCAGCCTTCTCTGAACGTGCATCATACAGAGTCTCCATACCAAGTGGCCCAGGACTTTGTCTATACTGTTTTGTTGGCTGAAGATCTATGTGTCTAACTCTCATCTGCATAATTTGAACATAAAATCCCTGAAGATAGAGATTTTGAAACTGTTCTTCATGTAAATGATTTCATTCTATAGAAGTGCAAAAAGAGAGTGAATTGGTTACATGTTTTAGGGTACATGTGCACAACGTGCAGGTTTGTTACATATGTATCCATGTGCCATGTTGGTGTGCTGCACCCATTAAGTCGTCATTTAGCATTAGGTATATCTCCTAATGCTATCCCTCCCCCCTCCCTCCACCCCAAAACAGACCCCGGTGTGTGATGTTCCCCTTACTGTGTCCATGTGTTCTCATTGTTCAATTCCCACCTATGAGTGAGAACATGCAGTGTTTGGTTTTTTGTCCTTGCGACAGTTTGCTGAGAATGATAGTTTCCAGTTTCATCCATGTCCCTAAAAAGGACATGAACTCATCCTTTTTTATGGCTGCATAGTATTCCATGGTGTATATGTGCCACATTTTCTTAATCCAGTCTATCATTGTTGGACATTTGGGTTGGTTCCAAGTCTTTGCTATTGTGAATAGTGCCACAATAAACATACGTGTGCATGTGTCTTTATAGTAGCATGATTTATAATCCTTTGGGTATATACCCAGTAATGGGATGGCTGGGTCAAACGGTATTTCTAGTTCTAGATCCCTGAGGAATCACCACACTGACTTCCAGAGTGGTTGAACTAGTTTACAGTCCCACCAACAGTGTAAAAGTGTTCCTATTTCTCCACTTCCTCTCCAGCACCTGTTGTTTCCTGACTTTTTAATGATGGCCATTCTAACTTGTGTGAGATGGTATCTCACTGTGGTTTTGATTTGCATTTCTCTGATGGCCAGTGATGATGAGCATTTTTTCATGTGCTTTTTGGCTGCATAAATGTCTTCTTTTGAGAAGTGTCTGTTCATATCCTTCACCTACTTTTTGATGGGGTTGTTTTTTTTTCTTGTAAATTTGTTGGAGTTCATCGTAGATTCTGGATATTAGCCCTTTGTCAGATGAGTAGGTTGCGAAAATTTTCTCCCATTTTGTAGGTTGCCTGTTCACTCTGATGGTAATTTCTTTTGCTGTGCAGGATACAGCTGATGTTGGGTATCTATATGTGAATTTCATAATTTCATAACTTCTTTTCTCATAAAGAAATTTTTTAGCTAGATACATCATACTTATAATAAAATTCCAGAACATGGAGCATTGATTGGTTAACTCAATATTTTGACACACATTGAAAATAAGACAGACCTCAGTTTTTACATCTCAATTAGTCCTAGATTTAAAGTCATTTGCAAACAAATAATTTCCTGTTTCTCTAGAACATGTGCATAGTAATTAGAATGCTAATGTAAATGTTTTTGGAAACTATTATTGACGAATGCAGTTCAGTTCAGCCTTGAGTATCATCCCAAGTTTTTTTCTCAATACACAGGGTTGATGCTTTTATGTTGTAACCTAATGGAGCACTCAAACTAGGCACAATTCAGCATCCTTTTCCCAACGGGTTAGAGTGCAGGGTCTCAGTGTTAAGTATCAGCTCTTATTCTTTTGTTAAGACTTGTCATCTGCTAAACATCCTTTTTTTTCTCAGCCCTTGATTTACACTTTTTCTATTTTAATTAACAAATTAATTTTGCTCCCTTAACAGTTGTCCTCATCATTTTTGGAAAAAATCTCCCCCTGGAGAAGCAGTTGGTGCAACCCACAAACTATGAAATTAGAAACCTGTGGGATCTTTTTTGGCCATAGTCACTTGATCTATCAAAGTTACAGTTTTTTATTTGTGAATGGTGATTACAACTGCATGCAAGACATGTAGGTAAATATAGTATCTGCTTTATAAGGTTCTATAAAAATCATAAATTAGTTAACATGCATAAAGTGCTTAGCATAGTGCTTGGTTCACTATAGGTATGATGATCTATTATCAGTATTATTAAATAATATGTGTAAACGCGTGGCTCCTAGCAACTGTTCCACCAGTAACAGCTCCTATTATGGCTCTCATTTGACTTTCTATTTAGTTATGTTTGTTTTATAGCTGAATTTAGTTGCCATGACAAGGAAAGGAAGGAAGAAACTCATATGTAGCCTTTATAATTCATTAATTAATTTACTTATTCATTTCCAGAATCATTTATTTAATACATATTTATTGACTACTTATTATATTCCAGACTCTGTGCTGGATTCTTATAAACATATATTACCTTATATAATTCTCAAGATAACTGGCTATATAAGGTATTATAGTATCTATTTTATTGATGAAAACAAATGAGAAGTCAAAAAACTTGTTGAGGTTCATTTGGAGCTCAGAATATCGGACTCCGAATCTGGATTCTTCTCACCTCCCCACATTACCTTTGGCTGAGTTTCTGCCTGCTATGCTGTCCAAAGCATGCACAGAACCCAATTACATTTTATAAATAAGAATGTAAAATCTGAGAAAGGTGATTAGTCTCTGTAACTTCTATATACATGAAAACTTTATTATTTCCCCACGTTACGTTTCCATGCTCCTAAGTATCCAGTGTCTGAAAATCATGTTCCTGTAGACTGACTCAGCAGTCACAGGCAGCCTCTGAAGTGACGGTTTTGCATTTGGAATGTTGTTTCCAGCTGTATTAATGGGCACTTTTTGCACTGTTGATCAGTTTAGCTGGATGGTTGGTTTAATTTGGTCATCAACACAGCCATAGAAACCAGATGCATCACTTTTTTTCAGTTGATTGTTGTTGAACAAGCAGAGCCATAAGCTTACATAGGGTGTTACCAACCCCTGGATTATCTCCACACAGATGTGGATTATTGAGAAGCTCACTCCTTCATTGAATTACGTGCAGTGGGTGAATACTGACAGGGAGATGGGGCTGGTCCTTGTATGTGATAGTTTTATCAAGCTATTCAAGCTATACATATTTTGTTTGTGTCTTGGCAATGTTTTAGTTCTCCCTATGAAGAGAGAATAAGAAATTTTTTCCTAACTTTCAATCAAAACTTGAAAATGCTTAGAATTCAATTTCTTTTAAACCATGGACCAGGTTCTTTTTGTTGAAGTGTGAAAGCAGAGACTTGTGCCTGAATGAAACATTGCTAGTGTAAGATTTTTCGGCAACATCTATTACCTCTTTTTCTTTTCTACAAAGACAGCCGTTATTTAGGTAGGGCTTTAATTTTTGCTTCTTGGTTCCGTAATAATATTTAATTGGCTACCAGAAACTTGTGTGAGGGGAATTTTGTCATTTTGGTTTTTGTTTTGTTTACTTTTTACAAATTACTGTGTTTTCTAAATAAAATTCATGCATGCATTATGATCAAGATTTTTAAATCACTTAGACATATTCAGAGATGCACAAATACTACTTTTTGGCTTTTGAATATAAGCTATCCAGATACTTCTCTTAAGTCATCATATTCACTATATTTGTACTCTTCAAAATAATTAAAGCCTGGGATAAAAAAACCCAAGAACAATAAATGAGCCATTAATCAATTAATAATTTTTTTCATTTTCAGATATAAATATTATTATTATCATTATTATTATTATGTGGAAACCGTCATAACAGCAACATTCAAAACATAGCATATTCCGTTTTTTTCTCAACATACTCTCCAACAGATATGGACAATTTCAACAATATAACTTGGTTTCAGCATTGCCCAGGATTTCCCATGCCCCTTAATGCCTCACATTCACAACTACTTGATGTGTCCTGTATCTCAATTAACTTGACTCAAGCTCAGGCTTTCATGATTTTCATTGCATGTATGAGCTACATTTTAGCTTGAGGTCACTGCTCCTGCCTGAACTTGTAAAATAGCTTTATGAATAAAACAGTTGAATATACACAAGGCATATTTCAGGTTGCTATTTTGCTAGTGCACCACATAAAGATGCCTCCTGCATTCTTTTTGATTATTATTCATTGTTTTCCTTTAAACAAATATTCTCAGTCACATTTTGTGCCTTAAAGTTTCCATAATGGTCACTCTGCCACCACAGAACAATAAGCACAATTGCCCATAGGTTTAACCTCATCATCTCTTTGTTTGAAATCACACCATAATAAATATTCTTGTGAGAGATCAGCTCACTGCCAGGCTTTCTTTTCTCAGGTTTGCTGCTTAGTACTTAGAGAAGTTTTAGCTAGATGTCTGTAGATATGTGGAGAGATATACTCCACCTTCATTTCTGTACATCATTCTTTCTCTTCTGCAATTTACTTACTTTTCTACTCTCTTGAAGCTCTGTTTCCCCAAATTTTGAGGTAAGTAGCGTCAAATTTAAGTGTATAGCTTTGATTTTGTGTCTATGAATTCCATGCCACTCACTGTCCCTCATCTCTCACCTTTGTTTTATTTTGTTACAAAACCTATACATTTTTCCCGGGAAACCTTAGCCATTTAAAATCATGTTCAAAATCAGAATACTATAACCTCTCCCAAAAGCAACACGACAAAATGTATCAAAACTTTTAGTATTGTTTATGACTTTTCATCTAGTACTTTAAAAATAAATGATAGTACATATACATGATGCAATGTTATTCATTTATTTGTTTTTCGAAAAATGTTGAATAATTTGTAAAATTTATCACAAAATAGTTATTCAACAAATATTGAACTCTACTGTATGACAGTCGCTGTTTCAGTGGTAAGTGAAAAACTGATAAGAAACTGTATGACAATAGTACAATGATTATTTGTAACTAAATATGAAGGGCATGTATCAAAATAGAGAGGCGTGGAGAATCTGTAAGTATGCTTTCCATTCTTAATACGTTTTTATATTCTTCATGTTTTACAATGAGTACGTATTATTTTTATAATAATGAGAACTCCACCTACTTGTTTTAAAAAGCAGAAAACTTAGCAGGTAATAACACTTGCTCCATATGCTTGATCAGGAGGTAGAGTAAGGGAGATGATTATTCACAGAATATTACAAATATGGAGCTGACTTCAGGCATAGGTGCTTTCAAACTAATACATGCTTGCAGCTATTCTGACACCTAGTGACTGAGTGCCTGCATCGAAGTCAGAAGGGTGCTTATATTAAATATATATTCTAAATTCCACCTCAAACCCTATTTATTCAGACACTTGATGTGGGAGCTTGAATTACTCAATGTATGCTATATAACAGATTATACCACAACTTAGCTATTTATAACAAAACATGTTTATTATCTTACACAGCTTCTGAGGGTCAGGAATTAGCAATTGTCGGTGGGTGGTTCTGACTCCAGACCTCTCATGAAGCTCCAGCCATCTGAAGGTGGGGTTCTGGAGGACCAGTTTCCAAGATGGCTCCCCAACATGGTTGTTGGCTGAAGGCCTCACTTTCTTCCTGGCTGTTAAAGGAAGCCACAGTTCACCAGCACACAGTCCTTTTGGTAGATTGCTTGATGGCTGGCTACCTCAGAGGGAGTAATTCCTGAGAGAAAGCAAGAGCAAACCACAATATTTGGTACCCAAGTCACACAGCATCACCTCGAATGAATTTTATTCTTTAGAAGCTGTGTTAGTTAGGGTTCTCCAGAGGGATAGAACTACTAGGGTATATGTATATATGAAAGGGAGTTTATTAGAGAGAATTGGCTCATGCAATTACAAGGTGAAGTCCCACAACAGGCAGTCTGAAAACTGGGGAAGAAAGAAGCCAGTAGTGGCTTAGTCTGAGTCTAAAGGCCTCGAAAGCAGGGAAGTCAACAGTGCAGTCTTCAGTCTGTGGCCAAAGGCCCAAGAGCCCTTTGCAAACCACTGCTGTAAATCCAGGAGTCCAAAGGCAGAAGAACCTGGAGTCTGATGCCCAAGTGCAGGAGGACTGGAAGGAAGCACCCAGCACAGGAGAAAGATGAAAGCCAGAAGACTCAGCAAGCCAGCTTATCCCACCTTCTTCTGCCTGCTTTTTCTAGACCTACTGGCAGCCTTTTGGACAGCACGCACCCACCCACACTGACGGTAGGACTTCGTTTCCCAGTCCACTGACTGGAATGTCAATATCCTCTGGCAACAGCCTCACAGACACATCCAGAAACAATACCATTACCTAGACATCCTTTAATCCAACCAAGCTGACACCTAATGTTAACCATCACAAGTCCACCCTTTGTCAACTTGGCACCCATACAAATCTCCTGAAATCATACATAATCTCCAAATAATGACAACGATATGATCATAATTACACCCAACATAATACATCTATCCTTCGTACAACCAGAGTGCAATAATCCTTAACCTAAATGCTATTGCATAAAGTTAACAACACTTGAATGCTGATATGAAGTCGGTAAATGAAGCCAATTACTCAATGTAGTCCACATTCAAGAAGAGGGAAATTAAGCTCCACCTCTTGAAGGAGTCTTAAATAACTTCTGGATTTAAAACCACCACCTCACTACCTCAGAATCTGTTGCTACAATACAAACTCTTTCTCTCCTAACTCTAATGCACAAGTAGGTTAGAGACAACCGTCACGTCTCTCTTCCAGTGCAGTGCACATCTCTATTTCATTTCTCCATCCTTACTATATAAAGGTGCCTGGGCACTTACCCATCCCTATTTTAAGACTTCACATTGTTAGGAGGAGAGCCTCATCTCACCAGATGTCCAATTATCTCTTTGAACAGATTCGATTTACAAGGTTTTTTTCCCCCCTTCATATTGAGCCAATGTCTATATTACGTAATCTCCTTATATCACTTCAATTTCTCTATATCTAGACTACATTAAAAAAACACACAGTGGTGTGTCCTCAGGGGTTTTATTCTTGTAAGATGGAGGGTGCAGTTTTAAAATCTGCCTAGGTGAATATCATAAAACCCAAGTCTTGATAAATGTGGGATTAGCTGGCAAATGTCTCAGAGTAAGATGGAACAGATAAACATCCAGAAAAAATAAAGCCTGAAATTTAGATGGAATGTTGAGAGAAGAGAGCCATGCCTTAAATGTCTTTTTAAAAATAAAGAAGATTCAAAACACATCCTCAATTTAATTTTTATATGTATGAAACATGGTGATAGAAAGTACTGTCAACAGTTCATAACTGAAGAAAAACACCACGTTTCTTCTGCAAGTTTTGCCAAGTGGAGTCATTTAGAGAAAAGAAAAAAAAGGCACGTATTAGTCCGTTCTCATGTTGCTATGAAAAAATACCCAAGGCTGTTTAATTTATAAAGGAAAGAGGTTTGTTTAATTGACCCACAGTTCTGCATTGTTGGGGAGGCCTCAGGAAACTTATAATAATGGCTGAAGGCAAAGGAGAAGCAGGCCCCTTCTTTACAGGGCGGTAGGACGGAGTAGGTGAAAGCAGGGAAAATGCCAGACACTTATAAAACCATCAGATCTTGTAAGACTCACTCACTATCATGAGAACAGCATGGGGGAAACCACCCCCATAATCTAATTACCTCCACCTGCTCCTGCTCTTGACGTGGAGATTATAACTCAAGATGAGATTTCAGGTGGGGACACAGCCAAACCATATCAAGGCATGACAGCCAGCATTCCATTATCCATATAAAAAGGTTTGAGAGAAAAAGAAAGTATTTGAGGGTATAGCAGAAACTTTGAGTAGTAAGCAATGTTTCCTTCTCCCTGATGGGTGTGGGGAAAAATAGAGGCACCATCCATTTGTTTTCCTCGAAGTTGGGGTCTGACAACCAGCATATCTGCATTTCAACCTCTGAACGAAGGTAGGCTGAACTCCATGTGCCTCCTCTTCTCTTGTCGTAGAGAATGGTGAGAGGGACTTGGAGGGAGACACAACAATTAAGCATAGAGATAACGATCCTTTTCTTGGTAAGTGTGGTGTGACAGATGTGGAAGGAATTCCTTGGGATCCTGCAAATCCAGGCTAAATTGTGGAAGAAGCTGCAGGTAGCTGTTCGTTACTCCCAATCATCCCAAAATACTTCCTGGCTAGTGGCACTACCGTGTAGGGTGGACATCTGCCATTAGACAGAGGCAGTGGAGAGAGATGGCATCTGTGCTCTTAGAACTGACTCATGTCCCATGTCCATACAGGAGACCATCTAGTTGAAGATAACAGCACTTGGAGACAGCAGAAAATGTACTGTGCCTCAGTTGCATAACTTCCCCTACAAACAATGGATTATTATTCACATTGACAAAAGTGTTTTCCTTCTCCTCACCTTGTGCCCACCACTTCTCAGAGGGAGGTTGTAGATTTCTCCTGATCCATTTCACCCATTCTAGGATCACCACACCTAGGGGGCACTCTATCTGATCTCTTACAGGAAAATGCTAAGGAGGAAGTGACTGAAACTTTTACAACTATAAAATGAATGCCAAAAGAGCTGACTGTGGGGGGAAAAATCACCCATAGGTACTAAAATGCCACTTACTAGCAATTTTATTTTTTCTCTGCCCTCCTTCTTTCACAAAGTGTATTTTATGCCTTGTGGGTTATTACACTGAGAGCTCTGAATTAGGTAATTTAAAAAAAATTATACAAAATTAAACTCTTCCATATATTGGTGAGTTGAGACTGCTAATTTAAAGCTATTAGATCTGAGAGTGAACCTGTGTGATGCTCAGGACAAATTGCTGCTTCCTTGACACCACATATGATTACCAAAATAATGACTGATAATGTTTACTGATTGCTTAAAATGTACCACCACTGTGCTAAGTACTTTGCAAATATTGTTTTATCTGAGCTTAATAATTCTATGAGATGACACAGATATTATCCTTCATTTAAAATCTTTGGAAACAAAGATACAAAGTGGGTGCAGGACGGGTTAAAGCCAGATAGGTAGGCAGTGTCCAGGGTCCCAGAAGAAGGAGAGGCACAATAAGGATTTGAACCCAGGCAGTCTTAGTCCACAGCACAGCTTTAGTCTTTGCTTACTTCCTCTTCTTTCACTGGAACTGTAGAATGAAATCAACACAATTGCCTCTCCTTCAAATAGGTACTGCCAGTTAAATCACATGCTCTGTTTATTTTTGGAAAAATAAGTTTTGCTTTCAGCCCTCTAGAAGGAATCGCCACATAAACATGAAAGTTGAACCACTGATTAAAAGAAGTGAATGTACTGCTAATTATTTTCTTTCTGAAACAGAAGTGATGGATGCTATATGCTTGGAATTGAATATGGCTCTTAAGACATTGACAGCTTGCATTCATTTTCTTTGCTTAACTTACATAATACATTTCATAATTAAAACATAATGGTGCTTTGCTACTGTACCCCTCAAATCTCATTGAATGCACTCATTCATTCAATCAATCACTTATTATTAAATATTTATAGCCTCAAGAAATATCTATTGTGAACAAAACACTATGCAAGATGCTAAGAAGACCGAAAGAACAGATAATAGATTGATTTTGAATTCATTGACCAATTGATTCTTAAGCTTCTTGAAAACTTAACAGGAACAAGCTGAAGAAGAATTGGGAAGAGTCTTCCAGTTAAAGAGAAGCTAAAGAGGAAGAGAAGTATCTCAGGGCATAGTATACTGTTATTTCAATTATTTCAGTAAGACTCAGAAACAAAGTTCAATATGAAGATGCTGGGACAGTGGATACAGTCTCAACACTGATGTGCAGAATTTGAATTCCATTTGGAAAGAAATGGGAGTCATTTAAATGTTTTAATTTTATATATGATGCGATAGATTTGATCTTAAAAATGTGACTTTCATGTACAGTGGTTTACAATAGATTGTTATAGAGGGCAAGAAATCTGTCAGAAGGACATGGCAAATTTAGATAAAAAATGATGAAGAGGACGCTAGTGTGATCCAAGATGTAGTAAGAAACAAATTTACCTTCATCACTGAAACAACTAATAAGTGAACAAAATATATAAATCCACCTTTCTGAGGATAATGGGTATAAGATAATGAAGGACAGTGGTCACTGTGAGGAGAGAAATTAAGTAAACTGTGTGATTGTGCTATCTTCATGCATCGAGACTTTTTGGGCCATGGTGCAGGCAGGGGTAGCTCAGCTAGAGCCCAGCAGGCCCCCTCAGTTGAGAATATGGAATTGCAACTTTGAATAGAGCAAGGCAGTTAGGTTTCCAGGAAAGAGAAGAGAAAGTTTTTCAAAGAGAAACCTCCAGATATGTACAAAGAGTCTCATTCACCACATATTTAGCTACGTAATGCTTAGTACCTACATTTAAGACTACCTGAGATGAGAACAAAATCCACCTGGATGGATTACAATAAAGAGTATCCCACATGACACAGTGTCACAAATAGTGCCAGTTTCTACAAGCTAGACTGTGAACCTCAAGACTCACAGGGCACTAGGTAGGGCACACAGAAGGGTATTGCCTTACTCATGAGAAATAAATACTCCAGGCCTGAGAATTGCTCCAGTATCACCTAACAAATTGAATAAGCAAGGCCTGAGAGACCCAGCTTTTTCTAGGTAACTTGAATGTATCCCAGAACAAAGCTCAAGATTAAAAAGAACACAAAAATATCTATCATTCAACATGGTAAAAGTAATGCCTGGCATACAATCAAAGATTATCAGGCAGGAAAAGAAGCAAGAAAATATAACCCATAGTAAAGATAAAAAAAAATCAATTGAAACTCACAGAAAAGATATAGATTTTAAATTTAGCAAAAAAGTTTTAGAATTTATTAAAATTATATTCAATATATGCATAAAACTAAGTGGCTCAAAAAAAATTAAAAACATGAAGAAAATCACACCAAAATCAAATTATTTAAAACCAGTTATCAAGAGAAAAAAATATTAAACCTATCAGCAAAAAAGGGCATATTATGTACAAAGGAATGAAGATAAGGGTAATAGCAGATTTTTTGTCAGAAACAATGCAACCCAAAAGATAGTGGAGCACTATCTTTTAAGTACTGAAATAAATGACTATCAACCTAGAATTCTATACTCAGTGAAAATATATTTTAAAAATGAGGAAGAACTAATGCCTTTTTGTGACATATAAAAGCTTCAAGAATTCATTACAAACAGACCTTAACTCCGTACAAAAAGTTAAACATTCTTTAGGCAGTTGAAAACTGAACCAACTGAAAATCTAAATTTACACACAAAAATGAAGAGCACCAGAGATAGTGACTACATGTGTCATGAAAAACATTGCAGTTTCTGTCTTGCTCTCATGGATTGTTTGTACCAGGAAATACAGTTGATAATAGTGAATCAGTTCACTTGGTATATGATCATGGGAGGAACTGCGACCTCGTATCTATAACCGTATGAGCAAATTGTCCTGGAAGCAGATCCTCCAGTCTCAGTGAAGCCAGCAGATGACTACAGCGCTGGCTGACATCTTGACAGCAACCTCATGTGAGTTCCTGAACTAGAGACATTGCAAAATTCTTGACTTTCAGAAAATGAGATAATAAATGTTTGTTGCTTTAAGAATTACAAAAAACAAAACACAAAAAGACAATAAAACTTTAAATTATCATTTCAGCTTTAACAGATATAATTTACAAATATGTTAGCCCTTGTTTACAAATGCATACAATAGCATTGTCTGTAAGAACAGAAGTCTGGAAATAACTGAAATGTCTAAAAATAGGAATTGGTTAAGTAAATTATGGTAAATCCTTAAAATGGTGATAAAACCATCAACCACAAAATTAGCAAGCAAAATGGAAGCAGAAAAACGTTTGCAGATCTGGCACATATTACGGTGATATAATCAGATATTAAATGTTTAGGGTGAGAAAAGTGTAGCAGCTAAGGATAACAGCCTTTTCTGCATTTCCCAGTTTCTGTACCATTGTTTCCTACTTAAATTATTGCAACAGCCAGATATCCTGTCTCTCTGCTCTTAATCTTTCTCTGAAAGTCAATCTCAACCTATTATCAAGAGGGCTTTTTAAAAGTATAAGTCGCAGCACTTTGGGAGGCCAACGCGGGTGGATCACAAGGTCAGGAGATCGAGACCATCCTAGCTAATACGGTGAAACCCCATCTTTATTAAAAATACCAAAAAATTAGCCAGGCATGAGGGCAGGCGCCTGTAGTCCCAGCTACTTGGGAGGCTGAGGCAGGAGAATGGCGTGGACCCGGGAGGCGGAGCTTGCAGTGAGCCGAGATCGCGCCACTGCACTCCAGCCTGGGCGACAGAGTGAGACTCCATCTCAAAAAAAAAAAAAAAAAAAAAAAAAAGTGTAAGTTGAGTTTAATCATTCCTCTGTTCAAACCCTCTAAAGACTCACATTTTCACCTGTTTCTTGTTATTTTTCTTGCCTTCTCTACAACTTCTTTTCTCTTGCCCCTGCCTTGGTTCATTCTGTTCTTGCTATAAGATGCTGCTCTCTTTGCTGGTCCTCAAACATACTAGGAACACTCCTACCTTTGTAAGTTTGTCTGAGCTGTATCTCTGCTTGCAATGCTCTTTCCTCAGAATCACAAAGCTGACTTCCCCACCTGGAAACATCTGTTTGATATCATATTCTAAGAATGACAACCTTGACTACCTTATTTAATATGGTGACCTGCCTTCCACTATAATTCAGAATTTCCAATCCCATTACCCTTTGCTACTTTTAAATTTTTTGTGGCTTATCATCACTAAAAAATGTAAAATATCCTTTTTTGTGTATTTATTGTATATTACTTATTCCGCTCCTAGAACATAAGATCTACAAAGAAGAAATTTTGCCTTATTTATGTATGTGTTTATTTATTTTCATTGCCGTATCTGATTTTAAAAACCTGGTAGAAAGTACATACTTAATGCATATTTTTGTATGAATAACATGTTTTACTTCCAGTCTAATTACTTAGTGACACTCTATCAACTCTCATCCTAGCTGTCAAACTTCTATTAATTTAGTTAATATTTATGTTGGCGTTTGTGGTTGTGACATAACTGTGTTTACTCATTCTGAAATTATTTTTCATTTAGAACGTTATGAAGAAATGATTGAGAATCATTGACAAAGATATTAAACTTGTGCAACAAGTTGAAGTAAAAATTACTCTTGAAATGCAATATTTCAAAATAGTTAAAGCATGGTGAGCAGTTGCACATACAGCACAGAGTTTTTAAAAATGAAAGTGTGTTTGATTATTCAATGGTGCAATCTTAACTGCAGAAGTAGCCTTAGATTTCGGACCAAGTGACTGGGACAAAATAGCCCCACATAGGTTGATGGCTCTTAAATAAAAAGGTAATTTCACAAAACCAGTGATGTTTCATAGGCCCTTTTAGAGTTTCCAGATATTATTTATTGTATTCATTATCCTTTTGGTATTATGTTTATTGTGCTAATTAAAATGTAACAACAATCATATTAAAACATAAAATATGAGGTTCTCCAAAACAGTGAAAATGTATTGAAATTTGAATCTACAAACATGAAATTGTGAAGTGGTGGTATTTTATGGAAGATAGCATTAGGTGCAGCTAAGAGCTGCATCGGGGCCCGCATAAACTTGACAGAACTCTGGAATGAAATGTTATCTTAAAGTGAGAACCTGTGAGGCAATTCCCAAAGGGTGCTACCCCTACAAAGGAAAGTGAGGAAATGCCTAATTGAGCCTAGAGCCTTATCATTGCTGTTGGTGGTATTCACGAGGTTGTTGATGTTTTTAATTTCTATGTTGATAAAGATTTTGCAATTTTTATTCTGACACAAAAAGTAAAGTCTTAGTGTGATGTTTTATAACTAGTTTGGGGGATTTCATATATACTTCCATTCTATTGTGCATTTGAGGATTACTGGGCTTCCCTTCTTTAGAGGCTTTTGGAAATTAAATCTTACTCTGAAGAGGCAGATTTTCCTGTGGAATAGCCGTGCTTTTGTTCACTCTACTTCAACCACCACTCATGCTTAACCACCACTCCTACTCATTGGCAATCTTCTCTCTGCTGTGGGGTAGAGAATTTGAAATCTGTAATCTACTGGGACACTAATTCACTGAGTCGGCTTCCTTGTGGGAATTTATGAGGTGTCTATTTTTCTAGAAGACCAAAACGGAGGGCACTACCGTGTTTCTAAGTTGAGTCATGTCTGTTGGTGTTTGCCATAACAAAAATATTTAAGTACAAATACTTATTGAATACATTTATTGGTGAAACATTTCATACAATTGACATTCAGACTAAATTTCTCTTCACTTGAGTTTATAACCAAGTTTTACCCTATAGCTTAAAATGGGAAGTCTACAAAATTCAGGAGTTCAAATTCAAAAAATAAATTTGTAAGCATTCTCAAGTAAAATTTCAAAACTTCATACTTAATTCATTGGTGTTTCTTTTAAATTTTATAGCTTATTATGTATCTTTTGTTTCTTTTTCATATAAGATGATGACCCTTCCCCTAATGGGAGTTACTTAGTTACAAACATGGAATTTAGAGTTTCAATATTTGTTTCTATAGTTAAATGAGTTATATGTAATTTTGTTCAGTAGCTCAAAACTGATTTGCTTCATGTTTTGGTAAATATGAAATGCTATGAGAACATGAAATAATGAAGCTTGTAACTAGATATGCTATTAAACAAAGCTTTCTTTTTTGTGTAAAATAGTAAGTTATAATTAAGAAATATAACCATTTATGTGAGAAGTATATGAATTCAAAATGTCCTAACTTCTTTCCAATACAATACATATGCCACAATCTAATTTATATATTCAGTTGAATTTTCACAATTTTGTCAAGTTTAACATATGAAAATAAATTATTTTAGCATGTTTTAAAGTGTGTAGTGCAATAGGTTGCATGTAATAATCGATCATAAATTTATTTGTAAAATATATGTATTGAGCACTTGTTACAGGTGTTCAATGCTTTCAAAGGTAATACATGATCCCTGAGTCCATAAGCTACTGTGGAATGTGAACTGCATGTTGGAAGGCAGGCGACATTTGGAGAAAAAAAAGAAAGAATAATTTTGGTAGAAGGCAAAACTTAAGTAAATGCACAAAGGTTGAGAAACAAAGGGCATGTCAAAAATAACAGAACATGCCCCTAATATAAAGTGTATATTATGGAGGAGTTAGAGATAAAATCTTTTTTTCACTTTTATTGGTTATTCATTTTGCTCTAACCACACATAGTGAGGAAACATTATGCATCGACTGAACATAGTGAGAAAACTGGATTAAATCTAAGTTATATTTGGTGTATGTTTAAGGAATGTCTGGTGGAATGGAGAGTCATGAAGAGGAGGTGGTGTAGCAGTGAAGCAAAAGTCTATCTACTGACAGGTGTCCCATACGGAGATTCTACCTTGAGAAAGATGGAATCTGACCTATGAAAAGTCTCAACCATCAAGGAAGAATTAAGGCGTTGAGCAGAGCACGTTTTCTTTTACATTGTGTGCTTCCCAACCCAACCCTACGATATGCAACAGTGAATCCTATAAAACATGATGTGGCACAAAGTAAAAACTAAAAAAATCTATTTGGCCAACATCAATATTACTTACAGAGAAAGAAGAAATGTGTATCAAGCTATCTAACAGAGCATAATACACGCACACACACACACACATAGTGTTATTTCATATTTTTTTAACCACAGACCATACTACTACACCAGTGCATGGTGACAGTGCCCAGGAGAATGATGAAAAGAACCCTGCAGACATAGTGGCATCCAAAGAAGGAGACGGTGGCAGCAAATACATTTGGTGGTACCCAGTGATGAAGTAAGGTGAGTCTGATAAGGCACTGCTGTGCCGCATAAAGTAGTGGGAGGTCCTGTTGAGGATATGGTGCTTAGCAGATGTGCAATATCCAGTTTATATCCAGAAGAAGACAGCAAATAGAAAATGTAGCAATCATCAGTGAACCCAGCCAAGAAGCAGTGATGGCTTGAAAGAAGCTTTGCTTCACCTATTTGTTAAGGTGGGATATTTGTTTGTAATACATATTCTTGTACTTCCAAATAAATCAATATATAAGCAAAGAACAATAAGTGAGATTAAGATAAAAATTAAAATTTTATGTATATATATATATATATATATACACACAGTGTGCTGAGGCATGACTGCAACAATATTATACAAACAATATATTCACTGAATAAAAAAGGAGAACATTTAGATAAAGGCATTACTTATAATCCTACTACCCAGATATACTAATTCATATAGATTCTTCTAAAGTTGTTCAAAGTATATAAAGAGTAAAAGAGGAGAAAAAGTAGGAAAAAAATAAACTCATATTTGAACCTGATTTTGTAACTTATAAGTAGCATGCATAATATCCTATGTTAGGAAACAGAGACCCTCTCATTTATTTATTATAAATACGCTGTATTCTATTTGCTCTCTAGCTAGCTAGTTAGTTAGCTATTTATTATTTGTATGTGTGATGGTTAATACTGAGTGTCAACTTGATTAGACTGAAAGATACAAAGTATTGATCCTGGTTATGTCTTTGAGGGTGTTACCAAAAGAGATTAACATTTGAGTCAGGGGGCTGGGGAAGGCAGACCCACCCTCAATCTGGTGGGCACAATCTCATCAACTGCCAGTGAATATAAAGCAGGCAGAAAAACGTGAAAAGGAGAGACTGGCCAAGCCACTCAGCCTACATCTTTCACCCGTGGTGGATGCCTCCTGCCCTCGAGCATCAGACTCCAAGTTCTTCAGTTTTGGGACTTAGACTTGCTCTCCTTGCTCCTCAGCTTGCAGACAGCATATTGTGGGGCCCTGTGATTATGTAAGTTAATACTTAATAAACTCCCCTATACATACATACATATATATATATATATATGAATATATATATATAAAATAATCCCCTATATATATATGGGAAAAATATATATAATATATATTATATATAACAATAATAATCCCGTATATATATATATATATATAGGGTCATTAAGTCACCATGTGACATCAACTGCCTGTCATGAACTGGGTGCTTTCTGATCCATCTAGCCATAAAGTAGGGCATGCACAGCAGCATTCCATCATCAAATGGAAGTGATACATATGTGACTGGGCTCTAGTAGGTCCTGAAGGCATAAGTAAGTTACGTGAGGAAGTGGCTCAATTGCCCGTGGTATCTACTCTTGCCACCCTGCCTTCTCTTCCCCAGTCTGCACCGATGGCCTCATGGAGTTTCCTATAATCAGTTTCCTATAATCAGAGGAAGAGGACCCTAGGGCCTGATTCACAGATAGCTCTGCACAATATGTCCATCTGAAAGTGGGCAGCTGCAGCATTACAGCCCCTTTTTAGGACATGCCTGAAAGACAGAGGTGAAGAGAAATCTTCCCAATGGGCAGAACTTTGATCAGTGCACCTGGTTGTGCACTTCACATGGAAGGGGAAATGGCCAGATGTTTGATTATATATGGATTCATGGGCTGTAGCCAATGGTTTGGCTTGATGGTCAGGGATTTAGAGGAAGCATGATTGGAAAATGGGTGACAAATAAATTTTGGGTAGAGGTATGTGGATGGACCTCTCTAAATGGTAAAACACTGTGAAGATATTTGTATCCCATGTGAGTGCTCACCAACGGGTGACCTCAGCAAAGGAGGATTTTAATAATCAAGTGGATAGGATGACCCGTTCTGTGGACACCACTCAGCTCTTTCCCCAGCCACTCCGTCATTGCCCAATGGACCCATGAACAAAGTGGCCATGGTAGCAGAGATGGAGGTTATGCATGGGCTCAGCAACATGGACTTCCACTCACCAAGGCTGACTTTGCAACGGTCACTGCTGAGTACCGAATTTGCCAGCGGCAGAGACCAATGCTAAATCCTCGATATGACACCATACCTCAGGGTGATCAGCCAGCTACCCGGCAGCAGGTTGATTATATTGGACCTCTTCCATCATGGAAAGAGCAGAGATTTGTCCTCACTGGAATAGACACTTACTCCAGATATGGGTTTTCCTATCACGCACGCAATGCTTCTGCCAAGACTACCATCCGTGGACTCACAGAATGCCTTATCCACTGTCATGGTATTCCACACAGCATTGCCTCTGATCAAGGCACTCACTTTACTGCTAAAGAAGTGCAGCAGTGGGCTCGTGCTCATGGTATTCACTGACCTTACCATGTTCCCTATCATCTTGAAGCAGCTGGATTGATAGAACATTGCAATGGCCTTTTGAAGTCACTATTACAACACCAACTAGGTGACAATACTTTGCAGGCCTGGGGTAAAGTTCTCCAGAAGGCCATGTATGTACTGAATCAGCATCCAGTATATGGTACTGCTTCTCCCATAGCCAGGATTCGCCGGTCCAGGAATCAAGGGGTAGAAGTGGAAGTGGCACCACTCACCATTACCCCTAGTGACTCACTAGCAAAATTTTGGCTTCCTGTTCCTGCAACATTATGTTCTGCTGGCCTAGAGGTCTTAGTTTCATAGGGAGGTATTCTGCCACCAGCAGACACAACAACTCCATTGAACTGGAAGTTAAGATCGCCACCTGGACACTTTGTGCTCCTCCTACCTTTAAGTCAACGAGCTAAGAAGGGAGTTACAGTGTTGGCTGTGGTGATTGACCTGGACTATCAAGATGAAATCAGTCTACTACTCCACAATATAGGTAAGGAAGAGTATGCATGGAATACAGGACATCCATTAAGATGTCTTAGTATTACCATGCTCTGTGATTAAGGTCAATTGGAAAATACAACAGCCCAATCCCAGCAGGACTACAAATGGCCCAGAACCCTCAGGAATGAAGGTTTGGGTCATTCCACCAGGAAAAATACCACAGCCTGCTGAAGTACTTGCTGAAGGCAAAGGGAATACAGAATGAGTAGTGGAAGAAGGTAGTCATCAATACAACCATGTGACCAGCTGCAGAAATGGGAACTATAATTGTCATGAACATTTCCTCCTTCTTTTGCTAAAAACAAGTGCATATATACACTTGTACTAAGAAAATAACTTTATTTTGTTTTCTTTTCCTTTATCATGTGACATAAGATTTATTGACTTCATATCAGCATTCAAGTATTGTTAGCTTTATGTAATAGTATTTGAGTTGGGGATTGGTGCCTTTCTGGTTGTACAAAGAATAGTTGTATTATGTTAGGCATAATTATGACTTTATTATTGTCTTTATTTGAGATTATGTATGACCTCAGGATATGTATATGGGTTCAAGTTGACAAGGGGTGGACTTGTGATGGTTAATACTGTCAACTTGATGGGATTGAAGGATACAAAGTATTAATCCTGGTTGTGTCTGTGAGGGTGTTGCCAAAAGAGATTAACATTTGAGTCAGTGGGCTGGGAAAGGCAGATCCACCCTTAATCTGGTGGGCACAATCTAAGTAGCTTCCAGCAAATGTAAAGCAGGCAGAAAAACGTGAAAAGGGGAGACTGGCCTAGCCTCCCAGCCTACATCTTTCTCCCCTACTGGATACTTCCTGCCATCAAACTTCAGATTCTAAGTTATTCAGTTTTGGGGCTCCAGCTGGCTCTCCTTGCTCCTCAGCTTGCAGACAGCCTGTTGTGGGACCTTGTGATTATGTAAGTTAATAATAAACTCATATATATATTCTATTAGTTTTGTCCCTCTAGAGAACCCTGAATAATACAATGTGTGACTATATGTGTGTGTATATATACACATATATTGGTGGCTTCATAGACTGTGCTCTTTTTTATTTGCAGCCTTTGAATGCCATGCTGGAATTCCTAAGTATTTGTTTGATGATTTGTCTCTTATAATAGACATTTATTTCAGGGGAGCTTTTGGCCAAAGTTCAGGAAAATTTCCTTTTCCTTTCCAGAGCAAAATCAATGAATAAGTTTCACATAATACATAAGTGGATCTTTCTGATATCTCTATTTATTGTATTAAGACAGTATTGAAATATAATCATCTATTACTCACACATTTCTCAGACTTCTGGTCAAAGCTCACAGGAGCAGTTGACTGAAAGAAATGCATTCAATCCCATGGACATGATCTGGCTGATGCCTCTACAGAGATGACTGGCAGTGGTCACTGGTAATGTAAGTTTGTTTTACTACAAAGTATCAATTCTTGGAAAATTCTCATTACAAAGAGCAAGGCGTAAAAATCAAATAACAATCTATGCATCTTACTGTAAATTATTTAAATTATTCTATGAAAAAGTAACAGCCTAAATTGTGCTCTTCTAGTGACAGATGAAGAAAGATTGTCACATAGCAAAAAGCAAAACCCTTGACCCACTGAAACAAGATCACTCAAGAACTCCCTAGCAAAACAATACAGGTCACTACACTCAATATGCATGTCCCTTTTGGTTTTCTTAAAAAATTTAGATGTGTTTGTTTCTATTATTCATTCTCACAATCCATGTGGTTCAAGGATAATTGAAAAATTGGACTCTATTTTTAGCTTCAAGGAGTCAGAATCAAAAAAAAAAAAAAAAAAAGAAAAAAGTATTACAACTTATCTTGCTAGTTCTTCATTTAGATAAATTAGGCCTGTGGTTGTATTTTGAACCAGAACCTCAAGGAAAGAGTGTTAATAGTTTCTTGAAAAGTACTTTAGGAATAGGAGAGAGATGGGAGAATTCTAAGCAAATGGTGGCAGCAAAGTAGTTTTGGAATCTCCCTGAATCCCATCTTCCCCAAATTAATGAAGAAACCAGAAAATTAGAACTAAAATTTGCAGATAGCATCACAAAGCAAACAAACAACCAAAACACCGTATAAAAAAGTATGCCCCATGAACCCCAAAATAAGAGCAGATGATGGCTAACCATAGCTTCACAATCTTCATGGAACAGAAATTGCGTGGGGGGGAGTGGAGGAAAGTCTAAGAGATATGCTACAGCCCTCAGAGCTCCTAACCCCATAACTAGCAGTCTGGGTACAAACTAACCATAAAATAAATGCTAGAAAGGCTGGCTCATGCCTTTAATCCCAGCACTTTGGGAGGCCAAGGTGGGAGGATCACCTGAGGTCAGTAGTTCAAGACCAGCCTGGGCCTGGCCAACATGGTGAAGTCTCATCTCTACAAAAAATACAAAAATTAGCCTGGCATGATGGCGGGTGCCTGTAGTCCCAGCTACTCAGGAGGCTGAGGCAGGAGGATTGCTTGAACCTGGGGGGAAAAGTTGCAGTGAGCTGAGATTGCACCACTGCACTCCAGCCTGGGTGACAAAGTGAGACTCTGTCTCAAAAAAAAAAAAAAAAAAAAGAAAGAAAGAAAAGGAAACACTACATGCAAAGGAAAGAGAAGACCCTCCTAAAAGTGCAGGAGATTTTGCCTGCCTACTGTGGTTCATCAACCCTTGTCATAACTCTTGTCTAACACTATTGTTGCATAAGAAATCAAGTCAAAACTTTATGATTTATATCAACAACATTTCTCAGTTTTGGTGGGTAAGAAAATGAGGAGGAGGCTAGGGGAGAATTCTGGCTTAGAGTTTCTTCTGCACTTGCAGTGGCTGGAGGTGTTGCAGTTAGAGGCTGCCTGTGCACATAAGCTAGATTAGGTTTCCTCCTACCATGGTGGCACTGGTGGTGCTGAACTGCTTAAAGAGTAACTAAGGCTCTTGTGAGTGTTCCAGTTGGCAAAGAGTATGCTAAAGAAACTCACAGAGCAGCACTTCTGCTGTGTTCTACTCAACATAAAGGCCACTCACAATCAAAGGAATTGAAATTGGACTATACTCTTTGATAGGGAAGTGGTAGGTTTCTAGAAGAGAATGCGGGATAGAAGGAAATGTGACTTCCATCCTTGGAAAATACAACTGCAATGCACCAAGCAGGGGAAGCAGGGGCATGGTGATCAAAGGTGAGCAGATGACAAATAGAGCTAAATCTGGAAACCTACCAGACTGTCAAGCAAAAGGGAGAGCACACATTTTGCATTCAAAATTTGTTCATTATCCAAAACCAATTAGGTGTGAGGTTTAAATAAGTACTGTTGCACATTACTTAATAATTTTTACTCTGATTTCTTCCAGTAAAATGATACTATATCAATCTCTCATTGGGGGTTTCTCCTAAGCATCTCTTGTAGAAAAAAATAGGGTTCTTACAGTTCCTAACAATAGAAGGCCTTTAATAATTGGTAGCTATGCTTATTAATATAATCACTCATACCAGCCACAATGTCAAACAAATCAGCTCTACTACATGATCTAGCTATTTGAATTTGGGTTAAGAGTAAAATAATTCAGGGCTGGGTGTGGCGGCTCATGCCTGTAATCCCAGCCCTTTGAGAGGCTGAGGCTGGTGGATCACCTGAGGTCAGGAGTTGGAGACCAGCCTGGCCAACATGGTGAAACTCTGTCTCTACTAAAAATACAAAAATTAGCTGGGCGTGGTGGCAGGCACCTGTAATCCCAGCTACTTGGGTGTCTGAGGCAGGAGAATCACTTAATCCCAGGAGGCGGAGCTTGCAATAAACTGAGATTGCACCATTGCACTCCAGCCTGGGCAATAAGAGCAGAACTCCATCTCATAAAAACAAAAACAACAACAAAAAAGAGTAAAATAATTCAAAGAAAATACCTTAGTGTTGAGTCGCGGAATGAGAGTCAGATTGATTTGAGCTCAAACCCTGGACTTTCTCAAACATAAATAGAAATGCTAAGTCCCTGGCACAAAGGAGTCACTTAAAAAAATAGACATCTCTCCTTTCTTCAGTAGAGACAACATATATAAATTAAAATAGAACTTTCCAGTTATAAACATCAGACTATTCTTTTTAACACATCTCTGAATGATTACCTACCTTTTACAAAGGATAAGAGCTTCCTAGTATCTAATATTATTTCAATTAAAGCATGCAAAATACCTTTAAATATAAACAGCAATCTAAAAGCTATGTAATAAGAACAGTAGTAATGTTTTATAGTTTTGAATAGCATTTACATTAAACAGAAGGAAAGTAAATGTCTATAAGAGACAAAAGGATGTACTGAATTTTGTCACATCCGGAAAATGCTCGCATATACTTCTTTCATATATGTATTATAATAATTCTACAAAATATAAATTAAAATCACATTTCATCTCTAAACTGATGATGCTAGAATGAATGTCTCCAGGGCCATGTCTTTCTGTAGGCCAGATCCCTATTCTCGCTGATTCTAGGACATTAATACTTCAACATTGCCTTGGTTCTTCAACTCAAGAACACCAAAACAAAACTTATAATTTGTTCCTGCAAATCCATATATCCTATAGATTCCCCCGTATTTCCTTTTGTTGGAGTACAAACATCCAGGCTGGACAATTTGGAATCATCTTCAATTCTTCCCACATCCTTGGCATCAAAATACTGTGTCACCAAGATCCTTTAAGTATGACTTTACAGCAGCCTGCTTACCCCACTCAATTTCTTGATCTATAAAATGGTATGTCATTATATCTGAATCTTAGTATACTGAGAGATTTTAACGTAAATATGTATTAACATTTTTGAAAAAGCATTTTCTGCATCTGTGAAATTTAAACAGAATTGTGTTTCTTTAATCTATTAATAATTGATTTTCTAATATTGAACCATTCTTGAAATTCTGGAATGAATCTTTTGTTATGATGGATAAAATATTTAATTTGCTATTGGATTTTTTAATTGTATTTGTTAAGAATTTTTGAAATTGTCCATAAGCAAGATTAAATTTTAACCATCTTTTTTCTGATGCTTTTTTTTCAGATTTGAAAGTATATTAGTACTCACCTGACAGAATGATTTTGGATGCTTTTCCTTTTTTTCTTATTTTTTTAAAGACCAAATAGTGGTAGACAATTCTAATGGTTTCACTGGAGTTGTCTGATTATCAAAGGTTTGTAGCATTTGCCTGTGAAATTATTTGGGCCTAGGGTTGTGATGGTGTGACTTCATAAATAGTAACTTTCTGTCTTTATAGAATCAGATTTTGAAAGTGTTATTCTTTTTAAATTTACTTGATTTCGATTTTTATACTTATTTGAATACAGTTATGACACCTACTCTCTGATGAGTTTTAAAATTTCTTATGTTTTGATGGTTATTCTTTATGGGCATATCATATTTTTGTATGTGAGCTTTTTCTTGATTAATTTAAATAGTGGTTTTTTTGTTGTTGTTTTGTCAATTTATTTTAAAAACCATCTTTTGGACTTATGTATTAATTACGCTATTTTCTTCAGTTTTCTAATTACTCCTTGCTTTTGTCTTTAATGATTGTATATCTGCTAATTTTTTAATTTTTGTTTTTTTCTAGCTTATTGAGTGGAAATCTGATTTATTGATATGCTTATATAATTATTCACACGCATCTGATTTGGTTGTATTCCACATACATGGATTTGTATCTATTGTAACTGGTTTTTAGCATATAATTAAGATTGATTCAAAAGTTATATAATGGCACTTATCTTTGAATTTCTAGCCTAAAAGTTTGGAAGTTTTTTTAAAAAAATTATTATTGGATTCCAGTTTATTTGATGTTACCAGACTTTTAACATTTATAAAATCTTATTAATTATATAATTTAGGTTTTCTATGATCTTTCTAATTTTTTTTAACATTGCATCTGCCTGAGACGGAAAAATGTGTTTTAAAGTTTCTCATTAAGTTTTGATTTCTTGTTCTCCATACATGTTTTTCTTATGAGAGCTATCACTGTTTTAATTGTATTCACAAGTATGAATAACTGGTATTCATGGTAAACTTTAGATTTCAGCCTTATTACATCACTTTTATATCTTTTTTTAATGCTTTCTAGTCTTAATTATACAATGTTGACAGATATCAATATTGTGATTTTTGTTTTGTTTTTATTTGTATTTACCTGTTATGGCTTGCTTATTTTTTAAATGTTTATGAATTTCTCTTTTTATTCCCAATGTGTAATGTTGAATTTTGCTTTGTTAGTCAACATGAAAATGTTTACACTTTCTCTTTAAAAGTGATTAAGCCTATTTACAAAATTTAGCTTTATTTCTCTCAAATTGTGGCATATAATGTGATGTGGGGTGTGTATGTGTGTTTGTGTGAGTGTATTTTATTTATATAGCCCTCCACTCTGTCATCTACCTCCTAATGTTCATTTTTGGTTTAACTGTTGCTATTGAAAAGTCTTTTTGTTTTTATTTTATGCTCATGATTACTGTTATATTCAATACTATTGAATAATAACTGTGGTTCTCTCTTTTGTGGGAGAGGGTGCTATATTCCTTGGGTTTTCTACTGTGAATAAGATTAGCTGATACTCTTTCTTATTAGCTAATAACCTCTCTTCCCCATCCCTCTTCCTCAGTAGCTAATTTCAAGTAATATCTTATTATTCCCAGTTATTTCCTGTAAAGTGATCTGGTGCTTATTTATGTTTTCATATACTCTTCCCAATACCCATTCCCTTATTAGGTTTACATCGTAAAAACATATAGCCATTAAATGTTCTGGATCCATTACAATTACAATTTAATTTTATTACTGTAGAATGTTACCCATTTAATGCTTGGTGCAGTCCTTATGCCAATATCACCACTGTCGTCTTTGTTGCCCCAGTTTGTTTTTTAGTAGATTGTTTGGCAATATTACAACAAACACATTTTCTAAGCTTTTGTGTGTTCAACAGTTTTTTTCTGTTTCCTTTATATGTGCAGATCCATCTGTGAGATATAAAATCTTTGACTCACATTTCTGGTCATTGAGTACATTAAATTGTATAATGTACTGTCTTATAGCACAAAACATTGCTGTAGAAATGTCTGAAGACAGTTATTTCCTCTCCTCAAGCTTAAATAATTTCACAAAAACATATCCTGACTTTGGTTTTTTTGGGTTGAAATTCTAAGAAATGCAGTATAACGTTTTAGTGTAAATTTTTCCACTAAATTGCCAGAAAGTTTTCTTAATTATAGCATTAAAATATATTTGTACATTTTCTAAATTTATTGCTTTATATCTTTCTTTCTTTTTTTTACTTTTATAAAAGCCTCCTCCTTTGCTTTTTCAGTTTCTTCTAAAGCATCTTCTGTGTTGAAATGATACTTGTATTTTAGTCTTCATTTCTTAATAAAATTAATTTTTTTTGGCTTTTTTAGCTTTCTTTTTAATCTTCCATTTCTCCTTTCACTTTTTGAGAATTTTTTTCTAATTCTGATTTGTTTTGTCTTTCTGTAGCTTCTGATTTTGTAAATCAAGTTTTATTAGAACATAGATATGCTCTCTGTTTTGGTACCAGTATCATGCTGTTTTGGTTACTGTAGCCCTGTAGTATAGTTTGAAGTCAGGTAGTGTGATGCCTCCAGCTTTGTTCTTTTGGCTTAGGATTGACTTGGCAATGTGGGCTCTTTTTTGGTTCCATATGAACTTTAAAGTAGTTTTTTCCAGTCCTGTGAAGAAAGTCATTGGTAGCTTGATGGGGATGGCATTGAATCTATAAATTACCTTGGGCAGTATGGCCATTTTGGAACAGAACAGAGCCCTCAGAAATGATACCACACATCTACAACCATCTGATCTTTGACAAACCTGACAAAAACAAGAAATGGGGAAAGGATTCCCTATTTAATAAATAGTGCTGGGAAAACTGGCTAGCCATATGTAGAAAGCTGAAACTGGATCCCTTCCTTACACTTTATACAAAAATTAATTCAAGATGGATCAAAGACTTAAATGTTAGACCTAAAACCGTAAAAAACCCTAGAAGAAAACCTAGGCAATACAATTCAGGACATAGGCATGGGCAAGGACTTCATATCTAAAACACCAAAAGCAATGGCAACAAAAGCCAAAATTGACAAATGGGATCTCACTAAACTAAAGAGCTTCTGCAGAGCAAAAGAAACTATCATCAGAGTGAATAGGCAACCTACAGAATGGGAGAAAATTTTTGCAATCTACTCATCTGACAAAGGGCTAATATCCAGAATCTACAATGAACTCAAACAAATTTACAAGAAAAAAACTAACAATCCCATCAAAAAGTGGGTGAAGGATATGAACAGACACTTCTCAAAAGAAGACATTTATGCAGCCAACAGACACATGAAAAAATGTTCATCATCACTGGCCATCAGAGAAATGCAAATCAAAACATAATGAGATACCATCTCACATTAGTTAGAATGGCAATCATTAAAAAGTCAGGAAACAACAGGTGCTGGACAGGATGTGGAGAAATAGGAACACTTTTACACTGTTGGTGGGACTGTAAACTAGTTTAACCATTGTGGAAGACAGTGTGGTGATTCCTCAAGGATCTAGAACTAGAAATACCATTTGACCCAGCCATCTCATTACTGGGTATATACCCAAAGGATTATAAATCATGTTGCTGTAAAGACACATGCACACCTATGTTTGTTGCAGCACTATTCACAATAGCAAAGACTTAGAACCAACCCATATATCCATCAACAATAGACTGGATTAAAAAAATGTAGCACATATACACCATGGAATACTATGCAGCCATAAAAAATGATGAGTTCATGTCCTTTGTAGGGACATGGATGAAGCTGTAAACCATCATTCTCATCAAACTATCGCAAGGACAAAAAACCAAGCACCACATGTTCTCAATCATAGGTGGGAATTGAATAATGAGAACACTTGGACACAGGAAGGGGAACATCACACACTGGGGCCTGTTATGGGGTGGGACGAGCGAAGAGAGATAGCATTAGGAGATATACCTAATGCTAAATGACGAGTTAATGAGTGCAGCACACCAATATGGCACATGTATACATATGTAACAAACCTGAAGTGCACATGTACCCTAGAACTTAAAGTATAAAAAGAAAAAAAAAAAGAACATAGCTACACTCATTTGTTTACATATTGTCTGACTGCTTTAAGCAGTTTAGTAATTTCAACAGAAATACCTTTTAATATTTTCTTTGATTATTGAATCTACCTTCTCCAAAAACGGTAGTGCCTATATGTTCCCTAACAAAATACTATGGACTATTTTTGAGCTTAGTTGTAGTGCCCTCCACAAATTCCAATTTCCCTTGTTTCTTTTTATTTTTTGTAACTTCTTTAAATTTTGTAAGTTGACAGATTATAATTGTATGTCTCAATATAACGGCATCTTTACTTCCTTCCTTGTATCCATGATTTTCTGAAGGTTCTTCCCACACTGATCCTGAGAATGTTCATATTGTCACTGTTTCTTTGGCCAGTGGGACATTAGCAAATACAATGTAAACAGAAATCTGAAAAATCATTACATACTGTTGCTTGCACTCTTGCTACTGAATGCCCTGTGGCACCACCAAACCAAACCTGAAGTCACCCCCTGAGATGCCCCATATCTCCAGCTGGGGTCTCAGAAACATTAGTGAGCCCATCCTAGGTCAGCCAGACCCAGCTGATCAAGCCCAGGATCATAAAACATGTTCATATTGGCTGTTTTCAGCCACTGAGTTTTGGTATGGTTTGAAACACAGCAAAGGCTAATTGGTACATCCACAAAGTCAGCTTTAATGTTCTCTGCCTCTACTCCTTTATGCAACTGGGAATAAATTTGCTAAAATTATAAGGCTCAAGAAGTAATATAGGAGGCCAGGCGCGGTGGCTCACGCTTGTAATCCCAGCACTTTGGGAGGCCGAGGCGGGCGGATCACGAGGTCAGGAGATCGAGACCACGGTGAAACCCCGTCTCTACTAAAAATATAAAAAAAATTAGCCGGGCGTGGTGGCGGGCGCCTGTAGTCCCAGCTACTCGGAGAGGCTGAGGCAGGAGAATGGCGAGAACCCGGGAGGCGGAGCTTGCAGTGAGCCGAGATCGCGCCACTGCACTCCAGCCTGGGTGACAGAGCGAGACTCCGTCTCCAAAAAAAAAAAAAAAAAAAAAAAAAAAAAAAAAAAAAAGAAGTAATATAGGTTAAAAGTAAATATGAGTCAGAGGAAAATTCTTCAAACTCTGTAGTAATATATTCTTAATTCTTTCATAAGAGAAGCTAGGAATTAGGAGTTTGAGGTAGAGAAGGATGATGTTTTACATGCCTAATTTTTGAGTTTAATTGCAAAGTCTTGGTAATTAAATCTTTTGGTTCTGAACCAGGGAGGCCTAATTTAGGGTTTCATGGGTTTCAAGAGACATAACAATCACGTGGAGAAGAATCAGGAAGATACAAAGATTTTCAGGCTAAATCAATGGGTAAAGAAACTTTTAGAATGAAATCTTAAAAAGCAGATGATTTTAAAACTTTAAGAAGATGAATTCAGTTGGTTATTAATAAACAAGTTAACACCAGAATCTAGGGCAAACAAATCTGGTGGCCTAGTGAAAAGTCCCTTGTCCTCACTGCCTGCATTTTTTTTTCCTTAAGAGAAAGATATTTATATAGGTACCATTACTAAAATCTTGAATAAAATGATCTTTCAGCAAATTACATTTCTAGCATTTCATTTCCTAGTGGTAATGCCACATAAAATGCAGATAAAAACATTAAATGTAGCTACCTGCTGCTGTAGCACTGGGCAAGATTCCATCCGTAGGCATTCTAATAGGCTCAAAATGAGGCTTTTCGTATTGCTGAACTGTACTGTACAATCACAGGATAATTTAGAACAAAAAGTAAAGGTCAGGCATTTAATGCTTCTATGAGTGACCTTTTCACTCCCAACCCTTTTGTACAAGCATCTGTATTAGCAAGTTTAGATGCGTCTTTTAAGGAAGTTGTACAATTCCCTCCAGGAGCTATGTTTCTGCTTTGAAAGGGCCTCCATGGGGAATGGAGTTTCACTGAAACATTTACAGTGAAGCAAAGTCCTCATTGTCCCCCTGAGAGATTCAATAAGAAAAGCTAAGTACAGTATGAGAGGCAGCAGTTTCCATGGTAAGTATTATTGTTCAGCATTCAGGTGCTTACTTGGATCCGAGGAGCTCAGCAAGAGTCTCTCCTTCTTCCTCCTCAGGAAGAATGTGGGGTCTGCCAAAGGTCAGCTGTATCACGAGCCTTGAGTTCATAATGTACTTAAGTGGCCATTATGCCTCTGTTATTAGATGACCTTCTGCTACAGAATGAAACTTCCTCTTTAACCCAAATTCCTAAGGTCACATGAAATAAAAATAGCAAGCTGTAATAGTGGCTGGAATAAGTACTTTTCACATAATGAATGTTCAATAAATGTTATTCGAATTAAATAAATCACTTATTTTATTTCAGCTAAAAACATGGGCACTAATACTTTGAAGAAAATAATGGGAGAAACTGCACTTTCCCTCAGTTCAAGATTCAGCAAATATTACTGAACACTCCCTGTGCCTCCTCCCAGCCCTGTGCAAACCACTGTGATGCTAAAAAGGCTCAGAACAGAGCCTCCTCCCTGCATTCCTCACAGCCAGACTTCTATGCACATGGTTCTTCCTCGCTCTCCAGCTTATCAAACACACAGGAAGTTTACTACAGTTCCTTTGTTAGAATTTTTGTTTGTTTATTTTTGTTTTTTTGTTGTTGTTGTTAAGATACATCAGTGACCTCTGCATTTTCATAAACAAAAGACACAATTGTGTTCTCAATTTAGTCTATTCGTCAGTAGCAATTGATATTAGTGACATTTTAGATCTTAAAACACCCACATCCTCTTTTAGTAGCCTTTTCCTCTTAGTCTCCTTGGGGTTTAAGGACAGGTCAGCTTCCCTCTCCATTAGTACTTTTCCCTAGGTGATTCCGTGGACTTTCATGGCTTATTACTGCAGAGTTTATGTTTCCAGCCCAGAAGCCACTTCTCAGTACACCTTTGTCCATCGATTCTTTCATCCATCCATCCATCCATCCACCCATCCATCCAGAAAATAGGATGGAAGCAGTATATATTTCTAAGTGTGTTAAATAAAAACATCAAGGTGCCTTCTGGAGTTGTCTCCAGAAGTTGGAGTCTCCAGGTGCCAGAAAGAGTTGAAACCAGAATGAGTTGAAGGAAGGTCACTCTGGGAATCATTACCAGGATTTAGGAAAGATGAGGCATATACTTTTCTCTTCATTATAGTTTTCTCCATTCCTGATAACTCTGAAAAGGCTACTCATGGACCATCTCATCAGTCAATATTGTTGGTTGTTAAAGAGATGCATTTCGAAGACCCTAAACCAGACCTGCAAAACCAAAACAGCTGGAGGTGGCCGGGCGTGGTGGCTCATGCCTGTAATCCCAGCACTTTGGAAGGCCAAGGTGGGCGGATCACGAGGTCAGGAGATCGAGACCATCCTGGCTAACATGGTGAAACCCCGTCTCTACTAAAAAGACAAAAAAAAATTAGCCAGGTGTGGTGGCGGCCGCCTGTAGTCCCAGCTACTCAGGAGGCTGAGGCAGGAGAATGGCATGAACCCAGGAGGCGGAGCTTGCAGTGAGCTGAGATGGCCCTACTGCACTCCAGCCTGGGCTACAGAGCGAGACTCCATCTAAAAAAACAAAAACAAAAAAACAGCTGGGGGTTATTGTCAAGCATGATAGAGTTTAGGCAGTATTGTTTTAAGGCTGTGAATCTGCTTTTAAATATCACTTTTCCCTCATTCATCTGTGTTGTGTGTTTTATTGTGTTTGTTTTTATATCTAGTCTTTAATTTGAACCTTGATTTTGTCATTTAGACAGGAGATAACTTGTTTTGTTGTGGGCTAAATATTATTTGGTACTTTTGTTGTTTCATGTTTAGATTCTTGTTGTATTGAACTATGTCAAGAATCTGAGACATTTCTATATTTCTATTTTAGCACTTTTAAAATAGACTTTGTTTTTGAGAGCAGTTTTAGGTTCACAACAAAATTGAACAGAAGGTCCAGGGATATCACACATACTCCCTCCCTTCACAAATACACAGCCTCTCCCATTTTTAAAATTTTAAATATTTAACATTTTAAACTACAGTCTGTATTCTTGAAATGATGCTGATTTTCTATCTGGCATAGATTTTACATTATATAATGTATATTGTATTTAAAAAATCTCTATTCCTTTATCATTTTAAGTAGTTTTTTTTCTATTACTCTACTACTCTTTAATATACCAAGGTATTAAAAGCATAGGAAAGTGTATTAAAATTCTTCATTACAATAAGTATGATTTTTTTCAATTTTGCCTTACAATTCTAGCCAGTTTTACTTTATATATTTCACCTTTATATTCTTGAGTGCAAAAAGGCTCATGACTATTATATCTTTTTTAGAGATTTTACCTTTCATGATTCTAAAATATCCTCTTTGTCCTTTTTAATGATTTTCACCTCAAAAGCTACTTTCTATGTTATAAATATAACTACACCTGCTTTCTGTTCTGTCGAGTTTTTATTAGACTAAAAATCTTCATTTAATTGTCTCTTTGGTTCAACCTTTATGTGCCATTTTGCTTCTAATGATTATTATAATAAGTGCAAAGATACATATTAATTCACAGAATATGAGAGTCTAAGTTATTTAAGGTACAGTTGTTTTTCTTTAATGACTGATTTATTTGTCATATTTTCAGTCAACATCTGTTTTTCTTTTCAATTGATTAATGTTCATTAATGTTTATTAGTGGCTTTTATGTTTCTACTTTGATAATTATTGGTTTTAATATGTTTATTCATTCTTTTTGTCTCTTGCATTTATTTACAATTTTTATAATTCGTTATCAAACAATGAATTAAACAATAACTTTTCGCCCCCTTTTTCTCCTATAAAGTATATAAAAGATGTATGTGGGATATTTGTGGTTAGTATTCAGCATTACCTCTCATCCGCTGAATGAGTTCTGGGATATATCTTCTGTAGTTATATTTTGTTTTTATTTTGGTCATCTTTATCGATGCTTTTCATAATGCTCTTTTTACATAAAAGCCTACTTTTATTTGGACAATGTAGTAGCCCCAGTAATTTATCTGAATGTACACATTAGAATATTTGTTTGCATTTTTCTAAATTATACTTATTCATCAAGCCTGTATAGTAGTGCTACTTGGTACAGTTGCTAGCATAGTCCCTCTCCTTGAACTGTGGATTCTTCTTCAGTATTCAGTGATGTTTTCTCATCTGATCCAATCAATAAGCTAAAGGGGCAAGAATACGCGAAGGCAGTATAACAAGGTGGTTCAGAGCTCTGACTCAAGGGCTAGAGCATCTGAGTTAGTATGTATAAAGTGCTCAAAATGGTACATACCAATACTTAAATAGATATTAACTACTATTATGTACTTTTGTTTGTAACAGCTTTATTGATATAAAATCAATATACTGTACAATTAATTGCTGAGTGGAAGAGTAACTCTATGTTTAAGTTTTTGAGGAACTGACAAACTATTTTCCAAAGTGGTTGCACCATTTTCTATTTGCACCAGCGTTGTATGAGGGTTCTAATTTTTCTACATTCTTGGCAACTCTTCTTACTGACTTTTTAATTATAGCGATTCCAGTGGGTTTGAATTTTAAAACTTAGGTTTTATTATTTGTTAGAGATGGTGAAGCCAACAGATCAGGAGACGACTGTCACATTTAAACAATGGTTTATTACTTACAATTCCCAAGAGGAGGCATGCAGGCCACACCAGGTCACATGGTGAAACACCAGAAGTGGTCAGAATACAGAAGGGGCAACAGAAAAGCTTGAAAAGTAGACATTATTGTGATTTCCACGGGAAAGGCAAGGCAAGCCAAGGTAAGCAGGCTTAGGATTGGCTAGTTTGAATAATTTTGGATGCCTCTCTCTGGAGTGTAGAGATTGTATCTAGTTGTCTGGTATCTGGTTCTGAGATAATCACCTTCTGCATTGTAATGGCCAGAATATCCCAGAACCAGAATGCCTCCTCCTATGAACTAGGAAGCAGGCCCTCTACCAGAAACCATATCTACCAGTGCCTTGATCTTGAGTGTCCAGCCTCCAGAACACTTATTGATAAGCTACCTAGTTTATGACATCTGTTTTGGCAGCCTGAAAAAACTAAAATACTGCTATATCATTTGTGTTTAGAATCATGCCTGACATAGAGAAAGTATTCACCAAGTTTTTATGAAAAAATGTGTATATCAGGGACAAGTAAATAAATACCATAACAAGTTGCTACTTAACACAGTATTGACTATGTTTTCTTGCTTTCTTACTTTCTGTATTCTTGATGCTCTGGCATCTGAGCTCTTGCTAATCCATGAGAGAGTTCTTTTCCAGGATGAGCGAATTCCTAGACATAGAAACCACACCCCCAGAAGCATTCCTTCCATCTGCAAATGTGGGCTCTGGACTGGTACATTTGCAGCTTCCTGGTTCATAGGTAGTGCCGCCTTACTGGATCCTCTCAGGATAAAAGGAGAGAATGAACTCCCTTAGGCCTATTTTTAAGGGCCTAATCCCATTCATGAGAGTTCTTCCCAAAAGCCTCATTTTCAAATACTTGGGCTTCACTGGCATTTCTGACAACATTGAAAGCCTTGGGGCATCGCTAGCAGGGTAATGAAGGTGGAGAAGAGAACAGGCCACTGGATTCAATCTCCAGCTCACCAATATTTAGAGGAGAAATAAGACATGAAGGAGACTGAGAAGAAACATTAACTGGTTCAAAACAATCAGAGACTGTGGTATCATCAATACGAAGAAAAAGATGTGTTCAAACCTGGTCCCTGGTCAAGTACATGAAATGGGATTTTGAAACCGAGTAAGGCAATAATGGAAATTTTTGGCTCATCTAAACTGTCCTGGGTCAAATGGGATTGCAAGTGCATAATGCGAAATACACTTTCACGTATTCAATACGAGTTATTAAATTATGCACACAGAATCAATTTTGAGTATTTGTATTTGTTTGGCTTTTGTTTTAGACTGAGAATGTTTTTTCTAATGATCAATCATGTTGAGCACACTTTCATATACCTGTTTGCCATTTGTGTATCTTGTTTTGAGAAATGTCTATTGAGATCTTTTGCCTATTTTAAATCAGATTATTAGATTTTTTAATAGAGTTGTTTAAGATCCTTATATATTAAATTCTATAGAAGGAAAATAAAAATAATGACTTAAGTGCCATAAGGGTTCCTCGGTGACATAATGATGTTTGGGCAGTAATTAGTTCTATAAAAAGGATCCAGGACTTATCAGAAAAGAAATTAGACATAATATTGCACAGAGTAAGAATGTCCGAGGAACTGTGATTCCACATCCCTATTTACACTCAGTTCACATGTCCTTTGTATACTGCTGTCTACTCCACGCCCACGTTTTCCCCACAACCTTTAACCTTGTGTCATTTCAAATGCCATGGACTCTGACACCAATGTCAGGTTAAATATATCCAGGAGTTATGGTTGAAGGGTTTTGTTGAATTATTTCAATTGATCTGCGTTACAAAATGCTCTGTGTGTATGAATCTTTGGCCTTTGAGATACTGATCCTGTTCCTAATTTTCATAGTTTGACTCCGACACCTACTCTTGACTTCTGGCAGGCCCTAGCCCTGAGGGAAAAGATGGTTTTGGAAATCTCTCTCCTTCTCTTGTCTTAAATATCCTAAGCATGGCAAAAACATGCTAAGATACACATAAATGCTTTGTAGAAATTGAGAAATGTTAAAATTTTGTGTTTGCAAGAACAAAAATCATTTTCAAGTAAACAGTTAATCTTGTTTATATTTTTGTTAATGTAATGTTAAATAAGGTGTCATTATTAATGTTATTATCAAATATTACCAACAAATTCTTCCAAACTTTATAAGAATAAATAATACAGGCCAGGAGCGGTGGCTCATTCCTGTAATCCCAGCACTTTGGGAGGCCAAGGCGGGCGGATCACCTTAGGTCAGGAGTTCCAGACCAGCCTGCTCAACATGGCGAAACCCTGTCTCTACCAAAAGTCCAAAAAATTAGCTGGGCATGGTGGTGGGTGCCTATAATCCCAGCTACTTGGGAAGCTGAGGCAGGGGAATTGCTTGAACCCGAGAGGCGACCAGAGTGAAACTCCATCAAAGGAAAAAAAAAAAGAAGAAGAAATAGCAAAATAAAAAATAGTTTAGAATATAAACATGCAGAGTTTCCAAATTTATTTTAATGTGTTGTTGTAACCTCCATAACAAATCTAACGAGGAAATCTTTTACCACAAATATAAACCAATCCAATTTTTGGACAGGATAAAATACAACAGGTTGAATTCAATACTAACTCATCATGACCAAGTACCATTCAAGCCAACATTGTAAATAGAGATCACTACTAGGAAAGCTGACATTTTATCACATGAGTATGCCAAATAGTTACTAATAATAGCAATTGCTACCTGTACTTTGAGTGGGACATTCTTCTCACATTGAATTGCATAATTATCCGAGTTTATCTTTGCTATCACTCTTAACAGCAGAGAGAAGTTAAGTAATTCGTACATCACAGAAAATGCTGTTCGTGGGGTAATAATCCAGGTAGTTTGAGTCTACACTAGCAATGCCGCTCACAGTGAAATCACTTGTAATCTCCTTTATAACTTTTAACAATATAACTCTGTCTATGAAATTCTTACTAATGCACCTATCAACCCATCGTCTAGGTTTTGAGCCCCACATGCATTAGATATTTTTCTGTATACCTTTTTAACAAACCTGCACTTTCTGCACATGTATCCCAGAACTTAAAGTAAAATTTAAAAAAAAGAATAGAACGAATATCCATATCCGATTAAATATTTAGTTTCATGATATTCTCTTGTTGTTATAAAAAATTTATTACTAATGGAATAGCACATGTGATAAACAAAATTTAATACTACCACCAATGGAATGAAAATAAGGAACATAACTATGTGAACTCCTACCTATCTTGAGTCTTCAACGTCGTCCTGGAAATCCCAGTCAATTAAGTGAAACACAAAAATGTGATTGAAAAAAGGATCTATCGTATATTTAGCTTAAACTAAGGATTAAAATAAATTTTAGATGCATTAATGAATAAAAGTGGAAAATAAAGAGAAACACTTATTTGATACAAGAGGGAAAGGATTTACTAAACATGAAAGAATGGAAATAATATCAACATAATTAATTATATATTTTAACGTAGTCTGTTAAATGACATCAAAAACAAAATCAAATATTAAATAACAAAATCAAATATTAAGTAACAAAATCAAATATTAAATAAATCAACTTACATAAATTGACAAAATAAAGAGGGATATTGTAAATTCCTAAACAGCTTATACAAACGGATAAATAAATGACACCTTCATTATTAGAGATGAACAAAACAATAAACACACATTTTTCAAAAAAGGAAATAGTAGGGTTTTGTGTACAAAAATGTTTAGCTTTATCATCAACTGAAAAAAAAAGTTTTGCAGAATGTCCCCACTTTTTAGCTGTCAACTTTGTCCCCACCATCAACTGAAAAAAAAAAAAGTTTTGCAGAATGATACCATTTTTTAGCTGTCAATTTTGTCCCCTCATCCCAAAATAAATCCAGTTTTCACAAAATTGTATGGCAATAATTACTTTCATAAATAATTGGTCGGGGACTAAAAAAATAAACTTTCTGAAAGGCAGTTTACCAATAATAATTAAACATTGTTTCTTTTTTTACTTCTTTGACTTCAATTCAACTTCTAGAATACAAATATCACTGGGCTCAGTGGCTCATGCCTGTAATCCCAACACTTTGGGAGGTCAAGGCAGGAGGACTGCTTGGGCCCAGGAGTTGGAGACCAACCTGGATAACATAGTGAGATTCTGTCTCTAATTAAGAAAAAAAAAATAACAGGATATGGAACAATGTGCCTGTCCCAACTACTCGGGAGGCTGAGGTGGGAGGATCCCTTGAGCCCGGGAGGTCAAGGCTGCAGTGAGCCATGATAACCCCACTGCACTCCAGCCTGAGTGACAGAGCAAGACCCTATATATAATCCAGAAAATATAATACTAGGCATTTGACATAATACTTAAAATACTTAACAATGCTGCTATTCAAGGTGCCTCATAGGAAAGGTTAGTTTAATAAATTATTCCACAATAGCTGGTGTAGCACGTGTCATATTTATCCATTTTTAAATATTTGGTCTATTTGCATTTTCTGATATTTATAACATAAAGTAAATTAACGTAAAAAATCAAGAATCCCTTCATATGTGCATCTACATAGCACACATTTAGTATATGTAATAAATAAATAAAAACAAAATGAAATTGAACTGAAATTGCTAACAATGCTTATTTATGATGCTGTTTAAATCTTTTTTATAGGTAATATAATTAAAAGAAATGAAAACACCAATGAACACATTAAAACCATTTATTCTTGCTACCAAAAGAAAGAAAAATTAAGACAACCATGATAAAGCTTTTTGAAACAAGCCCAATCGTCCCATAGAACTGATATTCATGGCCTCTTTTGAATAAACGTAGAAATTTACCCTCCTAGTCTTGAAACTTGAGAAAGTTACATTTGTCTTATCTAAATTCCTTTCTCAGGAAACCAGTCATCAGGCTTCCCAGATGGCATCAAGGAGCTGACACTTAGCAGGTCACCACATCTGGACAAAGAGACGCCAGACCCCTTCAACTGTCTTGATTGTCTCACTGACCACCAGCTGCCTGTGGACCAACTCCTTTTCCTTACCCCTCCCTCATTCCTGTTTTCCCACACATAGTAACGTTTCTTCTCTCATATACAACTCCCTTATTTTAGTTGCTGAGGGAGATGGATTTGAGACTGATCTCCCATCTGCTCTACTGCAGCACCTGATTAAACCCTTCGTCCCTGGAAATACTCATTGTCTTGGTGATTTGGTTTTCTGTGCAGTGAGCACCAGGACCGAAACCAAACCTCTGGCATTTCGGTAACATTTTCACCAACATTATTAGCATTTTAGGGATGTATAGATATACATATATATATATACACACACACACACACGTATATATACACACATATACATATATATGTATATGTGTGTATACATACACACGATTTATATTATATAAATTATACATTATATTATATAGTCTCCTGAACTATATATTACATATAAATATGTAATTTATAATAAAAAATATTAGTTTTGTATGTACATATAGACATGCCCACATATATATGTAAATTTATACACACACACTAAAAATCTGTATTATTCAGTACATAATATACAATAATTAATGTGTGGGTATATATACATATACAATAAGGCAAGGATGCTCTGGATGACATTTTAGCAATGCTTCCACAGAACTCTGACAAAATGTAATATCACTGACCCAGTAATATTATTTACAAAGATCTTTTTCTCCTAACTGATGATGTCAACTAAGACTTACGTCAAGTTTGATCATAGATGAAAGATGGAAAACACATGAAGTTGCCACATATTTTGCCCAGGTTTTAATCATGGCTCAACATTTTGTTAGTTCTGTTGCGCACACCACTTCACAGGGTCCTCAGATTCCACATAATTAAAATGGGAAAGCAAATAGTGCTGAGGCTGAGGAAAAATGCCTATCATAGGGTTTCCATAGCCATCAGCATGGAGCCCATGCAGGTTTTGGGGTGGCTACTCCTGTGCTTACTACTGTTGCTGAGGAAGCATTATAAACAACCTAACTGCTTAATAATATGAAACAGTTAAATAAATTTATGTAAAATATTTACATGAGGAAACCCTAATGATACGTCAGTATTTTTATATATATATAAATACATATATATACACATATAGATATATATACACATATAGATATATATATACATATACAGATATATATATACAGATATATGTGTGTGTGTATATGTATATACATATACACACACACACACACACACACGTAAAAGCCAAAGTACTAAATAGTGATTATTTGGAAGTGATGAGATTATTAGTGATTATTGTATGTTTCTTTAAACTTCCCTGTATGCTCTACAATGAGTAATATTAAATGAATTGTAGAAAAAGAATAAGCCTTGTTATTTCTTCATGCTTACTTTTATACCTCCAACTCTAATATAATTGCTTTCATTTTTATGTGTTGCCTAACAATATTTAATCTATGTTACCACACGTTTTATGTAGATACAGTTAAAATATACATACACTTTTGTGTTCTTTTTTAAAATTTTATGCATTTAAGTTTTTCCATGTTACCTTTCAATCTTCATTTATTTTTATTTTTTTTGTTCAAAATTATTATTTTTTTTTAACAAAAGAAGAGGTTTATTGGACTTACAAATTCTGTGTGGCTGGGGAGGCCTTACAATCATGGTGGAAGGTGAAAGGCATGTCTCACATGGTGGCATATAAGAAGAGAGAGCTTGTGGAGGGAGACTCCCGTTTTTACAACCATCAGATCTCATGATATGTATTCACTATCATGAGAACAGCATGGGAAGGACCTGCCCCCATGATTCAGTTACCTCCCACAACATGTGGGAATTCTTTATATATATATATATATATATATATATATATATATATATATATATATATCTTTATATATATCTTTATATATATATATCTTTATATATATATCTTTTATATATATATCTTTATATATATATCTTTTATATATATATCTTTATATATATATATCTTTATATATGTATATATCTTTATATATGTATCTTTATATATCTTTATATATATATCTTTATATATATATATTTTATTATACTTTAAGTTCTAGGGTACATACTACCATCAATCTTTATGTTCATCATTTTAATGACTACACAGTGCAACCTTGAATTAATACAGAATATTTATTTAACTTATGTAATGCTATAGGTTCACCTGTTTTCCCCATCATGTTTCTGCCTTAAAAATTAAACTGCTAGGAAAATGTATGTTTTAAAAATGTATTTTACTTTGTCCAGATTCTTTCCTTACAATACGTGTCCAGCAGTAGGTGAGTGATGTTAAATGTGAAGAACATTTTCTTCTGACTTCCATTACCTATCATAATACTCTCATATCTAAGAAAATTGCTCTGATGCACCACATTCCTGGCAATACAAAACTGTATTCACCTCTCTAAAGCCTTACCAAGGCTAAGTACCATAGACTTTTTTTAAAAACACACATTAACATATGCTGCATTGACAACATAAGAATTGCCTTAATAACAAAAATATTACCCTAATATTGCTTTAATTGTATTGAATATTTGACCACACTTCTCACTCTAATATACTCTTATTGGAATTTTTTTTAAACTATTTGTTAACTTTTCATTTTAAAGTCATCTATAATTTGGATCCTGATTTAAAAAATGATAAAAATAATTTTTAAAACATTTTATTATAGACTAATATAAAATGATATTAGAAAATGATATTTAATTATGTCAGGCAAAATAATGTCATTGTGGTTTCCTAAGAAATAGTCCATGCTTTTAAAGGATTTTTATAGAAACATCTAGGAGTGAGTGAGGCTTTTGGTCTGTGCTTTAAATGCTTCCACAAATTAAAAATTGCAGAAAAGAAGAAAAGCAACACAAGAAATAAAGCAAAATTGCCAAAATCATAACACTTATTTTATATCCAATTGGTGAGTTCATGGGGATTTATTATATCACTTTCTTTACTCCTGTATATTTGCCAATATTTACATATATTTTTAAATACACTAAAAATGTATAAATATTTGAGAAGACTTTTAAAACATATTTTATATAGGTGTAAACCCTTTGTCATATTTTTTGGATAAAGACACGGACATATATTCTTTCTTTCAGATTTGGAGACCTGATATGTTAAATACCGTGTTTTAATTTTTTCACGAAAAACTGATAATAAGGCTTACGGTCCTTGAGTAATATCTTTCTTTACTTTTTCTAAGAGGGTGAGCAGGCATCTCAGCAGTAACCTTTCCACAGTAAACATGTTTGTCTCTCTGTCATTAACATTCAGTTTCTCTGTTTGTGATTCTGACAGCTCAGAGGATTAAATTCTCCATGTATTGATTTTGATGTGCTCCTTGTCATGTTTTGATCAAAAGAAACATCATTTTCCTTCTGCAGTGATAAGGTACAGTAGGTAGACTTCATAATCTTTCACAAAAGCCACTTCCAAAGTGTTTCCCCTTTCCTGACAGCCACATATGTGTTATTTCTCCTTTTGAATTATAAATTAAGGTGCTGCCATTTATTAGAGATGAAGATGATAATGTTTTTCCTTTGGGTAGAAAAGGCCAAATAGATTCCCGAACCCCAAACTCAAAGACAGTTCCATGGGCAACAATTTAAGCATAGCTATTCAGAACCAAATTTTAATTGACTGTTTTTTAAAGAGTCATCTACGGACTCAATTAATAGGTAGAGAATCAAATACACTATTTTGGTGTTTAGATAAATGTGTAATTGAACTCCTTCAGTGGAGAAGGAAAAAAACTGGCATTTGAGGCCTGTGCCCTAAGTCACAAGCATTAACTTTGTAACTTGGACTTGAGCATTAGGTAATGAAGAAAGAACCAAGAGATCATCCATTGTTGCACAGCTGAGTGACGGGTCTGTGTTCTGAAGCTCTCTCCTGTCTCACCCCAGACTCTACTGAGCAATTTTCCTTTGTAATGAGGAGGATCTGGGTGGTGATCCCCAAACTCATTCCTGGTGGGAAGGAAAATTTTACTTTTCTACCCACTAAGAATTTTCAGCTGGGCTTGAGAATTAAACTGATATAAAGGAGATTAACAGGAAAAAAAGCATACAGATGAAGTTTTACATGACATGGAAGCCCTTTTAAGGAAATGAAGACCCAAACGAGTGGCAAAACCTAAATGCTTTAATATTAAGTTGGATAGGGAGCAACAACTGTGTGAAAATAACTAAACCATGTGGGGAGGCTGAGGGAAGGTAATTCTTTTAACAAGTTTCGTTTGTACAGAATTCTTTTCGTTTCAACTTCCCGTTGCTGATGATAAGAACATTAGTCTCTTTTTATGTATGCATAGCATTCCATGGTATATATGTACCATATTTTCTTTATCCAACCTGTCTTTGATGGGCACTTAAGTTGATTCTGTGTCTTTGCTATTGTTAATAATGCTGCAATGAGCAAGAATTAGATTATGTCTTTTTCAGGAACATGAATGGAGCTGGAGGGCATTATCCTTAGCAAACTAACAGAGGAACAGTAAATCAAATACCACATGTTCTCACTTTTAAGTGGCAGCTAAATGATGAAAACACATGGACACAAAGAAGGTAACAACAGACACTGGTGGGGTCTACTTCGGGGTAGAGAGTGGGAGGAAAGAGAGGGGGAACAGAAAAGAAACTATTGGCTACTAGGCTTAACACCTGGGTCATGAAATATCTGTACAACAAACCCTCGTGACATTTGTTTACCTATATAACTAACTTCACATGTACCCCCAAACCTAAAATGGTTTTTTTTAAGAGAATTACTCTGTTTCTGGTATTGGGATGATGTCTTTCATATGGGAGTTTTATCTCCTGCTTTCAGGAAGAAAAAGCAGAAGGTCAGATCACCTTTCTTGCACCTGCTATATTTTTAAGTGCCTTTAGTTCAAAATAATCCTTGAACAAAAGTAGTATATTTGGGATAGCATATTCTGCCACCCTTCACTCTCTTTGGAATCTATGGCCCAAGTAAATGACTGCATTTAAAGGCCTTAAATATGAATGCAAATGCACCTAGAAGGGAAGTTAATCCGTTCTAACTTGTTAAATATAAGCAGAAGAAATGACATGACAATATCCTATTTTCCACACAGCAAACCCTAAATATAAAAGACAATGCTCAAGTGGATTCCTCACTCTTTTGTTTCATTTCAAAGGGGAAAAGAGGACTTTGGAAACTTTGTATGAAGATTCTCACCATATCTTCACAGTAATAAATATTCCTGTTTCCTCGCCTTTAAAATGGTATAGATACTTCTATGGTACCATTTTAGGGAGACAGATGGTACCCCTAAAATGTATATTTTGTAATTCTATCCCATAATGTTATGATATTAGTAGGTAGGGACTTTGAGACATAATTAAATAATGATGGCAGAGCCCTTATAAAAAGTATTAATGTCCTTATTAGGAGAGGCACCAGAGCGTTGACTTGCCCCTTCTACCATGTGAGGACACAGAGAAGGTGCCATCTAGGAGCCAGGAAACAGCCAATCACCAGACACCAAATCTGCTGGTACCTGAAACTTGACTTCTCAGCCTCCTGAACTGTGGGAAATAAATTTCTGTTATTTGTAAGTTATCCACTGTATGACATTTTGTTATAGCATCATGAACACACTAAGAGAGAGATCTTCCCTGCCAAACTTCCAGTATTGTTAGAAGACTCAAAATAAAACAGGAAATTAGATGTTAAAATCTGTGCAAAACATTAGGCCACTTAGAAGTAGATTATACTTCTGCGTTTAATGCTGAATTTTGGCCCAATTAATTTTTAACAATTGCACTGTTTCAATCCTCATAATATTTCTGGTTCCAATATTGCCTTATATGATATTTGTTACATATTCAGTGAATTTTGGGAGTAAGAGATAGAGAATCCTCCTTAGTTGGGATTGAGATATTCTTAATTATGCCCTGAGCCTTACACCCCTATGAAAAGATTAGTGTGTGGGAAGACAGAGGGTTCTATCCTAAGCAGACAAGCCAACAAATGATGCTTTGACAAGTTGCCACTCATGTGATTGAATGTGGATTTCATTAGCCAGACCTATTGTGCCAAAAATAATGTAATTCTTTTCTGGACCCTAAAGTGCTTCTCATTTTCAGGGGATTCTTGCATTTTTTGAACTGTCCCTGAATGCTCGTTAATTTTGGTGTGAGGTAAATGTCAGCTTAAAACTAAAGGTGACCTAAATGCCAAGGCACCCTAAGACTATTGAAATAAAGAGTGCTCATGAATTAATGAGCCTAATGGACACTCATTCTGTATGCAGAACCTGAGGCTGCAGCTCCCTTTTCCCTCATTCACAGGCTCAAGAAACCCAGGCATTCCTTAGCCACCAGGTCACAGGGTGCAAGAGAGAGCTATTTGGTTATGAGTTACAAAACGAGTTGGCATTATTATTTTAAATGTTAATCATGCACATCAAAAGCACTTGGGCCACTTCCCAAAATAATGTAATTCTTGCACAAGGGGAGGCAGTGGCTGCGGTGGGAAGAAAGCAGAAATGGCCACGGGAGTACTGAGCCGCCTGTATCACCTTGGTTACTAACCTGTGCTTAGAAAATACAACTGGATCCTCTAGCGTTTTCTCAACCCTTTGCCTCCCCTTGCAAAAACAAATAAGTACATAAATGAAATGAAGTGTTTAAAAAGAAATTGAAGAATCTTTTGTCTCAAACCCTCATGCATTCATTGCCCTTAAGATATCACAATGAAAACTATACATCACCCTCAGAATAACACCTAAAGACAGCTAGCTTTGTTTTTGCATTGAGTTTAGATTTCTTTGGTAGTTATCTACATATGCATAAACATGTACCAGTCTTTTTATTTGCAAATTAATGGTTAGCAATAATGGTGCAGTGAGAGCGCCAAAGGTCTACAATTTAGCTCATGTACACAGCAACGCTCTCTTCGCTCTGCTCTGGAATTTTGAAAGTTACTTAGCTATTTTTAGTTCTACTTTAATAAAATATGTAACTTTGAATAACATACTGTAGCTTCAATTTTCTATATCCTCGCAATATTTATTCCTTGTTTTTAGAGTCAGCACTGAGACTGTCAGTTTTCTGTAGGTCCCTTTCCTGCCCACCCTGGCTCCTAATGTTTCTCATTTGTGCCGTAACTTACATATCATCAAGATGCATGAAGGAAGAGGCCAAAAGTTCATATTCTGCTCTATAATCGTAATTAAGTCACCCATTGTTTTACCTACATGCTTATTCTAAAGCTTATAATCTGATAAGCAATATTTATATTCATATAATTTTGACTTTGCAGATATTCTTCACTGGAATGCTACAAAGTTAATACTTCCTCTGTCTAATGACCTAATCTGATTACAACGACACCACTCATACCAATACGGTGTCCAGGAGAAGTCTCCTGTGTGCATTCCTCACTTCTCAAATTTCTGCCACATTTTAGTTTGCTTCACATTTCGAACCTGAATTTCCCTGGAAAACCTGATTTTCTTGCCTTTTTCTTGATGGGAGGGGAAATAAATGCTGGTTTCATCACCTACCTAGTTTTGCCTTCTTATCCATTTTCCCTGTTGCTGGCATCCTCCCTTTCTATTCTAAAAGATGTCCTCTCCTTGAGTGCCATTGGCTTGCTGTGCTTCTTTCAATCACCTTGAATTGTTAGCCTATTGCATTGCTGTTTTCCTGACGTCAGTTTCATTATTCTCCTAGGTTTGCTCTATTCTATCTAATGCTCCATAATTTTCTCTCCCCTGGTGTTTTCTATTTGATTTTTTTCCTCAATTAACATTGTCAGAAAGCAACCTATATTTCAGACTACTTTCATATTTGACTTTTTTCTCACACATGAGATTGCTCCTTAGTTCGTTGCAGGTTGCCAGGGAGACCCCCTTGGCTCTTTGAAATCTTCTATCTTCTCTGCATCACTCTGGCCAAAGACAAATTTAATGCCAATCTCATTTGTGTTGCTTTGGAGGAAACTGGTTATATATTCTTATCTCTCAAAGCTTTCAGAATGCTGTCTTTATCACTGGTGTTCTTAAATTTGGAGAAGATAATGAGTAGGTGCTTGACTTTTAAAAATTCTTTGTGTTAAAAGTTTGCTAGGTCAATTCACATTTAAGCTTCACGGTTTTTTTAGATTTTGGAGAATTCCTTTTTTCAAATTTCATTCTCCATCTCTCGATATTTTTAAACTTTTCTCTTTTTTTTGGGAACTCCTGTTAGCTATATGTGAGCTTCCTAAAATTGATCCTCCATACCACAAGTCTTTTAGCTCATGTTTTCCACTCTCTTCATTGTGGTTTTCCATATGAAAGATTTATTAATCTTTATGTTTTATTTCATCTACTTAAATTTTAATTTCCCAGCCTGGGAAACATGGTGAGACATTTAATTTCTACAAAACTAAAAAATCATCTGGGTCTGGTAGTGCATACCTGTGGTCTCAGCTACTCCCGAGGCTGAAGTGGGAGGACTGCTTGAGCCCAGGAGGTAGAGGTTGCAGTAAGCTGTGATCATGCCACTGCACCCCAGCTTCAGCAACAGAGCAAAATTCCATCTCAAAAAAAGTTTTACAAAAGGTTAATTTCTGTTGCCATTTATTTGCAGTCTTGTTTCTTGAGAGTTCTTTTTGTATAATATCTTGTGTTTGTTTTATGCATCATCTAATTGAACCTTTTTGAACACAAAAAGTTATAATTAGCCTGCGTGTCATAGCTCACGCCTGTAATCCCAGCACTTTGGGAGGCTAAGGCAGGAGGATCACTTGAGGTTAGGAGTTCAAAACCAGCCTGGCCAACATGGTGAAACCCCCATCTCTATTAAAAATAAAAAAAAAAAATAGCTGGGAGTGGTGGTGCATACCTGTAGTCCCAGTCCCAGCTACTTGAGAAGCTGAGGCAGGAGAATTGCTTGAAACCAGGAGATGGAGGTTGCAGTGAGCCGAGGCCATGCCACTGCACTCCAGCCTAGGTGACACAGTGAGGCTCCATCTCAAAAAAAATTGCAAACATTTTATCATATGATTTTCTATTTATTGATTGAGATTTTGATGATTTTCTTTGATACACTAGATGTGAGGTGGCTCTCAAGTTTTCTAATGTAGGTGTTAATACAACATCAAATGATTGTGGATGAGCGCTGTTATTTTGGTCTTAGCACTCTACTGACAAGCTTCACTTCAAGCTATGGAAAAGAGACCTTGATTGTGGCTTAGATTGGTTCCTGTATTACATGCTTTAGTGGCATTCAGAGAGTTCATTTACATGCGTTGAAAATACTAGCCCCTCTGTTTTTGTTTTTGTTTTTTTCCTGGGAGTGAATGTCTATCTTTGTTTACAGAGAAGAATAATGTGATTTCATTTTTTGATATTAAGATCTTCAAAGTTACCCCACCTTAACAAATCCTAATTGGTCACTATTATTTCTGTGAGGCCTATGTTTGCCAAAACTAGAATCTCCCTTCCAGATTCTGTTTAAAGTTTCACTCATTTCTGCTTTAATTACCATAAAAATATTCGATTAGGTTGGTGCAAAAGTAATTGCAGTTTTTGTCCCTGAAATGAATGGCAAAACCACAATTACTTTTGTACCAACCTAAGAGAATGCAATGCCATCCAGTTTTTCGTGCACTTTTTGTTTTCCAGAGAGTTCTAGACATCACTTTTCTGCTGATGTCCAGGTTTATTTTCCTTGCTTTTATGGTTATACCACGGTTTGTCTTTTTATCATGATTGTGTTAAGATAATAGCAGAAACGTAAGGCAGATATGGGAACTGTTTGATGTCTTGTTCCAGGAAGTCTTCACTCATATCTGAGCAATTCTTCTGGCTGTAGTGTGAATATGAAAAAGAATGAGCAAAAGAGGAGCCGTGGGAACAGGGATTATCTAGAAGTAAAATATAGCAGCTGTGGCAGTGGTCATGGAAAGTGGGGAGATGGAAGAGCTTTCTGTGAGGTGTTGCCACAGGGCTCAGCAGCTACTACCCACCCCACATTTTCTGTCTATGAATTGAGGTTATTCTTCTGATGTTATATCTTTTCTAGACCCGTCTTTTTGTGTCTCTGACTTACTCTCTCACACATGTATTTCCCCCACATTTCAACCTGTGGCTCCATCACCCATTTAAATCATATCCCTGTGTCTTGGGGCTTGACTCATCACCCATGGCTTGAACAGTGACGCCACATTCTTTGGAGTATGGGAAATAGCTTATCTCCCTAATGGAGACTTGTATTTTTGTTTCTTTCCCAAAATCCAACTTACACCTTCATTGCCCAGAAATAAGAATTCTGACATAGAACAGGCTGCTATGAATTGCTAGAGTCTTCCTACGCATTTCTGAAAGGGCAGCTGGAACATCACAGCCCTTAGGAATTTGTATTTTGAGTCCTGTGTCCTCCTGGGAGGATCATGGCCACTTTCTCTTCCCCTTACATGATGGATTCACCACACTCTGCCTGCCACTTTATCTAATCTGCCCTTTGTTGCACAACCTTGTACCGTTTCTCTATTTCACCTACTGTCTTGTTTTTAATCTTCATCTGTCTTCATGGATCTAAGTTTGTCTCCCTTTCCTTGGCTTTCTCTCAGCAACAACCTGTATGGCAGATTTCAATCTCTTTTCAATTTCTGTTACTACAAGGGCTTGTTCCAGTGGTGACTATCAGTGCATTAACCTCTCTTGAGCCTCACCTCATCCTGGGGGAATGAAGGGCAGGATGGAGGGCAAAGAAGGAGCTGGCTTTCAAACAGTCCCAGACCGTTATTTGAGAACTGAGAGCTCAACCAGTAAATGAGCTTAGACTCCTTCATCTATTTTTTTTTTTCTGGACTGTTGAAATGATCTTAACTTGTCTCCCTGGCTCCAGTTGCATCCTTATGCCAAACTTGCACCAGAATTATTGTTGTCAAACAGCAAACCAATTATGTTTTGATGTTATGTTATTACAAATTCATCAAAAATTGTAGCCGCTGCTTAAGAGATTCTTTTGCATAAAGAGATAAGTCTTTCCCCACAGATATTGAGGGAACTAAAGAAAGCAGGCAGGTTTATCGGTCAAAGAGTGGAAATGGTGGGAGTGGATGCCAAGGAGTGTCAGAGCAGCATCAGGCAACCAGGCGATGTGGTGGAGTAGTGTGGAGGGCCATGTGCTTCCTTCCCTCCACAATGTCTTCAATGAGGTTAATTAACAGAGTGCATTCTGAATAGGACTTGATGTGCTCTAGGAAACAGAGGAGGAGAGATTTTAGTGTTTGGCTCTGATGTGATTCAGAAGCAAGAATGCTGCATAGATTCGGGCGCAGAAACTAGGAAGTCAGAGGGCTATAAGGTGTAAATGTAAAACTGATGGGAAAAGTTCTGAGCTTATTGAAGAATTGAAATTGAAGGTTAGAACAATCAGACCCTACATTACTAAAGAGCAGGAGTTCCTATATCACTCATGTATCACCTACTCTCGCCTCTGCCTCCTTTAGGGATCCTGTCCATAGCATCCATGTGCAATGGGGGAAAATGGACATTGAAGTCCAAAGAAGCTAACCTCAAATACACTTCCCCTTATACTCTGTGAGACTTTAAACAAATACTTTTACTTCTCTGTGCTCCAGTATATTCATCCATAAAATAAAGATCATATTATCTATCATGCACTGTGACTACGGATATTACTTGAGATAAATTTAAAACTCCTGATATCACTATACCTGATTAGAGTTATGTTGCTTTTATCAATTTTACTCAACTTGTATCTTTCTAATTATTAAGATTCTTCTTATTTCCTCAGGAGCTAGGCAGTTTTGTTCACCAACGAGTTTTTCTTACGCCAAGCCAATATCAGTACCCCTGCAACTTTTGCTCAGTAGTTCTACAGTAGCTTCCAGAACAATTGAAAGGGGAACGAGTCATCAAAAGTCAGTTGCTTGAACTAGGTCAACATTTATGTGGTCCAGAGGAGACATTAAACTTGAATAACCCACAGATTTCTATTCTCATAGAGAGCATTTTCCTCTGAGAATTCATACTAGGTGGGTAGAAATCTTTTTCTCTGGCAGCCAATAAAAATGAGGACAGCAACGAGGATGTAGCTAGATAACCATATCCTACTGTTATAGGGAATTATTTTAATTGTTCTTCATGATAACAGACAGACCATACCCACAATGGGCTACACAAACAATTTCATAGCCTCTTCGAAGTAATTAGAACAGATCATCCTGGTCTCCTGCAACCTTTTGGGAAGCTCTCTAAGGCTTTCTCCAAACCTTGAAGACAGCTGGGTCAATGTTGTCTTCAATCTAAACAGTGTTCTGCTTCTCTGTGTGTGTGCAAGTGGCAGCAGGATTCTCTTTGTTAAGCCTCATCGTGAGGCAGCCATATTTGACAGTTGGTGTCTCAAGATGGATGTGTTTTATCAAGCGCCTTAAGCTTTGTGCCTTCAAGATCACTCAGTGAATTTAAGGGAAAACATGCATTACAGAGGTAATTTTACACTTGCCATGCTTAATAATCTTTAATGGTGTACGATCACATTTGTTCTTACTTTCATATCAGCAGACAAACTATGGGGAATACTAAGTAGTTAGACTTACCATTATTATTGCAATCCATCTGATTCTTTTCCTTGTAAATGAATCTTTAATTAGTTAACACTGTGCTCATGCTTGCACACTGCAGCTCTTTAATACAAAGTTCCTGAAATTTAAAATAAACACTCATCTCTGTCTTTCTCTTGCCTCTCTGTAGTATAATAGCGGTGTGCCTTACTTGCTGCAAAGATTACTTTTGGTCATGATGATCAACAAGAGTCAAGCATTTAACTTTTTCAATATCAGACTATTGAATACCATGAAATGCATGTGAGTAAGCTATTATGGAGCACATTGACTTTAGCAGAGGCAACTCTGATGGTATCTTTATGATTTGTCCTTCTACCTGCCACATTATCATCAGGTCTCTACACATAGGATGCCTATAAGTAGCCAGAAAGCGACTCAGCATGTGCACACTGGCCATAAGGTAATGCATATTTACATGGCACCATGTGGAGTTAGAATTCCAAAACAAGGCATTAATTCAGCCATTATTGCAAAATAATTTTTCCCTTTAATGTAGAAGGATGAAGAAGAAAAGGACATGACCAAGTAATCTGTTGGTTTGTCTGAGAAGGAAGATATACCAGATGGCTGGAATTCATGGCAGTGGGAAAGAGGAGTGAGGCAGGTGGCACAGCAGAAATAACACAAGATTTGTGAGGTTTACACTGTAGGCCTCAGTGTCTTTCTTTCTGTCTTAGCTAAGAGAGAAAAAAAAAGATGAAGATTATGATGATAGTGGTGAGAGTAAAATAGTAGCAGCAAGAATAATGTCTAATGGAATGAGACTTAGATATAAATAATTAAATTTCCTAAGATACAATTCAGTCAGAGGAGGATCTTTATATTAAAATCCAGTCAGCCTGACTTCTGTCTTCAGAAATGAGCATTTCATAAAGACCTAACCCCTATGTCAGGGCACAGGGTTAGAATCTCAGAGATTTCAAGGCCAAGGAGGATGACATAGCACGTTTCATGTCAAGCTTTTGAAAAAAAAAAACAAACACATATTTATGTGGCAGGTTCTAAACTGAGCAAAGTGGAAGATGTGAAAAACTGGTCCCTGATCGAGAACACCAGCAAGTGATAGAAGGTTGGGTATGTGCATACGTAGGTGACAATCATGAAACATTAATTATAAGAGCTCAAATTCTAAGATTTACCTGTCATATTATAAATAACTTTTGAGTAGCTGAGGATGAGTTTTAAAGTTTGGAAGAAGGAATAAACAATCATGATGTATTTGTGGGGACCTGTGCTCTTCCGATTTTCTCCTAAAGGCATAGATATACGTGTGTGTGGGCATGTGTGTGTGTGTGTGTGTGTGTGTGTAAATGTGCATATACATGTTTTTTTCCCAGAATCATTATCATTGTCTGTCTCTAGGCTTTCCCTAGTTGAGTTGAATAAAACTTTCCTTAAGCAAACTTTTAATGAGAAATAGTAAATAAAATACTGACTAAATAAATACATATCCACAATACAAAGAGTGAATTAAATATCTGACTTGTGCTCACATTTTAAATGATTTAAATGTAAAAACAGGAAAGAGTTATGTATTCATTCATTCAAGATATATAGCTAGAGTGCCAACTCTACCATGTGCTATTCTGACAAGGCAAGCAAGGCATTGCCGGCTGAGGGGGGAGGGCTGAGGGAGTGGGGTTTCCACATGGCTTGTATTGTGGAGGCCAGAGAAGGGCCCATGGCCCATGATGATTCATAATCTTGCCAGTCACACAAGGCCTGGCCCTTAGCAAAATAGTCCTCTCTACATATTGCAAAGAGTGTCCACACAAAAGACAAGTTTTCTTGTGTGCATCACATATGATTTTGGTTTGATTTGTCTTTCTGTCAAATAGACAAATAAGATAGCAAAACTTCTAGCTTTGATATCTATTAGTGAATTTCTAATCTGTACCTTTAGAAAGTGAAGGGCTGTAACAGTACAACTCTTCTTGCTGGTGTGAAAAATACTAGGCCTTACCTGAATGCTAACATTTGAATGGGAATACAGTAGAAAGGAGGAAACAAGAAAATCACCAAATAAAATCTCTAATATGGGGTCACCATGGAGAACATAGATGACAAGAAACATGGCAAAAGCAATTTACAGATTCAATGCTATTCCTATCAAACTACCAGTATCATTCTTCACAAAATTGGGAAAAAAAAATTCTAAAATTCATGTGGCACCAAAAAAAAGCCCAAATCACCAAGGCAACCTAAGCATAAACTATCCAACTTAAAAGTATACTACAAGGCTATAGCAACCAAAATAACATGGTACTGGTACAAAACCAGGCACATAGACTAAGGGAACAGAATAGAAACCGCAGGAATAAAGCCGCACACCTACAACCATCTGATCTTCAGCAAGGCCAACAAAAACAGGCAATGGGTAAAGGACTCTTTATTCAGTAAATGGTGCTGAGATAACAGGCCAGTCATATGCAGAAAAATGAAACTAGACATTTACTTTTCACCATGCATAAGAAGTAACACAAGATGAATTAAAGATTTAAATATAAGACCTTAAAATATAAAAGCCCTAGAAGAAAAGCTAGGAAATACCTTTCTCTACATCAGCCTTGGCAAAGAATTTAAGGCTAAGTCTCCAAAAGCAATTGCAACAAAAACAAAAATTGACAAGTGGACCCTAACTAAAGAGATTCTTAACAGTAAAAGAAACCAGAAACAGAGTAAACAGACAACATACGGAATGGGAGAAAATATTCACAAACTATGCATCTGAAAAAGGTCTAAGATCCAGAATCTACAAGGAACTTAAACAAATCAACAAGCACAAAAGCAACACCAATAAAAGGTGGGTAAATCTATGAACAGACCCTTCTCAAAGAAGACATACAAGCAGCCAACAAACATTGACAAAAATGCTCATCATCACTAATGAAATGCAAATCAAAACCACAATGAAACACCATCTCACAGCAGTCAGAATGGCTATTTTTAAAAGTCAAAAAACAACAGATGCTGGCAAGGCTGTGGAAAAAGTGGAACACTTATACATTGTTGGTGGAAATGTAAATTAGTTCAGCTACTGTGGAAAGCAGTTTGGAGATTTTTCAAAGAACTTAAAATAAAACTACCATTTGACCTAGCAATCTTATTACTGGGCATATACCCAAAGTAGTATAGATAATTATACCAAAAAGACACATGCACTCATATTTTCATCACTATCCATAATGGCAAAGACATGGAATCAACGTAGTTGCCCATCCATGGCGGACTGAATAACAAAAAATGTGAGGTATAAATACCATGGAATTGGCTGGATCATCATGGAAGACAGGAGGCAGGACTTGATTGCAGCTCCGATTTGGACGGACAGAGCAGCGTTCAGAGGCTCACATTGTGAATTTTAGCTCCAGATCGACTGCAAGAACAAACTAGCAATCCCGAGAGGACCCACAGATCCTCTGAAAGAAGCGGACTGCTCCTGCAGGACGTGGGAGATGCCCCAAATACTCAGCTGCAGCAAGACTTGGCCAAGGAGAGTCTGAGCTCAGACACGCCTAGCTCTGTCCCTGCCCAATGGTCCTTCCCTATCCACCCTGTTAGCTGAACGTAAAGGTCATATAATCTTGGTAGTGCTAGGGCCCCGCCCACCACCAGTTTCTCTCCATACTACCATAGCTGATGCTTTATGGAAAGCACCACCTCCCAGCAGAAGGCCAACCAGCACCAAAATACAGCATTAAACCACCAAAGCTAAGAAACCTCACGGAGTCCATTGCACCCCCTGCCACATCCATTGGAACAGGCACTGCTATCCACAGCTGATAGACCCATAGATAGTTCACATCACAGGACTCTGTGCAGACAACCCCCAGTACCAGCCTGGGGCCAGGTAAACTTGCTGGGCGGCTAGACCCAGAAGAGAGGCAACAATCATTGCAGTTCAGCTCATAGGAAGCCACATCCATAGGAAAAGGGGGAGAGTACTACATCAAAGGAACACCCCATGGGACAAAAGAATCTGAACAACAGCCTCCAGCCCTAGACCTTCCCTCTGACAGAGCCTACCCTAATGAGAAGGAACCAGAAACCAACTCAAGTAGTACGACAAAACAAGGCTCTTTAACACCCCACGAAAATCACACTAGTTCAACAGCAATGGATCCAAACCAAGAAGAAATCCCTGATCTACCCAAAAAAGAATTCATGAGGTTAGTTATTAAGCTAATCAGGGAGGCACCAGGGAAAGGCGAAGCCCAATGCAAGGAAATTCAAAAACAATATAAGAAGTGAAGGGAGAAATATTCAAGGAAATAGTTTAAAGAAAAAACAATTCAAAATTCAGGAAACATTGGACACACTTACAGAAATGCAAAATGCTCTGGAAAGTCTCAGCAATGGAATTGAAAAAGTAAAAGAAAGAAATTGAGAGCTTGAAGACAAGGTCTTTGAATTAACCCAATCTATCAAAAACAAAGAGAAAAAAATAAGAAAATATGAACAAAGCCTCCAAGATATCTGGGATTATGTTAAACAACCAACCCTGAGAATAATTGGTGTTCCTGGGGAATAAGAGAATTCTAAAAGCTTAGAAAACATATTTGGGAGAATAATCAAAGAAAACTTCCCTGGCCTTGCTAGAGACCTAGACAACCAAACTTACGAAGCACAAAGGACATCTGAGAAATTCATTGCAAAAAGATCATCTCCTAGGCACATCGTCATCAGGTTATTCAAAGTTAAGACAAGGGAAAGAATCTTAAAAGCTGTGAGACAGAAGCACCAGGCCACCTGTAAGGAAAAGCTATCAGATTATCAGCAGATTTCTCAGCAGAAACCTTATAAGCTAGAAGGGATTGGGGTCCTATCTTCAGCCTCCTTAAACAAAACAAATTATCAGGCAAGAATTTTGTATCCAGCAAAACTAAGCATCATATATGAAGGAAAGATACAGTCTTTTTTAGACAAACAAATGCTGAGAGAATTTACCACTGCCAAGCCACCACTATAAGAACTGCTAAAAGGAGCTCTAAATCTTGAGCCAAATCCTGGAAACACATCAAAACAGAACATCTTTAAAGCGTAAATCAAACAGGACCTATGAAACAAAAATACAAGATAAAAAACAACAAAAAACAAAGTACACGGACAATAAATAGCACAATGAACGCAATGGTAACACTGAATGTAAATGGCCTAAATGCTCCACTTAAAAGATACAGAACCACAGGATGGATAAGAGTTCACCAAGCAACCATCTGCTGCCTTCAGGGGACTCACCTAACATATAAGGACTCACATATACTTAAAGTAAAGTGGTGGAAAAAGACATTTCATGCAAATGGACACCAAAAGCGAGCAGGGGTGGCTATTATCTCAGACAAAACAGGCTTTAAAACAATAGCAGTGAAAAGAGACAAAGAGGGACATTATAATGGTAAAAGGCCTGGTCAAACGGGAAAATATCACAATCCTAAACACATTCACCTAACACTGGTGCCCCCAAATTTATGAAACAATTACTAATAGACCTAAGAAATGAGATAATGGGGGACTTCCATACTCCACTGACAGCACTAGACAGGTCATTAGGTCATCAAGAGAGAAAGTCAACAAAGAAACAATGGATTTAAACTATACCTTGGAACAAATGGACTTAACAGATATATACAGAACATTCCATCCAAAAACCACAGAATACACATTCTATTCAACACCACATGGAACTTTCTCCAAGATAGACCATATGATAGCCTATAAAACTAGCCTCAATAAATTTAAAAAAATTGAAATTATATCAAGCACTCTGTCACACCATAGTGGAATAAAACTGGAAACCAAATCCAAAAGGAACCTTCACAATCATGCAAATACATGGAAATTAAGTAACCTGCTCCTGAATGAGCATGGAGTCAAAAACAAAGTCAAGATGGAAATTAAAAAATATTTTGAACTGAATGACAATAATGACACAACTTATCAAACCCTCTGGGATACAGCAAAGGTGATGCTAAAAGGAAAGTTCATAGCCCTAAACACCTACATCAAAAATACCGAAAGGGAACAAACTGACATTCTAAGGTTATACCTCAAGGAACTAGAGAAACAAGAACAAACCAAACCCAATCCCAACAGAAGAAAGGAAATAACCAAGATCAGAGCAGAACTAAATGAAATTGAAACCAAAAAATAATACAAAAGATAAATGAAACAAAAAGCTGGTTCTTTGAAAAGATAAATAAAATTGACAGACCATTAGCAAGGTTACCAAGAAAAGAAGAGAGAAAATCCAAATCACCTCATTGAGAAATGAAAAAGGAGATATTACAACAGACACCACTGAAATACAGAAGATCATTCAAGGCTACTATCAACACCTTTACACACATAAACTAGAAAACCTGGAAGAGATGGAGAAATGCCTGGAAAAACACAACCCTCCTAGCTTAAATCAGGAAGAATTAGATACCCCGAACGGACCAAAAACAAGTAGCAAGATTGAAGTGGTAATTAAAAAATTACCACCATAGAAGTCCAGGACCAGATGGATTCACAGCAGAATTCTACCAGACATTCAAAGAAGAATTGGTACCGATCCTACTGACACTATTCCACAAGATAGAGAAAGAAGGAACCCTCCCTAATTCATACTACGAAGCCAGCATCACCCTAATACCAAATCCAGATTTTAAAAAAGGACATTTTAATAGCAGTTCCAAAAAAGGGAAAATCCAAATAAGTAACAAGTACATGGAGTTTTTTTTTAAAAAATCAACTAAGAATGAGAGAAAATTCGCTGATATGATGAGATGCCACATTATTGCAATCAGATTAGTGAGAATTATAAAGACCACTGTTGCTAGAGTCTGTGAGGATAGGGAGAACTGGGAACAGCTGTGCAAAGCTGGTGGGAGAGAAATTTGATACTGCCATTCAAGAGCACATTTTGTCAGTTATGCTCATAACCTATGGCCCAACAATTCCACTTCCGAAAATAAATCACAATTATGCACTGGAAGTTTATAATGGAACCTGAACAAAAGTATTTATTAAAGCATTATGTTTACGGAGAGCTGAAGGCAATGTTGAGACTGGATGTATGGTCGTTACAAGGAATACTGTGAATGATCATGTAGCATTTAGAAGCAAAAATCTAAACTTACATAACGTGACATTTATTTTCCTTAAACAGAATGATGGATGAAAAATTGACAAATAGAAGATGTCCTTCAATATCATTGAGATAAGTTAATAATAAATGCAAAAAACAACATTATTTATTTTACAAGTGATGGATATGTCCACAGGCTTATGTTAAACACATTAAGTGCCAGTGAAATAGCGGAGGAATAGGGATGGAGACTAAGGTAAACGAGAGAAAATTCAAGAAAGTCATGTGATATGGACACAAGGTGATTGTGTACCATGAACTGAGAAATGCCATGCAGCCTGAGAGGATGAAGAGAAAGAGCTGGCGTTAAACTCATAAATATCATGAGGTAAATGAGCACAGCACCATGATCATTAGGGACTTTTAACATTTACTACGAGACACACAGGGACACAAGGCACTTCATCTGTATTGCACATAGCTTCAGCCACCACCCAGCCAGGGGTAATTAAAGCTAAGTCCACAGCAGCCACAGTTCCAGTTCCCATATTATTGCTCCATCTACACAGCAGTAGGACTGCTTTGCTCCTGCACTCATGCTGAGTCTCGTGCTGACCCAGTTACTCTCTGCCTCTGCGTCTGCTACACCTGCTGCTACCGACTCTCTGGTGAGTGCCTCCGATTCAAAATCCCTAAGAGACAATCTAACTGGTGTGACCCATCGCCCTGAACTATCTAAGCCTACATGGAGCGTTTTTCTTTTAACTAGTGACTACATAAACTGCTGAGCACGCTCCAGGTGGCGCCTTTCAGGTAAGTCCTGCTTTCCTGGGCAAATTTCGTATGACAGCATCATCTCTTCTGGATGTCCTATGCCTTGAACTCATTGGGCACATCTGAGGGGTCATCATTACTTCACTGCTGCAATGTGACTACACTTGTGTGATGCTTGTTCATTGCTGCATTATCTGCAGTCATTGTGGCCAGTTTGTGCTGGTGGCAGAGTAAAAATCTTATGTCTTGAAGTTGCCTATCAGATATGGATGGCAATGCTCTTGTGCTTGCTAAAAGCCCTTTTTTACAGCCATAAAAGGTGGTTATGCTTGTAATTCAGAGTAAAATGGTTATGTATTTTAAAAAGGCTTGACAAATCCTTACTTGTGTTTCCCTGTGAACTGGCTGGACCTCACTCTCGGTAGGGAGAATTAACATTTACTACCCCATTCTCCCATGAGGAACTGAATAGACTCAGGAAACCTTGCTCACTTAACATCTTCCAGCCTGCTATAAGTTGATATGATTTTCCAAGAATGTGGTCTTTGTATTATTTTATTAAGCAAAGACTTATTCCAAATATTTATGTCTGAGTAATAATTTTATCAAATCTCCCACCTAGTCCTTGGGGGGTACCCCAGCACATGGAACATATATTCATCTTAGCTGAAAGGAGGGCTCTATGCATGGCAGACACTCAGAGTGGCCACAGATTCCCTCCAAAAAAAACAAAACAAACAAAAAAAAACTCAACAATTCTACTATCTAAAATAATAATATGTAGAATTATATAAACATAAATGCATCCTTTGGACATTATTTATAATATATTTCTAGCTGAGGTAGAGTTGCAAGGACCACATTTGCCCTCCCATCTTAACAACAAATATCGAGGAAATATATGAAACTTGGTTTCAAAGACATTGGATATCAGGCAATGAAAGATAATGATCACAAAGAGATAAGAAGCAAATCATGAAAACGTTCTGATTGCCCTTTCTTAGTGCCTTTGGAGGGTCCCTGTACTGTGGCAGAGCGAGGGGTGACCCAGGCAGACCTCAGAGGTCACCCTGAGTTGAGGAGACAGAGCAGGTCTAGGAGATGAAATTGGCTATAGTGTGTAGGACAGACAGGAGAAAGATGTACAGAATAAGAACTCTGAACAGCTGCAGAGGGGCTGCATTGAGTATTCCACAGAGAACTGATGGATGCACATGTGTGAGGAAACTGCCTAGAGTGGGAAAGAGCCAGCTGAGGGAATCACAGGGAGTAGGGCCCGGTGCTCACTCACACAGGCATGGGAATAGCACCTGTTCCCATCAGGCTGAGGGAATATTGTACAATTCATACCCAGGGTACTACAAAGCAGGATGGGAATAGGGAGATAGATGCAAGCCAGCCTGGGAGCAAAGTTAAGGAGACACTCACTTTTGAGTTCATATAAGTGAGGACTGGCACATCAGAGCAAGTGCCTCCTTAAATACAGCAGCCTACTGCCCCCCTCTCAAGTAGGCATTTCTGCCCAGGCAGGACTTACAGGAGCCCAAGCAGGAGCACCTTGCATCTGCACCCTAGATGCCTCACTTGTCTTACCCTAATCCTAGCTCCACTTAGAAGATAGGAATAACTTGTCACAGGGTATCCACAGCTATGATGCCTTTATAAAAAGAAACCTTAAAAGAAGATCCAGAAAAATCAACCTGTTTTCAAATGATTTAACTGTATCCCAGTTCAAAACTAAATGATATTTAAACAAATGCAAAAATAGCCAGTACCTACCCAAAAATATGAAGTTCTCTATGTCTGGCAATGCAAAGAAGTAGGAAAAATATAACCCATATTAAGGAGCAAAACCAACCCAGAATTGACACAGACGTTAAAATAACTACAGAAAGACATTAAAGCGAGTATTATAATTGCATTACATACGTACAAAATTAACTGGAAGCATGGAAGTTGTAAAAAAACAACCCAGGGCAATAATATAAACTACAAAGAAAAGAAGCACAGGGAGAAAAAAATGAATGAAAAGCAACTCATTGAGTTGTGGAACAAACTATGGGGGAAAAAGAGGCAGAAAAAAATAAAGAAATGATAGCTGAAAAATTCCCAGATTTGATGAAAACTGTAAGCCTAAGACTCAATAAGCTAAATGAACTCCAATTACAAGAAATATGAGCAAAACCACACCAAGACACATTATAATCAGACTGCTCAGAAAACATGACGAGGGGAAAATTGTAAAAGAGGTGAAAGGGACACATGACATACGGAAGGAAAAGTGGAAATGAAAGGGGCTTTTTAGTCGGAAACCATGGCAGTAAGAAGACATTTGGGCAGTATCTTTTAACTACTTAATAAAATAGTAAACCAGAGTTGTATACAAGAAGCATTTTCAAAAATAGATGTGAAATAAACTGTTTCAGATGCACAAAACATGAAAGAATTCATTACCACAAACTTGTACTAAAATAAGTATTTTAAAAATCACTTTTATGGCAAATAAGTTCTGTACATGCAAAGATGTTCAACAATATTATTCATCAGGGAAATGCAGATTACAACCCCAGTGAGATACTGCTACAGACCTACTGGAATGGTTAAAATTAGAAAATTTGATCACATCAAGTTTGTCAAGCATGCAGCACTCATACACCACTGGTAGAAAAATGGTACAGTCACTTTGGGATACAGGTTGTCTCTAAAAGATCAAACATACACCTACCATATGATCTGGCCATTCTACTCCTAGGTATTTACCTAAGAGAAAAGAGACGAAACATACATCCATACAAACACTTGTGCACAGAGAGTCACAGCAACTGTATTTTTAATAGGCCCAAACTGGAAAATAACCAATGTACTTCAACAAGGGAAGGCATAAAGAAAATGTAGCATGTACACATAAAGGGATACTATTCAGCAGTAAAAATAAGTGAACAACTGCTACACTCAATCACATAGATGAATATCAAAATACTCATCCCAGTGAAAGAAGCCAGGTAATAGCAAGTACATACTGTACTATTCTGTGTCTATAATACTTTACAAGATTAAAACTATTCTTAATTGACAGAAAGGAGATCAGTGGCTCTTGAGGGAGGGGTGCTCAGAGAAGGGCAGGAGAAATTAGCAAGACTCATGAGGAAACATCTAAGGGTAAGGTACATGTTTATTATCTTGAGTGTAGTAGCACCTTCACGTGTTGGTACATGTATCTAAATTTACCATCTTGTATGCTTTATACATGTGCAGCTTATAGTATGTTAATTATATTTCAATAAAGATGCTAAAATATCATTATAATTATGAAATTCCAGTAACAATTTTAATGTGAAGCAGCAGCAGAGTGGTTATATTTAGCATGGTACCATTTGTATACTGCAATATTATGCAATAGTTAAAAACAATGTTTTGGAATTAAAGTTGTTGATGTTGAATAATGTTTATAATATATGAAGTTAAAAAGCAAGTTGACTAATTTAATATCATTTGGTCACATTATAATATCATGTATCCATTGAAACAAATTAAAATAAACACTAAAAACAGTTGTTTTTGAATTCAAGTATTCTGAGTATCTTTTTAAAATAATTTTCTGCATTTTATCATTCTGTTAAAATGAATCCTTGTATGATAAAATATTTTCACAAAACATTACTGATATGAAAAAGTATTATTTTTAAACAAGAATATCAGATATGTATCGTAAGATACAAACAAAATCAAAAGTTTCATTCATGGACTCCCCTAGTACATAGTTCTCCTCTTAATAAGCACACGGTAATTCGCCCACTTTACAGAGATGAAAGTTAAACCCCATGGAGACAAATCACTTGCTTAGTGCCACACTATTTTTAAGTGTCGCCAACATGGGCAGGTTGACAGAACTCGGTCCCTCTATCTTTAGTGTAATGCATCTTCCATGATAACAAAGAAGTCCAGTGCAAGCTAAACTTTCTTTTCATCCATCAGTCTTTAGGCCTTCCTTAGAAAGCCATCTTCTATCTGAAAAACTTCCTCAGAGAGACAATCAAAGGAGTTATCTAGGAGCCCCTTCAATCTAGTCTAAATAATACAAACCAGCATGAACAATTACCCCTATTTGACCAAGAATATCGGTTCCTTTCATTCAAAGTCATTTTTCATACAATATCTTTTTTTTTTTTTTTTACCATTTGTACCAAGCAATGAAATACTTTCAGAGGGTATAGTGAGGGAGAAAGAGATGCTAACCACCTTTGAGGATAGTTCAGTTCTCTTGCTCTGCACTCCACCCATGTCCTTTGGAAGAAGCAATTTCATAGTGTTGACCCTTGTGCGACATCCATGTACTGTTCTCTGATCAGGAGTAAAGTGGCTTAAAAGATTGAAATGAACTGATGGTCATTACGTCTGTCAATACTGAAAAGTGTGGGATCACTGCATGACAGATAGGTGCATTTACTAGATGAAATGTTTAATGGCTATTATTTTATTGTTTTTCTGGCTCAGAGCCAGAGATAAACTTAACATACTGGTCATGCTGTCCTTCACAATGTCCTGTCAAGTTTCCACTCCACATGTGCTTCATAACAGGAGACTATATACCAATTAAACCCTTTGCAATGATTTCCTGAGGAAACAAAGGGTTTTTAATATTCTACATATGGAAAATATCGTCATCATACATAAGTCTTAGAATACAGACTCACATAATATTTTAAAATTGTTTACATCGTTTCTCTGACAAAGGATGAAATCAAGATGCTTGTTCAACATCACACAAAAACCTATTGTCAGAAGCAAGGGCAGAACTTAGGTCTTTTGAGTTCTGATTCTCCAAAGTGTCTCTGAAACAATTTTATCTGATGTTAACAATGAATGTGTGCATAAAAGATTTACCAGTTTTTTTCAGACAAAATGAAGAGTTGACTTTACCTCATGTTGAATATTTTGCTAAATCAACTAGCTTATACTTTCTGTAGTTTTCAGAATGTTTGATTTTGTTTAAGACATAACAAGCATAATAAATTAATTAACATTGATCTGTATTTTAGGGAGAGGTACACTTTTACATACAGATTAAAAACATATTATTAACACACATAAAATTATTTTTAATACATACTATTAATAGCAATAATAAAAAGTGACTACTACTTTGTTTTTCATAGCCAAGTCAAAAGCTATTACTAATTCATCCAGCTGGCAACATTCCTCTCATTATGTCATGAAATGTCATGATTCATAAATGTCCTCCAATTGATACCATGTGCTGTATATATACTAGCATTAACTTAATTGAATTACATTATTGGCTTACCTTGAGAATTATTATATGAACTGGCCTCTATTATTTTATTTACTTTTAGGGGCTTTATTGATGATAATATTTAAAATGTTAGTCTTTTTTTCAAAGAAGACATGATGTAAATATCTCTTAGGTATCATGAGTAGGAAGAGTTATGTTGCCAGCCATTAGTTTGTCTTTATTTTTTATTCATGTTTTGATCTTCTTTCACTCTTTATAGTGGGTTCAGGAAAGTTCAGTTTACCTTTAACTGGCATATATATGCGTTTCACATATTATCCTTAGCCTTGGATTCTCTACTTATTTTATCTTTGCCCATATTTCCTCAGTTATTTTCAGTCAATACCATCATATATTTTTTACTTCATCTAAGGTCTAAAACATAATTTTTAGAACATAATCCCTTATGTAAGTTAAGTTGAAAAGCACATTTATTTATATTCTGATATAAGTAAACATCGTCGATAGAGAATTTTTGGTTAAATGCAGTGAACTGAATAAATACATTGATCTCACTTTCTTCAGAAAACTCACTAAAATTGTAGCAAAAGAACAAAAAATATATACATTCACATAGGCTAAGAGGATAGGATAGGTGACAACTGAGGAATGATATTCTCACTTTTTTGGAAAATGTAAAAGAAAGGTGGTGGGTAAATAGTGTAGCAGAACAGAATGCAAAAGAGAAACATGGAACTTTCCAGAACAAACTTTTTGAAGCCACAGGAGCCAGAGACTCTAGGAAGTTAGGCAGGCATGGCTGAGGATAAGACTGAAAAGGAGGGATGATTTAAAGTCTGAATAAAAACAGTTAGAACCTTAGGTCTCATGTTCCCACCATAGCTGAGAACAAAGGTTTATTCTCTAGAGACCCTTAACCAGGGAAAATGTGGACTCTGAGACTCCTAGCACCATAGGGGAGTTGCTCAAAACGCTTATAGAGAAACCCATCCATCAACAAGCCCCTCCCGTCTCATAGAAGTTCCCATCTGATTATAGAGTTTTGCTCTTGATTCAGGATGGACAAACACACGAGGAAAATTTCTAATGATGAAAGCAGAAAGAAAAAACAGAACTCTGAAAAAGCAAATGCAATGCAGAGATCCAAAAAATAAAATTTCAAGATTAGTTTATAAGATCAGCAAAATAATATATTGCATCTATGTTCTGTTTATCTATTACTATATAACATACTGCCCAGAATTTGGTGGTTTAAAATAATTATTATTATCCTTTGTTGTTCTAGGAGTTGGTTGTACAGTTCTTGTTTAAAGTCACTCACACGTTGCAGTCAGATGGCGATTGGGTTTGGAAGCGTCTTAAGGCGTCCTCACTGACACTGTGATCTGGTGACTCCTCTTGCTGTGCGACCTCTCCACATTACCCTGGGCTTCCTGTTGTCTGCAGTCTCAGGGTAGTCAGACTTATACTATGCCGACTTCATGCAGAAGACATGCTCTAAGAAATAGAAAAATTCCTATCTCCGAGGACCTTGGCTTAGAAACTGGCACAATGTTTCTTCTACCAAACTGTATGGGTCAAAGCCATCTCGAGGAACAACACATTAGCAGTGTGTCTTATATCCCCCACCCACAGAAGGCCACCAAAACATGGCACTTTCTGTGACCCAACCCAGCAACAAATGATGGTCCAGGCAGGTTTATCCATCCCTATGCCCTTGCTGCCCACCCCCACACATCCAATGTAACAACTGTCTCTCTGACACCATCAGGTGACACCAACACCACTAGCAAGGAAAGATTGATTGGGAGTCCTACTCATAATAAGCAGCAGGAAAGCATTCTCATTCACTGAGATTCCCTGTCCTGCTGAGAGAGGAGGCGGAAAAGTGAAACGGCAAATAGGATCCAAAGTACAGCAAGCAGCCTAGCTAGGCAAGCCCCTTTGTCTCTACCTAGAGAAACTGAAGCAGTGGGAGGGAGATGAGAGGAGTCAGGGAATGACAGCTCTAGGGAACATCCCAGCATCAGGAAACATCCTTCCCCTATAGAGAGACACCTGGTGGTACAACCTGGGGAGACCACTTCCACTCCCACAGGCCACACAAGTAGGGAGCAGTGGGAGCCTCAGAGGCGCCCAGTGAACCAACTACATGAAAACAATGTCTCAAAGGCTTCAAAGATTCATTGGTCACTGGAACTACAGCCCAAAAAAGCAGGTTAAAACCAACAATCAACAGGTTTGTTGCCAGCAAACCTGTTCTCAATGGTTGGCTGCAGGAAATTCTTCAAAAAAGTAACCTAAATGGTGCAATTGCCTGATAACATAACAGATCTAAATAACCTCCAGATGATAGAAACATTAAATAGCTTGATTTTGAGAGTTATTTCTGAATGTGTACATATATTAAAACATTATACCTTTATACTTCAATAAATGTGCTAAAATATCACTGTAATTATGAAAATCTGGTAACGATTTTAATGTCAAGCAACAGCAGAGTGGTTATATGTAGCAGGGTACCATTTGTATACTGAAATGTTATGCAATAATTAAAAACAATGTTTTGGAATTAAATTTGTTGATGTTGAATAATGTTCACAATATATTGTTAAGTTAAAAAGCAAGTTGACTAATTCAATACCATTTGGTAACAGAATAAAGTATGTACACATTGAAATATATTTTAAAAATTAAACATTAAAAATAGTTATTATACATGTATATAATTTTTATTTCTCACTTACAGCTCAAAAAAGGAAAATAAATTAATAAACGCACCCAGAGTCTACTAACATAATAGACAAAGTATCCAGGATATAAGAAAAAAATAAAATTACCCAATGTACCAAGAACCAGGAAAATCACTACTTGAATGAAACAAAGCCTATTGAGAAAGTCAGTGAGATGAATCAGATGTTGGGATTATCTGACAAATATTTTGAAAGCCGTTAGAGAGAAATGGCACAGATAGGGGAACACTCTCTCGACTGAAAGCAGATTTCTCAACAAAAACCATGGAGTCATAAGTAACTGGCACAATATTTTTCAAGTGCTGAAAGAGAAGACATAGATTTCTTTATGTAGTGAAACTATCCTTCAGGAATGGAGAAATAAAAGCGTTCTCAGATGAAGGAAGAGTAAAAGGTTTGTTGCCAGCAAACCTGTCCTCAATGGTTGGCTGCAGGAAGTTCTTCAAAAAAGAAAAAAGTGGGTGCTGGGGGGTGGGGAGGGGTGGAATTGATAAGAGAAAGAATCTTGAAGCATCTGGAATGAAGAAGGAAAGACAGAAAACAAAAATATGGGGACACACAATAGACTATCCCTTCCCCCTTGAGTTTAAAAAATCATATTTGACCACTGAAACTAAAATAATATTATTTGATTAAAAATATATTTAAAAGAGGAGAAGCTAAAGGGACCTAAATGGAAGTAAAATTTCCGCACTTCACTCGAAGTAGTAAAATGTAGATGGCAGTAGACTCTTGTCAGGGTAACATGTTGATAGGAGGGGACTGTTATGTTCTATTTGTTGTATATTGCTGTATGTGGAGAAACTGCTACTGAACTATACAAAAAGATACATAGGAAAACATTATATATAGGTCAAGAGTAACCCACACAAAGACCACAAAAGAAAAATCAGGGGAAGCAAAGAAAATATGATAATAAAATGGAAAACTTAAGCATTAACATAGTGATACGACCTTTCATACAAATGTTCTAAATACACTAATTGAAAGAGCAGAAATTTCGCTCACTAGTATAAATATTGTAAGCCAAAAATAAAAATCCTATGCCTCTAATCAACTGAGTGGACCCCCTCTTGGCCAAGCGAACCACAGGGAGACCTGAAAAACTGAATTCTCAGTCACAGCAGGAAGAGAGGTTGGACGCGCCTCATTATACCTTCTCCGTTTTGGAATTTAGGCACAACTGACTAGCATTAAAATTAAAAATAGACATCATAAGTCTGACAAAACAGACTTTTCGTGGTACTAAGATACCAACTTATAAATAAGAGCTAAGGTGAGGATTAGGTCACACCCTACAAACCATAAAATCTCCTTAAATTTTTTTAAAAAATTATCCTGGTATAATGTGGCTGACTTTCCAACTTGACTCCAGTATAGCATCACATGACAGACAGAACCTGAAGGAAAAACAAAAATTACCCCAATATATATGTCTTTGACATATTTTGAAACAGCCCTGCAAAGCCATCTTTTTGTGGTGGAAATTTGCTTCTATAGAGAATCTCCATTAATATAGCCAGGTCTTTCCCGGATCTAGCAGAGATTAATTGAGAACTTGACACTCAAGGTCTGAAAAGAGACACTTACCATCTATTCTCTCTGAGGGCTGCCACCTATGAGGCTTCATCTTCATAACAAGGGCCTGGGCCCCACAATCCTTTTATCTTAATTCAAGCATTCCTTCCTACTGAATTCAAGTCCTTAGAAAATACCTTAACTCTCACAAGCAATTGTCGACTAAAGAATTCCTAAAACCCTAAAGAATCCTTGTAAGCCCCTGCCTCAAGATGTCCCACCTTTGGGGGCCAAAACAACTTGTACCTTCCATGGATTAATTTATGTCTTTGCCTGGAATTCTCATCTCCCTAAAATGCATAAAACCAAACTGTAACCCTACCACCTTGGGTGCACTTTCTCAGGACTTCTTGAGACTGTGTTCTCTGGGCCCTGGTCACTCATATTGGCTCAGAATAAACCCCTTTTAAATATTTCGTAGTGTTTGGTTTTCTCTTAACACTGAATTGCATAAGGGTGTCAGCTCTTGAATTTGGAGATGTGCTGTACAAACATTGTTTTGTAACTTTTTAGCTGAGAAAGTTTGAAGAAGTGACTTAATTTGTCTGAAGCTTAAGTCTATTCATATATAAAATAGTGATGGTGGCACCTAACTCATATACAGTGAACACTTAGTAAATGGTGGCTATGTCTAAGAATAAAACATAGTAACATAAGTTTATTGTACTCATAAAATGGTTAGAATGGTAGTATAAGGTAGAGAAATAGACAAGAAAACTTGAAAGAAAAAGTGATGATAGCTTTTGAGTAGAGTGAGAGGGTATGTTGAGGGCCACATCCTGACGATTTTGTCATTTGGAATTCAGTGAAGGAAACAGAAAACACTCTAACACGTGAAGAGAGTTAGTTTTCCAGAAGAGATAGACTTTTGTTTCTCTCTTGCACGAGAGTAGAAACGTTAAGTGTGCTAATGATAGTAGACAACAGAGATTAATTCTCTCACAGTTCTGGAAGCTGGAAGTGTGAAGTCAGGGTGCTCACAGGACATTCTTCCTCTGTTGGCCCTGGGGAAGAATCTTTCCTGGACTCTTCCTTGTCCTTGGTGGTCACTGGCAATCCGTGGCATTCCTTGGTTTGCAGATGTATCAATCCAATCCCCGGCTCTGTCATCACATGGCTATCTTCCCTGTGTTTGTCCATGTCTAAATGTGTCTCTCTTCATAACAACACTGGTTATTAGCGTTAGGGCCCACCCTAATTCAGGATGATGACATGATTTTATTTAAATTGATTGTACCCACAAAGACCCTATTTCTAATTAAGGCCACATTCACAAGCACCAGGGATTAGGACTTTAATTTATATCTTTTGAGAGCACAATTCAACACACAACACAAGCCAAGCCAAATAAAGAACAAAATGATTTTTTATCGAACTTATAATTTTAAATAAAATGTTTTTTATTGAAATATAACTTTACATGCAGAAAAATATCAAAATTGTCAATGTATAGTTCATTGAATTAAGTTAGCAAATAAATAATGTATCCACCCAGATTTTAAAAAATGGAAGAAGGTCAATAAAACTTGAATGGCCTCGCCTACGACACACCCAGCCATGTTCCTCCCACGTGAAAGTTAGCCATTATTCTGGCTTCAATTAGCACAAGACACTTTTGTCTCTTTTGAATTTTTTATAATAAAATGATACAATATTTGATCTTATTTCTGAGCATTTTCATTGAATTTGGTTTTTAACAGCATATCCTTGTAGCAGACCCTCCAGGAATGACTCTCAAAATGCTACAGAATTGACCCAGGTGGATAGTCACCACCATGAATCTATCAGTCAAACTACTGAGTCCAAGAACAAAATACTTCAGCTGTGATCTCAGAATTGAAAAGCCTAAAGCAGGAAACTGTAATCACCATCAGTGCCACATACCTTCATGCCTCTTGGACATCAAGGGTGAAAAGAGACTGGATGCTAAAATACTATGACACTGCTACAGAAGAACCTTACAATGTGACCTGAAAGCACCTGAATAACAGAATCTATGTGACATCAAGAAGCATAGCTGCAAAGGAAGCTGGGAAATGCAGTCTTTATTGGTCCATTCTCTGAAGTAGCAGATGGTGTCTGAGATTGAGGGCAGCATGGAAGTGGAGCAAGCAGTCCACAGCATCTGTTCACAGTGACAAACAGCAAAACATGCATAAAGGAGCTGAGGATTGTGCTGGGTTCTGAGAGACAAGGGAGTATTTTCTGGGAGGACAATGAGTGAGGACCTTGTAGGCAAAGAAAGGAACAAATGTCTGAACATTTCTGGGAACTACTGTGGTCAAGGACAAGCTGACAGGAATCACCAAAATGGCACTGCAATCAAGAAGGCCATGATCTATTTTGATTTTAATCTTGTTTTTATCGTAAGGAGCTTTACAAGATTAAAGTAACATTTTCTCATGGCAAAAATTCTAACTATGCAAAAGCATGGTCAATGAAAACACAGCCCTTTTTTTGTGCAATCAATCTCCTAGTTCCACTCCCAGAGGCAATTTCTATGGTCAATTTCTCCTTCATTCTTTCAGAAATAGTTTAAGTATTTAATGCATTGGAAATATTTAAATACGTTTGCACATACAACTACATATCCCTGTAGCACTCAGTAAGAAAATACAGTAATTTTATTCTGCACCTGGGTTTTATCTTAGAAGTATTTCCTAATTAGCACGTATAAATCTATCTCATTTTAAAAAAATTGCTTAGCATTTCATCTAAGTAATGCATCTCAGTATGTTTTATCAACTTCTCACTGATGGTCATTAATTTCTTCCTATACTTATGCCTCTGATACATAGATAGATAGAAAGATAGAAATAAAGCAAGATAGATAGACATAGATAGATATAGATATATAAATATGTAAATATATATCTATGTATATATATTTATATACACACATATACATACACACACACACACACACACACACACACACACACACACATACACGGTTGCCTGAAGGAAGGGTGACTTCTAATGAGTACAATTTTTACTGGGTCAAAGATTTTTATTTTTAATTTTGATGTATATTACCAAATCTTCCAAAGTGATTGTCATAAGTTTTGCTTATAATAACAGTGCCTCAAGGTGTCTACTTTTCTTTAATTACATTCACAAAATAAACCTTTGCTAAGATTAATAAATTGCCTGGATCAAGACATTTGTCAAGAGTAGTAAAAAGGTGAAAAGTATATTTATTATGTTTTAATTTAGTTTTTTATAAATTATAAGTGATACTGGATTTGATCCATTTGTATCTTAGGACGCCTATGGAAGAACTCTACGATGGATGGACATTAGATTTGAAATTTGAAAAGCAGTAATACAATGGGATAAATCAGATCATTTTCAATTAATGGCCAGTAAATACAAATTATTTCATCAATGGAATACAGATAATATTTTTACCTGGGAAGATATAAGAAGGGACAGAAAATGAGTATCTGTTAGCTTTCCTAATTCAATATGTTGGTTTAAGCATGCTGAGCTTTTTTATTTATTTCTTTCAAAATGAGAATGACCTCTGTTGATATTATATTGGAATCTGGCTTTAAATACCATGTTATAGTATACTTGTCAAGAAGCCAGATACCCTTTCCCAGTCTAAAAACCTGCTTTTCTTCCTGAAAAATAGTTTGTGACACAAGAGATGTTGCTACAAAGCTATCCATTGAGTTTGAGTGAAGTGGCAACGAAATTGTAGATAGTATCATTTTAAGAGGTTGGTCTTCAAGAAACGGTGTACACAGAGCCATGATTAAGAAACAAGAAAACTCAAGCATCAAAATAACAGTAACAGCTGGTCGTTTGGAAGAAAAGGCATAGAGGCTGACTAACTTTAAAATAACCCCATTAATGCCCCTATCTGCAACCAGGCTGTTTTTAAACAAAGTGGGCTTGGGGAAGAATCGTTTTCTTTGTCTGTCAAAGGCCAGCATGTGCTTTTAGTTTTCAGAAATATTACATATCCTCAAAAAATTGGTGGTACAAATTTGCGAATTTCCGTAGAAGAGACTTTATACAGATTACTTCTTTTGTAGATTAGAAAATGAGTGGGGTTAAATTACTAAAAATTCACATAGCAGATTAGAGGAAGAACTGAGATGAGACCAGTTGCAATGACTCCTAGGCTGAGAATCTTAGATCACACAGCTGATTATCACACTGTGATATAAGAAATGGCATAAAATTGTAGAAATTTTTATTGTATAAAAATCAGCTACTTGGTTGCATTGACTATATAATTAATGGAAGACCTAGTGGCAAATATATTTAAAGTATTAGTTACAAAGGCAATATAAATTCAGCCTGCTAAATGTTATATGACACAGTTTTCTACATATAAAACAAAGTCCACTATTTATTTTTCCTCTGAAGAATGGAATAACTCTTTGGCAGTCTGAATTATAGATATGTAAGGCCCAGTAATTTTATTTCCTTTTTTTTCTACTCTATTGTTTTGTTTTTGTTTTTCTCTTACTCTGTTGTCTTGTCTCCCCTGGGACACAGGAGATGAAAGGAATGACACCCAATATGAAATGAGGCTTTGATCACACTTACCTTGAATATGCAGGGCAGAATGGGATGCCTTATATTCTTAATTCTACAGTGCTGGTTGACGATGCTCTAATTTTTAAATGATTAAGAGACTCATGTCACTCAAGCACCTAATAAGAAAAAATAGTATTTGAACGACTGAAAAAAAACGAAGCCATTTTAACTACTCAAGTATTTTGCATGATTGATAAGGGACCAGTCAAAATAACTTGTAAAATGCAATAAATGTTATAAATTTCTCCCATTTTCCTTTCTCTAAAATGTAAAATATAAGTTGATGATGATGAATTTGAATTTAAAATTCTTTCCCATTGTGTCTCCATCTCTATGGCTTCCTCTCTACCTTTTTCCAAGTTGATATTCAATAAAGTTACCTAAATAAAAATTTAAAGAGCTAAATCTGGCTAAAATCCTTTAAGGTCTTCCCATTTAACTTGAGATTAATACCAAATTCCCAGGCACAGAAGGCAAGGACTCCAGAGGAGACCTTTTTCCTCCAGCCTGTGTCATGGAGACCCCAACATCTTACCTATTCCATTTCGTGCTGAGCCAGGTGCATTTCCCATAATAGTGCATTACTCTCTGTGTTATTTCATCTGCATGGCGGCCTACTTCACCTTTGTGATCACATGGTTGTCTTTCAAGGCTCAAAGCTAGCACCATCTAATTTATGTTGCATCTTCCAGACATGCCAAATAAAATTACTCTTTCTTTTCTACCTTAACCATACGCAGTGCATATGTGTAGTTCTCCCCTCACACACACCCCCTGCACATCCCCTGTTTTGAGGACACTGTACCGCCTCAATACTAGTTGGATCTAGTGAGGACTGGTAATTATAGGGCCTCCACACAGATAAAGGTGAACTTGGCTTTTCGCTCCTTCATTGACATGCTTGCAGCTTCCTCTGCTTGAACAATGCCCATTTCCCACTGGGCCCTCACTTTCCCTGAAATAGGTTTCAATAGCTTAATTTTCTCAGCTTTCGTGGGTGCCTCCTTGGCACTTTCCTGGCATAATTTTTCAAATTGTCTTTCTCCTTCAAAGGCTACAAGTGAATATTAAAGAATGAAACCTCAAGTGAAAAGCATAACCAACGACTTCAGTTTTGAAAACCACTCACTCCCGTTTCTTCATTCTTTCCCCTCACCTCTTCATTCTTTCATTCTCTAGACACTCCCCTCCAGCCATGCATGCTTATCTAATTACGCTCGTGCTTAGAGATCCCAGAGGTTCATCTTGAAACAAACCAGACACGGAGCCCTCATTGAGGAATCCTCCCACTTAGGGATGAGTTACAAACACTTAGTACACCACCATCAGGCTAAAGTCAAGACAATGCCAGCCAGATCTCTGGACAAGGCAATTAGTCACAACAGGCCACACAAACCCTGCATGTGGCACCACTCCCGCTTGTCTCCCACATGAGGTTTTTCTTTAAAAACCCTACGGTAAATTTTAAAATTTAAGATGGTACTTAAGAATACTACCTCGGGCAGGGCACGGTGGCTAATGCCTGTAGTCCCAGTACTTTGGGAGGCCGAGGCAGGTGGATCACGAGGTCAGGAGATGGAGACTATCCTGATTAACACGGTGAAACCCTGCCTCTACTAAAAAATACAAAAAATTGGCCGGGCATGGTGGTGGGCACCTGTAGTCCCAGCTACTCGGGAGGCAGAAGCAGGAGAATTGCGTGAACCCGGGACCAGGGAGGCGGAACTTGCAGTGATCCAAGGTCGCTCCACTGCACTCCAGCCTGGGCGACAGAACAAGACTCTGTCTCAAAAAAAAAAAAAAAAAAAAAAAAAAAAAGAATACTACTTTGCTATCTTCTCGATTTGCGGCTATCTTCTCTATTTGTGGGCCATCTGATTACGACCTGCTTTTCCTTCCCCCAGTCCTTACCTCTTGTGTTCAGCTTTCCAGCGATGGGGAGCCAAACCTGGGTCTGGTTACAATTGGAGCAGAAATAAGATATAGAGAGGTACAATTAAGTTCCTGTCCCTGTCTGTAATATTCCTACTATTCTTCTGTTTTATTAAATAACTCAGTATATTCCCATTTCTATTTAAGTAGTTTGATTTGTGTTTCTTTTTTACTAACAGAATGCTAAGGACTTAGGCCATATGTGGACTTTTAATATATTTAGAATATTTCATTCTACACATTTACTTCTCTGCTTCTGGCTTTCCATGTTTCTAAGTCTAAAATTAGCTACTTATTTAGTTTAAATGAATGCACTCATTTCTGAAATTAAAAGAGACTTAAAAGAACATTATCCTCGCCATAATAATGGTCATACCAAAGTGGATATGTTGAGTGGTAGAGTTCTAAAGGGGAGCTTGGGCACCTGTGATAAAATCACCATAATCTTATAAACTTGGAGACTTCCTTTGACATGGAAACAGACTGAGGTGGGCGCTAAAAGTGCAAGCATCGTTATCCTAATATTGCTTTCTCTGGCCTACTATAGAATCCACTCTGCTAAGCATATGCAGTGAATGGGGAAGTCATTAGAGTTTCTGCAGCAAGACTTGGGCCTCTTGTCTCTGTTGAAAGCTTGTTAAAGATGACCTAACAGGGTGGTTGTTTCTTCATTCTCTGTTTTTTAATGGGGCAATCTGAGACTACAAATTCTCAGATGATAGTCAGAGGAGCAAAGGGTCACTACAACTTGTCAGCAAGTGCCAAGGGCAGCTGGAGAAAATCATCACCTGCTGCAACCCCTGGTCCTAATTAGCCTCTTCTTCATTAATTACATGCAGTTGCCCACAGTCCTGGGAGCCATGGAGCCATTTTGTTTTATGTTTAAGCTTGCAGAGAGCATTCTCCAGATCTTTTTAAAATATAGTCATGATGCCATATGTCATACAAAACAAAATTAAGCATGCCCTGGACAGCTTGTTTGCATTAGAATATGAGTGTCTTTCTAAACAAGATAGGTGTCCTTGTAAACAATGAGTTTCCTACTAAATTTCGATGACAGTAATTTCTAGGATCTATCCCCTTGAGAAGGCAAGGGGAGGTCATGAGGTGATGAATATGAAGATCCAGAAGGTGACAACCTTTCTTGATTAAGACTGTCCATTAAGGCCCCAGTGGACTCTCATTGCCCATGCCCTGATCAAAACAGCCAACATATTTGAAATTGGCCAAGGAAAGGTACAAATTATAGCAGAAGCCCACACAGTTTTCTCATAAAGTGTGATGAGTTTGCATGCTTAAAGGATATTTATTTAGGTCTAGAATAAGTCTCACAGATCATGTAATTCAAACTTTTGCTTTCTGAATGAGATAAAGAGACATGAACACATTAAGTGCACACAACTGATTCATGAGAAAGCCAAGACAAAAAGTAAACAATTGAAAAACAAAAACACTAGCTGCTCCTTCTCAACCCTACTTTAAAAGTTTGCCCTGTTAATTATTCACTGCTCTCCTACAACTTTAAGTCTTTCCCTCTATGCCGGAGACTTTTCAGCATGCTAATGTGTTAAACTTTTTAAAAGAAAACCAACATTGTTCTGCTTCCTCCTTTACTTCTTCGGTTCTATCAATGCTGTGCTTACTGAATGTGTGCTACTCTGCTCTGCCCTCACCTTCTCCCACCTGCCCCAAACAGAAATTCACTGTGTTCAGCCTACTGTCACATTCCTTCAGCGTTACCCTGGGTCATCAGTGATTGCAACTGCTAAAATCCAAGCACACCTCTCTAAGATCTATCTGGATCTCTAAATGGCATTGGGAATGCTAACTGTAGCATCTTAAGACTTTCTTCTTCCTTGGATTTCCGCAACCACTCTTCCTTGTGTCTTCTCTCTAAAAAGAAAATCCCCTGCCAGCCCCTCCTCTGCTGCCTTGGGTACTGGTATTGCACATCCTGTTCTCAGTCTTTCTTCCCAACTTTTGTACTTTTGTTGCATTCATGCATCCTGTCCCAGGCTTCAACAAACCCAGATTTGTCCCTGGAATCTGGAGGCCTCTAAGCAATTGTTAATCTGTGATCTCCATTTGGACAATACTCAGACACACACATACACAAACACACACACACACACACCACATAAAGTCCCTCAAACATCACACACAAAAACCAAATGTCATTGATTCCCTTACCTTTAAACTTCTTCACCTGTGTGTCACCTTTGTTAAATGGCATCACTATTTAATTTATGCAGTTACCTAGGAGAGACTTATTGCAAATATCTGTGACTTTCTCTCTCTTCCTCCCTTCATTTATTAGTCTCTGTTTCCTATTTGTTCTTCCAGTGAAATAGCTTCTGAATTTTCATTCCTCTCTCAAACCCTACCCTAACCTCAACCACTCATTGTGGAGTCCAATTACATCTTGTCCAAATTATCATTACTTCCTAATGATTTTCCTGTTATCATGGATCTTTCTCCAATCCAGCAGCTCACTTACTAGGAAAACATTCTCTACCACAGGATGAAAAGGAAAAGAAAATCATACCATTTGCCCACCTATCACCTTTGGTTCTAGGTTTTAGGTTTGAGTTAGTCTCTCACATCCATAGAAGAGAGCTTTGTCACGATGTTGTCTCTGAACACTCCAGTGTCCTTTGTCTGGAAACATCAGCTTCTTTCTCCTGAGCTTCCCTACAAGGAGAACTGACCACCTATGTGCCTTGAGGACCACTCACATACTTCTACTAGAACATTGACAGCATTGCTATTGCTGGTCCTCATCCATCTCCTTTTCTCAGGATACCTTATGTCTTTGATGGCTCTGTGTGTGTATCTGAATTTAAACGCACACACACACACACATTGTTCCTATTTCCTAGTACAAAATTAGGTACACTGCAGGTTTTTTTTCTTTCTTCTTTTTTTTTTTTTTTTTTTGAGATGGAGTCTCACTCTTGTCACCCAGGCTGGAGTGCAGTGGTACAATCTCGGCTCATTGCAACATTCGCCTCCCAGGTTCAAGCGATTCTCCTTCCCTAGCCTCCCGAGTAGCTGGGACTACAGGCGCCCACCACTACACCAAACTAATTTTTTTTTGTATTTTTAGTGGTGACGGGGTTTCACCATATTGGCCAGGCTAATCTCAAACTCCTGACCTTCTGATCCGCCCACCTGGGCCTCCCAAAGTGCTGGGATTACAGGCGTGAGCCACCGCACCCAGCCATATTTCAGGTTTTAAAAAATCATTATTAAATGGATGGACGAAGGATGATAATGGTATGTGCCCACATATAAATGTATTGTATTATGCACATACCTATGTATGAATATGTCAGTCACCTCTTGTGCACCAAGTCATCTCATCTTGGCCTGGCCTGTCTCTGTTCCTAGGCATCACTACAGACACCAGTCCTGTGTGAGCTTTAACTTCAAACAGGAACCACCCGCTAAGGCCTCGCCCCAGGGCCTGGCTAAGTCCTACTTGTCTCCCACATTGGATGTCAGCTTGGTGCCCATGCATGTATAACCTGCAAGTAGCATGAGACAGGGGTCCCTAAGTCCTCACAGGTAAACCTTTGACCAATGGAGATGGGAGCCTATGGTTAAATGCATCCGCTTTCTCCATAGGGACCATCCTGAGTCTCATCATGTGTCTGCTCTGAAGGTCTGAGGATCTTTCACTCATACTCATATCAGCCCCTGCCTCACCTGCCCCCAATGCTTGCATCACTTCTCATCTCTTATTTCTGCCTCTGGGAATCATATTCTCCATCAACAATCGGAACTAGGCTATAATCTCAAGCTCTGATTTCTGGGGAATTGAGGTCAAAAGAGTGGCTAATGATAACAACAGGGAAAGGCAATTGCAGATTTTTATTAGCTAAATCCTGTGTTTTCTACAGTTTTCCAGAAAAAAATACATTTATATTTCTATAAAAAATTTTCAAGGGGACTTGTTAGCCTGAATTTATATGTGGATATAGATATACAGTTAGGATGTGATTTGACTCTCACCTCTGCCATTCATAAATTATTTTAAATGTCTAGTTTATTAATGTCAATAAACTTTGGTTTTTTTCATCAATGAAATAAGGATGAAAATTATCCCTTCAAAAGATTGCTATGAGTTTAAAATGCAAAAGAAAGGACAAAAACACCTGAAGTTCTGAACATGCAATTCTCTCTTTCACTATCTCAAAATATATTACCATAAAGGTGAACAATTATTAAATGGAGAAAAGCAAGCAATTGTCATTCATTATAACCACAACTTTCAGTTACAGGAAGTTAAAAATAGTCTAACATGTTTAATGGCATGTCAAACTTGAATATTAATTTCCATCATTACTTTTTTTCTTTAATGACTAAAATTTACTGATGTTGATTTGATAGAAGCTAAGGATTGCTCTGACCAGCGTAACAGATGACTGTGAATCTCCATTATATTCCATTAAGATACCCAGAGTTCTTGCTGCTGATATCAGCACTTTTTTTTTTCCAGTTTCCATTAGGTGGGATACAATAACATTCAGAAAACACTACTGTGCTAACAGATGAGAAAATAGCCATCAAATCAATGGATAAGCAGAAAAGTGTCAGCCTGAGAGAACCTAAAATGTTGATTCATCAACTAGTGTTCTAAAATTTGAATTCAGCATATGCAAGGAATTTGACAGCTGTCTGTTTAAAATGTATGCAAAGATGAATGCACAGAAATCCAGTGCACTCATATCCAGGCCACCTATTTTCGCTCTAATATAACACAGTAACTTCACCTTTAAAAATAATTTGTATTTAGTAGAAATTCCACCTATGATGAAGGGCTGTACTTTATTTAAGAGTGTTCCTCCACAGAATTCATAAAAATGATCCAGAAGGAAACAAATAACAATTTCTTTCTTTGTGTTACATTTTGAGCTGCGTGTGTTGTTCCCATGTGAATATCTTTGAAAATCCTTACCGCGGCTGACTTAAGTACTTGTCACAACATTTTTTAAATGGCTACTTTGATCCTCAAAATCTAGACTTCAATAGCTCTCAATCTCCTTGAAGAACTTAACTGTCACAGAGTGTTTGGATTCCCAAAGTTGATAATTGCATGTTTATGGCATGAGCAAATTAACAAGTATATCACAAACACTGCATTTTGTTTGTGTGTGGGAGGGGGACGTGATCTTCATTTGAGTGAGAAGTGACTTAAAGGCACTTAATAACACTTCTCAAAAATATGCTGGACAGCCTGTGTATCTCATGTGGTTAGCTGTCAATGCAAATGCTTCTCTCCTTCTAATAAGTCATGGCATGATCCTCTCCTGTCTCAGCCTTCTCAGTCATTTGGAGTCCTCCTTCTCAGTCATTCACAGCTTACTTGTCACTGTCTTGTCACTTCTTTCTTCAAAGGATCTCAAATTCACCCATTCTTTTATCACCCTGTCAGCTCTTTTACTCAGATCCTTCACATCTCTTATATATGGATACTATGAGCTTTTCTTCCAGGCTTTATTTTTCTTCTTTGTAACTGACTCATTCCCTGGTGTTTCTTTAATCTTCCTTAAATGCCATTTTCTCATTTGTTACCTCCACTGAAGAACTGACATTGGTGTTGGCCCAGAATTTCAGATCTAAATTCCTCTAGCTTTATTTTTTTCTGAATTTGCCAGCTACAAAAAAGTATAAAGAACAAAGTTTAAATCCCCCGGATTCCTATGACATCCCTGCTCTAGAGCCCATTCCTTCAGCGGTTTTCCATTTCCCTAGGATAAGTCAGATCCCTGTTCTCACACCCCAACCCCATGCCAAAAGACTCCTGGAACCTGCCTTCCTGGCCAGTGAGTCGCAAGCTGCAATCAGAGGTGACCACATCTTTCACTACACTAGACTGTTTTAACTTCAATGACCTTCTTTCTTTTGTTTGTTCTGACTTTTTTTTCTAGATGCTTTGTCCTTTTTTTCACTCAATACTCCATTTAGTTCATTAACTCCTACTTCTCCATTAAGTCCTAGTGTTAGATTCACCACAACCGTTTTAGAGGGGTTATGCACATATTTCTCCTGAGTATTTCCATAGTTGTTTTCAGGTAACATACTTCATAATACTTACTTTTTGTAATTGTCTAGCCATTTCTTGGAAACATTTTTGAAAGATCTCAGAAGAAAGATCTGTGTTTTGCTTATGATTGCATCCAATCTTTTGCCATGGAAACAAGTCAACAAACCAGCCAAAGACTACATTCACTGAAAGTGAAAACCATGTCTATCATTCTTCTCGCTGTATCCCCTGTAGCTTTTACGGCATCCAGCTCATAGAAGGCACTTAATGAATGTGAGTTGAATTAATCAATCATGAGTGATTGAATACAAATGTATTTCCTACACAGGTGCAATCACATAATATCACGTTGAGCCCAGTTTACTTAAGTTTGCATTTTATCATAAGTTGAGCCTCCCTTGCCATGAAAGCTCTTAAAAAACATCAGACATATCAATGTGATATTCAATGCAATAGACATAATTACTTATTTTTTAATATTATTGAATGTCTTAGTTGCCCCTATATTTTACTTTAATAAACTGTTTGTATATGTATACTATATGTATACTATATGTATTTCCAGTTTCAACTTTAGACTAGATCCCTGTTCCGGACATCATTAGGTCAATGGCATACATCTTTTAACACTTTTAATTCTAATAATAAATTTTTTCCTAAAAGCATTTTACAGTTTATACCTTAACAAACAGTACATACAATAATGTGTTTCACTACATCCTTTGAAATCTTGACTATTGAGCTTTGAATAGTGTTTAAATAACACTTGCAATTTAAAAAATAGTTAAAATATTTTCAAACATACAAGAGAGAAATTGTGCAATGAATCTTCATGGACCTGGCTTCAATAAAGACCAACTCACTCATGGTAAATCTTAACTTCTCTGTATCTCCACTTATTTATTCTGCCACTAGAATAACTGTGAAACAAATCCCAGGCATCATACCATTCACCTATTAATATGTAGCTATGTATTTCTAATAGATAAAAGCTCTTCTTGTTAGCAAAACCACAATATTATCTCACCAAAACAAAATTAACAATAATTTCTTACTATTATTAAATATTTAGTGTTAAATTTGTGTATTTACATAAAGACGTGACTAATATTTCCTCCTTTATGTTTTCAACAATGCAATCTTTTGTTGAAGATTTGTTTATTTGTTTCATAGAATTCCTGGCAGTCAAAATTTCACAGACTGGCTATTCATGGTAGTATTTTATACGTTCCTCTGTCTCTTAGCTTCTGCAAATAGGTAGCCAGATTAATTAATTAACATATTCATTCATTGGTAAGCCTACTTTATAAGTACTATTGATAATTCAGGAAACTCATAATGTATGTTTATCTTTTTATTAGTAGTCATTGACAATGATTAGTGAAATCTATTCATTGATTTAGCATTGCAAGCTGCAATATTCAAACTTTAATATTTCTGTTTTACTTATTAGGTAGAATGCTTCTTTAAAATAAACTTTTAATAAACTATTCAATCATTATAAGTTATAGTTCAAGCTGGAAAATCTGGATAAATGCTTGCTTCTTTCCCTTTATTTGCCAAATTTCAAGAATAATGAGTGGCTTCCTTGGAACTCTTGAAAGATGTCCAATAAAAGTTGCTTTCAAAGTATAATCAGAAGGTTATGGACTTACATATCTAATGAGTTTAATCTAATGTTGTTATTATACCCATAGATGTTCAAATCAACCTATAACTGGAAGTTAAAGTTCATTCAGGCTGAGTTCTGCGTCCTTTTGGTAGTAGTTTTTGACAGCTTCTTTCTGGCCTGGTTTGATAAGAGGTTCCAGCTCTATCTTGTACTTTTTCCTGCCCAATGAGTACTTTTTCCATGAACTTTTTTGGGTTTTAAAAATATATAATCATATTCATATCATAAGCACATGTAGTTTCATATTTTTTCTTTTTCATTTTAATGCCTACAATTTTTTCTAGTAAATTCAACAGCAAATATTGTTAACACATACATTAAATATTAATACAGGTGATGGCCATCTTTATTTAGTTCCTGGTTAAAAATCCTCTTTTGTTTTCTCTTTAATTGAAATACTGGTTATGGTCTGCAAAACGTTTGCTTTTTTGATATCAAATTTATTTTTCCACTTAAAGTAATCCCAGTATACCACATCTTTAATTATATTTATCTTCAATATTCTTCCCTTAAATGAGGCAGATTTTCTTCAACATTTCAATAGCAAAAATACTCATTTCTGCTCTCATGTTTTGTTCATGATGCTTTATCAGTTTTCTGGTTGGACTTCCCTGCCAGGCCCACCATCTCATTTAATTTTCATTTGTTCTTGAGGTTCCTATCAAATGTACCCTTTCTGAGATTTAAAAAAAAAAAAAAAAAAAGGTTAACATTCCCCTGAGGAAAGTGAGATATAATGTCTCTTTTCTGAATGATGCCAAATAAATTCTTAAATTGTTAGCATTTGATCCTAGTGTACTTTGCCCCGCTAGATCTGGGGTGGGAGGATGCTTGAATTGTCTTTCCATATAATGTCTGTATCGTGGAACCCAGCATAGGGCCTAAAAGAGAAGAGGTTGTCAGTAATCACTTGTATAATTGGTGATCACAATCTTTGTGAGATCCTGCCCAATGATAATCCTCTGATTCTTTTCTCAACTCTGTAATTATAAAGATGATCAGTTTTAGTGCACACACACACACACACACATTTAGCAAGTAATTGATCCTTAGTTACTTCTTATTTGCTAACTTTGTATTCACAATTTCTTATGCTCAAAAAAGGGTGAAAATGCATTAGCTAAAGTAATGCTATCTTGGCTTGGCACCGTGGCTCACAGCCGTAATCCCAGCAGTTATGGAGGCCAAGGTGGGCAGATCCTTCGAGGCCAGGAGTTCAAGACTAGTCTGACCAATATGACAAAACCCTGTCTCTACTAAAAATACAAAAATTAGCGGGGGGGCGGGTGGTGCATCCCTGTAATCCCAGCTACTCAGGAGGCCGAAGTGAGAGGATCACTTGAACCCAGGAGGCAGAGGCTTCAGTGAGCCGTGATTGTGACACTGCACTCCAGCTTGGTGGACAGAGCAAGACTCTGTCTCAAGAAAAATAAATAAATAAATATTTTGTTTAAAAAAGTAATGCTATCTCTTGTATCCTATAAACTCCAAAACCCCAAAACAACACAATGAAAATATATTATTTGGCCGGGCACGGTGGCTCACGCCTGTGGTCCCAACACTTTGGGAGGCTGAGGCGGGCGGATCACGAGATCAGGATATCCAGACCATCCTGGCTAACACGGTGAAACCTCGTCTTCGCTAAAAAACACAAAAAATTAGCCGGGCGTGGTAGCGGGCGCCTGTGGTCCCAACTACTCGGGAGACTGAGGCAGGAGAATGGCGTGAATGTGGGAGGCGGAGCTTGCAGTGAGCCGAGATTGCGCCACTGCACTCCAGCCTGGGCGACAGAACAAGACTCCATCTCAAAAACAAACAAACAAACAAAAAATACATTATTCACGCGCATAAAAAGCCCAAACACACATTGCTACAGCTGGCGCTTTTTTTTTTTTTTTTTTTTTTTTTTTTTTTTACAACTTAGATGGAGTTCAGCTTTATTGAGGGTAGACCTTAAACACTCTTTACGTGGAGTTCTATTGGGTTGGGTTATTTGAATGGTCACGGTGGCTGGCAAGAAATTAACTCTAAATATTAGTATAGCTTAGTGAAACTTTCGTTTATTACTAAAGATTTATCACCGCTGTTTCTCGTGGGGGTGTGGTTGAGCAATGTGTTTTGAGCTGTATTTGTGCGTGCTTGACACCTGCTCTTTTGATCCCGGTGATCTAGAGGGCATTTTTACTGGGGCGGGGATGCTTGCATGTGTAATCTTACTAAGAGATAATAAAAAGGCCAGGACCAAACCTATCTTTCTGGGGGGTTGTGCAGACCCACCTAAACGTTTTCAATGTCTTGCTTTGAATACTTAAGCTACATTAACTGCATAAACACTTAAGTGAAAAAAGGAAATATGATAAAGAAAGAAGTAAGTATAAATAGTCGTTTACAGTTCTGGAAATTCAGGGTCCTTAAAGTTGAATTGGCAGAGGTTTGGCTGAGAGGATTACTCATAATTAGAGTATGACTGATTTGGGATATGATATATGGGGCAGCGCTTTCAGAGGGATATGCTCAAGGTATTGTATTAGGGCAGATATTTAGTTATTATATTTATTATACAAAATGGAGGATTAATTTCGTAGAAGTGTCCTAAGATTTTTTTGGAAAATTACATCAATCGAGGGGTAGCTGTTGGGGTGCTCGTGGTTAAAATATGATTTCTGGGCTCTGACTGGGTTGCATTTTAGTTTCTTGTTTTTGGGGTTTGCAAGGGTATGTTTACCTAGATCCGCAAACCACCCCCACCTCTGGGGGTGGTTTGCGGATCTAATCGGAAATAGTTCCCGAAATTGAGCATGGCGAGACCATCCTGGCTAACACAGTGAAACCCCGTCTCTAGTAAAAATACAAAAAATTAGCCGGGCGTGGTGGCGGGCGCCTGTAGTCCCAGCTACTCTGGAGGCTGAGGCAGGAGAATGGCGTGAACTCGGGAGGCGGAGCTTGCAGTGAGCCGAGATCGCGCCACTGCACTCCAGCCTGGGCGACAGAGCGAGACTGCGTATAAAAAAAAAAAAAAGATAAATCGAGCCTGCGTACGTATGTGCGTGCGTGAGTGTACGTACGTGCGTACGTGGGTCTCTATTGATTAACTGTTATGTCCTTCAAGCACGAATTAATTAATATCTTTTGGTTATTATGCCAGCCCGGAATATTCAGTATAAGCTCAGCTACTACAACTGATTCCTCAGGAATCAAATCCGAGTTCGTCTACAGTGGATTTGGCAGGGACCAGGCCTTCTGCGATGGTGAGTGACAGCATCCCCCAAAGTTAAAAATACCAAATGCATAACAGTGCTCCCGTGACTGGTTATTAGGGTGGTAGTCATTAGTCCATCGAGATGTCTTATTTAAGGGAACGTGTGGAAGATCTTAGTTCTATGGCCCTGAAGTAAGAACCAGATGCCAGGTATAGTTTCAGTATAGTCACCCCCAAGTGTCATGGGCCTGGAGCGAGGAGGGTAGCATTCCCTAGCGGGATATGATTTCTCAGAGGTTGGTAGATTAAGAGACCAAAAATTGGTAGGGGACATCCACGTCGGTGAGGGACTTCTTGACTAAAATGTGCTATGTTGGAAGAACGAATGTATGCACTATGTAATATTAAGGATTTACAGTACGGATCAGTATCCGTGTGGATTTATTGTACAGTCAATAATAGATGTGCGACAGTTGATTAAAGAATTCTTAATATGTGCTTCTATGTATGTGGACTAGGTTTGTAATGTAAAACTATATATGAGTGTAGTATGTAAGAATAAACAATTATAGTACAATTTATTATCCATGGGGACTAGCTGTAATGCACCAAGTACATAAAAGCACCAAATAGTGACTCAGTAGCCCAGGCTTTGTATATCTGTGCACTTTGCAATTCCCTCATGGTCTAAGGTCCTCTGCTGGATCTCCTGCACCCAGCAAGCGCATGAAAAGACGATGAAGCAGGTGTGCCTTAGCCAAGAAGTAACCCTTATCATTCTGCTCACCTTCCCATTGGCCAAGAATCTGCTATCTGTGCTCAAGAAGATGCACAGCCCTCTGGGGAATAAGGTTCATGGCTGTGCAGTCTCTTCTCAGAAACCACGCTTTTCAATGGAAAAGGAGCAGGTGTGTTTTGGTGTCAGATAGCCATCTCTGCCTCTGTGAACAGCTGTGTTGCTTCCCTTATCAGCCTATCAAAACGAGGACCTACATATAGTACATGCTCAAAAAGCATGCTTTGTTTTAACTATTTAAGTTATTTAGAGCATATAATCCATAGAAAAGCATCAGTTATTAAATACAAAGTGTCAGGAACTTGAGGATTGAACTAAGACGAATAAATTGATTCAGATTCATTTGGTATCCACAAACATGCATTTGTGTGTATAAGAAGATTCAGAGATCTAACTTATAAGTTTTGTATACATATAAATGATGGACTATTTATATAGCCATGGTTTGTTTGTGTTAGCTATGCATTCCATCTATATATTCATGTAAAATTTAAATAGTGATTACACATATTCTTCCATTGGGTTTACAAAGACAGATGTACAAAGATAGTCTTCTCACCATACCACAGTTTTAATGGCAAAAATAACAATAATCTCTATGTCCTTAAACAGATGATCATTTGCATAAATTATAATCCAGACAGAAAAGTAAATATCATACAGATATTAAATATTTTGTCCATGTGCAAACTATTTGATATGTAAACTATTTTCAATATATTCTTATAGGAACAGATCTTAAAATATGATGCATAGTATAATTTGATTTTTAAAAAACGTGTAGTGTATTAGTTTTCTGTTGATTGATAATGTATTACAATTTTATCAGCTTAAAATAATACCCACTTATTATATAATAATTGTATAGATCAGAAGTCTACCACAATATATTCAGATTCTCTATTCAGGGTCTCCCAAGGCCAAAATCAAGGTGCTGGAAGACTGCAGACTTGTATTTCTTTCTGCAGGCTCTGAAGAAGATTTACCTTTAAACTCAAGTTGTTGGCAAAGTTCAGTTCATTGTAGTTGTAGGACTGAGGTCTCTGTTGCCCTGACACGTGGATGCCTCCCTCTTCAAGCCTGCAAACGCAAATGGAACCCTTCTTGGGCTTCTTAATCACACTCTCACTCAACTCTCTGAATTACTCCTTCTTTTAGACAGGGTTTTGCTCTGTCACAGTGTTTTGCCTCTGGCTGGAGTGCAGTGGCATTATGGCATAATCACAGTGGCACAGTCGCAGTTCACTGCAGCCTTGGTCTCCTGGACTGAAGTGAGTAGCTGAGATCACAGGCATGTACCAGTGCACCCAGCTAATTTTTAAATGTTTTTTGTGCACATGGGGTCTTGCTATGTTTCTCAGGCTGCTCTCAAACTCCTGGGCTCAAGGAATCATCTTGCCTTGGCTTCCCAAAGTGCTGGGCTCTCCTGCTTTTAAAGGCTCAGGTGTTTACATGGGGCCTCCTGAGAGAACTCTGAAAAATCTTCCTATTTTAAGGTCAACTGATCAGTCTCCTTAACTACATCCTCAAAGTTCCCTTTTCCACTTAGGGTAACATATTCACAGTCATACGTTTTGGGCTGTGGAGCCTTTTGGGGAGCCATAATTCTGCCTTACCACACACATATTATCATCAATAGCCAAAACAATTTACAACAGGAAGTTTATTACTTTATTAGAATAGTGGTATTACAGGTGATTATTTTTTTCTCTGTTTCCTTTGTTCTTCATTCAAGGGAACATGTTATATGTGGGTGTTTTAGAAGAAATATCAGAAGAAATGACAGCAGGCATTATTTATGTTTAGCAGGAGAAGATTCTTCAATCTTGACAACTACCCATGGATACAGTATTGCCGACTTTGTAGTTTGAGTCTAAACACATGCTTTCTGAGGACTTTTCTAATTTTATTCCCCTGGAGCCCGAGCGTGGGACAAGGCCTGCCTCTCAGGAGCTCACGTGAATGGGTTGTCAAGAACTGGTGTGAAACCGGCTGTGACAGAACAGGTCTAATGATACTAATGTCCAAAGCCCTAGGTTTATACATGGGCTTCTCACAAACGTGTAATGAGACAGGTATCTCTGCAGGCAATCAGATGTGTCCAGGCCATGTAATGAGATATTGGGCTGGAAAGCTGTAATGAGGTGCTCGGCTGGAACTGTAATAGGATCGCTTGCTGGGATTATATAATTAGTCATTTAACTTGGTGTATGCAATGAGGGGTGTGACTAGTAGCATAATTAGTTTGGGGGTTGGGAGAGAGTGATGTCCTGTGTGACTGCACTGCAAAAAGATGGTCAGGTAAGACTTACGGCAACATGTGTGCATTTGGGATGATGTGCACACTACAAGGGAAGTGAGTCCCACAGACAGGGTTCTACTGGGACGGGAAAGTGGTATGGTCTCTTAGCAGTATGTGGCCATTCACTAGATGGAATGAAATGCAGCATGAGGCTACAGAAACAAATGTAGGTATGGCAGAGCGGGTAGAGGATAGACTCTGGGTACAGGTTTTCCAAGCTAGAATCCCTGTTCTATGATACCACAACAACCACAAGCAAGTCACTTACACTCTCCCTGCTTCTATTTATCTGTAAACTCAAGATAACAATAGTAATTATCCCTTAGGGCTGTTGGGGAAATTGCATGAGTCAATCTATAGAGCATGTTTCATCAGTGTCTGGCATATAGGTAAGTGCTCTCTCTATATCTTAGCGTTTATGTTATGTCAAGAGCTAGAAGAGTGTTGTCATATTTAATATTTTTGATAACTCAGCATGCAAACAAAGACTTGGAGGGAATCAGTTACTTGTCCGAAATCACACAACTAAAGGCTGGCAGGAAAGAGAGCTAACAGGTGATAGTGAAAGGTTTCTGGTTTGGAGAGTGTAATGTCCCACGCTGAAAGAGAAGACTGGACGCTTGTGACCCAGCTTCTTTGGGAAGCTATGAGACAAAAAGTCCAATAAGCCATACATGAATCGGATACAGAAACTGGAATTCAGATTCAAGAGTGTCTGCTCCCGATCCTGGAATACGAATGCCACCCTTGCCCACACTTAGGTAGTTTCTTCATCTTTATAGTAGGGAATGATATCCCTATAGGTGGCTTTGAAATTTCAAAGTGAAAAAATATATTACAGGGCTTGGAATAGCATTTGTTACGTGATAATTTTTGCTTAGGATATCTGACTGTGAGTAACAGAAAATAGGATCAAAAGTAACTTAAGTGGTTGAATTGTTACCACTAAGTCAGAAATCTGGGTGTAAGCAAACCAGAGACAATGTGGCATTACACTGGTGTTTTTAAAGTCTCAAGTGATTTCTGTTTTTCTTATCTGCTGTGCTTATCATAGTACTCTCTAGTAGTCTCTGCACTAGTCACTACATGTTACCCATGCCACTCAGTGTCCTGTCTGGTGTGCGTAAAGACAGAAGATGGAAGAATGCAATTTGAAGGGCACAAGGCCAGCTATACCTATCAGTTGGTCTGCCCCATTGCAAAAGCTTCTTCAAGTTCCAACCTGTGACTTCTGATTACTTCTCATTAGCTACATGGGAGGCCGAAAGAGTGAGTTTGTTAGCTTTCCAGTATACATATACTGGTGTCTTAATGGCTTTCTTTTGGATTGGTAGATGGTCTTTATTTATAAGGATAAATAAATGAAATAAATAATAATCAATCAATAAATAATAATTTATTTATAAATAAATAATTATAAACAAATAATTTATTTATAAATAATTATAAACAAATAATTTATTTATAAATAATTATAAACAAATAATTTATTTATAAATAATTATAAACAAATAATTTATTTATAAATAAATAATTATAAACAAATAATTTATTTATAAATAAATAATTATAAACAAATAAATATTTATAAATAAATAATTATAAACAAATAAATATTTATTTATAAATAAATAATTATAAACAAATAAAAGAAATGCTTTTCTATCATTTCATCTATCAATATTGAGATTTTTCAATCTCAATATGCCTTAATGACAGAGTAATTGGCTTGCCATTAGAAAACTGTGGTAAATTAACAAAACTCTCATGGAAAAAAATCATGCTGAATACAGTGGAACTGCTATTCCACGTGATAATCATATTCCTGTGACATTTCATAGGTCAAGCTACAAATAGAACAAACACTGCTTTTTCCAAAGCATATTTGACATTTCTTCTCTTACTTCTACTTACAATGGGAGGAGCTACACTTTCATAGTACAAACCCAATAATGGTTACATAAAAAAAAAACAGAAAATTGATTTATATCTGTGAATGCAAAAGGTTAAAACTCTGAGCATTTCACTAGAAGCATTTTACAAACAAAAAATTCACAGTGGTCCTTAGCTGTATCTCCACAGAGCCATTGGCAGTCTCTCTTCTTCATCTCTTTCTCTAAGCTTGAAAAAGAAATTTATTACACAGTATGAATTGTCTCTCTGACAGAAATCTTCACCTGAGACTGGGCACTGCTGTGAATTTCTCTTTTGATGATGAAAAGATTATGGTAGATAATGTATTATTCAGATTAGTCTAAGTTAGGCTGCAGTAAAATAAAACCTCCAAATTTAATAGCTTATCAAAATCAAAGGACTATTTTTTATGCATGCTAGGTGCCCAAAGAAAGTTGGCAGGGGTGGGAAATCTCCTCACCAAAACCCCTCAGGGATGCAGGTGAACAAAGGCATCATCATTATATTATATCATTTTCTCAATACAAGGCCCTGGATTCATTACAGCATTCATAGAGCGGGATGGAGAGTCAGGGACAGACAATTAAATGCTTTAGTCTGGGAGTGACATGTATTCTTTTTCTTCACATTTCTTTAGCCAGAATTCATCACATGGCCACGTTCCTAGAAATAAGGAAGAACTGCGTGTTTAACATTGGTTAAATCTCTCTCTGCTATTTTTCTGCTTCATTTTTACAAACTCCTAAAAACAAATAGAAGAGGTTATATTTGTTCTCTTCACTTTCTCACTTTTGCTCTGGCTCTAATCCTCTGCAAACTTATTTCTAACTCTAGTCACCCTCCACCCCCAGAGAAAGAGCTAATATAATGGTCACCAAGAACTGACAAATCTCCGCTCCTTTGTCCTTAATCTGTGGAACATTTCCCAAACAAGTAACCCTGGTCTTTTAAAAATTATTTAAATTTAAATTGTTTAAAAATTCTATTCACTAGATATACGTTCTTTAAATTGTTCTCCAAGCTCTCCAGTATGACCTGGTTCCAAATTAATTCTCACCACATTTTATTCTTGGACTTTTTATTCTCTGCTGTTTTGTTCGGCACTGTTTCTTCCTCCTAGTGCCTGCTTGCCTATTTCCCTCCCTCCCTCCCTCCCTTCCTTCCTTCCTTCATGCCTTCCTTCCTTCCTTCCTGCCTTCCTTCCTTCCTGCCTTCATTTTTTTGTATTTATTTTCCATCATATTGTCATGCTTTTTCCATTTTTTCTTATTGTTTCTTTGGGAGTGTTTTTCTTATTTATTTATAATTGTTAGTAATAATAAAATAATGATAAGTGCTTAATAAAGCATTTTTTAATACTTTGGGTGCTTTTGTATGCACTTTCTAATGTTAATCAAATTAATTCATTTAACAACTTTTTTTAAACCTCTTAAACATATTAAGTCACAGTTCAGTGGCATTAGGTACATTCACATTGTTGTGCAACCAGCACTAGCATGGAACATTTTTGTCTCCCCAGACCCAGTCTCCCTACCCATTAAGATCATATAACTCCATTTCTCAATTTCCCTCCAGGTATCACCATTATACTTTCTGACTTTATGAAATTGGCTGCCCTACATACATTATGTAAGTGCAGTCACAGAGTATTTGTCCTTTGGTGACTGACTTATTTCAGTTAGTGTAATATCTTCAAGGTTCAGCTATACTGTAGCATGTGTCAGAATTTTTTTCCTTTTTAAGCCCTTACAATACTCCATTGTATGTTTAAAACACATTTTGTTGGTCGGGTGCGGTGCCTCACGCCTGTAATCCTAGCACTTTGGGAGGCCGAGGCGGGCGGATCACGAGGTCAGGAGATCAAGACTATCCTGGCTAACACAGTGAAACCCCGTCTCTACTAAAAATACAAAAAATTAGCTGGGCTTGGTGGTGGGCGCCTGTAGTCCCAGCTACTTGGGAGGCTGAGTCAGGAGAATGGCCTGAACCTGGGAGGCAGAGCTTGCAGTGAGCCTAGATTGCACCACTGCACTCCAGCCTGGGAGATAGAACTAACAACAAACAAACAAAAAACACATTTTGTTTATCAACTCGTCTGTCAATGAACACTTGGGTTGCTTCAACCTTTTGAGTACTGTGAGTAATGCTGTTACAAACATGGGTGCACAAGTATCTTTTCTAGTTTCTGCTTTCAATTATCTTGAATATATATACAGAAATGGAAATTCTCATAATTAAATTTATATTGATGTTCAAGGTAATTCTATTTTTACTTTTTTGAGAAACCACCACACTGTTTTCCACAGTAGCTGCATTATTTTACCTTCCTATCAACAATAAACAAGAGTTCAGTTTTTCCTCATCTTGGAAACACTTATTTTATATTTTATTAATAGCTAGCCTAATGGGTGTGAAGTGGTATCTTATTATGATTTTGATTTGCATTTCTCTGATGATTGGTGACGTTGAGCAAGTTTTCATGTGTTTATTGGCCATTTATGTATCTTATTTAGAGAAATATCTAGTCATGTTCTTTGTCAATTTTTTAATTGGGTTGCTTGGGGGTTTTATATTATTGAGTTGTCGTTTTTTGTATATTCTGGATAATAATTCTGTATCAGATATATATTCACAAATGTTTTCTCTCATTTCACGGTGATGTGGTTTGTCTCCGTGTCCCCACCCAGTTCTCACGCTGAGTTGTAATAATCTACCCGTGTCAAGGGTGGAATCAGTTGGAGGTAATTGAATCATAGGGGTGGTTTCCCCCATACTGTTCTCGTGACAGTGAGTGAGTTCTCACAAGATCTGATGGTTTTATAAGGGGCTTCCTCCTTCTCCCAGCATGCATTTTCTCTCCTGCCACCCTGTAAAGAGGTGCCTTCCACCATGATTATAAGTTTCCTGAGGCCTCCCCAGCCATGCTGAACTGTAGGTCAATTAAACCTCTTTCTTTATAAATTACCCAGTCTCTGCTATTTCTTCATAGCAGTGTGAGAATGGACTAATACAGATGGGTTGATTTATCACCCTGTTGATAGTGTCCTTTGATTCACACAAGTTTTAAATTGTCATGTAGTTTAATTTATCTGTGTGTTTCCTTGTTTGCTTGTGTTCTTGGGTCTTATCCAAGAAAACATTACAAATCCCAAATCATGAAGTTTTCCCCTATTTTCTTGTGAGACTTTACTAGTTTTAGCTTTTATATTTAGATCTTTGATTCATTGTGAGTTAATTTTGGCTTGTGATGTAAACAGGGGTCCAACTTCGTTCTTCTGAATATACGTATCATTTTCTCAACATTGTAGGTTGAAAAGAGTAACCTTTTCCAGTTGAATGATCTTGGTCTGCTTGTCAAAAATTATTTGACTGTGTATGTGAAGGTTTATTTAGGGGCTGTTCATTGTATTCCATTGCTCTATATATCTGTCTTGATGCTGTTACCAAACTGTTTTGGTTACTATGGCCTTGTAATAAGTATAGAAACCAGGAAAAGTGAGACTTCCTATTTTGTTGTTGTTGTTGTATTTCACAAGATTGTTTTAGCCATTCAAAGTTCCTTGAGATTCCACATAAATTTAAGAGTTGATTTTTCTATTTCTTCAAAAAACATTATTGTATTTTTACAAAAATTGCTTTGAATGTATAGGTCACTTGGGTAGTATTGAAACCTTCACATGCTGTCTTCCAATCCATGAACACAATATCTATTTATTTGTCTTTAATTTCTTTCTGCACAATATATTTTATAGTTTTCAGGGTATGAATCTTTCACCTCCTTGGTTAAGTTTATTCCTAAGTATATATTTTTTTTGATTACGAACAAATATAATTTTATTTTTTATTTTCTTTCAGACTGTTTACTGTTAGTGTATAGAAACACAACTGGTTTTTGTGTGTTGATTTGGTATCCTGCAAATTTGCTTAATTAATTTATAGTTCTAATATACTTTGGTGGAATTTTTGGGGTTATCTACATATCATAATATCTCATCTGTAAATGGCAATCATTTTACTTTATTTCCAATTTGTATGCTTTGATTCCCTATGCCTAATAGCACTGGCAAAGACTGTGTAAATAGAAATGGTAAAAAGAGGCATCCTCGTGTTGTTCCTGATCTTACAGTAAAAGCATTCAGTCTTTCACCATTGAGTATGATGTTAGTTGTGAGTTTTTAATATATGGACTTGATTATGTTGGGGTGCTTTCTTCAATTTCTAACAAATTGAGTGCTTTCACTATGAAAGAGTATTGAATCTAAATCAGTGGAAATGATGATGTGTTATCATCTCACTCTGTCACCCAGGCTGAAGTACAGAGGCATGATCATAGCTCACTGCAACCTTGAACTCCTAGGCTCAAGTGATCTTCCTGCTTCAGCTTTTCCTGAGACTACAGGGTTTTGCCACCATGCCAAGCTAATGTTTTTATTTATTTTTTTATTTTAGTAGAAACAGGGTCTCACTATTTTGCCCAGGCTGGTCTCAAACTCCTGGCCTCCAGTGATTCTCCCACCTTGGCCTTTTAAAGTGCTAGGATTACTTTGGTGGGACAAGTAACTACTTTGTCCAGCCTGATTAGTTCTTGTGAACCATACTTGCCTTCCAGCAATAAATCCCATATGGACATGGTGTATAATCTTTTTAATATGCTGCTGAATTTGATTTCTGGTATTTTGCTTTTAATATGTTGTTGAATGATTGAATTATGTTGGCTAGTATTTTGTTGAGGATTTTTGAGTCAATATTCTTAAATTATTAAGTAATATGGATCTGAGTTCAGTTTTTCTCTCGGTTTGGTATCAGAGTAATGTTTGCCTCATATAATGGGTTCAGTAGTGTTCTCTCTTTTCTGACGTTTTGAAAGAGTCAAGAAAGACTGATGCTGATTCTTCTTTAAATGTTTTGTAGACTTCACCAGTGAAGCCATCTGATTTCTCCTTCAACCCATTAATTGAGTGTGTTATACAATTTCAACATATTTGTAAATTTTCCAATTTTTCTTCTGCTATTCATTTTTATTTTAATTCCCTTGTAATTGGAAAAGTATTTTATATTATTCCAATCTCTTAAAATTCACTAAGTTGTATTTTGTTGTCTAACATATGATCTATCATGGAGAATGTTCCATGTACAGTTGAGAAAAGTCTGTATTCTTCTGATGTTGGATAGAGTTTTCGGTATATGTATGTTACGTCCAACTGGTCTATGCTATTGTTAAAGTCCTATATTTCCTTATTTATATTCTGTCTGGTTGTTCTATCCATTATTGAAAGTGGGGTAGTTAAGTATCTTCTATGATTGTAAAGTTGTCTATTTCTCCCTTTGATTCTGCAGTGTTTGCTTTATACATTTAAGGCCTCTGATATGTGGTACATAATCATTTTAATTGTTATACCTTCTTGGTGTATTGACCTGACTATCAGTATGTAATGTCTGACAGTAATGTATTTTGTTTCTTATAAAAGTTGTTAACTTAAAGTCTATTTTTGCTAATATGGCTTACCATATTACCATATTACCATCCCTAGTTTATTTTATTTATATTTGCATGAAATATCTTTTTTCATCCTTTAATTTTCAATCGTGTGTGTATCCTTATATCTAAATTGAGTTTCTTGTAGACAGCATATTGTTGGATCCTGCTACTTTTTTTTAAAAAACCTCATTCTCTCAGTTTATATCTTTTTATTAGGGAGCTTAATTCATTCACGGATAAAGTTATTACAGAGAAGTAAAAGTTTACTTTTGACGTTTTGTTATTTGTTTTTTATTTGTGTTATAACATTTTTAGATCTCTCATTTCTTCCGTTAGTGCCTTTCTTTGTGTTTAATCTTTATAGTAACATGTTTTGATTCGCTTTTCATTTTCTTTCATGTGTATTCCATATAATTTTTTAATAGTTACTCTGGAGATTGCATATGATATCCTAAAGTAATAACCTATTTTATACTAATAATCAATTAACTTTGATCACATATAAAAGCTCTACTCTTTTGCAGGCCTACCCTCACCCACTACCTTCTCCTTTATGTTGCTGATGTCTTTACTTTCATCTTCATATGCTATGCCTTCATTATCACAGAGTTGTATTTAATGCTTTTGTTTTGAAACAATGTAAAACATGGATTTACAAACCAATATAAATTAGCACTGCTTTTAATATTTGCCTATTACTTATTTTTAATACAGGACTGTAAATTTTCTAAGGATTTGAGTTAGTCTCTAACATTCTTTCACTTTAACTTGAATGGTAACTCACTTTAACATTTATTATAGGGAAGGTCTAGTGGTCATAAATCTGTACATTTTTTTATCTGAGGTTGTCTTAATTTCTCCCTAATTTTTATTGGAAATGACGTTCTCAGCTGTCAGGTTTTGTTTTTCCTTTTGATACTTCTAATATGTCAGCCTATTGTCTCTAGGCTGTAAGTTTTCTGCTGAGAAATCCATCATACATGATGAGTCACTTTTCTTGTTTTGCTTCTAAGATTTTCTTTGTTGTTATCTTTCAGTGGTTGGATAGTAATGAATTTAAGTATTGCAGTCTTTGAGTTTATTCAATTCGGATTTAATAAACCGTTCAAATTTGTAGATTGTAGGTCTATGTCTTTGCTCAAGTGCATGAAGGTTTTGAACACTAAAAAAAATACAAAAAAGAAAAAAACTCTGTGTCCTTTTCTGTCTATCTTCACCTTCTACAACTCCAATATTAAATATATTAGTTCTTTTGATGCTGTACTATGTCTTTTTTTTTTTGTATGAGTCTCACTCTGTTACCCAGGCTAGAGTGCAGTGGCATGCTCTCAGCTCACTGCAACTTCTGCCTTCTGGGTTCAAGCAATTTTCCTGCTTCAGCCTCCTGAGTAGCTGAGATTACAGGTGTGCACCACCATGCACAGCTAATTTTTTTATATTTTTAGTAGAGAAAGGGCTTCACCATGTTGACTGGTCTCGAACTCCTGACCTCAAGTGATCTGCTGGCCTCGGCCCCCCAAAGTGCTGGCATTACAGGCGTGAGCCACAGTGCCCAGACTTGTATCAGAAGTCTTTTATGAAACTTTGAACCCTAGATTATCATCTCCCTATTTTCCTCTCCCCTAAATCCCTGGTAATCACAACTCACATATAAGCAATATAATACAGTATTCATCTTTTTGTATCTGACTTATTTCACTTAGCACAATATCCTCCAGATTTGTCTACGCTGTTACAAATGACAGGGTTTCCTTCTGTTTAAAGGTAAATATTCCATTGTATGTATATATTACATTTTGTTTATCCACTGATCTGTTCATGAACATTAGGTTGTTTTCATATTATGGCTATTGTGAATGCTATAGCAACAGAGAAGTGCAGAAATCTCTTTAATATCCGGATTTCAATTACTTTGGATATACAGTTGTCCCTGGAATAACATGAGGGTTAGAGGTGCCAATTCCCCATATAGTCGAAAATCTACATACAACTTGCTTCCTCAAAAGCTTTACTATTGATAGCCTACTGTTGACTGGAAGTCTAATCAACAACATAAACAGTCAATAAATATATATTTTATGTTATATAAATTTTATACTGTATTCCTACAATAAAGTAAGCTAGATAAAATGTTATTAAGAAAATCATAAAGAAGAAAAAATGTATTTACCGTTCATTAAGTGAAAGTTGATCATCATGATGAAGGTCTTCATCTTCGTCTCCACATTGAGTATGTTGAGAAGGAAGAGGGAGAGGAGGGCTTGTTCTTGCTATCTCATAGTAGCAGAGGCAGAAGAAAATTTACATTTAAGTTTTCATTTAAGAAAAGTATATTTAAGAAATTTAAATTTAAATTTAAACCTGTGCAATTCAAATACATATTGTTCAAGGGTTAACTGTATAATCAAAAGTAGAATTGCTGATTCAAATGGAAATTCTATGTTTAATTTTATGTAGAAGCTTCTTAGTCTTTTCCATAGTGGTTACAGGTAACATATCTACCATCAGTGTACATTGTTCTTTTTTTCTCTATGACTTTGTCAACATTTATCTATTTTCTTCTTTTTAGTAATAGTCATTAAAACAGATATGAGGTAATATCTTGTTGTAGTTTTGATTTGTATTTCCCAGATGATTAGTGAGGTTGAGCACCTTTTTGTATACGCATTGGCCAACTGTAAGTCATCTTTAGAGAAATATCTATGCATGTTTTTTGCCCTTTTAAAAATAAAATGCTGCTGCTGATGATGATGATATTGATGCATACTATTTTTTGCTATTGAATTGTAGAAGACTGTCATATATTTGGGATATTAACCTCTTATAAGATATATGGTCTGCCAATATTTTCTCCAGTGCCATAATTTGGCTTTTTGCTGTGCTGATTATATAATTTTTGCTTTGTTGATTGCACATAATTTTTCATTGTGATGTCCAATTTATCTATTTTTAATTTGTTTTATGTGCTTTTGAGTAATGTCCAAGAAACCATGGGCAAGACCAATGTCTCCAACATTTTCCCTATTATTCGTCTAAGGGTTTTATTGTTTCCAGGTTTATGTTTAGGTCTTTAATCTATCTGGGGTTTAGTTTTCTATATAGTTTAAGATTAGGATTTTATTATTTTAACTGTGGATTTAAAAATTTCCAAACATTGTTCATTGGAGAGGCTATCTTTTCACCATTGTGTATTATTGGCACCCTTTTCGAAGAACAGTTGACTGCATATGCATGGGTTTATTTCTGTGCTCTCTACACTGTTTAATTTATTTATTTTTCTATGCCAGTACCATACTGTTTTAATTACTGTAGCTTTGGTTTTTTTTTTTTTTTTGAGACAGAGTCTTGCTCTGTCGCCCAGGCTGGAGTGCAGTGGTGTGATCTCAGCTCACTGCAAGCTCCGTCTCCCAGGTTCGTGCCATTCTCCTGCCTCAGCCTCCTGAGTAGCTGGGACTACAGCACCTGCCACCACACCCAGCTAATTTTTTTTTTTTTTTGTATTTTTAGTAGAGATGGGGTTTCATCATGTTAGCCAGGATGGTCTTGATCTCCTGACCTCGTGATCCGCTCACCTCGGCCTCCCAAATTGCTGGGATTGCAGGTTTAAGCCACCGCACCCAGCCGCTTTATAATATATTTTAAAATCAGGGAATGTGATATTTTCAGGGTATTTGTTCTTCCTAAAAAAATTTTTAGGGTATTTAGGGTCATTTGTGGTTCCATAATAATGTTAGGACGTTTTTTCTATTTCTCTGAAAAATGTCATTTGGATTTTGATAGTAATTGTATTGAATCTAAAGATTGCTTTGGGAATTATGTACACCCTAACAATATTAGTCTAATAAATGAACAACAGATGGCCTTCCAATTATCTGTGTATTTTTAAATTTCTTCCATTAAGATCCTGTAGTTATCAGTAAACAAGTCTCCTAGGTTAAGTTTATTCCCAAGCATTTTATTCATTTAAGAGCTGTTATGTATGTGATTGTTTTCTTAGTTTTTTATCTCAGATAGTTAATTGTTGGTGTACAGTTGACCCTTGAACAACATGGGTTTGAACTGTGCAGGTCCACTTATATGGAGATTTTCTTCTGCTTCTGCCACTCCTGAGAAAGCAACACCAATTACTCTTCTTCTCTTTAGATTCCTCTACATAAAGATGATAAGAATGTAGATTTTTATGATGATCAACTCCCACTTAATGAATAGCAAATATATTTTTCTTATGATTGTCTTAATAACATTTTCTTGTGTTAACTGACTCTTTATGTTATCAGTAGGTAAGGCTTTGGTTAACAGTAAGCTATTAGTAGTTATGTTTTGAGGAAGTCAATGTTATATACAATTTATTTTCTGCATGGAGGATCAGCATCCCTAACTTCTGCCTTGTTTAAAGGACTGTATAGTAATGCAATTGATTTTTTGATGTTGATTTTGTATCTGGCAAATTTACTGAATCAATTTTATTGGTTTGAAAAGTTTTTTGTGAGGTCTTATTGACTTTTCTTGTTTAATTACCCTTGTTATGACTTCCAGGCTACTTTGAATAGACTTTCCCTTATTTCATATAAGAAAAGTTTTCAGCGTTTCATCACTGATTGTGATATTAGTAAGAGCTTTTCATAATGACTTTTTTGTATTAAGTTCCTTGTATGCTAAGTTTGTTAAGAATTTTCATTATAAAAATGTGTTGAATTTTGCTAAATGTTTTCCTTCATCTATTGAAATGATTATGTAATTGATATCCTTTTTTCTGTTAATGTGGTGTTGTATCACATTGATTAATTTGTGCATGTTGAACCATCCTTGCATCTCAGGAATAAATTCTACTTGGTTATGGTGTTTGATTATTTTAATGCGCTGCTATATTTTGTTTGCTAGCATTCTTGAGGAGTTTTGCATCAATATTCCTCAAAAGTATTGACCTGTAGTTTTCTTTACTTGTGGGATCTTTTCCTGGCTTTGCTGTTGGGTTGATTCTGACCTTATAAATAAGTTCAGAATTATTCTCTATTGCATATACTGAAAGCATTTAGAAATCACTGGTGTTAATTTTCTTTAAATGTTTGGTAGAATTCACCCTTGAAACAATCTAGCCCCTGGCTCCCTTCCCTTCCCCTTCCCCTTCCCCTTCCCCTTCCCTTTCCTCCTCCCCCTCCCCTCCTCTCCCCCTCCCCTCCCCTCCCCTCCCCTTCCCTTCCCTTCCTTCTCTCTTTCTTTCATTCATTTTTTATTACTGCCTCCATCTCCCTATTTGTTATTGGTATGCTAAGGATTTCTATTTCTTCTTGATTTAGTCTTGGTAGATTGTACATTTCTAGGAAACTGTCTATTTCTTACTTCTGGGTTTTCTAATTTGTTGGCATATAGTTGTTCATAACAGTCCTTTATGATTCTTTTTATTGTGTGAGATCAGTTGTAATGTCTCATCTTTCATTTTTCATTTTATAAGTCTTCTCTCTTTTTCCTTTGTTCTTTTGGCTAATTGCCAATTTGTATTTTTTTTTAATTAACTCTTAGTTTACATTTTTTCAAAAAATTAACTCTTAGTTTGTCCATCCTTGTTTCATTTATATATCCTCTAATCTTTATTATTTTTTTCTGCTAATGTGTGGTGTAGTTTTTTTCTCCTAGTTCTTGAGATACAAAGTTCAGCTGCTTAGTTGAGATCTTTTTTCTTTATTAATGTAGGGATTTTTGGTATAAACTCTGAGTGATGATTTTGGTGCATTTCATAGGTTTTGATATGTTGTGTTTTTTTATTGAAATTGAGATATTCTTCAATTTACTTTTTAATTTCTGCTTTGACTGAATAGTTGTTGAAGATTATTGTTTAATTTCCATCTATTGTAACTTTTCTTTCTTTTATTGATTTCTATGTTCATTCCATTGTGATAAAAAGATGTATTAATTAATTTAAATCCTTTTAAATGTGTTAAGACTTGTCTGTTGTCATAGTATATGATCTGTCTTGCAGGCTGTTCTGTGTGCACTTGAGAATAAACTATATTCTGTTGCCATTGGGTAGAAAGTTCTATATATATTTGTTAGGTTCATTTGTCATATAGCATTATCCAGTTCTGCTTTTTTCTTACTGATTTTCCTTCTAAATGATGTATACATTATAGAGAATGAAAGTCTCTTACTATTATTATATTGCTGTCTATTTCTCCCAAGATTTGCTAATATTTGCTTTATATACAGGTTGAGCATTGTAATCTAAAAATTCAAAATCTGAAATACTCCCAAATTCAAAACTTTTTGAGCACTGACATAATTCCATAAGTGGAAAATTGTACACCTGGTCTCATGTGATGAGTTGCAATCACATTTTATACTGTTAAGTACCTTTGTGTGAATAAGTATAGGAAAATAAATGATTGCTTATTAGCAGTCAAGAATAATGGTGATTCCAAACAATCACAGATTTTTCAGATGAGTGGCTGAGATAGTGACAATTTAAATTTTTGAAGGTTCAGTCTACATAAGCATTGTTTCATATACAAAATTATTTAAAATATTATATAAAATTACTTTCAGGCTATATGTATAAGGTATATATAAAACATAAGTGAATTTTATATATAGACTTAGTTCTCATTCCCAAGATATCTCATTATATATGTGCAAATATTTCAAAATAAAAGAAAAAGAAAAACAAATTTGAAACACTTCTGGTCCCAAGCATTTCAAATAAGGGATACTCAACCTATATTTAGGTCATTTGATGTTGGGTGCATATATATTTATGATTATTATATGCTCCTTTAGAATTGACCATTTTATTATTATACAGAGACCTTCTTGTCTCTTGTGACTGTTTTTAACTTAAAGTCTATTTTGGTCTGATATAAGTATGGCCACTCTTGGTTCTTTTTGGTTACCACTTGCATGTATATATTCCTCCATCTCTTCACTTTCATCTTATGTGTGCCCCTAAATCTATTGTTAAGTCTTTCTATTCAGTATACAGTTGGATCTCAGTTTTTAATCCATTCAGCCACACTACATCTTTTTATTTTTGAGTTTAGTTCATTTATATTTAAAATCATGATTTTAAATCATGATTTTAAACTATGTAAGGAATTACTCTTACAAGTAGTGAATTGTTTTGTCTTTTGTGTAGTTCTCTTACTCTTTTTCTCCCTTGTCATTCTTTAGGTCTTGATGGTTTTTTGTATTGATGGGCTTGGATTATTTTATCTTTATATTTTGTGTATCTATTGTATTTTTATGATTTTCATAAGATTTGCATAGAACATTTAATAGTTATAATAGTGTGTTGCATGCTGATAACAACTTATCTTAAATCACAGAAACTCTAGACTTGACTTCCTCTCTTTCCCAGTTTACATAGTCAACGCCAGATTTTACTTCTTTCTGTACTGTATTTCCATTAAAAATTTGTGGACACAGAGACTTTTTTTCTGTTTATGTTCCTGTGTATTTTTTTTTTCTCTTCAGACGCAATAATTTAATATGACCTGACTTCAAATTTGTTTTTTCTTACTTCTGCCTATTCAAATTAGTTGTTAAATACTTCTATTAAAATTTTTCATTCACGTATTTTGTTTTTCAGCTCTAGAATTTCTCTTTGGTTCTTTTTAAAATAATAAATACAAAATTTTTATCTGTATTGATAATCTCATTTTGTTTACATATCACTTTCCTATTTGTTTTAGTTATTGGTCTGTGTTTTTGCTTAGCTTGTTGAACTTATCTAAGATAGTTATTTTAAAGTCTTCGTTTAGTGGGTCCAATGCCTGTGTTGCTTCAGGGACTGCTTATAGAAATTTATTCTGTACCTTTGAATGAGTTGATTTTTCCTGTGTTTTTTTTTTTTGTTGTTGTTGTTGTTGTTGTTGGGCTTGCAATCTTTAATTGAAAATTGGTCATTTGAAAGAGCAGCCACCTCTCCTATTCATTGCAGATTGGCTCCATGAAGGGGAAAGCTTTATTAATTAGCAGGGCATGTTCTGAGACTTGTAATTGGCCCAATATGAAGACTTGTGGTCTTCTCGGGACTTTTCTGGATAGATGTCTTTGCTAGGCTGTGTGTCTGCTTTTATTTATATATTTTTTTCTGATTTATCTCCCTACACAGTTATTTTTAAATTTCTTATTTTCTATCTGACTCTTACTTATTATGTTCCTTCCCTGGGCCTTAGGTGTTCTGTTGTGTTCCTAAGTCAGTAAGCTCTAGCCTCAAACATCTACAAGTCTATAGTTTTCCTCGCTTTTATGAGCCATGCTTGATGCTTCCAGTGGTTTTTACTAGCCTAAGATTCAAGCTGTACTCTTTGGCTATCTGAGCTCCATGTTAGGTGACACAGAGACCAATCCTTCAAGCAGTCCCCAGACAGGATAAGACATTGAAAATTAGGTCTTCTCTGCTCTCTCTGGTTCACAGAGGGAATTAGAGAATGGGCTGCCACTTCCCAAACTATGGCACACCACACAGAAGAGAGTGTAGGGAAACACACATGAAATTTCCTGAATGTATTGAACATGGAAGCTTTTTCTTGATTGAGTTCTCAGTTGGTCGTATAGATCTTTGACTGATTTTCAGAAATCCCAGCAAGTTGTTTTAGCCAGCCTCTATTTGTTTCCTTAATATATTCATTGGGGAATGAGGGCCTGGATCTTTCTAGTTTGCCACCTTGCTAACGTCACAACCAATTTATTCTTCAAGCAAGCCTATAACATAGGTATTATAAACAATGCACTATTTTTTTTTTTTTCAGATTAGAAACTCATGATAGAGAAAGGCTGAGTAACTTTGCCCAGGTCACACAGAGAGTAGCCAGCAGAGAGGAGTTTTGAAACATTTTCTGTGAATTTAGAATTTTCATGGACTATGATTTACTCTGAGATAGAGAAAAAGCCTTGGTGTCCCCATTTGTTTTCTAATTTTTTATTCTGACCTTGAATTGGGAAACATACAGAGGAAGTAATAGGCCGATACTTAAATTCAACTGTTATGTCATAACTGAGCAGCAGAAATCAAAGTGGAGCCAGTTAACCTAAAGAATGAAACTCAAAAATAATAAAGAAATGGTGTGTCATTGGTATAAATAACACACAAAAGAAAAACCAACTTTACCGTTCAGGTGTGCAGAGCATCTGTGAGTAATGACTTTTTATTTTAGTTATTCTTTTGCTAAGTGTTTTGAAATCCACTGAGTAATAAGGGTCACAAGAAGTAAGATTTAGTGGAAATTGGAAAACAATAGTTTTAGAAAAATGTTTGATTTCAATATATATCTTATGCTCTCTGGGAACCTCTCCCTTCTCAACATTGAGACCACGTCTGGCAAGCAGTTGGCAGGAGGCAAAGGTCTGCAGCAAGGGACTACAAACAAGACAATTACTGGAATTCAGAAAAGAAAAAAAGGCTTTCCCCACACAGAGTACTGAATATCAAACAGCAATTTTATCTTACGCTGTAAATGAAATGCATCTGTCTATTCCACTCTAGCATGGATAAAGGCTTATGTGGGAGGTCTATCCTCAGAGTCATCAAATAAGAATTTTTTTAAATATTTGTTTTAAAATCGAAGTGTTGCCTGAAATGTGATAAGGCCTGTAATAATATGTGCGGGGCTGCAATTATAATCTATTAATATGCAATTAATAATAATTATCACTAATTGGTAAGTCACTTTCATACATTTATGAATACCAAAAAAGGCAATTCAGTAAATTTTAATGAGTATCTAAAATGGACCTAAGTCTCATAGTTTGCTGGAGGAATATAAAGATTAGATATTTTTAGTTCAATGAGTTTCGTTAAGTAAAACCAGGAGGAAAACAAATAAATTGGAATATGACTTGTTTCATTATACAGGACACATTTGCTGCATGTTTGCTCAGTATCTAACACTAGAATAGATGTTAGAATTTTTAAATAAAGTTGAATAATGTATTATCCCTGCCCTTAAAGATCTACAGAGAGACATGAAGACCAAGACATGGAAGTAAATTAATAATCACAGGGCACCGTGGTGCATGCCAAGGTAAAAGTGCATATCAAATGTAGCAGCAGAGATGAGGATCTATTTGCAGAATGACTGAATTGCCTCCTAGAAAACTCAAGCCTTATTTACCATTGCTTTGGGCACATCTCATGAACTCGTCCTGTAGACAGACACATATCTCTATGCTAGCTTTATGGAAAGAGCACTAATTAAAATAAAGCTGTGACTACCAGAGGATGGATGAGGAACAAAGCCTTATTATTTGCAATAATGTACACGCATAGCCTTGAGGAGGTCCACATTATGATTTCAGCAATGTCTTGGCTATTGCTCGCTCTCCCCAGCTCTATGAATATGTGTACAGGGAAACATATGACTGTAAAACTGAGAGAGCTCTTGCACTAAAGTGTCAAATACAGTGAGAAATCACTAGAGTTGACCCCAATGGAATGACATTTGAAAGAGACACTGTCATTCTCAACACTTTGATCCCAAAACACAATACTTGGCAGCACAGAACATCACAATGGGATTTAGACTGTATGTGTGGCCAGGGAGTCTGGTGAAGTTCCAGTGGACCAGCAGTAGACACCAGACATGGTCTGTGGCAGACGAGGCCAAAGAGGCAATGCAGAGTAGCAGAGGCACCCTGTATGGTGTGGCACACCCGGAGTAACAGCAGCAGCCCCCAATATGACAAGTGGAGCAAGAGAGAAGACTGTCAGTGGAGCCCTGTGGAAGAGAGACAGCAATGAATAGAAGCACCATGCCCAGGGCACAGCATTGAGGATGTTTAGTAGCAAACCTATTGGTGGGCATATGGAATAAACCAGAAATATTACCCAGGAATATTTCCCACTTTGGAGCAATACAAGGCCCAACTTGAATAAGTAAGTGCTAATGCCAGGGATGCCTGGACTGTTGTAGTTACTGTGACACCTCCCTCCAATCTGTATCCATCTCAGAGGGTAGAGGAAATGTAGGTAATCCATGTACACACCCAAAGTACGGTACCTGACAAAAGGTATAATGCATAGAAGTTTCTTTTTTTTCCTTAAACAGCTTTATTAAGTTATAATTCACATGCCATACAATTCACCTACTTAAACGGTGCAATGCAAAGGTTTTAAATATTTACACGGAGTTGTGGGACCATCGTCATCTAATTTTAGAATAACATCAAAGATAACATGCGTACTCATTAGCAGTCACGCCCCCATACCCCTCTATTGTCCCCCTATCTCCTGATAACCACTAATTTATTTTCTTTCTCTACAGATTTACTGTTCTTATTTCATGTAAACAGAATTACATAACATTCACTTTCTTTGGGTAACTGGCTTCTTTCCATTCAGATAATGTTTTCAAGGTTCATTCATGTTGTAACATGTATCAATACTTCATTCCTGTTTGTTACTCAATAATATTCTATTTTATGGATATACCAAATTTTGTCTATGCAGCCATTAGTTTATGAAGACTTAGGTTGCTTTCACTTTTACTATGAATAACTTTTGTGAACATCCATATACAAGTTTATATGTGGATACACATTTTCATTTCTCTTGTATATATACCTAGGATTAGAATTATCGGTCATGTACTAATTCAATATCTAACATTTTAAAGAACTGCCAAAGGATTTTCTAAAATGACTATATCATTTTACACTTCCAGAAGCTATGTATGAGAGTTTCACAGCCTCACCAATACTTGCTAATATCTGTCTTTTATTATAATCACTCTAGTATGAGTGAAATGGTATATCATTGTGATTTTAACTTATTCTCTAATGACAAATGATGTTGAGCATTCTTTATGTGCTTATGGGACATTTGTGTATCTTCTTTAGGAAAATTTTTATTTTTACTTGGATTATTTATCATTTGTTATTGAGTCCTAAGATATTTTCATATAGCCTGGATATAATTCTCTTTTCAGATACATGATTTGCAAATATTTTCTGACGTTCTGTGAGTATCCTTTACACACATCCTTGATGGTATTGGTTGATGCAACAAACATTTTGATGTCGATGTAATCCAATTTATCTATTTTTTTCTTCTGATGTTTTGGATTATTTTCGGTCATATCTAAAAATAATGTTAACCCAATATACTGAGGATGTACTTCTACATTTTCTTCTGACTGTTTTATATTTTGGGCTTTTACATTTTGGCTTATCATGTATTTTGAGTTAATTTTTGGGCACGATGTGAGGAAGGGGTCTAACTTATTTCCTTTTTATATGGATATTGAGTTTTCCCAGTATCATTTGATGAAAGTATTATTTATACCTATATTGAAGTCTTGGCACTTGGTAGAAAATCAATCAACCACAGATTGTATGAATTTATTCCTGGACTTTTATTTCTATTCCATTGATCTATAGATCTATCCTTGTACCAGCACTATACTGTTTTGATTACTGTAGCTTTGCAGAAAGTTTCAAAATCAAGACGTGTGAGTCCCCCAACTTTGTTTTTCCTTTTCTGGATTGTTTTGTCTATTTTTCATGGCTTGTATTTCCAAATGAATTTTGGGATCAGTTTGTCAATTTCTGCATAAAATAGAAGCTGGAATTTTGATAAGGAATATTTTGAGTCTGTATATTAATTTAGTTATCATTGCCATTCTACAATTATGTGGGAACCCCAGTACTCTTGGCCAAAGCAGCCTCAGATAATAGAGAATTTTCAGGACAGAGCTGGGGTGGGGTGAGGGAAGCTGGTGGCTAGCTCTTCTTGGGTTCAATTTGTAGCTCTATTTATTTTGATTTATTTTACTAGAGACAAGGTCTTGCTCTGTCACCCAGGCTAGAGTGCAGTGGCATAATCATAGTTCACAGCAGCCTCAAACTCCTGGGCTCAAGTGATCCTCCTGCCTCAGACTCCACAGTAGCTGGGACAATAGTCACTTGCCACTGTAGCTCTAGACCAGCAGCTGGTAAGAGTGGGAACCTGGAGTCTTTAGCCACATCCACCCAGAATAGAGCTTCTTTACACTGACCTGGGAGGAAATTTATTACACAGACTCACTGTTCTTACAAAGATTTAGTAGATTTTCTTGAATATTTGTGTCTCCATCTGCTGTATGCCCTTATGAAAATTTCCAGACACTAAGTGTTGCTTTTGTTTTGGTTTGGTTTGTTATTTTTAAATAATTTTATGCAGTTAAGTGATTGTTTCACTAAAAAAAGCATCTGTCTTGCTCCTTACACACTGCCCCTACCTGTAGTTTTGTAAGTCCTTCTTCCTTTCCTGACTTCTGCAATGAAAAGTCATCATGGTTCTGATCTATTACTATAAACTTACAAATAAAATATGGGCTCCTCCATGAAGAGTTGTGCTTCCTATGTGCACATTGTTGTTGTTGTTGCTGTTGTTGTTGAGATAGGGTTTGAGTCTCACTCTGTCAACTAGGCTGGAGTACAGTGGCATGATCATAGCTCGATGCAGCCTGCAACTCCTGGGCTCAAGTGATCCTCCCACATTGGCCTCCCAAAGTGTTAGGATGGCAGGAGTGAACTCCCACACCCAGCTCTATGTGCTCATTCTTAAAACAAACTATTTTTATTTTATTTAATCACCTAATATTGCAGTAATTTTCTAAGAACCTCAAATCCAGGTCTATGCTATTTTCTTCTTTGTAACACCAGGGTCCAGCATAGGCTTGACACAGAGTAAGTATCTATTGAATAAACAAATGAATCCATGCATGCATGAATAAGTGAGTAAATTGAGACTGAGAAGAAATTGAGCTTTTATTTCTACACTTGGCAATATGAAAACTGAGAATAATACAATACAGCATATTATTTATTTAAATACTTTCATTGCCTCCTTTTCCATTAAACACAAATATAAATACCAAATCGCAAATGCAATCCCTGAATGTAATTCCTTCTCCCAGGGTAACTTGAAGTTATCCCAGGTTGCTGACTAAAGGCTATTTAATGGTAAAGTGTTTTATAATATGGGGAATTAAGCCAGAGAATGTTTTCAATAAAGGGACAATTTGCTGGGAAAAGAAAATTAGAATCAGCAAATTTTTAACCTGACAAATTAGAAAATATTGTTACTATTTTTCATCCAGCGTACTTAATAATTGCCAAGTACTTATTCTAATGTGCATTAGAGTCTATTAAATCATGTCTGTGCTAACATTGTCTGTATTCGTATTATTGCACTTTCCACACAGGACTGTAATTACTGCACTTATTTAGGCATTTATTTCCATCATTAACTGAGGTTCTTTGAGAGTCATCACAAAGTATTGAATATCTGTATGCCCCAGATGCATAGCACATAATCAGTGCTCAATAAATGTTTGTTCAATACATCATTTCATGTATCATCCTGTTATAATGACGTGCTTTCATGTCAGCTCCCTCAAGCTCCTCAAAGATAGTCTTTCATCTTCTTGACAGTATTCGCAGATTGAATAATTGGATTAACAAGTAAATAAATAAATGAGGGAATTTGTGACGGAATAAATTTTCTAAAAACTGTTTTGTTTTGTTGTGTTTTGTTTTGTTTTGTTTTGTTTGTTTTTTGAGACAGAGTTTCACTCTTGTTGCCCAGGCTGGAGTGCAATGGCGTGATCTTGGCTCACTGCAACCTCCGCCTCCTGGGTTCAAGCGATTCTCCTGCCACAGACTCCTGAATAGGGCAACATGCCCGGATAATTTTTGTATTTTCAGTAGAGACAGAGTTTCACCATGTTGGCCAGGCTAGTCTTGAACTCCTGACCTCAGATGATCCACCCACCTCAGCCTCCCAAAGTGCTAGGATTACAAGTGTGAGTCACCGTGTCTGGCCCCTAGAAACTATTCTTTATATTTCACAGCCTTGGGTGGAAAAATGGATAAGGATGTATGTGTTAATACATACATCCGTATCTCAATAACTATGAACTACTACCTACTTAACTATGTAGTCTAATTTCTCATGGAGCCTCCATCTCAAATATAATCAATGGTACTCTCCAAGTTCATGAATAGTTGTAACATTCGGTTTTCTTGATAATATTCCTTGATAAAATTTCTCTGAGGGTTTTCATGCCCTTTCTTATAATAAGGCCTTTGTCAGATCCCCCAAATACTTCAGATATAGTTGCATGTATCTGCAGAGGACAATTGACTGTGTGTTCGTTTGTTTGGCATCCAAACCCTTAAACAGAAAGTCGCAAGGAAATACAGAACCACATCCTTGGTGAAAGCCAGGCATCCTCCACCATCATAAGGCTCCAAGAGCCAAGCCATCTCTCTTCTTAGCTCTACCAGCAAAGATAAAGGACAGATAGCAGCATAGACTTTGCCAACCGAACACTCCTCCGTGACATGTTGAATCAGGAGTTAAGTGAGACGCAGGCTGGTTAGAACTCATGGTGTATGAGTGTGCAGGGGCAGTGATGCTCGCTTAGTGGTGGCTGCATACTGCCCAGACAACTTCTAGTAACAACTGGATGTTGTGTTATGTTCTTGATCATCCAGGTCTTCTGTGATTTCTGCTAGCTAACCAAATGCAGCTTCCTGACTACCAGACTACCATCAGTGTTTGAGTTACAATGGCTTTTTAATAAACTTCTTGTTTTGCTTAACTCAATTAAAGTCAGTTTCTCTTGCCTGGAGCACAAAACCTTGATTGAGACAATATTTAAGCAGAAAAGGTTAAAAAGGTTTGAACTTTTTACTTTCCAAGAAGTTACTCAGCCCCAGTATAAATCAAAAGATATAAATAAATGTTCAGAAAAGAATATCATTTACCTCCTCTCAATAGAATATCTGAGTTCCGCTGTTTCACAGATGGAATACAGAATAGGTAGCTTTATCATGTCGTCTCTTAAATCTCTTGATGGAGACCAGCCTCTATATATCTATGTTCATAAAACACTAGTTTGGGAAGAGGTTAGTGAGTACTCTGGAGAAAGGGGATTCATAGTCATATAACGTTGTGGTATACTGGATGCAAAATCCTAGTCTTTGAGATTCACTACATACATTAGCCTATTTAAGACTCCTCAGAGTCTTAAAGGCTCTCATATATCCTTCCGTGACTCACTGCTTTTGGGATTCATTTAGAAAACAAATTTTAAATCAAGCTAATTAACATAATATGGAATAACAGCCTCCTGAAACCAATCTGAATAACATTAATAGAGATTGTTAGTGTCCTTCACGATTTACCTTGGAGGGAACAGAGGCACTTGCCAAAGAACCCGAAATGCTTTCATGACGCTTTTCAACCCAGTGCGGCAAAATTCTTTGTGCGTCCTGCCATCTGCCTCCCCTTCTGAGTGACTTCAGAAGCGAGAAAGTGTAAGAGAGGAATAATTTCAAAACAAAGAAACAAAGAAAAAATACTGGGTAAATATGAAGGACCAAATACTCATAAAAAACAAATGTCCTGTCCTCTTGAAAGTAGAATAAGCTCCCTAATTGGCTTATAGGTATTAACTGGAGGAGAAATGTAGTTTCTAATTGGATGCTAGGGGAGGAAAATAAGGAACATTCATTATTGCTCATTTCAGTATTACTCATAATAGGAAACCACTAGTCCGCATCTATTGGTCTAGTGAAATAGAGAAAGAGGGTTATGAGGATATTAGTGTAAATGAAATCTGTAAGAACATAATGTATGAAAAAACATCTAGCCGGGTGCGGTGGCTCACGCTTGTAATCCCAGCACATTTGGAGGCTGAGGCGGGTGGATCACAAGGTCAGGAGATCAAGGCCATCCTGGCTAACATTGTAAAACACCGCCTCTACGAAAAACACAAAAAATTAGCCAGGCGTGGTGGCATGCACCTGTAGTCCCAGCTACTTGGGAGGCTGGGACAGGAGAATTGCTTGAACCCGGGAGGCCAAGGCTGCAGTGGGCCAAGACTGCACCACTGCACTCCAGACTGGGTTACAGAGTGAGACTCTGTCTCAAAAAAAAAAAAAAAAAAAAAATCTAGACACAATAGCTTCCTAAATATAGAAATAAAAACCAAAAATGAACAAAGGTAAACCACATAGATTACATTGTGAAATAATATATATAATATATGTGTGTATTTTGTGTGTGTCTGTGTGTGAGTGCCTAGGTTTATTATTATGTATACATATATTCATATAGAGACTGTAACATAAAAACATTTAAAAAACCTGAAAGCAAGCATATTAATCACACTAATAAATGTAAATGGGTCAAACTCACCAATTGAAAATAACATTTTCAGATTTGCTTAGAAAGTAAAATCAAACACTGTGCAGGAAATACACATAAAGGAAAGAGACTGAGAATGGTTTAAAAAAAGGTATATGAGGCATAGAAAACAAAAGGAAAGTAGTTTCTCAGTCATGATCTATGATGAAGATTGACACTAAAAGAGTTATCAGAGACAGGACCTTTTGGAATGTTAAAGTACCACAATGAAAATATTAAATATTTATTTGTTCAAAGATGCAGAAATAATTTTCATAATGCAGAAATTACAGAAGATGTAAAAATAAATATATAAAAGCATATTAATAATAGACTTTAATAAACTTCCCTTAATCAAATTCAGGGCATTCAATAACAGCAAATAAAATCACTAAAGATATTGAAGACATAGGAACAGAAATAAAAAATAATCTTTTAGATATACATCAAAATCTGTACCCCAAATTATAAAGAATATACCTTCTTTCAAATACACAAGAAATATTTATGAAAATTGACAATAACACTAAAGAATACTGCCATAAATTCCAAAGAATAAAAGTAATGTGGATAGAATTATCTGACTATTAAAATGTAGTACACCAGAAAATATTACTCTTGACTGACCACAGGACAATGTACTAGAACATTCTATTTTTTTTTTTGAGACGGAGTCTCGCTCTGTCGCCCAGGCTGGAGTGCAGTGGCGCGATCTCGGCTCACTGCAAGCTCCGCCTCCCGGGTTCACGCCATTCTCCCGCCTCAGCCTCTCCGAGTAGCTGGGACTACAGGCTCCCGCCACCACGCCCGGCTAATTTTTTGTATTTTTAGTAGAGACGGAGTTTCACCGTGGTCTCGATCTCCTGACCTCGTGATCCACCCACCTCAGCCTCCCAACGTGCTGGGATTACAAGCGTGAGCCGCTGCACCCGACCTAGAACATTCTATTTTTTAAAGGATAATAAATCTGGAAATAACATAACATACTATTAGACATCTGTAAATAAAAAGTGAAACACAGACTGAATATTCATAATGTTTAAAGTTTTGAAAATGAAAACACAATAAGAAATCTATGCCATAGTGACATACCTGTCTCTAGCTCCAATATTTTAGCATTATATGGCTATATCAACAGGAGTGAAAATAAGTGTATGAAACCCTAAAAATTCAGACAATAATGAAAGAGTAAAGCATATGAGATAAGAAGAAAGGAAATTATAAATATGCAAATAAATATTAATTTGAAAGATTAAAAAATAGAATCCATAAATAAATGTAAACAAAGCTCTTTAAATATGTGTGAAAATCATTAGCTACAGAATCAAGTAAAAGGAAAATACCAATAAAATTATAAAAGACAAAGAAAATACAAATTTGGAAAAATTTTTTCGAATACATTTGAAAAACTAGACGAAATGGAGAAATGTGTAGAAAAAAAATCTTAAAAAATTTACCCCAGTAAAGACAGAAAATTAAAAAGTCAAATTAACATGGAGTTAATTTAAAAAATAGTTTAAAAATCTACTATATATATTATATTATGTGTGTGTGTGTGTGTGTGTGTGTATGTGTGTGTATGTATCTGATCCAATGTTTTTGTAGAGGAATTTTGACCAAACATGAACTGATAAAATAACAATTATTTACCACTATTATCTCTCACAGTACTGATGGTTGCCTGGGCTTAGCTCAGTGGTTCTTGCCCAAGGGCTCTCATAAGGTTGCAGTTATAACAATGACTGGATCTTGAGTAACTCAACAGCTCTCTTACTCACATGTCTGATATCTGGGCTTAAAAAACTCAAATGGCTGAGAGCTGAATTTCTGGTCATCTCAGCCATCTTTATGTGGTTTCTCTACATGATGTCTTTAGCACAGTGGTTGCAGGATAGCTGGACTTCTTAGATGACAGTTCTGGGCATCAAAAACACATGTTCCAAGAAAGATAGGTGGAAGTTGCATCACCTTTTATGAACTAGCCTCAGAACTCACACTGTTTATTTCTCCCACATTCAATTTATTGGAAGCAGGTCTGTAAACCAGCTCATATTCACAGAACAAGGGTTTGACTCCAACTCTTTTTTTGCATGCAAAAGAGAATTTGCAGGCATGTTTTAAAACTACCATCCACCATTGTAACAAAGTTAACACAGATTAATAAATGAAAAAGCAAAATAATATATTATTAGGAGATTAAAAAACAGCCAAGGGGAGATTCACAGGAAAAGTTGTTACCTCTCTGGGAGGGAAGAGGAACTAATCATGGGATAACTCAGACAGAGTGATCTTTTTCTGTTTTGTGAGCTGGATGGTGAGTATTTTCCTGACATCTGCAACATTATCTCCCAACCAACAAGCTCTTCTTACTTTTTCACTCCTCATATTAAAAAGTGAGTTATGGATCCCCTACACTTAAAACTTGGTAGACTTGGGACTCCTTCAACCAATAGCCTTTTTTTTGAAACCTCCAAGATGAGGTCAGAAAATGAGCTGCAGCTTCTCTCCTGTTTGCTATAGAGCTTGTGGGACCTATGAGCTGCTGTGTGCAAGAAGTGTGATGACCTAGAGGCTGCTGGAAGGTCTGGAAGCCAAACCCTCTGTAGGTGCTCCATTCATCAATTATAGTCTTTGAGTCCTCCCAGCCCAGGCACCAGTCTTTAAAATTACTGATTATTCTGCTGAGTTCAGACCAAAGCTATGTTACTCCCAAGCTTTGAATCTTCCCAGAGGAAGCTCCAGATATTGGCACACAAAGAAAAGCTATCCCCATTATATCAGGTCCAAATTCCTGCGCATAGAGTCATCAGTGTAATGCGATTGTTTCTTGGTGCTAGGTATTGGGGTAGTTTGTTATGCAGCAATAAAATTTATGCAGCCACATGGGTGTTATTATTATTATTAATGCTATGTGTTATATAAACTCTTGTTTCTATATTTAATAGAAATAAACATTTACAAAGACAGAAGGGACAAGTTTCACATCAGTGGATAGTGTTTAAAATATAAAACTATCACCTAAATGTGTTGGTACTGGTAAATAGTGTTGGACTGAGCAGAGATTACAGTTAACCCTTGAACAACATGGTTTTGAACCGTACAGGTCCACTTAAACATACTTTTTTCAATAAATATGTTAGAATTTTTTTGAGATTTGCAGCAATTTGAAGAAAAACTCTTAGACAAACCACATAGCCTAGAAATATTGAAAAATTAAGAAAACATTAGCTATGTCATGAATGCATACAATATAAATAGATACTAGTCTTACATGTGTCAACTGACTGTTGATGTTATTGGTAAGGCTTCTGGTCAACAATAGGCTATAAATAGTTATGTTTTGGGGGAATCAAAAGTTAATGTAGATTTTGGACCTCAAGGAGGGTTGGCACCCCTAATTCCCATGTTGATAAGGGTCAACTATAATTTAGAACAGAAAGAAAGTTCTCTTTTAGTTTTGTTTTGACTGCTTTTGTATCACCTGATTTGGGGTATTGTTTTATGTTAGTAAACATTTTAACTTATAATTTAATCTTCTTTTTGTTAGCATTTAATTTGTTTGTTGAATTAATACAGTAAAGCAATCGTCATCTGACTTACTAGGTAGCATGGGTCACATGCACTTCACGACAGCCTGGAGCAGACCCCTGTGGGTGGTCAGCAGTCAGCCATTCAAAGAATCACTCCCCGCCAATGTGGAGAAAGTGTTTGGGAACTCCAACTGAAGAGATATGGTACATCACATATATGATATTTACATAGAGTAGCCCTGAAAGATTGCTCATAGATAGGTAGCTGACTTTCAGAACAGTTGAAATTGAAGTATGTGATATACTAATAAGATACAACTGAGAGAAGGAAACAAAGTTGATTCAAATCTGCTGCCTCTATTTTTCTGCAGATAGGTTAAATCAAATCACAGGGCAAACTGATTTTCACATGAGTGACAGTGGCTCCTGTTCTACAATAGGTATAAGCAGAGATGTATTTATTTAAAAAAATAAGAATTCTGGGGAGTCATGCCTGCTGGCATAGGTAGACACAAACATTAATAATAGTGATTAATAATAATGAAAATAGCTAGCACCTAACAGTGATGTTACAGAGACTATATTAAGCACACAACATAGAAGTCATGGATCTGGGACTCAAATTCAGAAATTTTGGCTTCAGAGTCTGCCTTTCACTACAACAGTTCACCTCTTATAATAGACTCAGATATGCAAATACTAGAGAGAATAAAGCATATAGAGATATAGCAATAGACAAAGAAACCGAGAGCTATAAAGACACACACACAGGCAAAAACATTATGTAGATATGTATGTAGATATTATGTAGACATTATGTAAACATTATGTAGGTATGTTTGATAACAATGTATTACATATGCAGAGATCCACTTAAACCCTTAAATTTTAGCTTGAAAAATAAAAACCATCTTCCCCAGTTGTCACCCAAAAATATCAGCACAGAGAAGGGAGAAGGTCAAAAAAAGTCATTGTTTAATTTAATTTTTTTTCCAAATTCTCATTGGAAACTTCTAGCATGATAAATGCTCTTGATCAATGTCAGGATACTTTCTCACTAGTGTAGAAATAAAGAAGGAGCCTGGAGCCAGGAGAGACCTACACATATTTTAACAATGAAAGAAGCATGAGATGTGTGCAGCTGACATCGTAGAGAGTGTAAGTTAGCAAGGGGCCCTCCCCATGCACCTTCCTGGGCTGCACATGCAAGATGTAGCCAACATTGAGAATCCTGGAGAACAGCAACTGTTCTAGGAATGACGGCTTTTATCTATTTTCTCTTCTGCCCCTAGAGGATCCGGGAGTTTAAGCAACAGGAGATATGAACTTAATACTTGGACAAGTTTTCCAAACTCTTGATGTCTCAGTCTCTGTGATGGTAGTATAACAATATAAAAACTCACAATAGTAATGATAATAATAGTAATGATAGTTGCCCTGAAGTCTTGTCATGATGATTAGAGACAGTATAAATGGAGTAGTAATTTTAAATTACAGTAGTTATTCTAAAGTTAATAAGCCTCTTTTCCAACTTCAGCATATGAAGGAAATCCAAGGGGAATGAAATGTGTCCAGTTCTAATGCCCTGACTGGTGAAGGCCCAACAACATTTCAGGCCAGTTTTACTCTGCTACAATTCATTTGCACTTAAGTGCATCTGACCTATAATCAGTTCATGAGAACTTTAGAAGAATAATTACATTTTAGCAGGAGATAACCATTTAAGTCAAAGAAAGCTCTCTCGGTGATAATTTGGAGACTGTTTAGGCCAGTTTCAGGAGTACCCTTAGGGGAGGGGTAATCTTTAAACACTGACTTGACAGCCGAGGGAAAGGAAGGAAGTCTGGTCAGACTCTTCCTCTGCTGACGGGGAACTCATTCTTGATGCGAAGGAATCAACTAGAAGTTGCAGGAGATTCTTTCCCATCCTGGATTCATCCCAGGATAAATTAAATTACTACAGGATTGCTCATCATTTAAAAACTTCAAGACTCAAATAGGAAAATTCATAATGGTGAAAATTCAAGAATTATGAAAGACTGTGGAGAGATATATTGAAGAAAGAAATGATCCTGATTTTCTTCAAATATAATCTGAGAAAAGGAGCATTTGTTGTGCCCCATCATTCATTGAGCATTGTGCTATCATGGGTATTGTCACATGAAAAATCATACTCAATTCTCACAACACAACTAAAGGAAAGTACTGGTATTTTATATGGCTTTTACCACCATATACTCACTATCAAAATTATGAAAAATGAAAAAAAGTATTGATATAAACATTTTAAAAACCATAATTTCTTCATGAAGGCAATAGCTATTATTTTTGTGTGTTTACTTGTAACATTTTTCAGTATATGCATGATGTATTTTTTACAGTTTACATTATATTACCCTTAAATCATTAATCCTGTTATTTTCACTTATTGTGTGCAGTTTAATGCCTGTATAGTATTTTGTCATATGAGTATTTTTGTATTTATGAATGTATACATTAATATAGAAAATTTACATGAATAATACAAAACAGACATTAAAAATAACCTTTCTGCAGGACAAATTAGTTATAAGTACACTGAATTGGGAGAATCAATTTGGAAATATAAATTAACACCAAAGCACTATTTAGTTGCCATAATAAAATTTATTTGCCCAGAACAGGTTTATTTATAGCTGTCATAAAACTGAATTTCTGAAACTCATCCTCAGATAAGTACTGATGGCTTTAGTGCCTTAAATGCCTTATATATTTAAAATTGATATGTAAATGAAAATGTCAGAGGAAAAAAAAACTTCTAAATAACTGATTCTACCCCTCCTTATTTCCATTTCTAATCTTACATTTAGGTAGAAATACCTGTTATTCAGAACAAATCAGCAAGACAAAGTATAATTTTAACTGGCTATGGCAAGATTCTCACCAGAGTGGAGCTCAGATATGTTTTCTGTGTACATGGGCAGTTAGTAGCAGCTTTGGAGCAATAATTACACATCTGAAATCAACAGTGTAGAGACTGATGTCTTTAGAGTAGCCTACCTCATAGGTCTTCTTTGTTGTCTGCAAAGCATCAATAAATAATATCTCAACATGGAATCTGTCTTAAAGTTCGGAGCAATTTTATCTTAGAGACACTGGGAAAAAGTTTATAAATAAAAATTTCAAAATAGTTTTATAAATATAAAATCTGAGGGAAGCTTTTATATATCAACTTATACATAACTCTCTTCATCATCTCTCTCTCTCTCTCTCTCGATATTGACATGGACATAGACATAGATGTAGATAGACCTGTAGATCTCCACTGCTTCTGAAGCTCTCCAGTAGAGGCAGTAATCTTGGGAATAATCTAATAACTATTACAATAATATTCTTCCTGTGTGCTTAACACCTTGATTTGTGGTTACTGCTGGGTGCAGTCAATGGCAGGCGAGGTTTCCTACATTCCTTCTCGCTCAGCTTTGGCTAGAGTGTGAAGGAAGGCATGGGGCTAGAGAGCACATGGCTGCTAAATGAGCTGCTGAAATGTATTTAACTCTTCCCCTATAGTTGGATATTCAGCTATTCCTACATGTTTACATTACAAACAATGCAGCGGTTACCGTATTTATGCCTAAATCCTTATGAACATGTCTTGTTATGCCCTATAATAGACATTTTAAAATACACTTTTTCATGCAAATATATACTAAATATATTTATACCCAAATCATTTTCTAGAAAATATATTTTAATTTACACCATCACCACTGGTTTATTAATGTGTGTACTTCCCCACATTTTAGGGGAACTCTTTAGGGCACTTTTTGAATTAAAATGACTTAAAGACCCAAAAGGAGACAAGACTTAATGGTGGTCTTTCAAGTACATTGTAATTTGCAGAAGAGACAAATTACCTCATACAAAGAACACCCCTGTGATCAGCCTTCTAATGAAATCAAACTCACATTTTTTGACACCTACTATACTGTCGTAGGTGTCTTGGACACATTATTTTATGTAATCCAGACAACAACTCCAGGAGGCTGTTGCTTTATTTTTATTGTTGAATCTTTGGAAACTGTCTCAGAGAAGTTAATTAACTTGCCATTGATAAAACAGCTTCAGTGATATTGAGCTTCACACTGACACGGGCCAAACAGCAAAATGAAAGTAAGCAGACCACACTGCTTTTCAAATCCCACATATAAAGGGCCAATAACTCAAATAAATCATACCCCTACTGAATATTCCGTTCTCTGTGGTCTTTCATCTTACGTTTAATTAAAATGTGGGTAACAAATCCCATTTCACCATATTCATTATTCATGCAAACTCACGAGTCACATACAAGTGACAGTACAATATTGAGAATTTCTATAAAACCATTTATCACCATCACTTCTTTGCATTTACTGTTGCTTAATAAACAGCAGATACAATCTCTTGGCACAATGAGGCAGGCACACGCACAAAAAGAAAAGAATTCTGCAACATTTAATTAATGGCAATACCTAACTATTATTTATGTGAGCTCATTACAATCTGCTGTTTGTTACAATCCATCCATAATTTTGAAATAATGGTAAATGATATTATTGTAACCAAACAATAAATTTGGTTAAAAGAGAACACTTACATATGGAAGTAGATGGAACTATCTGCCCTTAAAGATGTGTAACTATGTATCAGCTGTTGAAACAAACAATTATGTTAAATGCTATCACTTCTTCCCTCCGGTTTCAAATCTGGGGTGACTTGGAGAAGAAGGAAATTTCTATTGTATGTATTTACTTCACATAGAAAAGGCACAATGGCTAAATTAAGTCAATTACAAGTTGGAGGCAGCTTCGTAGATGATAAATGGTATATAACAATTAATAGTTACTGAAAATTACGATGTTATAAAACGTTGCTGGAGTTTATCAGAAACATGAATAGTGCTTGTTTCAACCTAGTGCCGTCGGTCTCTATGCACGTGAACTTCAAAGATACCTCATTTAAAAAAAAAGCTTTATTGTTATGTAATTTATATGCCATACAGCTCAACAATATACAGTGTAAAATTTAACAGTTTTTAATACGTTCTCATAGTTGTGCAAACATCACTACAATATAACTTTACAATTTTCATCACTCGGAAAGGAATCCCCATACGCATTACCGTTATTCCTCATTTCTCTCTGCCTCCACAGCCCCCAGTCTTAGATGGACCCATCTTGTGTTTTGGTGTAGACCCGGGGCTTTATGACATTCAACATTTCCTGTGAAAAATAAAGGATCAAGCCTGGGCGACGTAGTGAGACCTCATCCCTACTAACATTAAAAAAAAGTAGCTGGGCATGGTGTCGTGTGCCTGTCGTTCCAGCTATTCAGGAGGCCGAGGTAAGAGAATCACTTGAGCCCAGGAGACTGAGCCTGCAGTGAGCTGTGATTGTGCCACTGAACTGCAGCCTGGGTGACAGTGCAAGACCCAGTCTCAAAAATAAATAAATAAATGAATAAATAAATAAATAAATAAATTAGTTAAATAGATAAAGGATCAGAGCTCCGATTGGAGTAGACAGTTTGACAACCTGTGTCCCACCTTAAAATATAGAATTTCTGTTTCCTTTTAAATTTATATGTACTTTCCTGGCTGAATACTTTGCTTTCTTTTCCAGCAGATTGCAAAGAATAAAGCTACCTTTACCAAACAGCAGTAGTCTAGCTCATTTAGCCAGTAAGAAAAGTATTTTTTTTAAAATGGAGTTTCTCTGAGTATTTAGATAAAATATTTCAGAAGATGCAGAAGGAAGGGGAACTAGTTTGTTTTTATAAAAAGCGACCACATGGCTGGGCGCAGTGACTCATGCCTGTAATCCCAGCACTTTGAGAGGCCGAGGCGGGCGGATCACGAGGTCGGGAGATCGAGACCATCCTGGCTAACACGGCGAAACCCCGTCTCTACTAAAAAATACAAAAAATTAGCCGGGCATGGTGGCAGGCACCTGTAGTCCCAGCTACTCGGGAGGCTGAGGCAGGAGAATGGCATGAATCCGGGAGGTGGAGCTTGCAGTGACCGGAGATTGCGCCACTGCACCCCAGCCTGGGTGACAGAGCGAGACTCCGTCTCAAAAAAAAAAGAAAAAAAATCAAAGGGACAACATGAACTTAACAGTGTGAGACTAACAGGGAAACACGCAGAGGAACTCTGGCTACTACAGTAGAAAACAATCTGAACAAGTCAAAATCCACTTTTCCTGGTGGCCCAGCCTCCCTTGACCTGAGAGTCCTAGGATCTTTGAACTTAGTAACTGTTGCATGTATTCCAATATTATTAGCTCATGATCAAATGCAAGATTTTCATCTCCTTTCCTCAATAAGGACCTCTTTTGGGACAAAGCTTGCCTGTTAACTGGACACAAGTGCAGCAGGCAGGGGGCAACATGACTTAGTCCCATGATACCATTAGCATGGTGGACCTGGTTCTCTATTTGTAGAAGGAGGTTAATTGGATGAACCTAAATATTGCTTTCAATTTGATGTCTGTAATTGTCCGAGACTGCATTACCTGCGTTGCTCCATGTTCATCCTAGGATCCACCTGAAAAGAACAGCATTCACAACCTATGACCACTGTGCCCTAGCCATCCACTCCCTTCACAGATTTAGGAGAAGGAGTGGACATATTCCCTGCAAAACAAAGGCAACACCAGGCCAGTGAGAAGCCACATTACCCGGGCCCTCAGGCAGCATCAGACGCAGAAAAGAGCAATAGTCAGAGTAAAGTATTTGCTTATCCAGTGGAATCTGTGATTACTGTTGAGTAGGTTCATGGAGATCAGTCTTCTCCAAAGACAGGCTTTCCATTTTCATCAATCAGTGCTCCTCATTGGCATCAGAACACATGAGCACGCACATACATACATATATACACAGAAGCATACACATACACGGTACATGAAGCTCCACCTCTGGGCTTTTGTTTGGGACCTGCTCTCTGCTCATACCTAGCAGGCCACTGTTTTCGGGGATCCAGACACTGGGCAGAGTGGCTGGGAAGCATGGCTGTGAGAGGAGGTTGAACATTGACAAGGGAGCTGAGGCCACAGGGAAAGTAGGGGATGCTGTGAGAAATAATTTAAAGCATAGAGAGAGCAGGTGGTATGATGGAAGGCCTCAGTATGTACATGTGTTTCTGCAAACAGTTTCAAATTTGTTTATGTGCCTATGCCTGTTTGTGTGTGCGCTGTGATGGGGAAGAATGCTGCTGGGTGAAGCTAGAGAGGTGGGCTGACCTCTGGGTTCTAGACACTCACAGATGCTCTCTCTGAAGTCTCATAACCATAGTCTCTGAGGACAGGACAGAGTGATCCACTTCATGGTGATGGGGAGCCCCTGAGAGGGAAGAGCAAGGCAATCTATCCTCAAACTTAGTTTTAGAAAGATCACACTGGGATAAAACAAACACTAGAAGTGTTTTTTTTAAGAAAGGACTGGGAGGGAATGCCCCTCAGAGTTAATATATATAGCAGTCACCTGGAATGCGTGTCTAAAATGAAGATTTCTTTCTCTCTTCCAGAGACTATGGTTGAGATTAAACAAAATTCTCTCTAAGTAAAGCATGAAAGTGCCTGGAATATAAAAGGCAAAGCAGAATAAAAAGTAGCTACTCTGCTGCTGATGGTGATTTCTATGGTGATGGTGACAAGGATGTTGACTCTCTACCTGGGATTCAAGAAGCCTGGTCACATCTGGAAATGTAGGTCCTGTCCAGGTAAGCCATCTGCCAGAGGGTCTTTTTTTCTTTGTCTTCTTTTCAATGTTGTATTTGGCATTCAAAAACATGGGCTCTCAAGTCAATGACTTAGAAAAATTGACTGAATAAAATGTTTTCATGAACAATATAAAAAGATTAGCAATATTTGCAAATACGTCAATTTGACTTTAATAGTTTTGCTTACATATTCAGCAGATATCCATTATGTTATAATAATATGTATTATAAGATAAATCCCCTTGTTATTTTTCTTTTCACATCGAATTTTTATTCCACTCTTTCTATGTTTTTAATTGATATGTAGTAATTGTACATATTATGTGATATAGCATGATGTTCCAATGCATGGATACACTGTGTACTGATCAAATCAGGGTAATTAGCGTGACTGCCACCTCAAATATTTACAATTTCTTTGTAGTAAGAATATTCTAAATCTTCTCTTCTAGATGTCTTGAAATATTTAATACATTCTCATTAACTATAGTCACCCTACTGTGAAATAGGACACCAGAAATTATTCTTCCTATGTCATTGTAACGTAGTACCCATTGACCAAACTATTTCCATTTCCCCCTCCTCCTCCCCCTCCCAGTCTCTCGTAAACACTATCCTATTCTCTGAGTTTGTGAGATCAGCTTTATAGACTCTAACATGTAAGTGAGATCGTGCAGTATTAGTTTTTCTGTGTCTGGCTCATTTCACGTACCATGATGCTCTTCAGGTTGATCTACATTATTGCGAATTGCAGGATTTGATTCTATTTTATGGCTGAATAGTATTTCATTGCATAAATTTATCACATTTTCTTTATCCATTCATTCATTGATCGACACTTAGGTTGATTCCATATGTTGGCTGTTGTGAACAGTGCTGAAATAAACATGAAGGTGCGGATAACTCTTTGACATGTTGATTTAATTTCTTTTGGATACATACCCAGTAGTAGAATTGATGGATTATATGGTAGCTCTAGTTTTAATTTTTTGAGGAGACACCATACTGTTTTCCATAATGGCTGTACTAATTGACATTCCCACCAACAGTGTATAAGGGATTCCTTTTTCTCCATATCTTCTCCAACAATTGTTATATTTTTTTACTTTTGATAACAGCCATTCTAACTGGAGTAAGGTGATACCTCACTGTGGCTTTGATTTGCCAGAATTTCTTAATCTCAATCCTCGGTTCTCTAAGGCAGTGCTTCTGGGCCCTGACTGCACTTTGAAATAATCTGAGTATCTTTCAAAAATGTTACATCAGAAGTATCTTTCAAAAATATTACATCTTTGGGTGTTAGGATCAACCACTGAAATTTTAATAAAGTTCTCCAGAGAATTTTAATTGCACATAGATTTGGAAACTGCTGGCCAAGTTACAAAACTCTGGTTTCACTTTCACCTAAGGCTTCAACTAAAAATGCAGACTCCTGGGCCTAACCCCAGATGTAGTGAAATGGATTACCTGGAACCAGTGGTGGAGGTGAATGACTTTCATGTTTCCTAGCACCCTAGTTGGATTTCTGTGCATATTAAGGCATAAATCACTGCCTTAGAGGGATGGACTGCATATAACTCATACCTTATCTCATGTCATCCTACCTCCAGGGAAGAGTTGCTGTCTTACTCAATCTTCAAAGAATAATCAACAGCTTTTTTTCAGAATGCTTGACATATAGGGCCACCAAATATTTTCACATTGCTCAATTATATTGCAATGCATTTCATGCTTCTAAAATTTAGTAGAATGGAATATATATGCCTATATAAATATATACATACATATATAAATGTAAATCGGTTCTAAAACCAATAATAGGTCTTTTATCTAAAAGCAACATATGTACAGTTCATTCTGGTGGATGAATTTTTATTTTACATTTTCTTCCATCAATAGAAGGGGAGGAGAGAAGGGCATTCAACAGGTATGTGTTGAGCTCTCACTATCTCCTAGGTGCTGAAGCCCTGCCTTCCACTGAGGCACATGTCCCCTGAAGAGCCTGATGGATATAACAAATCTGAAATGTAGAATTTTGTATGGGTTAGATTTTTATTTTCATTTTCCAAACAGCTTTAAGTAGAAACTCGCAGCAGCTAAAAAAGGAGTAACCCAATACCTGAATCAAGATGAATACATTTGCAATCATTTTTACTTTCATCTCTTTTTCATGCTGGAGACCTTGTGTGGGTCTTGTCTTGTCATTGCATTAGCATGTGGACAAATGATAAGCCACTCCCTACCCTTCAACTGTGAGCCAAGGCAAACAGATTTATTAATGTCTACACCTTTTAATTTTTTCTTTTTTGGTGAATCATTGAAAAAATATGGTACGTTCTTCAGTCAAATTTAAGGATCCTCCATAGTCTTGTTAGTGATATCAAAGTAAATATGTGATTTACCCAGTGATATGAAAGGCCCATCATAGAATGTGAAATGAAAACCCTGATACACTCAAGACCGATTGTTTTGGAATAGTAAATATATATTTATATCAATATATATTGTTCAGTACTAAGTCTGATAAATCCTGTCTTTTACATTTTACTTAATGATGCTTTTGAGAGCTTGATGATCCATTCTGTCATATTTTGCACAAAAATCATGGTAGCAAAATTGAAAGAAAAGGTGGGGACATAAAACAAATGTTTAAAATAGCTTGATATATAACTCTTGTTGAAACTTAACCATTTTAGAAAGCACTGAGTTTATGATCTGGTCTTTTGAAAGCTTCTGCTCATTTTTGTGTCAGCATATTTAATGCCTGTGAAGGACAAATCTTTTTAAAATTTGATCATAGCATTTATGAGTTCATATTATAAAGCCCTATTCATACCTACAATGGACAGAAACCAGAGCAAAGACTCAAATATCCTGTCTCTTTGCAACGATTGCTACCATTAAAAGCCTAGGGTACAGAGGCCTTCACTCAGTACTCTCCAGGCAGGACAGAGAAGTTGAGGGCAGTGGCTCCAGGTAGCAAAATCTGCAAAGAGTCATGCAGGAAGCATTATCATTTTATTTCTGAGGCTTTCTCATCCCCTGCCAGAGGTTGATCACACAGCTCCAGATTATTCGAACACCAGGGAAATGTGGGTAGAAGGTTACACAGAACCTGCTGTTGGAAACTTGGGTGGGAAGTTGGGGGTCTGGACTCCCCTGCTGTATTTCCACAGGTGTGTCTGGATGCTTCTTTCCCTCCACCCATGCAGGAACCTGAGCTGCCTCTCTTCATCTCTCTTTACTCTTTAACATATTCCCCTCATTCTATTTCCCATTGAAGTATTTCCTTCATCCTTGTTTTTCACATTTATTATTCCAGATGCCAAATGATCACCTGCCTCTTTCCAGAGTCTAAGATTCAGCTTGCTGCTTCTGCTCATTGGACCTAATTTGTGTCTTTTGGCTCATGTTGCCTTCTTGCCCGTTTCCAATGGGTCTGTTTTATTGTGGTCAAAATATCCTGTAGGTAAAATTGTTTTCTCAACTAGCTTCTGAATCCCTGATGTCCTTTCAATTCCTTGGAGGACTTTCTGAACTTCTGAGTCAGGCTTATGGTTGTGATTTCAAGATGAATGGAGAGGTCCGACTTCAAAGAACTCAAAATGGAGCAGAGGAGAGTGGGTCTAGGAACAGGGCCAGCATGGTGGGTTCACAGAAGGTCAAAAGACTGAGGAAGACCAGGGCACCAGAGAAAATTACTCTGAACCATTGCTCATAATGCCATAGTTTCCCTATCAGGTTTCTCTTCCATGGTACCATTAGAAGTAAAAATGTGTTCAATATAGACCTCACATAAGCCTCTGTGTTCAGATGAAAAGATTTTCTTTCCTACTCCAACAGTCTGCTTCTGATGTCTCTGCTTCCCAGAATCCAGCTTTCTTTCCTCTCTCTTTGACTTTACTACCTTTCACCCCTTATTTCTCATCACTACCTCTTTCTCACTGGAATATTCTGTCAGTCTCAGAGGCTGCCCAGAAAGAGCTATGTCATGGGTTTGCCTAAAAAGAGTAGCCACTTGCCCTGAAAATGAAAAATGTAAAGGTCGCCTGCTTTGACTTGTACTGTCCCTGAGCTCCCAAGGCTTTGTCCTGCCTCTTGCTTGTGTAAGGTGCACTAACAGAAGGTTGTAAACCAAATATACAACTCTAAGGCCCCCCAGACATCTGAAAGGACTTCCTTCTCCGTGAGGATACTCTTAAAATTTAACCTGAAAGACTGGTTGAGGCCACGACAGGAAGTGGGGGTCAGACGTGCTTCATTACACCTCTCTGGCACTAACATCAACACAGACCTTAATTCTGATAAGAAGCATTTATGACCTATTCTCTCTGAAGCCTGTTACCTGAAGGGCTCCTCTGCACAATAAGAATTTGGTCTCCACAATCCTTTATCTTAACCCAGATATTCCTTTCTAGTGATTCCAGGTCTTTAGATAAACTCAACAAGTTGTCAACCAGAAAAATTTGAAACCTACCTATGACCTGGAAGCTCCTCAGCTTCAAGTTGTTCCACCTTTCTGAACCAAACCAATGTATTTCTTAAATGTATTTGATTGAAGTTTCATGTCGCCCTAAAATGTATAAAACCAAGCCTCACACTGGCCATGTTGGGCACATGTTCTCAGGGTCTCCTGAGGGCTGCGTCGTGGGCCATGGTCACTCATATTTGGCTCAGAATCAATCTCTTCAAATATTTTACAGAGTTTGACTCTTTTTTTTTTTTTATTATACTTTAAGTTTTAGGGTACATGTGCACAATGTGCAGGTTTGTTACATATGTATACACGTGCCATGTTGGTGTGCTGCACCCATTAACTCGTCATTTACATTAGGTATATCTCCTAATGCTCTGCCTCCCGACTCCCCCACCCCACAACAGGCCCTGGTGTGTGATGTTCCCCATCCTGTGTCCAAGTGTTCTCATTGTTCAATTCCCACCTATGAGTGAGAACATGTGGTGTTTGGTTTTTGTCCTTGTGATAGTTTGCTGAGAATGATGGTTTCCAGCTTCATCCATGTCCCTACAAAGGACATGAACTCATCATGTTTTTATGGCTGCATAGTATTCCATGATGTGTATGTGCCACATTTTCTTAATCCAGTCTATCATTGTTGGACATTTGGGTTGGTTCCAAGTCTTTGCTGTTGTGAATAGGGCCGCAATAAACATATGTGTGCATGTGTCTTTATAGCAGCATGATTTATAATACTTTGGATATATATCCAGTAATGGGATTGCTGGGTCAAATGGTATTTCTAGTTCTAGATCCCTGAGGAATTGCCACACTGTCTTCCACAATGGTTGAACTAGTTTACAGTCCCACCAACAGTGTAAAAGTTTTCCTATTTGTCCACATCCTCTCTAGCACCTGTTGTTTCCTGACTTTTTAATGATTGCCATTCTAACTGGTGCGAGATTGTATCTCATTGTGGTTTCAATTTGCATTTCTCTGATGGCCAGTGATGATGAGCATTTTTTCATGTGTCTTTTGGCTGCATAAATGTCTCCTTTTGAGAAGTGTCTGTTCATATCCTTCACCCACTTGTAGATGGGGTTGTTTGTTTTTTTCCTTGTAAAGTTGTTTGAGTTCTTTGTAGATTCTGGATATTAGCCCTTTGTCAGATGAGTAGACTGTGAACGTTTTCTCCCATTCTGTAGGTTTCCTGTTCACTCTGATGGTAGTTTCTTTTGCTGTGCAGAAGCTCTTTAGTTTAATTAGATCCCATTTGTCAATTTTGGCTTTTGTTGCCATTGCTTTTGGTGTTTTAGACATGAAGTCCTTGCCCATGCCTATGTCCTGAATGGTAATGCCTAGGTTTTCTTCTAGGGTTTTTATGGTTTTAGGTCTAACATTTAAGTCTTTAATCCATCTTGAATTAATTTTTGTATAAGGTGTAAGGAAGGGATCCAGTTTCAGCTTTCTACATATGGTTAGCCAGTTTTCCCAGCACCATTTATTAAATAGGGAATCCTTTCCCCATTTCTTGTTTTCATCAGGTTTCTCAAAGATCAGATAGTTGTAGATGTGTGGCATTATTTCTGAGGGCTCTGTTCTGTTCCATTGGTCTATATCTCTGTTTTGGTACCAGTACCATGCTGTTTTGGTGGCTGTAGCCTTGTAGTATAGTTTGAAGTCAGGTAGCGTGATGCCTCCAGCTTTGTTCTTTTGGCTTAGGATTGACTTGGCAATGTGGGCTCGTTTTTGGTTCCATATGAACTTTAAAGTAGTTTTTTCCAATTCTGTGAAGAAAGTCATTGGTAGCTTGATGGGGATGGCATTGAATCTATAAATTACCTTGGGCAGTATGGCCATTTTCATGATATTGATTCTTCCTATCCATGAGCATGGAATATTCTTCCATTTTTTTGGATCCTCTTTCATTTCATTGAGTTTGTAGTTCTCCTTGAAGTTCTCCTTGAAGAGGAGTTTGTAGTTCTCCTTGAAGAGGTCCTTCACATCCCTTATAAGTTGGATTCCTAGGTATTTTATTCTCTTTGAAGCCATTGTGAATGGGAGTTCACTCATGATTTGGCTCTCTGTGTGTCTGTTATTGGTGTATAAGAATGCTTGTGATTTTTGCACATTGATTTTGTATCCTGAGACTGCTGAAGTTGCTTATCAGCTTAAGGAGATTTTGGGCTGAGATGATGGGGTTTTCTAGATATACAGTCATGTCATCTGCAAACAGGGACTATTTGACTTCCTCTTTTCCTAATTGAATACCGTTTATTTCCTTCTCCTGACTCTTTTCTTTGACACAGTGCTCATTTGTGTAGGGTGATCCAATCATTTCAAGCCAACAAGCTTCCCAAACAAGCAAATACCTTCTGAAACCTTTCCATGTTCTACATTTTCTCTGTGGGCTGCCTTTTTCTCTTGTCTACTGAGCGAAGTCTTTCTGATTTGAGACTCAGTTCAGGTATTACATCTTTTTCTAAGATTAGGCTTTGTCTATTCTTCCCCTTCTCCCAGCCCCATCACACCAGCCACCTCACCTCCATGGGAAAGCCTCCTGTCTACACTTTGTTTTTCTGCTCTTCTCTGCCAGGCTCTGCACCCCTCTCCAGGGTGATTCCCACTGCTGGGTACTGTCTGCCTACCTGTGCCATCTGGCCCTACAGTAGGCTCCCTGCCTCCACGTCTATAGTTCCATGGCCCAGGCTAGTAACCAGCACATGAGAGCAGAAGAGGGCAACCTACTGACTAAGAGCATGTATGCACTGGAAAGAGTCACTGGATGAAAGCATAAACAAATATCCCCAGGGACAGTGATGTTTCCAGTGAAGGAAAAACACAAGAATGATAAAGGTTACCAAGCTCTAAGAAAACAATGAATTTGAGAGGGCAACAGAAACAACACCAGGCTTCTTAGTTACCGGATATAATCCAGGACTCTAGTGTAGGTAAAACAAAACAACAAAGCAAAAGCAAAAACAAAACAAGAAACACAATATTAAACTACAGTATTTTCTTAATGTTCAAATTCAAGAACCTAATGTATAGCCCCTTGCCATCATTCATAAAGAGCAATGTTTTCTGAGAACTTTATAAAGGAAAGAATCAAAAATTTACTTCTTAAGAAGGATATTTCGTATTTCTCCCCAAGACTCTTACACTGAATTGATAAATTAATTAAAAGTATTAAGAAAACATGATCTAACAATAAACTTCTCATAAGAAAATGGCAGATGTGTCAGTAACAGATAAAAGCGATATGCATAACCTCGTGCATGACCTCAGTAATTCACAATTACTGATCCCTCAGTCAGTTTGCATTGAAGTGAGTTAAAATAATGTCCAGAAGTGAATTTATTCACTAGATATCAGCAAATGGAAATAGAAATATCACAGGATAATTGAGAGAAAAGAAAGTGTGAAACTCTTTTATTTCTTTGATAAAACATACGGCTAATGAGTTTCTAAAACATGATTTGCCAAGAAATAATCAACATAAAGGAGCACGTTTTAGGTCTTGTGTTTACTGCATGTTGGTTGATTTTTTTATTAAGACTGAAAGAGGACAGGGCTAGAATGCCACCATAAGTAATTATAACTCTCAAGGACTCAGATGGCATATTTAGGAAGGGACATTTTGTGATGGAGTTTAGACACCTAATCACTTTTTCTCAAGCATCCTCAAGCATCCCTGAGCACAAACCCCTACAGCATGAGCACTGGTCCCATGTCCCAGGACCACAACAATGCAAATGTATGCCTCTCTATAGTCCCATGAGACATGCTTGCTGCTTTTAGAGTGACTGGCCACAAGTGTGCAAGATCCTATAGGCAGCAGCAAGGGAAATAAGAAAAAATAAAAAAATAAAGTCTGAGTTTATATATTTTTAAAAATGTAATAAATTCAGTGTAAAAGTTTTTCGTCTGGAATTGGATTTTTTTAAAAAGTCTGTAAGTGTGCATTATGTACAAATAACAGAATTTAAAAAGACATTGCTGAATCCTATTTCCCAAAGGTCACCATCATCCTTCAATATTGATTGAATTCCAAATTGCACCTTATTCCACTTCTGTTGGCCTTTAGATCAGTATCCAGTAACTGCTTGGTTTTCTGAAAAGAACCCTGAAATGACAGCCAGGAAAAGTCAGTTCTTGTTGCTGGATTTATGAGTCACATAACCCCAGAAGAAGTTCTGAGGCTCAGTTATGTGGACAGCAATACCTGCTCCACCTACCCCTAGAACACTGGCATCTAGAACAACAACAAAAAAAGAGTCAGTATTTCTGGGCTTTCTTGATAACTGCCAAAGGCTAATCATTTCCCATCTCCCTAACAGTGGGCTAGGTGCAGTCAATTTCTGCAACTCCTATCAATGTTTCCTCTTTAGTCATGAATATTAGCACAGAATTTTTTTAAGGCTTTTAGGGAGGATGAGAAATAAGGACATTACAGAATTATCTGAAGAATGCAATGGGCATATCCATTCAGAGCCCTGGGACAAAAGCCAGGCTTCCTTCTGGGTTCTCCAAACCTCACACACCTTGACAGGTTGTTTCTGCTTCTTTGCTCATCTTCCGCATTCCCCCAAGAGACTATTGTTCTTTGAGATTATCTTTTTCTGTTCATCTCAGTTCCCCCATTCCTCCAGCCAGGAACCTTCTCCTGGAACCCCCTCTATCCCCCATCTAACCCTGCTCACTTCAAGACTGATCTTCCAGGCCTCCAACCTGAGGTTCTCAGGACAACCTGGCCACCAATGAGTCTCTCTTCTGATCACTTCTCTTTTATCAGAGGAATTTCACTCCTCTGTGCTCTTGAAACCTTATTGTATACCACCACGTATTCTTAGTTATCTACCAAAAGTGTGCTTTATTCATTCATTCCTATTCATCCCCTTGAAAGGAGGGATGGTGCCTTAAAGTTTGCTCTATTGCCCACAGCATCTAGCACACCATCTTGCTAATGAAGCACAGAAGAAACAAATATTGTTGACTGATGGAATGCTGGTTGGAATACCAGAGCCTTTTTTGGTAGGAGAGGATTATATTGTCTTTGATACTTCCATTGACACATAACACTTTCTTTTCAACCATAACACTGAAAGTAAAATAGTTAAAAAATAAAACTTGTTGAACTAAGTTATCTTTCACTGAAATAAGGGTTATATTAATGCCATGCTGGCTCCTCCTAAATGTCTGTGAAATGGATATTTCTTCTTTGTATTCAAAATATCTCTTTACAAAAACTCTGTCTGCTCCTGAAACTATCTTTTTGTCTTCCTTTCAATTAAGAAATTTTATGGGAAAGCCTAGTTTCTTTCCCCTAATACTATTGTTTTTGTTGGAAATGAAGCCAGTCTTAGTTTTAAGCCAGACTTAGAGATGGTTATGAGAATTTTCAGAGTGTAAAGCCAGTTAGTAAAGAGCTTCACAAAAGAAAAACTTTTAGAACTGACATTTTATACAGAACTTTAAGGCTAGGATGCACATTTTTAAATTTCTGAAAATAAAAATATCTTGAATGTAAGAAGAAACTCTGTTCTTCTTTCCTATATGGAATTAATTACAGGTAATCATTGTATTACAGTCCTCTTTTTTTTTTTTACTTGTATAAGAACAATGCCATGTTTCTTTTATGTAAGTAAAAGAATTAGCCTCTATAAATAGAGTGATTGTCCTTGTCAGAAACAAATCAGTTTCCACAGGATCTTTTTAAGTACCCTTTTAATAATTCAGTTTGGCTGAACATTATAAATGAAATTAATTAAATGAGTATGTATATAAATTACCTGGTTAAGAGACTGGTCATCATGATTATTACTAATAATAATACAATTAATATTTTAAAGAAATATTCAATGTGAAAGAAACCAGACTCCCAAAGAGAAAACAAAGGTACATTCCATCTATTTAAAATGGAAAATGCAAAATTTTCTACACAGAGAGAACTCCCTGGGACAGAGATCAATGGCTCCCTAGGACAACGGGAGGGATGGGAATAAGAATAAGAAATTGCAGAAACAAAAACACTCTTTAAGAGGATGGCTATGATCACCATGCTCGCTACCTTCATTGAGGTGATGATTTCACAGGCATATACGTAAGTCAAACTTACACAATTGTACACTTTGAGTATGTGCACAAATACAGTGTGCTTAATTGTACTCCAACAAAGATAATATCTTAAAATGTGCTCATTGGTGCTGAATCAGATTATCAGGTTGTGACCTTCTACTTCATGGCCTCAATCCTCCTGCCCTCCCAGTGCCCCCTGGCCAGCCCCCTATGACATCCAGCTGCCATGCTATGCCAAAGTGAAGCTGTGGTGTCTTGACGGCAGCATTTGCCTTCCCTGTCTTAAACATCAGTGCCCTCAGACTCTACTCGGACTCTCTATTTCTTTTCTCTGTTTTTGGTGGAGTTTTGCTCTTGTTGCCCAGGCTCTAGTGCAATCGGGCGATCTCGGCTCATTGCATCTTCCGCCTCCCAGGTTCAAGTGATTCTCCCGCTTCAGCCTCCCTAGTAGCTGAGTAGCTGGGATTACAGGTGCCCGCCACCTTGCGCAGCTGATTTTTTGTATTTTTAGTAGAGACGGGGGTTTCACTATGTTGGCCAGGCTGCTGTCGAACTCCTGATCTCTGGTGATCCACCCGCCTCAGCCTCCCAAAGTGCTGGAATTACAGGTGTGAGCCACCACACCCGGCCCTCAGACTCTATTTCTATTGAAACATGTTCAAAATAAAGCACCAATATAATATTCAACACAGAAAACATTCACAACCCAAATGCTTTTTTGTTTCTTTCTCTCTCTCACACACACACACACACATACACATCCACATACTCATTACTGTGCTTCAACATTCTCAACCAAAGAAACAAAATTATCAACATTCTCAACCAAAGAAATAAAATTACCTAAGTGGACAGGCAGGGATCAGGATAGATGGAAATCAGATTGGTGTGTGTTATCACACATAAGCGTGATGGATTATACTCAAGATCAGCCCACATGGGACTTACGTGTTCACTCATCCACTTACTCATTTGTGCAATATGCATATTTGAACATCTATGGGCAACGTCTGGTGCTCATTCTTGAGCATCCAGAGAGGAAGAAAATAATCTCCCTGTCCTTCTGCTCTCACAGAAGAGAAGGACAATAAATACATGCATATTTCCAGTGCAATATGAGTCATTAGAGAACATTTCTGGCAAAACACATTTCCTCATCCAATGTGCCTCCCTGAGGTTTTACATTCACGTGCATATTGTATATATTTACTATACCTATATATCTTAAAAGTATATACTGTTGCTTTACATTTTTGAGACTTATATGAAATGATCATATTCTAAAAATGATTTCTGGAATAATAGGATCAAGTACTCAATTCTTTCAGATGTCATTGGAAGGCTTATTGGAAGAGGTGATATTGAATCTGAGTCTAGAATCTTGAATGCTTCAATGTTGTTATCACTGAGCTGTATTTGTGGTGGTAGTAACATGTTTTTCTTCCTCATAAGAATAAAGTTTCTAAATAAAGTTTTCCATATCACTATCCATATCACACATAAAGGTGACCATATCATTAAATTATTTTGCATTAATTTATATTTCTTTACTCACAAATTTTGGGGAACTTTAAGTCTCTCAGAGAACTCTACTGAGTTTAGGGAAATAGAAACAAAACAAAAAACAAAACCTTCTCCCTCAGCCAGCATATTCCTTCTCACCCTGGATGAGGACATTCATTCTGAGCAGAGCAGGCTGGCAATAACGAAGAAGAAATGAATCTGAAATAGGCACGCATTTTCTTTTAATTTAGGTGTGTTCTGTTCTGCCCAGCCCCTTTCCCAGAGCTAGAAAATATTAAATCACCTTTCCTGTGACTTGGCTAACCAAGTGTAAAAGCCCATTCTTGGGGGCACACCTGTAGAAATAGGATGATATTCTAAGCTTCGTCCTGAAGACTCCAATTAGGTGGAATCTACTGTGAAGGAAAGAAACAGAAAACAATCTCAAAAGTCTGACTGTATGCCGGGTACTTCCAAATATCTGGAGATTCAAGTTGTGGTGCCCTTTTATGTGGATATCTAGGCCTTTATTCACACTATTCAGAGTGGGGAAAAGTCTGTCTCCCGTTGTCGTTGCTGGAGGTTTTTCTAGGACATCGTGTGAAACCCTTTCCTTTTTCTTCTTCCCACTCCTGACTCTTAGATTTTCTTCTAATAAACAATGTGTCAAATAACTGGTTGATTTTATATGTTCTCCCCCTGTGGCTGCTGTGGGCAAAAGCACTCTGACATTGATCTCATTCCGGAGATGCCCTGTCCTATGGCTTCTAATCAGCACGGAGCTGTCAGTTTAAATTCCCCGAGAAACTCTCCTGTCTTGGGGGCTTGATGTAAGAAATGGCAGCAGGAAATGGAGAGCCCAGGAAAAGAGACATACTGTATTTCAGACTCATCAAGGAGTCATTTTCCCATCCAAAGAACTCATCAAGTAGCCGGGTAATTTCTCATGGGATCTTGCAGTGCCCTTCACTTTGTGACCCCTTGTTTAGGTTTCGGTTTTGATTTGCTTTTCAGATTATAAAAACAAAGAAAGGCATGGTACAATCTAGAAGGAGCGTGGCTACGGTAGTGAAGGAGAAAAAACAAACAAATGCAAAAAACTTAAAAACATGGTCTTCTGTCTCTTTTCTTCTTATTTTTGCCTCAGGGTCCCATGGCTTATTACCAGTCTCTTTAAAACAAATAAGCTTGTTAAATAAATATATTTGTGCAACACCAATATAGAACTCTATGCTAGATACTGGATGAAAACCCAAGCAGTCCCTAATTTTCTTCCCGAATGAGGTTCAGATCTACTGAGTACAATGTGGACGTGATCATAATGAAGTCAAAGCTGTAACATGCCAAGCACTCTGTTTAATATGAACATTTCCGATTACTTTAGTGGACTGAGCTCATGCAGTATATCACTTCTTCCAATTCAAATAACAGAAATTCTCGGGGAAAAACTGAATAGAGAGTTAAGCTTAACACCAAGGATGCATTCCAGAGCGTGGCTTTGCGAAAACAGGTACTGTCAAATAAGTCTTAAGGTAGGTGAAAAAATTGGCATAACTATTAGGAAGGAGAATTAGGAAAGACCTCACAAAACTAAACAAACAAACAACAGCAAAAAGCTTTTGTCCCAATAATGTCACTTTTAGGAATGTATTCTCAAGACAAATCACCAACAATATCAAAATACGTATGCACAAGATTATTAATTGCATCATCTGCCATTACAAATATTAGAAATAAATGATCATATGTAACAGATTGGGTGAGTAAACTCTGATACATACACCTGTTATGGAATGATTTCCAGGATATATTCTTATTTTAAAAAAATAAAATTTAAAAGGGAATTAAAAATGTGGTATTTTGTGTAAGATAATTTGAGAAGTAAAAATATTTGTGCTGTGAACATATCATTACTAAGAAACACTGTAAAATTAAGCCACATATTTATGAGATTTATGACCTATAAAAGGTAAACAGGAATGGAGTAGAAATGTTGAGAGTTCAGGCAGCATCCTTCTTTGGTGATATTTTTGTATAGTTTTGACTTAGAATGCCAAGTTAATGTTTACACATTCTACAGTATAAAATAAAATCATTAAGCATTGGGAAGAAGAAAAATCCTAAAACGAAATAAATGGAATTCAAACAAAAGAAAATGGCATAACTTAATTTCAAACAAATACCATAACTACTCTCAAAAAAATCAGTTATAACTTAAGTAGCTTTTAAGGGAAGTGCTTTGACTATATAGCCTCAGACTGCAAACAAAATTAGCTGTGGACGAACCCCGAACTATTGTATTCGTGTTATTAGGTTTCTTTTTCCAGTACTATGAGTTAGTAGTTCTGAAACTGCCTTCTGTTTCTGATAGATTTAAGTAAAAAACTAAGTATAATGAATATAACAGGGATCAGATCTCCCAGGGTTGAGGGGCTTACAAATATGAAAAAGGAATAAAAGTATAGTGAATCCTATGGGGTTTGATTGGAATTGGAGGTATTGAAATATAGACAAGGTTTTAGAGAACTAGAGAGAAATATATGGAGATGTCAAAATATTTTCATCTCTCCATCTATTAATTCTTCCTAGCTCCACTGAGCCTAGAAACAGTGGCACACAAAGCAAGGAGGACATCAGAAGCCCACATGTTGGTTTGTAAATACTCTTCTCCATGAAAAGGAACCTGGGCTCCTTGGGAAATGGCTGATTTCAGGTCTAGGACAAGGAATGTCCGAGGTCACTTTGAATATCTTGTTCTGGGTCAGAAATAGGAAATATCTCAACAATGACGGGGCACATCAGAAGGATTTATAGCCAGACTGAAGGAGCTCTCAGTGGCCAAATTTGGACAGTTGCTCATTATAGCAGATAATGACTATAATGGGTTATAAATAATCCAATGAAATGAAAATACATGTGTCCATTTTGATAAAAATTAGGAATAAATAAACAAATGGGGAAGAAGGCAAAGCTTTTCTTTACAGTATAATGGCAACTATAAATGTAAAATAAAGGATGGAGCTGGAAAATTATCTGTCTCCATGGCAACCATCTTACAATAATAACTTTAGACAAAGCTACAATGTATACAAGAACTAATGGGTGTCTGATGAAGAGCAGGATATGTACATGCTCTGAAAGTCATCCATTAATTACAAAGGGAAAGCTGGTAACTTCACAGTGGAGAATCCTGGTAAACACCATCTTAACTAAGGATCAAAGTCAACATCACTGGAGGCAGGACAAACCAACAGTGTGTACCTACTAATTAAATTCACTGAGAAGAAAATGGCATCAGTTTTTTTGGGGGATGCCTACCAACATGTCTAAACAAATCCACTCATAAGGAAAAATGAGACGTTAAAACATTCAAAGAATATTCCACAAAGTAACTTGCCTATACTGTTCAAAATATCAACACTATGAATACAAAATCACTGACTATATTGGCATGAGCAGAAATTACAAGAATTGAGAAATAAAGGCAAAAAGTGAAGACAGAGCATAAACTGTTCATGTATCATTCATTCATGTATCATTCATTCATGTATCTGATCAGGAAAATTGAAAAACTAGGCAAAGACAATAACGTATGAGAAGTTTTGCTTGTTTATTTTATTTTTTTACTTTTGGGACATATGAACCTGTCTATATTCAGGTCTGTGATATTAATGAGAATTAATGCTTAAGATAAACAGCTAATTAGTTATTAATTTCTAAAATGGAAAATATTATATAAATATATCTAAATAGACCATATTAATTAGGTATCTTTTTTTGGGCTAGGTAACAAACAATCCTCAATCCTCAGTGGCTTACAACAAAAGGGCTGGATTCCCATAGATGGCTTATGTCTTCCAGTGGGGGTCACCTGTTGATGTGCTCCATGTCTTCTTTAATCTGAGATACAGGTTAAAGACAATGCACCTCTCTCAGACATTGATGCAGGCTGTTGTCAGGTCTGGGAGAACTGAGACACAGCAGAACACTAGAGGCTATGAGAGTTCCTTGTCAACAGTGAGATGGGCCACTTCTCTCTCATCCCATGACCAAGGTGTGTCACATGCCCAAGCATGGCACCCATGAGACAAGGAAGTAAAGCACTCTTAGGCAAGAGCAGCAGATAAACGGGGACAAATACTGTCAAACTGTTGACTTTATCTAAGTGTGAAAATATAAAATACTTATGGTAATGATTTGTAAATTAGGGATAATAAGGCTACAGAGGAAAACAAAAAAAAAGTCAAAATCATAAGCACTTATAGAATATTGTTGGTAAAATTATAATGATGCATTTCTTTTCATTCTCTGTCTCCACATACACATATTCACTCACACACACACTGCATGCACAAATTTACATCTAGCTCTTTCTAGTCAAAATTATATCGGTGGCCAGGGTGTGGTGATTCACACCTGTAATCCCAGCACTTTGGGCCAGCCACTTAAGCCCAGGAGTTCAAGACCAGCCTGGGTAACATGGCAAAACCCTGTCTCTACACAAAATACAAAAACGAGCTTGGTGTGGTTGTATGTGCCTGTGGTCCGAACTACTTGGGAGGCTGAGGTCTGAGGTGGGAAGATCACCTGAGCCTGGGCAGGTAGAGGCTGCAGTGAGTCGTGATTATGCCCTTTCACTGCAGCTTGGGCAACAGAGTGAGACCCTGTCAAAAAAAAAAAAAAAAAAAGCCCTTAAAATTATCTAGGTTATTTTCAATTTTTCTTGTTCAAATAATGCCATAATGAACTTCTGTGATTACATTTTTATTTTTGTATATGATTATTTCTTTAAGGTCAATTTCCAAAAGTGGAATTACTGAATGAAATTGCATAATCATTTGAAGATTTCTAATGCACATTATCAAATTGCTTTCTAAAAAAAAAATTGTCTAATTTATTTTGGCTTTGTTTCCCAGACTTACTATTGCACCCACTGTCCTGATGCTATGTAAGTTCTATTCTTTAGCACTCCTTTGTTGAACTACCGTGATCTGTGAAATACGACCAGAAGGAGGATATTAAACTCCTCCCCTGACAAGAGCATCCACACACATAAACACCAACAATTCTCCTCTTAAATGGAATTCAGTCTTTATTTCAGACTTTCCAGTAAATAATAAGCATCTTGTCCTTAGGAAACTTTTGCCTATGCTTGCCTTAAAATATCAGTTCGACGAATTTGATGTATTGGAATTCTCTATGCCTCATGTCCTCCTATAACAAGAGATATGCACAGGATATTCAGCGAATGTAAAAGTCCATTAACATGTTTAAGGAGTCTAGTGATGAACAATGGTAAAGAACATGCTTCATTATCTCTGCCAATCCAACAGGACCCAGAGGCAAGCAAGACTGAGCATCTTCTGAGTCTGCCACCTGTCAGATCAGCAGCAGAAAAGGACCAAGGAAAACAACAGTGTATGATCCACTTGTCCCAGATCTTCCTTTACCCCCACCAAACCAGCTGCCCCAGCATTACCCTTCCTGCTGTGGTTATCGATCTCATTCATAAAAAAATAACATTTGAGTGATAGCCGGCATTGCATTCTGCTATCCAGTGCAAGGAAGGATTTCCTTCCTGAAATTAATTGGTTGTGACAGAGGGAAGGATTTATCAGATGCAAGAGGCATAATACTAGATTTCAAATCAGGTACTTGAAGGACATATATTTGGTTCATTAAATTACTGTGTATGGCTGTTTTCAGGAATCCCATTCTCCAAAAAAGCTACACAACGAAGTTCAAATTTGATGAAGTTAGTATGCCCAATGGCCCTTATCAAAAAGTATAGGTTTTCTCATTTTTAAAGCCCTTGGTAACAGCCCTCATTGGGAGCTGAGGATATTTAGAGAAACACTTTTGTCTAGTGGGATGTGAGCTGGGTGGTTGCTCTCACAGAATAATCTCCTGAAGAGTTACTCGTATTGCTTTTTTTCTTGTCAGTGAGTATAGAATAACACAATCCCTTGACCAATTAAGGAAATATGTTTATCCCTATATCTATCTATAATCATGAGAGAGGAAAATAATCTGACTTTGAGTCCCTGTATCAAGATCTATTTTATTCAAACTCAAATATTATTAGTCACCCCCTCTTTCTCCTCTTCTCACAGTTGCTTCGGTTTTCTGAAATGTATTTTCTGTCTTTTGGTTTGTATAATTCCCTCTTCCCTGTTATAATCAGAATAGGTATCACATCTGACCACCTTGTTCATTTCGGGACCCTTCTCTGCCTCCTGCACAAGCTTATTCATAATTCTATAAAAACCTTTGCCTGCCTGTTTTGTCAGAGATCATGTCCTGTTCACTTATATATCTTAGCCTATTGGTCTGGAATCTAGTAGGGATACAGTTTTAAGAACCAATGTGCACCTAACACTATTCACTTGTTGAAAGATCAAAAAAAGAGAGAGAGAAAGAGAGAGAGAGAGAAAGAGAGAGATGCCAGATGCCAGCAGCCTCCCTATGTCTGGGCTGTTGGGTTTTTATACATCGAATGGGAAGTAAGTGTCCAAAAGCTTGCAATCCATAAAGCCTCATATAGCATGTGCTGTAGGCTACATGGTCAGATTGGAACAATTGCAGGAAGCACATGTCAGGTATATGCTGAATGACTGGTTGTGGTCGTCAATTTTATGTGTAAACATGCCTGGGGGTAAGGAATGCCCAGGTTGCTGAAAAACCCTCTTTCTGGATGTGTCCATGAGGGTGTTTCCAGAAGAGATGAGTGTTTGAGTTAGTTGACTGAGTAAAGATCATTCCCATGAATACAGGCAGACATCATCCAATCCATGCAGGGTCTGAATAGAACAAAAAGGCAGAGGAGGGGCAAATTCACTCTCTGCTTGAGCAGGGACTTCCTTCTTTTCCTATCATTGGACATCATGTTCCTGGTCCTCAGACCTGCAGGCTCAGACTGGCACTTACACTTTTTGCTCTCCTGGTTTTCAGGCCTTTGGGATTGGACTAAAGCCACACCACTGGATTTCCTAGGCCTCCAACTTGCAGAGAGGAGACTATGGGGCTTCTCAGCCTCCATGATAGAGTGAGGCAATCTCTCATCATAAATATTTTTCTGTCTCTCTCAATAAATATACATATGTACTACACATATAACAGTGCTTATTGACACTGTCTCTCTAGAGAACTCTGACTAATACATTGATAATGGGCTTGGTAACAAAACTTGGTTCCAGCCTGTCTGTCATAGATACCAATATGATAATGAGTTATATATAGGCATGCATCTACCAGTCAGTTATTTACAGGCAAAATTTGTGTATGTTTGTAAGACATAGTTGACCTAGGCTGAAACCTAACTCACCCTGTGGGTTCATTGCTTGATGAGTTAATATAAAGAATTTATCATAAGAGAGCATAGCCCAGGCAGAGAAAGCAACCTATAGACTGAGAAAAAGGTCAGAATTTCAGTTTATTTTACCTGCAAATCTGTGAATTCATTTTATATGCATGGAGATATTAGGTTATAGCTCTTTTCAACTTTTAGCAGTTGAATGGCAGAACATATTTAACTCTTGCATATAATTTTTCTCATGCTTGGTTCAAAATGAATTAAAATTGGAAATGTCTCCATCATGGTACAACAGGCATTGTTATGGTGAATGAATCTGCAACTGCTGAGAAAACATTTAGTACCAAGGCTTTTATTTAGAAAATATAAAGCAATAAATGTCAACTAAACCCTATGGGGTAGACATGACACTAAATGAGTCTAGCTTTCAGCAGCAAAAGGGAGTCTGGCAGAGCACAATTGTGGATGCTACTGAAAAAAATAAAAATTCTTCAAAATTATCCATCACACGCTTCGACTCCTCAATCAAAACAGTCACATATGTCCCCCCAGCCACCTGCTTCAGATTCTTAATAGAGGGCTGTGAATTATTTGTCTTCATAACTTCAGCACTCAACATGGTCTCTGTCACACTGCACAAACTCAATCCTTGTTGAATTGCGACTTATAGACATGATTTCCCAAAATAATGAGCTACATCTAAGAAAGTTTTTTTAAATCACTTCACTTATAAAGAATGTCATGTTACAGGGGTTATTCTTGTTAAACATGAGCTGGCAGGAAGAAACAGGATGAAAAATAAAAGAAAAAATAAGCAGCCAGTATAAGAAGAAGAAAGAGAGTAGAAAGAGATTAAGAGGATTTGGGATAAGCAAATAGAGCAGGAGTGAGAGAGGCACAGAGAGAGATGGAAGGCAAAGATGAGAAAGAGAAATAAGGATAGGTAGGGGGAAAGTGTGAAGGGGTAAGAAGGAGAAAGTGGGACACTAATTGAGAGAGGAAGAGAGAGTATTTCAGAAATCAAAAGCTTCTGGACAGGCATGGTGGCTCATGCCTGTAATCCCAGCACTGTGGGAAGCTGAAGCCAGCGGATCACCTGAGATCAGGAGTTTGAGACCAGCCTGGCCAATATGGTGAAACCTCGTCTCTACTGAAAATACAAAAAAAAAAAAAAAATATATATATATATATATATATATATATATATATATATGTATATATATTATCCAGGCAAGGGGCGGGCACCTGTCGCCCCAGCTACTTGGGAGGCTGAGGCAGGAGAATCACTTGAGCCCAGGAGGCAGAGGTTTCAGTGAGCCAAGATCACACCACTGCACTCACTCCATCCTGGGCAACAGAGCAAGACTCAGTCTCAAAAAAGAAAAAAAAAAAGTTTGGTTATTTTATACTTTCTTCTTCACACAGACTTCAGGCTGTCCTAATTAAGCAAGAAAAGGTTTGTTATCAGCAAAGATGGCATTCTCATGATGTAACTTTGGATATAAAGTTATTTTTCTGTAGTTGGAGAAAAATATCAGTAGCGCTAGAAGAAAAAGGGATTGATATTTTTCTTAAAGACATCAACCAGGCTTTTACAAACACTACTGTAACACCAGGGTTCCTAGAGAACAAAGGCAGTGGTCGATGTCTACTGTAGCTTATCACCTAATTTCTGAAGTCCTAAAATCACTGGACTTTAAGAAAGCAGCCCATCAGCCACATTGAAATCGATGGTTGTCATGGTGAGGATATTCCCGGAAATAAAGACCTCTTTAGGCCAAGGCAACACGATTGCTTACAGGCAACAGCTAACATTTCCGCAAGGACAGCATGGTAGACTCTTTGAATCATAAAATCTTATATTTGAAGGAAATCTTAGAGATTATCTTATCACCATTTCTTATAAGTCTACTAAAGATGACGAAGTGGAGACCCAGATCAAGGGAGAGACTTATCCCAGGTCCCAGGAAGTATCACCCAAACTCCACTCACCAGCCTCTTAGACTCACTAGAAGGAGGAAACTCAAAGCAGGCACAGAAGGAGAAGCTTTTTGGCATTGAAGCTCTCTTCCTGGGGGCTAAACCAACTGAAAGATTTCCTTTTATATTTCCTGAGGCTGACCCAAGTCAGTAGTTCAGAGATGCATGGTAAAGCCCTGTGCCTCCCAGTGGGCAGTTGTCCCCCATTCCTTGAGGACTGGCTTTGTATCACAATATTTTGCAAGGCTAATGCACTGAATTTTGACTTTTGTGGAGGTCCATTTTGAAAATGGATGCCAGACAATAAGAGACAACAGATGACAAATAAATAAACATCTGAGAAGTATCTCTCTCTTTCTCTCTCTCTCTTCAAATATATGTATATAGGTAGATAGATGATAGATATACATATAAACAGAAATATTTAAGCAGATATATATATGGTTGGATGATGTATAGATAGATAGACAGATCTGCTTAAATATTTTTGTTTATTTTCTTTTGTATTACAAGAAACCTCACATACTTTATCCCCATGTTTCTTTCCCAACTTTATCAGATGCCATCTTAAGATGGGTCAGATTAGAATGACAAGCAGAGATTTGAAATTAATTTATGAAAATCACCCTTTGGAAAATATACTGCAGAAACTGCCACAAAGAAGAAAAGTCCAGGAAACCTGTGCTGCACATCTGGCCTTGTGTGCATTTCAGTTAATATTAATGAGGGCCCCTATGTGCCAGGATCTCTGCTGGCAGCTGAGAGCACACATCATGGCTGAGCTCATTGCTAGCTGTTTGTGCTCTTTGGGCTTCAGACACCGGATCTGTAAGACAGAGTTTCATAATATTTTTCTCATGGGATTATTGCGAGGATTAAATGTGTTAATTTGTGTAAATTCCTCGGAATAATTTCTGCCATATAAGTGTTTCATAAATGTCAGCTATTAATATTCTGATTTATTTTCTCTTGGAGCCTTTTTGTACATTCTTGTCATCTGGCTTTGTTTCAGTGGGTGACTTTCCATTGGCCACATTCATAAGTCTTCACCCACCTATCTAACCTAGGTCCTGAGTCGAGTAAACTGGTTCCATTAACAAACACTTCACTAAGGTTGGTGAGTTTCACTGATTCTATGTAGGTTTAGAGTGTGGCACAGACCTGCAAAAGTTCATATAAGAGGTGACAGTTAATTCAAATGTGGGCATTGTGAAATAAAGCAGATAATTCAATTCTTAAGTAATGATGATGATGCTTTAGTCTCTGCCACCTCAGGGCAGATTTTAGTCTAATAAAATAATATGGAGAAAAAGAGTCCACCTTGTAACCCCCAATGATAATAGATTGGCGAGAGCATGGAATTGCTCCTAATCTCAGTCAGTGGATTCTGGTAAATGCTTAGTAACCAGCTCTCTGGAAAAAAAATAAATGAATAAAAATAAATTTAAAAAATAAAAAAATAAACACTCATCTGTAGCGTTTTCTTTTTTCATGGTATAAACGCTTTTACCTAGGCCAGTTTTGAGCTATTGCTGAGTGACCATTGAATGCCGATTTGGAAAGAGAAGCACAAATTGGAGAGTCGGCAGGAGCCAGCCCCAGTACATCACCATATCAAGGTCACACTGACTTATTCTCTGAATTGGGATAAGTTAACATTTCGAATTCCCAGTTTCATCGCCTGTAAAGTGGAGACTAGGAAAGTTTCCTCAAATATTGATGGTAAGACTAAATAAGGTATTATATGAAAACTCTCACCAGAGTATTTGACCTATAATAAAGATTCAAAAGTACCATTTCAGCCGGGCATGGTGGCTCATGCCTGTAATCCCAGCACTTTGGGAGGCCAAGGCAGGTAGATCACCTGAGGTCAGGAGTTCGAGACCAGCCTGGCCAACATGGTGAAACCCTGTCTCCACTAAAAATACAAAAATTAGCCAGGCATGGTGGTGAGTACCTGTAATCCCAGTTACTCGGGAGGCTGAGGCAGGAGAATTGCTTGAATCCAGAAAGTGGAAGTTGCAGTGAGCCTAGATTGCGCCAGTGCACTCTGGCTTTGGTGACAGAGTGAGATTCTGTCTCAAAAAAAAAAAAAAAAAAAGTAACATTTTCTCCCTTTCCTCTTTTTGTTTTTTTCTCTCTTTCCTCATTTTGTTTTATTCTGGATGTCAGGAGTATTCTGGGTACCCAGATGTGGAAATATTGACACCAAGACAGAGAAATACAGGAAAAGGGTCACAGACTTCTATGGCTTTACAATCAGTTACTAATTGACATGTGACTCTAAATTTTGCCTAAACATAAAGCACCATGGCAAGAAGCCCTTTTGCTTCTGGTGTCTTTACATGAGACTGTTCCCCTGTCAAGGGGTTAGGGTATTCACTCAGAGAAAGATACATGCATATCTGGGTTTTATATGTATACACACATATATAAATAAGATAAATCAGATTATTTTATTTCTGGGTATGTTTATTTTTCATGTAATTGTAAAATTAGACTCTCCTACACAGACATTAGTGACAGTGAGTTGTCCACATGTCCCCTCTGTCTCATTGCTATCGTCTGCCTTCTCTCACACTGCAGCAGAGTCCTGTCTCAACCTTTTATGCGTTTTGAAATTCACATGTGAAAACAGCCTTTCTAGATCTAATCCATTTTGTTCTGTAGTAAGAATGTGGCTTGATATGGATTCACTTCTGTTTTTTTCTACTTCCAGCCAATCTGAGATAGTTTTCTAGCCTAAAGTTAATGTATTTTAATGGGAAGCTTGAATAACAGTCACAATGTGTCTTTGATATCCTCATCAGGCATATAATCTCAACCAACCCTGTGAGATAGACATCATTCAACTTATTTTATATAATTTGGGACTGATGATCTGAGATGTTCATCCTCTTCAAGTTGGCACAGACGTGGTTAGCCATTCCTGTGATACCCAACCTTCCCTCTCCTTTTCTTCTCCCCACTGTATACTCAAATATGGCAATACATAATTAATTTAGTACTACATGCTCACTAGGTGCCAGTCACCAAGCTAGGCAGTGAGTAAATATGACAGAAATCAGGATTCCTTGTCAATCCTCATTCTATATGATTTTTCATCAAATTTTCACACTTTCACAACTGCCTCCTTTTGAAGACACTCAATTCCCTTGGCTTCCATGACCTAGGGATTTCTTTGTTAGGGATTTATCTTTCACTAGTTTCCTTTTGAAAATTAAACTTTAGAGGTCCTAGACCCTCTCCTTTTACTATATAGTCTTCCTCTAAGCAAAATTACACCACATCTCCAGCTTTAATTGCTATCTCTTGTGAGCTGAATTGTATCCTACCAAAATTTATATGTTGAAATCCTAAACCCAAGTGCATCAGGCTATTACTGTATGTGGAAGTAGAAGCATTGAAGAGAAGTTAAAGTAAAATGAGATTGTATGGGTTGGCTCTAATTCAATACGACCACTGTCCTTATAAGAAGAGGATATCGGCACCAAGGGAAGAACATATGAAGGCACTGAAAGAAGATGACGAGTTTCAAGCCTAGGAGTGAAGCCTCAGAATCAACCTGCCAAGGCCTTGATCTTGGACTTCTAGCCTCCAGAACTATGAGGATGTAAATCTGTTATTTAAGCCACTCAATTCATACTTTGTTAAGACAGCCCCAACAAGCTAATACATCATCTATATGCAGCGGCTACCCAAATTTATGTTTCTAAACCAGCTGTCTTCTTTGAGCCCTAAACTGTGTTGTACAACTACAAGATATACCTTCTTGGATACTTTAAAACACATTTGCAAAACCAAATTAATGATATCTCCCATTCAGACATGGCCATCTTCCAGCATTCTCTCTCTACGTCCATGTCACTACCACCAAGTTTTACACATTTGTCTTTATTACCCTCATGTCATCACCGATTTTTGTCCATTTTACCCCCTAAATGTCTATGGAATTCATCCACTTCTCTATCTATCAACTTGGTCTAAGCTACCATTGTTTCTCATGTGTGCTATTATGCTAACCTCCTAACTGGTGTTCTTGGATCTGCTCTTACTTTTTCCAGTCCATTTTCCATGCTGCAACTAACCTACTGAGGTAACAGCTTTCCTTCCACCCTCCCATTGCTTTTATCAGAAAGATACCCACTTTAAGATGGTAGACAACGTGGTTCTGAGTCAGTTCACTGAATATCAGTTCATCAAATGCCATTTGCTGAATTATGAAGATTTATTTTGTAGTTTTCTATTTTATCTTTGTTCCTTCTTTGTCATTTGACCTTGAATCTGCCCCTACCCTCTTGTGAGCTCTTGTTCATGGTCACAAAACAGCAGATCCAAAACATATACAGAGGTAAACAGCAGAGCGAAGAACAAACACAGAGACAGGGGCAAGACTAAAACTCTCAGTGATCAGTCCAACTGGTTGTGAGGTAAGTGGCTCACTGGTGTAGGAGAATTGACTCTAGGAATCAATCTCTGAAGAACTGACCTACTTATCCACTCCCTAAGAGCACTAAGAGATCTGGGCACCACCATTCTTTCCAGGTTATTTCATACCAATTCCTTTTTTACAATCCTGCCAGTCACCTTCAAAGACAAAGGGCTTTTTAGAGCCCAATGTAGTGGTTCCTAACTGGAGGTATAAAGCTGTCTTGGAGATGCTTCAAAATGTGGGAATCATTTTGTTGTCATAAGAAGCAGGGTAGAATTTGTGACCCAGATCCTAGCCTTTCTCAGATGAAGGCAAAAATGCCAAATATTTTTCTATGTAGGTAACAATTCCACCCAATAATGTCTCTGTTGAGAAACATTTGGAGTGCATGAGTCATCCCACCATAGGCCTTCCCACTTGCTGCTCTTTCTCCCTCCAGTGCTATCCCCACCCTCTCTTTTACCAAGTTAATTCCTACTTAACATGCAGACTTTGGATAAATTGCTACTTCATAGGAACGTTTTGACCTCCCAAATACATCAAATTGTACGCTCATAGCACTGTGTGCTCACAGTGTTATAGTTAGACATTTATAGAACAGTTGACTGTCTGTTTTCCCAGAAGTCTGTACAGGTCCATGTGAGTAAGAACCATACCTCCTTTTGGTAATGGCTTTTTCGGGTAATCCCCAGCACCTGACAGAGTACCCAGCACATGGAGGCACTCAGTAAGTGTTTGCAGACAGCAAAAGTTAATGAATGTGTGAATGCATAGCCCCTCATCTCAAGGGACTTGTTATATGGCTGGTGACAGGGAACAGAGCCAGCCATCTTGTGTGCTTGCTCTTGTCAGGCCCAGCATAGAACCACCACTGAGCAAAAAAGGAGTCTGCCCACTCTGTACAAAGTGCAGGGCTGGATGGAAGGTTAACCCCCCAATTACATTTTAAACCCTCAGGACTAAAATTAATTATTGGAATGGTAACACTTGAAGTAAACCACTTCGAATGGATTGGCTGTGTAAAACCTGTCTTGCAGATGTCCTGAGTCAGCTCACGGGTAACTACACCAGCTTTTTTCTGGAGGATTCGAAATACTCCTGGACTGAAGAATGCTGCTCTTTGTTTGCTCCTCCAGCAAAGGCTCAGTTGTTTCTTAGAGAACAAAAGGAGGAAGCAGTGGTCTAGTGCTGGTCAGAGCAAACTTCAGAGTTGCAGGGTGAAAGGGCAGAAAATGATGGAGGAGAAAAATTGAACTGGAGATGAGGACCAGGAAATAAAAGAGCCAGTTTTAAAATGTTTCCTGTGATTGAATAGAAACATGTGTCCCTCATTTGCAGAGAAACCCCAGGGCAGACAGACCACCTCAGGATATTCATTATTTCTTTAAATCTTTAATTGGGCACTTCAAAAGATCGCAATTAAGCTTTTTAAAAATACAAAGTTTTAGTTGAAAGAAATCCATGGGGACTTACACCATTCAGTCTCCTGATCTGGACCAATGGCCTTATTAAAATCAGGAGGGGGTGATGTACAAAGGCATCATTCCTGAGTCATTGGTTAAAGGAAGCATTCAGACTGTCTCCTCGCCATTAATAGGCTGAGAATCAAGGGGGGGGGGAAGAGAAGACAGACAATTATGCCCTATTCAACTCTAACTCCCAAATGGAGATGTGTACCCCAAGAGGCCACCTCATTCCTAATGCTTGTGAAAAAATAAAAGTCAGGGAAATACTTATGGTCCATACTGATCTGCTCTGAACTCTGCCTCTGCATTTGTGCACTTCAGTCCTGTCAACACTTGGATGCCTTGTGAATGGGCCCATCCACTTCTACTTTCAGGTTCTGAACAGCTCACTCCTCATGCTGGACTTGCCTCCCATGGCCTCAGCGTCCAGTTATCCTGGTTAATTCTGCCCTCTGCTGGAAACTTGCTTTGTCCCTGCTGTGGTCACACTGGTGTCTAGTCTGGTGCTCTGTAACTCATGGTTACTTTTCTAACATTGATCCTTTCTTCCTGTCCTTGGGTCCCTCTAATTCTAACAAGCAGAAATACTCATTATATTCCTAGTGTATGGAGCGCTGCCCAACCACTGCAAGCCAAAGACAAATGAAGGAATCTCAGCTCAGCAACTTGGAAATTTATCTCTGTCTTCCTTGCTTTCACCATGTTTGTTTTGTCCTTGAATCCCAGCTGATATACTTTTGCCTTTTCAATGTCACAACGCCCACACAAGGTATTCTACATTTCCTTTTTCTGCTCAGTGCTCTAGATCAGCTATGACAGAGGACCTTTGTTGTTATTAGAAGGAGTCTTAGGCCTAAAGTCTTAAAGCTGAACTGTAGACTCTGGAGCTGAGTAATCATGGTTCTTCCAGAATCTTCCTGAATCTGCTGGGGCTTCCACTGTTTTGGAAGGCTGGAATGGCTAGTGCCATGCTCTACATGAGTGGCCAATACAGCCTGATGCTCATTGCCCTGTTACACAAAATCCTGGCTTTCCTAGACACCCACCCATTGCCAGTGACACACTCTCAAGAGGCCTCCAGCCTCTGCCTGGTAGCACACTACTTCTGTTGGGTGATTTGCGACAGGTAGGATGCAGCTTTGCATATCTTTCTGATTACTGGGAGGCTGCCCTTTCTGAGCAAGGTCCTGGCACTTACTGGGTTTGTGATGGAGATTTCTTGGCTCTAGCCTGTCTTGGGGTGAGCACTGGGTGTAGGCTGATTCTGTTCATCATTTCTAGCTTGTTTCTTCAGCTCTGTTTCATCTCTGTTGACCTGTTGTGATGTCTCTTTATACAGGTCAGCACAGCTCACACTCCTGACATGATCCCAGGGAACAGGTTGAAATGATTGAAGGAAAGCACATTTATTATAAACTGGTCCAAAGCCATTTGGGGCTTCTTGAGAAATATCACATTATCAACCTCAGGTACAAAACAGCTAGGTGTCCAGTGAATATTCTCTCAATCATTCAGGACAGCTCTTCCTAATGACCATTTTCTCTAAGGTTCTTCAGATTTCTCTAGTTATATTACAGGGAACTGATGCTTTATTGTCATCACAGAGTGACAAGTAGACAGAGGTAAGAAAGGCAATTAAGTAATTATAAGGTTATCCATTGCAGCATTGTAGAAACAGTGTCGTATTAGACACAACCTTAATGTTCATCCATAGGTTACTGGTTGAATAAACTGTGTGTCATTAAAAAAAAGAGTAATTTTCAACTGTGAAATAAGATTTATTTCTATCAAATGATATAGTGTGATCTACTGGATGTATCATTAAGTGAAAAAAGCAAGTAGACATTGCTACGTGTTGTATGTAACTCTACCTCTATGTAAAAAGGAAGGAGCACTGAGGATATATATACTTATATGTTTGTATACATGTAAGTATTTTACATGCTTTCTTTCAAAAAGAAATACAGGAAGTATATACCAGAATCTGAAGATAACAATTACTTGTGAGAAAAAAGTTGGATAGGAATGGAAGCTGAGTGTGGTGGCTCACACCTGTAATCCCAGCACTTTGGGAGGCTGAGGTGAGTAGATATCTTGAGCTTGGGAGTTCGAGCCCAGCCTAGGCAACATGATCAAATCCCATATCTATGAAAAATAAAAAATAGTGGGGCATGGTGGTCCACACCATAGTCCCAGCTACTCAGGAGGCTGAGATGGGAAGATGGCTTGAGCCCAGGAGGCAGAGGTTACAGTGAGCCGAAATCATGCCACTGCACTGCAGTCTGGGTGATAGAGCCAGACCCTGTCTCAAAAAAAAAAAAAAAAAAAAAAAAAAGAAAGAAGAAAAGAAAGAAAGAAATGGACATACAAATTTTCTGAGTGTAGCTGTGTATATAATCTTTACTTTAGAACTATATACATGGTTTACATATTCTAAAACTAAAGCTGAAAGCGTGAAAATGTGATCTCCAGTAGATTTTTTTAATAAAGAAAGAAACCTAACTATAAATAAAATTGTCAGAATAATCACTCAGGAAAAATCGTCCATTATTCTAGTAAATTTTCATGAGACTATTTTAACTATACACCCTCAGAGGGATACATTTCGAGGACAAAATAACCGCAAAATAAATTTTGACCTTTCTTAGTAGGATTATTGCTGGGATTGGTAATTGTGTGATGTTTCTGAAACTCTTGTTCATTAGTTGTGGGTTGAAAGAATTTTTCTGATGTTATCTTGTAGAATTTTTATGGTTTCAGGTCTTAGAGAAATAATCAGCAGAGTAAACAGACAACCCACAGAATGGGAGAGAATCTTTGGAAACTATGCATCAGACAAAGGACTAATATCCAGAATCTACAAGGAACTCAAACAAATCAGAGAGAAAAAAAAAACAAAAAAAATGGGGGACATGAATAGACAATTCTCTAAAGAAGACATACAAATGGACAACAAACATAGGAAAAGATACTCAACATCACTAATAATCAGGGAAATGCAAATCAAAACCACAATGTGATGCTGCTGTACTCCTGCAAGAATGGCCATAATTAAAAAATTTTAAAAAACGGATATTGGCATGGATGTGGTGAAAAGGAAATACTTTTACAATGCTAGTGGGAAGGTAAACTAGTAAAACCACTAGGGAAAACAGTATGGAGATTCCTTAGAGAACTAAAAGTAGAACTTCCATTTGATCCAGCATTACCACTACTGGATATGTACCCAGAGGAAAAGAAGTCATTATATGAAAAAGACACTTGCACATGCATGTTTATAGCATCAGAATTCACAATTGCAAAAATATGGAACCAGGCCAAACGCCCCATCAATCAACAAGTGGATAAAGAAAATGTGTGTGTGTGTGCATTAATATATATAATATGTATTATATATTAATTTATATATATTATGGAATACTTCTTAGCCATAAAAAGGAATGAAATAATGGCAGTCACAGCCACCTAGATGGAGTTAGAGACCATTATTCTAAGTGAAATAATAAGTATAAGTTCTCACTTATAAATGAGAGCTGAGCTATGAGGATGCAAAGTCATAAGAATGACACAATGGATTTTGGCGGCTCAAGGGGAAAGGTGGGAGGGGTTGAGGAATGAAAGAATATACATTGGATATGTGTACACTGCTTGGGTAACGGGTGCACCAAATATAAGAAATCACCACTAAAGAGCTTATCTGTATAGCCAAGGAGATTCCTCCAAAACTATTGAAATAAAACAAATAATGTAAATTATTTTTTAAGTTCACTTAGCTATCGCAATTATTATGTCTCCTTGTGAACAACTGTGTACTGAACTTTTAGTTCTTCCCACACTTCTCAGAAAACTTGAATTTGCCACAGTCTTCCTTTTCTCTCAAGCTCCTGTTATTTTAAAGGGCAACACCAAAATCCATATGGGTGAACTGAATAAAGATTCTTGAGCTCCTCGAATCCATAAATCTTCCTAGGTAGGGCACCTGTTAGCCTATGAATACAGTGCTCACCTGGCAAAAAACAATGCATCTCTAAAACTTTGCTCTAATATTCAATGTTGTGATCTTTGTCTTCTCTGTCTCCAGCTGTCTCATTGCTTCTCTTCCACTCTCTCCCTTTCATCACCCTCACATGGAATTCCTTCCTCTGTTATGCAGCCTACAATACACAGTGGTGCATCACTTTACCACTTTTTACATTTCTTTATCATGACTCTTCATATATCTAGAAACCTGAATAGAATGGGATAATTAATGACCTAATTCTTAATACTTTTCAACTGTTTTTCTTTTTGCCTTTCCACTTTGACAGTTCACAGTAAGCATTTTATCTAATTCCCAGTCTCAGAGGGAATGCTTCTAATATTTCACCAGGAAGTATGATGCATGCTGGAGGTGTTTAGTAAATATTCTTTAGTGTGTCAAAGAAGAGCCCTTTTATCCCCGGGATTCTAGGAGATTTTATCATTGATGACTTTTTAATTTCATCACTTGATTTTCTGTATGTATTGAAGTGATTTTTCTCCTTCATTTTGTTAATGTAAAGAATTGCAACAATTGATTTTTGACTATTAGACTAACTTCATATTCCTAGGGTAAACTCAACCATTGTTGTAATTTATTTTCTTTTTGTATAGTTAGCTGATTGTCTGCAAATTTTTAAAGGGTTTGTATCTATCTCCATGTAAAAAGAAAACATACTACTTACCTCTCTTATAATGGCCTTGACAGATTTTTCTCACAAAACGAGTTGGAAATACTATTTTTTCTTTATTCTCAAAAACATATTTAAGATTGTTACATTTCTTTTTTAAATATTTGCTAGAATTCATTAATGAAGTCACCTGGATCTAAAGTTTTTTTGTAGGAAGTTCTAAAAATATTGTTTCATTATTTGTAATAGATACAGAATTATTTAGCATTTTTTTTTCTGTCAGTTTTGTAAACTATCTCTCTAGGAATTTGTCCATTTAATTTATGTTCTCAAACATAGTAGATAATTTTGTAAATAATGTTCTTATTTTAATGTTTGCAGGATCTGTCATGATGCACACTTACAAATTTCTGGATGTTTTTCACTACCAGTTTCACTAGTTATCGTTTATATTAGTCTTTTCCAAAAAATATATACTTTTGCTCAAAGAAAGTATAGTTGAGGTTTACAATGTGATGTTACGGTATGCATACACATAGTAAAATGGTTATGTAGTGTGGCAGATTAACATATCTATTATCTCACACAGTTACTTTTTTGTGTGTGACAAGAGCAGCTAAAATCTACTTATTTAACAAAAATTCTTAACATAATATAATTATAGTAACTTTAGTCTTCAGGTTGTGCATTAGATCTCTAAACTTACTCATTCTATGTAGCTGCTATTTCATACCCTTTGACCTACATCTTCCCATTTCCTCTCCATAACTCCCCTTGCCCTTGATAACCAATATTTTGCTCTCTATATTTGTGTATTTAAGTTATTTTTTAATATTACTCATATATATTCGACTATGCAATATTTTTCTTTCTGCATATGGCTTATTTACTTAGTGAAATGTCTTTCAGGTCCATTTATGTTGTGGCAAATAACATAGTCTCCTTCTTATGGCTTCCATTTGTCTATTTTATCTTTTGTTGTCTGTGTTTTTGTGGTCATCTCCTATAAGTCTTTATTCAGACCAATGACCTGAAGTGTTTCCCCAATGTTTACTTCTAGAAGTTTCATAGTTTCAGGTATTGTATTTAAGACTTCAGTCCATTTTGATTTGAATTTTGTGTATGGTGGATAAAGGAATCTATCTTCATTATTCTGCATATGCTTATCTAGTATTCTCAGCATCATATACTGAAGAGACTGTCCTTTCCTCAGTGTACGTTCTTGGTGCTTTTGTCAATTATGAGTTGGCTGTAAATGCATAGATTTATTTCTGAGTCCTCTATTCTTTTCAATGGTCTATGTGTCTGTTTTAATACTAATACCATACTTTTTTGGTTACTATACCTTTGTAGTATATTTTGAAGTCAGGTAGTGTAATGCCTTTTTGCTCTGTATTGCTTTGGCTACTTAGAGTCCCTTGTGGTTCCATACAGATTTTAGTTTTTTTTTTTTCCTATTTCTGTGAAGAATGTCATTGGTGTTGTGGTAGAGATTGCATTGAATCTGTAAAGCCCTTTGGATAGTGTTGATGTTTTAGCAATATTAATTCTTGCAATATTATGAACATAGGCTATCTTTTGTTTGTATGTGTGTGTTGTCTTCAGTTTATTAAATCAGTGTTTATAGTTTTCCTTGGAGATAACTTTCACTCCTTTGATTTAATTTATTCTACAGTATTTCATACGTTGTGTCGCTATTGTAAATGAAATAGCTATCTTGATTATTTTTCAGTTGTTCACTGTTGGCATGTATAAATGGTACTAAATTTTTATGTCAGTTTTGTATCCTACAACTTTATTGAATTTGTTTATACATGCTAACAGTTTTTAGGTAGTGTTTATATCATGTTGTCTACAAACAAGCATAATTTGACTTCTTCCTTTCCATTTCAGATGCACTTAACTTCTTTCTCTTGTCTAATTGTCTAATTGCTCTGTCTAGTTGCTTGTCTCTTGTCTAATTGCTCTGTCTAGGACTTCTAATACTATGTTAAATAAAGTGATGAACGTATTCATTCTTGACTTTTTTCCAATCTTAAGAGGAAAAGTTCAATTTTCCCGATTGATTATAATGTCAGCTGTGAGTTTGCCATATATGTCCTTTATTTTTGTATGTTCTTTCTGTATCCAGTTTGTTCAGTTTTTATCATAAAAGTATGTTGAATTTTGTCAAATACTACTTTACTATCTATTGAAATTATGATTTGTTTTTTCCTTGATTCTGTTAATATGATATATAATGTTCATTGATTAGCATGTGTTGAACAATCCTTGTATCCCTGGAATGAATCCCTCTTGATCATGGTGAATAATATTTCTAATGTGTTGTTGGATTCAGTTTGCTAGTATTTTAAAATAATTTTTGCATCTGTGTTCATCAGGGATATTGGCTTGTAGTTTTTCATCTTTGTTCTATACTTGTCTAGTTTTGGTATAAGGGTAATATTGACCTCATAGCATGAGTTTAAAAGTATTCTCCGTCTTTGATTTTTTGGAATAGTTTGAATAGAAATGGTATTAATTCTTCTGTTAAAGTTTGGTAGAATTCAACAGTGAAGCCATCAGGTCCTAGACTTTATACTGATGGGAGAGTTTTTATTACTGCTTTGATTTCATTACTCATTATTGATCTGTTCAGGTTTTGCATTTCATCATGGTTCAATCTTAGTAGGTTGTATGTGTCCAGTAATTAGTCTATTTTGATAGGTTTTCCAATTTGTTGGCATATAGTCTCTAATGGTCAATTGCCTTTCTGTGGTATCAGTTATTTCTCTCTTTCATTTATAATTTTACTTGACTTTTCTTCCTCTTTTCTTAATCTAGCTATTAGTTTGTTAATTTTGCTAGACTTTTTGAAGACAAACCTTCCATTTTGTTGATTTTTTTTTTTTTTTTTTGAGACAAGAGTCTCGCTCAGTCACCCAGGCTGGAGTGCAGTGGCTCGATCTCCGCTCACTGCAAGCTCTGCCTCCTGGGTTCATGCTAGTCTCCGCAGTAGCTGGGACTACAGGCGCCTGCCACCGCGCCCAGCTAAATTTTTTGTATTTTTTTAGTAGAGATGGGGTTTCACCGTGTTAGCCAGGATGGTCGTGATCTCCTGACCTCGTCATCCACCCTCCTTGGCCTCGCAAAGTGCTGGGATTACAGGTGTGAGCCACCGCATCCGGCTGATTTATTTTTTTTTTTAGTGTCCATTTTATTTATAGCTGATCTGAATTTTTTATTTTTATTTTTTCCTTTTGCATAGCAGGGAGGCTGAGGTGGGGGAAATGCTTGAGCCTGGGATGTGTGCACCATCACACCAAGTTAATTAATTAATTTTTTATTTGCAGAGACAGGGGTCTCCCTATGTTGTCTAGGCTGGCCTTGAACTCCTGGGCTCAAGAGATCTTCCTGCCTTGGCTTCCCAAAGTGCTGGAATTACAGACATGGGCCACTGTGTTTCACCTGCTCTGATTTTTATTATTTTTGTCATTCTACTAATTTGGGGTTTGGTTTGTTCTTGCTTTTCTAATTCCTTGAAGTGCATAATTAGGTTATTTGTGTCAAATCTTTATACTGTTTTGTTGTAGGCTTTTATTGCCATAAACATCTCTCTTAGCACTATTTTTGCTGTATCTCATAGATTTTAGAATATTGTATTTCTATTTTTACTTGTTTCAAGAAATTTTGAAATTTCTGCCTTAATTTCTTCATTGACCCAGTGGTCATTTAGGAATATGTGTTTTAATTTCCATGTATTTGTATAGTTTCCAAAATTCCTCATTGTATTCCATTGTGATCAGAAAAGATGCTTGATAAAATTTTAACATTTTTGGATTTGTTGAGACTTCTTCTATGGCCAAAAGTATGGTTTATCCTGGAGAATGTTTCAAGTGCTGATGAGAAGAATGTATATTCTGCAGCAGTTGGGTAAAATGTTTCTTACACATCATTATGTTCATTTGGTCTAGAGTGTTGTTTAACTGATGTTTCTTTATTAATCTTATGATCTTATGTCTAGATGAACTGTCCATTACTGAGAGTGGGGTGTTGAAGTCCCCAGTTATTATTGTGTTATGGTCTATCTCTCCATTTAACTCCACTAATGCTTGTGTTAAAACTTTGTGTGCATTGGCATTGGGCCATTTACAGTTCTTATATCTTCTTTCAGAATTGACCTCTTTATCATTATATAGTGACATTATTTACATCTTTTTACAGTCATTGACATGAAGTCTAAATTATCTGATAAAACTATAGTTACATTTGCTTGGAATATCTTTTTCCATTCTTTCATTTTTAGTCTCTGTGTCATTGTATATGATATCCGTTTCTTTTAGGCAGCATGTATTTGGTTCTTGTTTTTTTTTTTTTAATTATTCATCCACTACTCTACATGTTTTAATTGGAACATTTAGTCCATTTACGTGCAATACATGCAATGTTATTATTGGTTTACTTTTCTTTGGTTGTTTTATAACTTCTCTCTTCCTTTCTTACTATCTTTCTTTGTGGTTAATGGTTTCCTCGAGTAGTATATTTTAATCTATTGTTTTTGAGAGTTTATTTCTAGTTTCAGTGTATCTATTATACACTAAAATATATATGCATATATATATATATACTTTTGCTTTGTGGTTACCATGAGGCATACAAAAAACATCTTGTAGATATAATAAGTAAGTTTAAACAGATGACAAGTAATTTTTATCACAAATAAACAGACAAATAACAAAAACTCTACACTTTAACTCTATCTCCCCTATTTTGACATTTTTGTGTATTAATTTACATCTTTGTATATTGACTTATCTCTTAACAGTTTTCCATAGTTATTTTTATTTTTGGATAGATTCATATTTGTGTTTCATACTAGAATGTGAATGGGTCACACACCATAATTGCAGCGTTAAAGTATTGATTCTGTGTACTTACTTTTGTCAGTGAGTTTTATATCTTCAAATTTTTCTTTTTGCACATTTATATCATCTTCTTTTAGACAAAAAACTCCCTTTGGCATGTCTTGTAAGAGAAGTCCAGTGGTGATGAATTACCTTGGTATTTTTTTTCTTTGTCTGAGAAAGACTCTGTCTCTCCTTCGTATTTGAAAAAAGGCTTTGCTGGATACAGTATTTCTGCTTGAAAGTTTTTTTTTTTCTTCTTCAGCACTTTGAATATTTCATCCTAGTCCCTCCTGGTCTGTCTTTTTCTCCCTGAGAAGTCTCTTGCCAGATGAATTAAAGGTAGTTTATTTGCTACTGACTTCTTTTTGCTTGCTTATTTTAGAATCTTTTCTTTGTCTTTGATATTTGAGATTTTGATTATCATATGCCTTAGGATAGTCTTATTTGGGTTGAATCTGTTCAGTGATGTGTGATCTTCCTATTCCTGAATAGTTGTATCTTTCTCTAGGTTTGAAAAGTTTTCTTTTATTGTTTTGTTTAATAAGCTTCCTACCCCTTGCTCTTTCTCCACTCTCCCTGTAGTGCTAATTATTCTAAGATTTGCAAGAAATATAGATATTCTTTATATCTTCCAGATGTTCCTTATTCTTTTTCATTCTTTTTTTTCTGATTGCATATTGTTCAATAGCCTGTCTTCAAACTCATTGAGTTTTCTTCTGCTTCATCCTTTCTGTTATTGAGAGCCTCTAATGTATTTTTCAGTTTAATAAATTAATTTCTCAGTTCCATGATTTCTGTTTAATTTTTAAATTATTCAATCTCCTTGTTAAATTTACCTGATACATTTCTGAATTGCTTTTCTGTGTTGTCTTAGAGTTTGCTGAGTTTCTTTAGGATTGTCATTTTGAATTCTTAATCTGAAAACTAACACATCACTGTCTCTTTATAGTTAGTCATTAGCTCCTTGTTTTTTTTCCATTTGGGGAGGTCATGGTTCCCTGTTTGTTCTTGTTTATTGTAGATATATGTGTATGGCTTCACACTGAAGAGGTATTCTAGTTATTTATTCTAGTCTTTGCTGTCGGGCTTGTTTAGGTCTTTTGAAGATATGTATATTTACTTAGAGGTTCTTTACAGTTGCCTGTGAGTCCCCTTAGTCCTAGATCACTGTTTCCTTATCAGTACTAGATGGTGGCTTAAGTCAATGTTAGCCTTGGCTCTTGCAAACATGAAGAGCATTGCCCATCCTGGAGGGGAAAATTCCAAAATGGATATGTGGCTATGTGGAAAGGCTGGTGTGGGTGCCTGCCCAGAAGACCCATGGACAATGCCTCCTATAGCATAGTGCTAGTAAATAGGCACTGTGATTTAACATCTCCTTTCATGAAGATAAAGAGCAGGGTTTTATGGGCTGATTTTTTTAGTTCTTGCTGTTTTCATTCTTCACAGCTGCCTTTAGGTGTTTTCTACCTAAACACATTTGGAATGCTTCTCATGGGTTGAGGCAGAAATGATTTTTCTGCAAGGAAATCCAAAATGATGGGGACGCTAGTCGTTAGACCTAATTTCAATTTTTCCAGTGTAGAAGCCATAAGTCCAGGAGGAATTTTCTGTGCATGGTGCCTGGTAGATTGGGAGGGAAGCATTGTGTATAGAGAATTCTATTTGTATTACCATTTTCTCTGAGTTTTTAACCTCTTTGTGCCCCTGGGGACTTTCTCAGCTTCAGATTTGAGTTCTAGGATATTGCTGATGACGATCTTGTCATTAAATATTTGTTTTTGGCTTTCTCTTGGGGAGAGTGAAGCCAGACTGCTTCTACTTCACAGTTTTTGTGCACCACCTGCAGCTAGGCCTGGCTTCATGGTGCTACTCTCTAGACTCTTTCTGGACTGGCCACTGCTGTGCTCCAGAAAGTGCTCACTCTGTGGATCATGGACTCACCTTCACAAGGGGGCCTTAAATAAAATAAATAGCAGCCATTGTTTTGAACTGAGATCCTCAACAAGGTCCTGACAGATAAATCATAATGGAGTCATTTATGCTAAATATCACAGAATCAAACAGAATTTAAGAATGGGTCTATTTTCCAAAAGAAAACGGGAGATTCACAGCAAGCAGTTATAAGAAGCCCAGATAAGCTGACATTAATTCATACCAGGAAAGTAACTTTGAACCACCAATTCACTTTTTGTTCCTCATTTCTCCTTCCTTCAGTCTTTTCTGCCTATAAGATCCACCACCCCTGCTCTGCTCAGCAAAGCACCTTTCTATTTCACAGATTGAATGCTGCCCTGTCAGTGAATCAGCAATTAAAGCTAATTTGTTATTGATATGGTTTGGCTGTGTCCCCACCCAACTCTCATTTTGAATTGTAATAATCCCCATGTGTCAAGGGTAAAGCCAGGTGGAGATAGTTGAATCGTGGGGGTGGTTTACCCATTTCCGTTCTTATGACAGTGAATAAGTCTCATGAAATCTGATGGCTTTATAAAGGGGAGTTTCCATACACAAGCCGTCTTGCCTGGCCACCATGTGAGACATGACTTTGCTCCTCAGTTGCTTTCTGTTAAAAAGAGAAGCTGAAGGAAGTCAATGTTAGCAGATACTTTTGAATGAAAATTGGCTTTCTTGGTTTCTTGAGTCACAGAAATTTTATTTTAAACTTATGTCTGTTGACCAAAAAAGAAGATGCTGAGGCAAAGTTAATAAAAGTAGAGAGTTTATTTGCACTAAACTTGTGGATTGCAACCTGGGAGCATAGACTCAAGTTGCCCTGAATATACCCTTCAATTAGCAGCAGTCACAAGTAGATTTTTAAAGACAAAAAAAAAAAAAAAAAAGAGGAAGAGGGAGCGAGCTGATACAAAGTTGTTTGTCAGGGTTTCTCATTGATTTAGGGAAACGGCATTGATTAGTGATTGGCTACACATTGTCAAGCTATAGGGTGTTGGTTATAGTGTCCAGAGTAATATTATGAGGTTAATGTGTTGCTATTTGTGTCAATAGCAGGTTTAAGATATGAACACACAGCTCAAGGAGGGAAGTGGGACATGACCCGCTGCAATCTCATTTAACATCTCTCTGGGCCTAATAATTTAAAATGACTCATATTCCTTAGATAAAATATATTTTTTTTAAATTTCTCATGTCTGAGCTTTATTTTCTTCCTTTCTCTTTCTTTTATTTCTCTATTTATTTCTTTTAGGGCAAATTCAGTAAATCATGTTTCTTATTTTAATCAAAACCCTTGTTTCCAGTGGGAACATTTTATGGTATTTATCCCTCCATTAAGTTGGTTGATCCATTTATTATGATCAGTCTTGAGTATCTTGAGAGGGTGGTAGATGAAGCACCTCTTGCCCTGACCTTTATTTCTCATGGAAAACATGTACCATGGAGGTCATATAACTTAAAAACAGAGCTTGAGATCCAAAGAATCTTGATGTATTTGTAAATAGCCTAAGTAGTTTTAACTTTGAATTCCCAGAAGGACCAATTGAGCCATTAGTCCTTCTGGCTCAATGCTCCATACATAAAGAAAAAACCTGACAATCATTTGATCCAAGTGCTGCAGTATTGGCTGTAGAAAACAAAACAAAAAAACAAACAAACAAAAAACCCTCGTTGTTCATCAAAATTTTTTCTCTTTTACTCATAGAATGAAGTAGTCACTGAAAGGTAGCTGACCTGCCAGAACCTACACTTGCCATGCTTCCTTGCCTTTAGGTGTAATCAAGTCACTTCTTACCACAGAGTTATAGGAAGCAGGTGTGCTTTTTTTTTACTATCAATTTTTCCTTCCACCACTTGGGTATAAATGGCTTCAAGATTAGGATACTGGAACAATAAGATTAAGTGGTCTCTGTCACTGAAAGAGAGTTACCTGTCAATGTTACACCTTTATAGAGCAAGAAGTAGCTGTTATTTTGTTAAACCACCAAAATTTGGGCAGTTAATTTGTTACCACAGTGCTATGGTTTGAATGTTTGACTCCCTTCAAAATTTATATATTGAAATTCTAGCCTACAAGGTAATGGAATTAGGAAATGGGAACTTTGGGAGATAATTAGGTTGTGGGGGCAGAATACTCATGAATGAGATTAGTGCCCTTATAAAATAAAAGGACCAAGAGAGACCTGTTGCCCTCTCCAGCATGTGAGAAGACAGTAAAAGATGGCTATCCATAGAATCAGGAAGCAGGTGCTCACGAGCCACTAAATTTGCTAGTGCCTTGATCTTGGACTTCCCAGACAGCAAAACTGTGAGAAATAAATTTTAGTTGTTAAGCCATGCATTTTATGGCATTTTGTTATTGCAGCCCAAGTAGACTAAGACATACAGATAGTAGGTGGAATTCACATTTATTGAAGTCTGTAACTACTGAAATTGTATTAGGAATTATTAAATTCTGCAATTTACTAGGAAGTTTTACACATTACTTCACATTACATTTACACATTACATTTCACATTACATTTACACATTACATTTCTTCTCCTTATCTATTCATTGGTCACATGACTCATCTTGGCCAATGAGTCTTCCATTCCACCAGCTACACTAATACCAGAGTAGACATCTCGAGAAAACAGAGCCTATTCAGAGCTCTCCACAGGACTTGGTGGACCGACATTGACATAGAAAACTTCATTCCACTGGAGCTACTTACCTAGAACATGTTCTCAAGCATCATTTTTATTGGAGGAACTAACTTCCTCTGCAAAATAAAGTCCAGCATGAATAAGGGCAGATCAAAGAAAGAGTCCTGGCCATGTTGAATTCTGGTTCTAGCACTTGAGACCTGGCAAATGTAACTATATCTTGGTTCCTGTGAGCTTCCCCGACAACCCTCACAGTTACCTGAGCCAATAAATTTCAGTTATGCTTTAACTTGTGTGAGCCGAGTTTGTTACTTATTGCCAAAAAAGCCTAACTAACATAGTCATAAAATTTCACATAAAAGCGCCATAAGCCAGGTTTACTTCATGACTAACACTTCCTATTGTATCTCTTTCCCAGTACTTTTAGCTAAGCCTTATTTTAGCTAAGCTGTATCTATATGTTGTTATTGCTCAGGCTCTTTTGACAAGGTAATTCACATCTTTCTTGTGTATTTATTTCTCTGAGATCAGACAGCATTCTTACTGGTATTTTATGAATTGAGAAAATTGACAGCTGCAATGTCCTATGTTTTGTCTTAACTTTTGTTGAATTTAGGAACCAAAGTTCAAAATTGAAAAATTAAAATTGTATGAAAGTCTCATCTCACAGTTCATTTTTTAAATAAAATATTATCTTTCTAGCATCTCCAATTGTTCAAAGTTTCGAAGCTTAGAAAAACTATATTTTAAATCTCTCTCTCTCTCCAAATTTATGTCTGTATAGAAGTAAAACTATTGGGTTAAAAATTAAGAATAGGAAGAAGCTGCAACATTACTGGGTTTATTTTTTGATGAGAAGCTGGTAATGGGGCAGACAGCACCTTTCATGCTTTTAACACATGCATCAGATATAGAAACTGGCCTGGAATTAAATCCCCTTAGAGTTTTCCCAGAGGAAGGAACCATATTTTAACTTAGAATTTATTCTGTTCATATAAATTCAAATATGTTTTATCATTACACTGGGTGCCTCCCAGATATAGGACAAGAAAAGAAACGCTCATGAATCCCATATGACAGTAGGCACAGAATGCTAATGCAGACAAAAATCCCCTCATTGTTACTATCACTGGGTATACCATAAAAGAAGCAGCTTTTTTGTTCACAGCTCTGTCAAGGGGTAGGATCCACTTTTTGCTCAAACCCCAGTCAGAAATGTACTCTTTTCTCTTAATAGAGAAGGGTTTATCAACCATCCTGGTATAGGGAACAGGTAACTGACCAGAGACTTAGAAAGCCAAGATTAGAAAGGCAAAGAGGTATACAGCCATATGAAGAAAGCAAAACCCTGCCTCCAAACCTATAATTTGTAGCAGACATTTTATACATCCTGTTGGAAAGAACAAAAGTTTACTTTAAATGTCATGCCAAAGACACTCAGCTTGAAGTACAAATTGAAATAACAAATAAGCAAAGTGGAAGAATTTTATCTCCTGTATCAAGAAAGGACAGAACATGAGTATTATCTTTTAAAAAGAGATAAGAGATGAGATCATAGGGTACTTGCAAAGAAACATGTAGAATATAGGACTGATTTATTTATGGCATGACTTTTTGGTCACAACATTCATAATTGTTTTATAAAATTGCATTGAAGTAACTTTGGAGTTATATACTCATGCTTTCAATTCCACAATTAATACTGCATCTATAGACCACATAAAGCCATGAGTTGAAGAAATCTTGAAGCTTGTATGAATTGTGGGTCCCCATTTGACGAATGTAGTCAAGACTGGGCCTCCCTTAAAAATAAGTGATCTGACTCTTCTCCAACCCCTCCTGTCTCCCAAGGAGAGGCAGCCTAAGTGCTGAGGGTCTGATGGTATCCCTGGCCTGGATTTCCCTAGTTGGTGGTATTAGGAAGCTTATTGCTCAGCACTGCCTGGACAGCCCTTGAGGCAGCAAACTTTGCTTTTTCTCCCTGTTGGAAAAAACAAAGCTTTTGCATCCGGAATTGGTTCCTTCCAGTGGGTTCTTGGTCTTGCTGACTTCAACAAAGTGGGTTGGTTCTTGGTCTTGCTGACTTCAGGAATGAAGCGGTGAGTGTTACAGCTCTTAAAGATGGTGTGTCTGGAGTTTGTTCTTTCCCATGTTCAGATGTGTCCGGAGTTTCTTCCTTCCGGTGGGTTCGTGGTCTTGCTGACTTCAGGAATGAAGCCGCAGACCCTCGTTTTGAGTGTTACAGCTCATAAAGGTAGTGCGGACCCGAAGAGTCAGCAGCAGCAAGATTTGTTGTGAAGAGCAAAAGAACAAATCTTCCACAGCGTGGAAGGGGACCCCAGTGGGTTGCCCCTGCTGGCAAGGTTGGCCAACTTTTATTCCCTTATTTGGCTCCACCCACATCCTGCTGATTGGTCAATTTTACAGAGCGCAGATTGGTCCACTTTACAGAGTGCTGATTGGTGCGTTTACAGTCCTTTAGTTACATACAGAGTGCTGATTGGTGCATTTATACAGAGTGTTGATTGGTGCATTTATAATCCTTTAGCTAGACACAGAGCACTGATTGGTTCGTTTTTACAGAGTGCTGATTGGTGCAATTGCAATCTTTAGCTAGACACAGAGTGCTGATTGGTGCATTTACAATCCTTTAGCTAGACACAGAACACCGATTGGTGTGTTTACAATAATCTAGCTAGACAGAAAAGTTCTCCAAGTCCCCAGTCAACCCAGAAGCCCAGCTGGCTTCATCTCTCAGTTTGTCCCCCAAGGGCAGCCTGCCTTTCTTCAGTCTCTCTTTTTTGACTGAATGGGGCATTGGAATCTGTTTGATTCAGCTGTTCCTCAGGGGTAAGCAGCTGTCCCAGTTTCTCAGGAATCAAGGATTTTCTGGGATGAGTACTTTCAGTGCTAAAACCAGTACAATCTCAAAACCGGGACAGTTAGTCACCCTAAATCAAGGTCCCCATTCAAGAAAGGTGATACATGGCCTTGGCATAGTCTCTGCTCTTGTCAGTTTAAGTTTTTCCTAAATGTAGGAGGTGGAAATCTGGGTGCCAGTGGAATCAACAATGATAAGGATGATAGAGATAATAACACTGTTGATAATCACTGAGACCTTATGATTGTGCAGTAATTACTATAAAGATTTTACATGTATTATCTTATTCAATTTTTCCAAGAACCCTAGCATTAGCAAAAGTGCCATCCCTATTTAAGACATGAAGAACAGAGGGCAAAGAGGTTATGAAACTGAATCTATGTCCACCTGGTGAGGTAGTGGTACAAGGTGAGAACACAGGCAGTCTAACACCTGAACTTGCACACTTAAACACTACCATATTTTAATGCTCCTTTAATCAGTGACTCTAATGTCCACAGATTCAGTTAGAACCTGGGTGAGCCAGGGGTGGGTCTTGGGCCACTTGACTCCAATCTTTCCCCTGACATCAACCCAGAGGTTCTACTTAGTTCCAGTGATATTTCATGGGGTTTTCTGAAAATCTGTCTGCTAGTTACATTACATGGCACTTTTGAAACGGGAAAATTTCCCTTGTGCCCCTCGCAGGGTGTGCAATGGGAATGTGGCTTGCTTTTTCAGTGCCCCACTACTCAAACCTCTAGGGGAGCATACAGACAGGCAGGTTGTGGGGCTCTGACCCCACGGCAGTGTCTAGGAGTGAATGTTTACAGCTCCTAAAGCCCCAGTGGGTGTGTGTTACAGGGTGCTCTTTTAGTTTTGCTGTCTATAGGCTTGTGTTAACCAGCTCGATTTAGACCCTCTCCCTTGTCACAGGACAGAGGGCTTTCTGTATCCCGGGCTCTTGCCTTGGTGTACTGGAAGAATCGAATCACACGTGGGCTTGGAGAATGAATGCAAGATTTTATTGAGTGGCAGTAGCTCAGGGGAAGTCAGAAGGGATGGAATGGGGAGATTTTCCCCTGGAGTCACGCCACTCACCGGCTGGGGCTGCCCTCCAACTCCCCAGCCCAACTCTGCATCGTTCTGCTTCGCCTGTGGGTGGCCTGGCAGTGTGCCGGTGCCTGTCAATGTGTTCCTCTCCATGTCCAGTCACCCAGGTATTCCTCCGCTGATGTGCTCCTCTTGATGTCCAGCTGCCTGTGTGTTCCTCTGCTGATGTGCTCCAGCCACCTGTTTGTTTGCCTGCTAGGGTCTTGGGGGGTTTTTATAGGTACAGTATGGGGGAGTGGCAGGCCAGGGTGGTCTTGGGAAATGCAACATTTAGTAAGGAAATGCAACATTTAGTCAGGAAATGCCTGTCTTCACCCAGATCCTTGGGGGTGGAGCCCTAACCAGGGACCATGCCTGCCTCTATCCAGCACTTCCCTTCCTCCCTTCTGTATCTCTTTTTTTTTTTTTTTTGTGAGACAGGGTCTCACTCTGTTGTTCATGCTGAAGTGCAGTAGCACGATATCTCGGCTCACTGCAACCTCCGTCTCCCGGGTTTAAGCGATTCTCCTGCCTCAGCTTCCTGAGTAGCTGGGATTACAGGCACCTGCCACCGCGCCCGGCTAATTTTTGTATTTTTAGTAGAGACGGGGTTTCATCACCTTGGCCAGGCTGGTCTCAGACTCCTGACCTCGTGATCCACCCTCCTTGGTCTCCCAAAGAGCTGGGATTATAGGCATGAGCCACCGCGCCTGTCCCCTTTTGTCTACTAAAATTCTTTCTCTTGGGTTTCAGTTTTCTCCTTTTTAAGAGGATAATAATTTTCGTTATCACCAAATTAACAATCTTGTCATGATTATGCATAATCATCTATGTGAATAACAATTTTAAAAGAGATAAATATTGATTAGACTATCAGACTTTCAGCAAGCTTTCATAGAGTGGAGAAAAAATAAAATCACACAGATCTGACTACAATGTGGAAGTGATACAGAAGGGCTGAAAAGAGAAAAAGAGCATGGTCCCTTCTGTCTAAAAAAAAAAAAAAAAAATAAGCAGAATTTGCTTCATTAACCTCTATTTTCTAGGACCATAGAGTGATGGAATGCAATAAGGTGTTGGGACAGTATCTGATTCTTAGTCTAAGAAACCTGTCATATTTGGTAGAATCCTCTGCAAGAGATGCAGCCAACAGCAGGCAGAGATTTACTTGAATAAAGATGCCAGTGTACATTGATCTATGAAAATGTGCTCTACCGTCTGATTAGAATGGAATAAAGCCTATCATTTGACATTGGACCATCCAGATATGGATCTAATAAGTAATAAAAATGTATGTGTAGAGAACCTGTTGAGGGCTGCTTGGTTGTCTGATCGTTCTCTCATGCTTCTGCACAGAATATAGAGTAAAAATTTCCCAAATAGAATATATATTTCTGATGAAAGCAATCTTATTTTTCAAGCCTTGGGGAAAATGACTCACTGCAGCTTTTTATTTATATATCCGTATTGCATAGGTTGACAATCTGGGAAGGGAAGAAGAGTTCATACTTCATATGGTACACCTTCAACTCTCCTCTGAAGGAAAGAAGCAAATTGTTGTAACAAAGAACACCAGAGAAGTCTTGTCAACATCACTTTCTGATGGCAAAGCCCAGTAAAGTTGAATACATGGTTAGGAAAAATAAACATGCTTATTACCTATAGGCCTTGATATCTACATTATCTAGTTTAGTATTGATGAAATTACATTTCTCTACTAGTGCCATATTTATAAATGATAGTATATTTTTTAAAAAGTAACTAATGTCCATAGTGAGAAATTTGGCAGTTGACTCAAATCATCTTTCTACTGAGATGATATTCTCTTTTAAATCAGATGTACACCCAGTCTGGGGCTCTTTGTTGCCTCAGAGAGTCTCTTCAGGAAACTCATCCTAAAGCTCATCTCATCATTTTATGTGGCCTCCATAGCAGGCTTTTTATTTCACTGCAGTTTCTGCCCATAATGCGCACTTGGTGTTTCAATTGCTCTTGCTTGTCAGTTGACCAGGAATTCAGTTCAGCTTCACTCTTCTATGGCTATCCCACTCAGTCTTGTGCAAACCTATGAATTCCAAGATTTGAGGACACTTCTAGGACACCTCAGGCCCCATAAGTACCTGCTCAAGCTCTTCAAGCTCTATCATCATCCAACTATATTTTATTGACATTTCTTACATTCCAGGTACCTTCCAATATTAATGGCTACAATTGATAGAGCAATTACTATGACCCAGCTATAACAGAGATGCACACATATTGACTCACTGTACCCTTATACACAATCTCTGCAAGGTAGATGCCATCATCATCCCAATTTTAAGATGAAGGACATGAGGTGCAGCTGGGAAGTGAAAGTGCTGGTATTTGAACCTTGGTAATATATCTCAAGTCTCCATGCTCTGCATCACTGGACTATGTTGACCTTTATATTTGTTACTAAATTTTATCTCAATTGTTAAAAATCTGTATGTTGGTGTCTATTCCAATTTTACAGTTGAAGACATGATAACTCAAAAAGACTGAACACACTTCTTACAGTCCCACACCCAGTTAGAGGCAGAATTGGAGTTTGAATCTAGGTGTAGCTGACACCAAAGGACATGCATTTTCCAGTAAAATAGTTTCCCTCTGTTGTGTTCTCATAATTTTGAAATTCATTTTGAATTGATTGCACTGCACGTGTCATGATATTTATCTTTCACGTGAATGTTAAAAAGCACATAGTTAGGGCTTACCATGAGCCAGACGCTAGATTTGGACAATGCTGTCAACACATATGAGGACAGTCAAAAAGATAGACAATGGCCAGTCTCTAACCTCTAAATATCAGGCATCGAGTTATCACACTTTCAACAAAGAACCTGCACAGTCAATGGGAACTCCATTTGTTAATTACAATTTTGTAGGATTCTGCAGCCAGGAGTTACCAGGGAGCAAAGAGGAGGCCAAAAGCTAACAAAGCTCTGCCTGCCATCCCTACCTAGCCTATGAAACAGGGCTACACTTTTTTTCTGCCCATTTATGCAAGTTCTCAGAAAGAGGGAAGCTTTAAAAAAAATTTTGATTGAATACTGCAGCTTGGAAACATTTTCACAAAGTCATTGCAATGGCTTTATACTCGATATGAGTTCTATTGAGAGCCTTCATAAGAAACCTCTGATCCTAGCTCAGGAGGCCCTCCAGGCTGATGCTGTCAGTCTTTGATGACCTTGTTTGCTGGTCTAGCAATTCCTGAAGCTTTATAATTGCCCAGTCAGCCAGTTCCACATTCTGGCCCTGTAACTCTATTCTTTCTTGAAATTAGGTAAATAAGTTTCTCCTCTTTGTCTCTCTGGGAACATCCTAATCATTGCTTAAAGACTAAGTCGATTTTAACTTCTTCAGCAAAGATTGTTCTGCTCTTTAACTGTAGTTGATCTTTCCCTTCTTCCTACAACTTCTGTGCCTTGTGTTTCTCATTACTGTATTTATAATTGGCACCTAATTTATATGTTTACATATCTGTCTCTCCTTCTAGATTGTATATTCTCTGGGGCATGAGAGGTTCTCTAATTTAGTATATTATCTAGACTAGAAAAGGCAGACTGTGTTTTAAGAAGCTTTGAGCTTGGGAGTCCCTTAAGAACTTCAACTTGGCTAGGACTACAAACATCTGCAAACAGAGTGGTCGGGTCACCAGATAAGAGTCCCCACCAGTGACCTGGAGCAAGAAATCAGATTCCTTGGGACAGTAGGCTCGTCTGAGGCAAGATCCAGTGGTGATGTGATTTTGTGCCAAGGTCCCTGGAGAGAAGCAAGTAACACTGAGACAGAAACTGGGCACTGGCCCCAACTATGAAGACATGCCCCTCGGCCTTTAGCTAGGAGAGACAACCAGACTCAAGGCCAGATGGGAGCAAATGCAGGAAGGGAGCAGGCTGAGCAGAAAGGACTTAGGACAGGAATTATCAGGGCACATGCCTTTGTGTGTTGGGGCCCATCCCTATCGCCTGGAGAAAGTGCAAGGTTAGGATAGGATGGACCAATTTACAGATGGAATTTCAATTCTAAAATCCTGGTTTTGAGGGAAGAAGACCTACTTTTACCTTTGAAAGGCATTTTCAAAATCTTTAGTCACCGATGCATGATGAGTTCTGGAAAAAATTTAAGAGCTTACCCTCTGGTGTCATTGATATTACTAGCAGGTTATGACTTTGCTACATCTATTTCTCTCAGTGAAATGCAGCCTAGCATGTCTTTCAGAACAATGAAAGAATGGATTGCATTTTCTGATGACTTTATCTGATGTCATAAATGAATGAAAGTTGAATGTTTCTTTGAGCGCTTTAAGAAACACACTGAATGCTAATTAGCTAATAGGATAACAGGAATTGGTCCCTGGAAAAGAGCATCAAAGATGAAAACATTGTGAAGAATATTTAGGATTTGGAGAAAGGATTTTGGCTTCTGAGAATGTTCAAGGCCAATCCGGTTTTATATATTACAGTAAAAACCTGAGGGATCCTTGTTTATGTACTCTAAGGGATTGTGCTAACTTTTTCCTGAATGGAGGAGAGAGCAGTTGTCACATGTTTAATTCATTTCAGTGTAGGGACTTATAAGAATTAATGCCAATTAGGCTGGGTGCGGTGGCTCACGCTTGTAATCCCAGCACTTTGGGAGGCCGAGGAGGGCGGATCACGAGGTCAGGAGATCGAGACAACGGTGAAACCCCGTCTCTACTAAAAATACAAAAAAATTAGCCGGGCGTGGTGGCAGGCGCCTGTAGTCCCAGCTACTCAGAGAGGCTGAGGCAAGAGAATGCCGTGAACCTGGGAGGCGGAGCTTGCAGTAAGCCAAGATTGCGCCACTGCACTCCAGCCTGGACGACAGAGCGAGACTCCGTCTCAAAAAAAAAGAAAAAAAAAGAATTAATGCCAATTGGCCAATTGCACTCACTTTCTACATGTGCCAGGGACCCTGCCATGTAGGATAGCAGCACATTTTCCTACTTCTATTTACCACAAATTTATGCACTCATTTAAGAACCATAAAATGAATTTGCAATGGGCCTGGGGAGACCTGAAATTCATACTGCTTCTCTTTCAGAAGAGGAGGCCAAGGGCTGTTGATGTTATGTCATTTGAACACTGGACCTGGTATCAGGAGACCCAGGCCACAACTCTAGGACTGCACCTACAAGGTCTTTGATCTTGAAGGTGTTATTTAGTATCTTCGAGCCTGCATTTCTTCCCCATAAGAAGGGGAATGTATATCAATCTTAGGATGTTTGTTGTCAGAAGAAAATAAAATGATGAGAATGTGAACATTTTTGATATGATCTTAGACACATATTCGTTGCATTTTCGTCTTCACCCAAGGACACAGACGCTTATTATTACTTGGGCCTTTCAGGTCCCATCTTGCCAGGTCCTCCATAAAGTCATCCCTGCTGCTTGCCCACTTAAAAGTCACTAAATTAGACCCCTCCCTTCCCATATTAACTTATTTATTTACATACGTGTTTACTGATTTCTATACCAGGGACTCTAAATTTACACTTGATGCCAGTGTGAGTTTAATTGTGGCGGCCATAACAAATTACCTCAAACTTAGTGGTTTAAAACAACACATACCTATTATTTTACAGTGCTGGAGGCCGGAGTCCTGAAATCGAGGTGTCAGCAGGACTCCCTGTGCTCCCTCTGGGGCCCCAGGGAAGAATATGGCCCTTGCCTCTCTCAGTTTCAGGTGGCTTCCAGCATCACCTGGCTTTTGGCCACATCACTGCAATCTCTACCTTTCAGGCCAAGTTGCCTCCTCCTCTGTGTATGTACCTAATCTCTCTCAGCTTCTCTCTTAGAGACACAAGGGATGGAATTTAGGGCTCACCCAGATAATTAAGGATAATCTTATCTCAAGATCCTTAACTTAATTTTACCTCAAAGGTCCTTTTTCCAAATAAGGTAATACCCACACATTGCTGAGTTAACGATATGGGCCTATCTTTGAGAGCCGTTATCAGCCTGTCACAGAGTCCCAGGAAGAATTTAAGATGATTTATTGATGTCCTAGAACAAAATACTTGAACATCGCTTTATATTTTAAGTCAATTTATAGAGCAGAAAATAATCTTAAGTGGGTTAGCATGGGCTGACAACAGCACTCTGGCAGGTTCTCCTGCCCATCAGTGCAAGGTGACACAGGATGGGTGAGGCATGCCCAGCAGGAAGTCAGTCCAGGGCACAGACACCTTCACCAGAGTTCCCTTCTCGCCCTTTCTGACTGATGCAGGATTTTTCTCAGGCTGTTCATGGGACTTGTGATGGGGGCAAACTTTTACTTTGCCTGTCATACTCAACCCCTTGTGGGAGGGAGCACGTGAGGGAGTGAGTGCAGAACCTGGTTGGCCGCTACGGGCACCTACCCAGGAACAAGTTCCCTGTGGGGCCCATGACCAGACCAGTCACAAATGAGTGAGTGTGAGACTTGGCCAGCCACTCCAGGTGCCAGCAGGAGCAAGCTCTGGCGGCAGCGCCCAGGTCAGGGCAGCGAGTGCCTGCAACCCGCCCCAAGGACCCAGAGCGAGTGTTATAATGCTCCCTTAGTTCCACCGCCTGTGGACAGCTGTGTGTTAACAGCTCAGTTAGCCCCTTGCCTCATTGCATGGGGCGGCTGCCCTCCACCAGCAAGGGCAAAGGGCTGGTGTGATGGCCTTGTTTTGGGTACCCACACTTGGTGGATCCTGAACTCTTGTCCAGTGTACAAGAAAAATGCGTTTGTGGGGACGCTTGAAGGATGGTGAAGGCAAATAATTTTATTGAGTGGTGGGAATGACTCTCCGTGTAAGGAGAGCTGGAGAGGGGACAGGAAGGGCAGATAATTCTCCCCAAAGTCTGGCTGTCTCTTCCCCAAAGTCAAGCTGTCTCTTCTTCCCCAAAGTCTGGCCATCTTCTCTCTGAACATAAGCCATCTCTCGCCTCTACCAACTGAGTATGGAGTCTTTATAGGCACAGGATGGCGGGGATAGGGCAAGCCATAGGTAGTTTTGGAAAAGGCAAGATTTGATTGGTGAAAAGGCATTATTCAGAAAGAACCAATCTGGAGAGAGTGGGCAAACAGGAATAGAAGTTCTCACTTTGGGCCCCAGGTTTTAGGCTTTTTGGCTTAAAGGTGGGGTTTCACCAGGCACCTGTCTCTGTCTGCCTAGAGCCTCTATCTCTGCCTCCTGACTCCATCATGATCAGGCTTGTGTCCTGTCATTTGGATTTGCAGAACATATTAGTGTATTTGATGTACACAAAGCTTCACAAACCAGATTGCTGCTATGAGACTGTGGATTAAAAACAATAATGTGAATGTACTTACATTTACTTGTGCTAAATGTAAACACAAGTCAATTATAAGACAATAGCAATGATGATATCTCTCCCTTTTCTGGTATACTCTCATCATTGTCACTTGTCTACTAAGTATTAAAATTACCTGGAAGACTAAAATATATTTTTGCTATCATTATTATGAAGAATAAACATTGCCTTGAGTATATTGTGCCCTTAAGTTACTAGCTAATGATAACAGAAAGCAAAAATGAGTGGCAAGTTATTAAAATATACATTGTTTATCTTTAGCTCAACTTTAAACCTTGTTAATTTATTTGTTTAATTGCATATAATATATCTGAACAGGAGTAGCTGTATGTTGGAGGTGATTGTACTTGTTTTTCTGATAGAATATGCAATCAAAAAGGTTTGGTGATCATTTTTCTATCTCCTGTAACTACAGCTTGGTTGCTTATTTCACCTCTATGTTCTCAACTCTTTTTTTTTTTTTTTTTTTTTTTTTTTTTTGAGATGGAGTCTCACTCTGTCCCTTGGGCTGGAGTGCAGTGGCATGATCTTGGCTCACTGCAAGCTCCGCCTCCCAGGTTCACGCCATTCTCCTGCCTCAGCCTCCTGAGTAGCTGGGACTACCCGCACCCACCACCACGTCCGGCTAATTTTTTGTATATTTAGTAGAGAGGGTGTTTCACCGTGTTAGCCAGGATGGTCTCGATCTCCTGACCTTGTGATCTACCCGCCTCGGGCTCCCAAAGTGCTGGGATTACAGGCGTGAGCCACTGCGCCTGGCCTTATGTTCTTAACTCTTAACTTCAAGTCAATGCCTCTTGAATTTGCAGTTTTGATAATCTCAGTTATCTTGGCTACATTTGTCTTTCCCTTTTGACTTGAAATAATATGAAGTGACCCAGGGTAACTCCTCCAGCACAAGTTCAAAACTTTTTACTAGAATATACTCAAAGAAAGAATCAAAACAAAATAGACTTGTAACATAAATGAAAGATTTAAATATTAAATCACTTAGGTCAAATATTGAAGGAGGATTTCTGTCTCTGAGCAATGAATACACATTCTCTAACAATATTTCACAGGTGTTCTTCTCACAAAATTTAGAAAAATGCGTCACATTGTGGATATATAGCTATTAAGGATGCCAGAGAATCTCAGTGTTGAGAAATGTATTTAACACTGTTTGGCTGAGCATGTGTCATTTGAACACAAAGCCATTGTCCCACAAGGCATAATATGTTGTAGGGTGATATAGACAAATAGGTAACTGACAGAAGAGAGACTTTGGCATGGATTGTAGAGAGACTTTGGCATGGATCATTACAGTAAAATTTTACCCACTCAGCTTGCTGGTGTATAAACCTGATGATTTTTCCAGTGGTACTGTTTCACTATTCAATGTAAATGATCATTGTTCAGCTGACACTGATTGCTGTTGTATCCAACTAGAAATCTACCTTAGAGAGGGATTGTCACTATTGATGATTTGTACCCAATCATTGCCTCTTGGATACTATTGCAGATTAAACAGACTCTTCCTCATGCCCCAATTTGCAGGAGAGACTGATAGAGTTGCCCCCAGAGTTGACATGGTGAGGTGCTTGCACAGATAACTCACTCTGTCACTCCAAATGTGGTCTCTAGCTTCAGGGCTAAGTTATGCTTTGGATTTGGGCATAAGAAAAATCTGTTTCAGACTTAGTTCAGTTTTTCACTGGCTGCCTTATTTCCCTAATAGCTCTGATCCTTAGTTTTAGCATCTGTAAAATAGAATACCTTTTTTCAAATTCAACGGTTACATGAATGACAATGAGAAATCCCCCAGAACAAGTCCTCTCCACGGTTTCTTACCTATCGTCATACTATGAGAACTTCAAGTGTTAAGAGTTAACTATTATTTCAATTTTTTATTGTATCTAAAACTATTTTCTCCCGTATTTGAATCCTCTTTTTATTGGGTTTGCCCTCTATATTTCTATGCTCTTACCATGAGGAAAAAACAAAACAAAACAAAACAAAAACTCTTAGTCAAATTAAATTTAACAAAGTTTAATTTAGCAAAGAACAATTCATGAATTGGGCAGCCTCCCAAGCCAGAGTAGGCTCACTGAGACTCCAGTGTAGCCACATAGGGGAAGAAGATTTATGGACAGAAAAAGGAAAATGATACAGAAAGTGGACGTGAGATACAGAAACAGCCATATTGTTTACAGCTCAGCATTTGCCTTATTTGAACATGATTTGAACATTGACCACCTTTAATTAACCAAAGCTCAGTGATTGATTGGCACAAGAGTAGACTACAGTCTGTTTACACCTCTGTGTAGGTTATAGTTCACAATGTACAGAGAAACTTTTAGGTTGAACTTAAAATATGGAAGTAGGCATCTTTAGGCTAAATTTGACTTAACACCATATTACCATATAATTGGTAATAAGATTCTAAAAGTTTCTTTCTAGAGTATACTCACATAATAATGTTAAAAAGGAAATAATCATGTTAATAAAATAGGTACTATTTATTAAGTGTCTATTATGTGTCATATATTGAGCTATCCTATATATTTAATTTGATTTGATTAGACTTAAGATTGGGATCCAAAGAGTTCAGAGTAAACTTCATAGTATTAAAACATACAGTGACATGAGGAACAATGTAAAATATATGTTGCTTACTCATAAATAAATTATGCATGGAATAAAAAATCAAACAAAACTATTATCTCAGATTGTTTTATTGCTAATGTGAGGCCAATTTGACTAGCTATTTCAATGCACATCAAAATTTTTTCTTCTTGTAATGTTGGTTAAAATTTATTTGTATTGGAAAAATACTGGGCTATGTAGAGAGTAGTTTTCAGAATAAACACGTTGTGAAAACTCTTTAGAGCTTTATCAGGAGCAATCTGTAAATTGTGTGGATTGATAAAATAACCACTGCAATGCCAACTGTGACTTCATTGTTGAATCAAGACCAGCATGGTGTGAGTTTGAAAAAAAATCAGAGAGGGGCACTTAAAATGCTAGAAAGAAGGGGCATAATTGAAGGAATTAGAGCCTGGAAATTCTCTGAGGTGTAGAAACTGAGGTGCAGGGAGGTGGGTTTCTATCCTTACCATCAAGACCAATGGCTTACTGGCCTACAGTTCAGAGTTACTGTGACAGAAATACAATGGTTACTATGGTAATAGTAAAACAATTAAGCTTGATAAACCTCTGTTTTATACCTAAAGCTCAGTAAGAAATCCAGGTTTCTATAGAGAAAAGAAGTAGCAGAAATGGCAGAAAAATGGAATTGACAGATTTATTTCAAAAATAAAACAGCTAAGGAATTCACAGCTTTCTAAAGGAAAAAGATAATATGTATGCGGTCTAACCAAGCACCATGAATTCTTTTTGACTGCTACAGCTGAGCAAACCTGTTGGTTTTCATAGGACAGAGCTCTGGGATTAAAGTATTTGGATGAATCCATCTAAACCTCTCTGACTGAATGTGCTACTCCCAGGGAAGGGACCAGGCCTCTGAACTCATCATGCTGGCTATGGATTCTGGGTCTAGAGGAAAGAAACAAAGAGGAAAAGAATACTAGGGATAAACATGGAACCAATGCATTTCTTAGAATTCTGAATCTCTAAGCTTTTCACTAAAAAGTCTATTTTCATAAAAAAATTAGTCATTTTTTACATAATTTATACATGTGTGTATGATATATTCACATGCACTTATATGCATATATACATGTAAATTATATATATACACACATATGTATATATACACACATATATATACACACACATATGTATATATACACACATATATACATATATATTTATATATATACACATATATATACATATATATTTATATATATACACATATATATACATATATATTTATATATATACACATATATACACATATATATTTATATATATATAAGTTTTCATGAATTCTTTCATTTTTAAAACCAAATTAAAAACTTCTTTGGGCTAGGCATTGCCCTCCCCACAACTTATAAAATAGGGCAAGAGATACACTGGTAGAAGATGCATGTATCAAAAGGCTGGGTGCAGTGGCTCATGCCTGTAATCCCAGCACTTTGGGAGGCCGAGGTGGGTAGATCATGAGGTCAGGAGTTCAAGACCAGCCTGGCCAAGATGGTGAAACCCCGTCTCTACTAAAAATACAAAAAATTAGCTGGGTGTGGTGGCGCATGCCTGTAGTTCCAGCTTCTTGAGAGGCTGAGGCAGGAGAATCGCTTAAACCCGGGAGGCGGAGGTTGTGGTGGGCTGAGATCATGCCATTGCACTCCAGCCTGGGGGACAACAGCGAAACTCCGTCAAAAAAAAAAAAAAAATAAGATGCATGTATCCTGGTTCACTTCATTGTTTTAATGTTATTTCAAGAGACCTAGATCTTGCCGTATGATGGAGGCTCAGGTATATTTGAAATGACCTCTACTTGCCTTAAAGATAGGACATTCCATGCTTCCCTTTTGTAGTGGAAAGGAAGGGTAGGAATAGTTAGATGGTATTTATTCTTCAACACACTAGCCCCAAATATAAATTGATGGGAATATTTTTTGATTGCTAGTTTAGAGAAATGAAAAACAAAAATTAAGTCATTGAAAAGTGAAAGTGAAAGCATTTATTGTCCATCTTGTCCTTGTTATGCATAAACAATATTTCCAGAAATTCAGACATATAAATGCTTGTAGATAAGTTGAAGGATTCTTGCTGTTATTCTTTTAAAATTCCACTTTTATTTTAGATATGTGGGTAAATTTTTAAAATTTCCACTTTTATTTTAGATATGGGGGTATATGTGCAGGTTTGTTACATGGATATGTTGTGCCCAAGTAGTAAGTATAGTACCCAATAGGTAGTTTTTCAAGTCATGACCCTCTTCTTCCCTCTCCCCTCTAGCAGTTCACAGTGTCCATTGTTCCAATGTTGATGTCCATATGTGCTCAAAGTTTAGTTTCTACTTGTAAGGGAGAACATTTGGTCTTTGCTCTTCTGTTCTCGTGTTAATTTGCTTAGGGTTATGGCCTCCAATCCTTCCATATCATTGCAAGGGACATGATTTCATTCTTTTTATGGCTGCATAATATTCCCTGGTGTATATGTACCACATTCTTTTTATCCCAACTGCCATTGATGGACATCTAGCTCGAGATGGGTCTTGTCTCAAAGGAACCAAGACAGACCAGGTCAAGCTCCACAGCATGCTAGATGTTGATTAGAGAAAGTTGCTCTTATGCCCACATGCTCTGCTAGGTTGGGCACCAGCGTGTGTGTCCTTGGACCCTGCCCTCCTCACTACATGACACTCTCCCATTTTTACTTTCTGTACCAGCCACAAGAGTCTTTGGAGAGATCCTAAAGTTCACCACGTTTTTTCCCAACTCAGGGATTTTATATATCCCTAACTTTGTTTAAAACATGCCTGCCCCTCTAATCCCATGAGGAGTGGAATTATATCATTCAAATCTTAGTTTAAATATAGATGTTTGCTTTCATCGTTATTGCCAATAGCAGTGCCTTGATTATTTTTTCTTATATTTATCTCAATGTATAAGGATTTATTTTATATATTCTATCTGTTTCTCTCATTAGACTGTGAGTTTTATAAGGTTAGGAACAGTCTTATCTTCATCCATATAGCCAAAGCCTCTAGCATGATTTCTGGCAAGTTGCTCAATAATATTGTAAAGTATATAAGAGATAGGTGATAGAACACTCACAGCAACTCCTCATGTAGATGACAATCTTGCTTTATCACAGACACTTGGGAAATTCTCAGGAATACTTAGGAGTATTCCCAGGCCAGATCCCCAGAGATTCTGACACAAAGAACCAGGACCCTCTACTTACTGTGATTCTGGCTCAGCAGCATCCAAATCTCCTGGGAGTTTGTTAGAAACATAAGATCTCAGGCCCTATTCTAAACCTATTGAATCAGAGTCCAAGAATCTTTGGTGATTCCTATGCACATTAACATTTGAATAACACTGGTTGAGGATGTTTACAAAATAATCTCCAGCTGTTTCTAATGTTCAGTTTGTTTGAGAACCATTGATCAAGAATGTCGCCAAACCAATGGAATAAAAAACAAAATTACTCCCCAGGCAGAACAGATAATATTACATTGTGCATTTCTTCATTTAACACAGCATTCATAATGAGCATCTACTTTAATTAACACTATGCCAGGCTCAGAAGATACAAAGCAGAATCAAGAATATTTCTGTCTTTTAAGAGAATTTAAGTCTAGAACTAGGATATATACTCACAAACAATTGATAGCAATAATATGCTAGAGATACAACTGTAGACATCACATAGGCAAGAAAGATGTGCTGAATAGAAAAGGAAACCCTTTTTACTGGAATCTATATGAAAACCCTTAGGAAACCTACCCTGGTGACACATCTTGACCTGTGCGTTGATGTTCACATGTCAGGGAGAGGTACAGAGGTACAGCGACCCAGAGCAGGCTGCTGTGACTGAGAATCTGTGACACATTTGTAGGTCTGGCAGGAGGCAAGAGAAGACTGGAAGGTCCTCAGGGCCATGTGATGCAGGGTGAACATCCACTCTACTTGTGCAGTCTCTGCCCTTGGAGCCCGAGAGAGGAGACTGGTGCATAAACAGGCAATTAAATCGTACAACAACCAGTGCTCGCACAGGTGTGAGCACAGGAGCTCTGGAGCCATAGGGAGGACCAGTAGCTAGCCTGGCAACCACAGCTATATCCCAAGGGTACCCAGACAACATGAAAGCGAAGGGAAAAGCAAATATTGCAACACATTTGAAGGCTTAACAATTAGCCGAGGCTTCGGAGGGGGTCGGGGTTTAAGGAAAAATAAAAGCTCCCCAGTGTTTCCAGACCAAGTGTAAAGGAGGTGAGGCAGCTATGAACCTGCAAGGTAGGAAAAAGCCCAAACATGCAGAACCTCCAGTGTCACACGGGCAGCTTGGATTTTACCATTTCTTAGTGGAAAAGCTGTAAATGATTTTGAATAGGAAAGCAATATGATCACACTGTATTTGAAATTTCAGAATGACAAATAAAGAATTGGAGAGGAAGAGGAGAGATGTGGAGGCCAGATTGTGAGTGAGGATGGGTCTCAACAGTCCAAACAGGAAATGATAATTGGCCCTTGTAGATGAGTATAAGAAGGAAAGGTTTGTTACCCAAAATACAACTCTCAAACACAAGAATAACATATTCCTAAGGATTTTTCAGGAAAAGTGGGAAGTGTGTTCATGAAGGCAGGAAAATGCCTTATCTCATTAACTTTGAGTGCATTTCTTTTCAAAAGAATTCCCACTACAGCATGTTTGGGCACTTCCAGGTGTACATAGAAAGTCTTACACCTCTGCAGTCCAGTGACCCACAGCCTCCTTCTCTTACCTTTGACCATAATTCTGGACCACTCAATCTGGGGCTTTAAAACCCAGGGAATTTGGTGAGAAAGGTGGAGGTGAAACAGGAGAGGAACAGCAGAAGCAATGTCCCCACAAAGTGACCTGACATGGTTTTCCGATGATGGTCATCATAAACGGCAATGTGAACAATAAGAAGAGGACTGTGGCAAATACTGTGTCTCAGACCAAGGAAAATTGTCAAATTACAGCTCTTTGGTTTAGGGTCAGAAAATAAAGACTGGCTGCGTAATATCTGTGTTTCCTCACCATGGTCAGGAGAATTACTGATGAGTTAATTTCCTAAATCAGAAGATTCCTGAAGTCCTGAGAGAGAAGTGGAGAGAATTTTGTAAAATGCATGTGACTAGGCAAAGAAAGGTGTATTGAGAAAAAGGAGATTAAAAAACTACAAAAATATTTAAGTCACATGTAAACATTTTTTAAAGCTTAGGAATTATGAAATTTCTGGGAATGTATTTTATTTCAAAACACTGACTGTGAGAACAAGGTGGTAGAGATGAATTTCCGATCCAAGGGATTATCTGGAAGATAAATCTCCATGAGAGGAAAGCTCGTAAAAATGTGGGTGGTTGACTGGAAAAATTCCAGGATTGCAAAAATAGTAGCACAAATAGGAGCCAACAACTTTTGCACATTTACTATGTGCCAGGCACTATGGTAGCATCTGTTAGTTAATTTAATCTTCCCTTATAAGGAGGGTTCCATTAAAATTCCCATTTCACAGATGAGAAAACTGCTGAGCTGAAGTAACTTAGACCACAGAGCTTGTCAGGGACAGAGCTGGTGTCCTGGTGCCAAAGTGCCTGCTCTGAACAAATGTGGATTATAGTTAGCTTCTATTATGTATTGCAAAACATGACAAATTCAAAAGGAATAAAAGCTCCTGAACTTGAGGCTACAATTCCTATTTGAAGCTGGGAAGCGTATCCTGATAATCCAATCAAATTGCCACAAACACACAACCATTATCAGATTGTGTTTTCTAAAGAAAATCATTTGCATATTGTTCTCCAGTTCAGACTCCCTTAATAGCTATGCCTTGTCTACAGCAGTAGGTACACATGCCTGAACCTGGCTTGGATTCCCTCCACAATCTTGTTACAATATCTCCAGACTCAATCATCTGTGCATTTTTACATTCTTACCTCTTTCTACACTCTCCCTTCAAAATCTGTGCTCCAGCCACAGAGAATCACTGTTCCCCTAAAAGCACTTTGTGTCTCGGCTTCTTATTCACTGCCATAAATTGGGCATATTCTTCTCATGAGCAATATATAGGAGTTTTTATTTTCCTAAAACATCATAAACTGGTTTGGAACCATGATGGGCACAAACATCTAATTCATTTTGTCTCACAACTAGTAAGTAGGTAATCTAGCATTCAAATGAAACTTTTCTCACTCTAAAACCACACTTTTCCTGTAAATTAAGTTGTCTTTCCTTGCCACACTACTTGCCTCTCATTATCTAGGCCAGTGATTAATTTCAGTTCACTCATGTTGGAGAAGGAAATCTTGACTAAGAAAGATTTTGTTTCGTGACTTAAGACAAGTCAGTTGAAGTTCCAAATTAAACAAGACAGTGATTGAGAAGATTATTGCAGCCTATGATTTAGCATGTCTAGATTCATTCCTATGATCCTATCTTCCAAATATGAATTGCTGAACAACCAAAGCTGAAAAGAAATTATCTAAGGATAAAGCAGTAAGAAGAAGCAGGCAAGTACAAGTTTCCTACCTTGTTCTTTATCCATACTTCCTTCTCCCAGTCCAGGCTCTTCTTTCAACTCCATGCAGTAAATATTTCTACAAGACCCAACCGATGCCAAATTCTTGTAGAAACTGAAGCGCTAAAAGTAAACACCCAGAGTATACTTCCTGGTGAAGTTAACACTAGAGTAAAGATCTCATTGCAAAAAAAACTTCACACTGCAGAATGACCTGTGAACAACAATTCTGCAAAATGCTGCCTTAAAGTGGTTGATCCCACAGTCTAATAAGCCTGGGAAATGCTATGTGCTCTTAGCTCTTACTTGGTATTTGTTGTAAATATTGTCATGCGTGTCCATATAGAAGACCACCTAAACAGGCTTTGTGTAAGCAACAAGGCTGTTTATTCACTCGGATGCAAGTGGGCTGAGTCCGAAAAGAGAGTCAGCGAAGGGAGATAGGAGAGGGGCAGCTTTATAGGACAGGGGTAGGCAGTGGAAAGTTAAGAGTTAAAGGTGGTTATCTGTCGTCGGCAGGGGAGGGGCTCACAAGGTGCATGGTGGAGAGATCATGAGACTCATTGTCCAGGAGAAGAATGTCACAGGGTGGATGGATCAGTTGGAGCAGGGCACGAATAAGTAATAGTGGTGGAATATCGTAAGGTGGGTTAATCAGTTAAGGCAGAAACTTGTTGTTTCACTTCTTTTGTGGTTTTTTGACGCTCCAGGCTTCTTGGTTCCTGCAGGTCATCAGGAGGTCTATGTGTAGGTCACGGGTTACAACGGCTGAGCTTCGGCTCAGAGGCCTGACAAATATTAGCTTATTAAATATCCTGCAGTGATAGAAATCTGTTTTGCTTTACTTAGCTCTGAATTGACAAAAACCCTATGACTACAGACACTTCTGTTTTCCCTTATGCAATATTTAGTAACATTCTATGGAATTAGAGTTCCTTCAAATACATTTGAGGTAACAGTAGCCAAAAATATTTTAACAGCCTCATAATCAATATCTATCTCTTTTTTTCTCCTTCTTCAAACAGTTACTTACACTATTGCCAAGGTTGTCTTCCTCGAAGAATTCAGATTATAGAATTTATGCCATGTATACACTTGCATACACACACACAGACACATACACAATTTCAAATCAAACCCACAAAAACAAGAAATCCAAGGTCTACCATTTTATAGTAAATTCTAATGCAACATCAGAGCCTTTTACGCTTTTTTTTCTGTCAAAAATGTTTCTTCAGTTTTATGAACTATTGTTTTCTTCATCTTAACTCAGTGACATGGTATTATCTACCATTCCCACAAAGCCACCAGACCACACCCTTGATGTTGGTTACTATGGTATTACTCTCTTCTATCTCTGCCTTTAGAGACTCCATGTACTTTGCTACAATTCAGGCCAAGAACTTCCATGAAATCATTCTTGATCCCCACCACCTTAGGTAAGCAGTCCCTCTCCTGTGCTTCCATTGTCTATGCCACTGGTTCTTCTCACAGTCTATGCCACTGATTAATTTCACCTCACTCATGTTGGAGAAGAAGGTAATCGTGACTAAGAAAGATTTTCTTTGATGACTTTTTAAGACAAGTCAGTTGAAGTTCCAGATTAAACAAGACAAGTGGTTGAGGAGATTATTGCAGCCTATGATTTAGCATATCTAGATTTTTTCCTATGATCCTATCTTCCAAATACAAATTGTTGAATAACAAAAGATGAAAAGAAATTATCCAAGAATGAAGTAGTATAAAGAACTATAAAGTAGTATAAAGAACTCTTCTTGGTCCTTTTTGAAGAATGCAACACATCCTGCATCACTCACTGATACTCTCTTTCTCTTTTTCTGCTGGCCCGTTGAAGGGTAAGGTGCATAAGCTAGCAGCATGGTGCCCTAGCTTCACCACCTGTCTTGTGTGAAAGTCCCCACCCTGGGGCATCAAGGCCGCTTAGCCAACTAATGATCCTTGGAAATGGATCCTGCCTCTGGGGTAATATGGAATATCATCTGCCCTGAGGAGTGTGATTTGTCTTCCTTCCCATTTCCAAATAACAAAAGTAAAAAACCTCTCAAAAACACTCATAAAGATGGGTTATATTCAATCTTAAAACAAGATATAAGATCGAAATGTAATCAGTATTAGCTCTGGTGATGTCAAGTTCCTGACTGGCCAATCAGGTCTATTGGTCTCTCAGGAAGCTTCTTTTCTGTTATTGCTGTGTAATGGCCCTCCTGTTCAGCCTCTGTTCAGAAAACAGCCAGGAAATGCATCCAAGTTCAGACACCTTCCAGCAAGATTGTAGGTTAAGGATGACTGTGCATAGAGTCAGGTCCAGGTGTCAAGGAGAAGCCAGCTTTGTGAGGTAAGAGTGACTTCTGTCACTCCGCTATCAGATATTTCCTTCTCATAAAGTGGACATATTTGAAAATATTTAGTTAATAAAAAGTGTAAGGTAAAGTTCATTGAGTACTTAGTTATATCAGTGCGGGGGCAAGGGCAGAAGAAGAAAGACTTGAGCTCAAAGAAGTTACTTAATTTCCCTAAGATTACAGAACTAGCCACTGTCAAAGTGTAGTGTGGGATTCAGGTGTGTGGCTCCAAACGCTATGCCCATAACGGTGATCCTCTCCAAGACCACTGCAAGTTCAGGCGAGAAGGACAGGATGCTCCAAAGCGTGCTGTGGACTGAACATCCAGGAAGGTTTTTTGAGTAAATAAAACCAAATATTTTCTTGGAAGTTGGCTAAATGCAACTTCCCTGCATGATATAGTTAGACACATGAGTTTGCTTGAGTTGCTGTACATTATACTACCAAAATTGGGGGGGAAGTCTGGGTTTGAAATGCCAGTGCCTGTTTCAGTGTAATTCTCCATATGTTCAGTAAAGTACATTGACTTCCAAGTAATAGTTTACTTTTGACTTGATATGTATTGACTCATGCCTACTAGGGACTTATTGATTGTTTTCAGTAAATACTCTGTGAAATGTTTTCTCACTTAGCTAAAAAGATAGCATAGCCTTCAGCAAGATTTTTTGTTTTCCTTTTCAAGTAGAAAAAAATTTGGTTCTGTTGCCCATTCTCAAAATTGATCTGAAACCATTCATTTTAAGTGTTTATAATCTAAAGACCTAAGGGGGAAAACTTTATTAAAAAAACCAATATTGCCGATTTAGAAAGAAATATAATATTTATTTCTACCACATTAATATAAATACAAAACTATACTTAATATTACCTCAAATATGTAAAATTAGCAAATAAAAATAATTGTAAAAAGATATTAAAAATGGATCAGATCTTCATATTCATGAAGATTATTCTCTGATTAATTTCCAAATGAATACCAAAAAAAAAAAAACATTTAGATAGGCTGTTGTTTGGTCCCAAGTATGTATTTCCATTAAGAGCTTTTGTTTATTTTGTTTCTCTTTATACACCATGAACCAACTTCAAAACTTTCATTCATACTGCATCACTTGCTAAGCCACTGTATTTTCAAAAAAGAAATAAGGCTTTTCCCTCACACATTTATAATTACTCTGTTTCTGACACTGAATGGACCAAAAACACATTCTCATATTGAAATAAGCATGTTGGGGTATTGGCCAGTGTCCAGGACAGAAAATTGTTTTCCCTTATGGCAGCTTAATTCTAATTCACATCCTAGGAAAATCGCAGCTACCAAATCAAGCTAATTTTGTTATTTTATCTAAGTAGTTAAAATTATGTTAATTTTAAAATTTTAAGTATCTTCTCTACAACAATATGTTAATAGTAGCTATCTGCACATACTGGGATGATGGGAAAAATATTTTTTTTTCTTTCTGCTATTGTTCTGAGCTTTCAATTTTCCTTAATTATCAGTTGACTTAAATAAGATCACTTTAAAATAAAGAGAAGTTTTAAAAAAACTAGGACTTTACATTTATAATTAGGTGATATTGAAGAGATTCTTCAACATGGTTTATTAATACACGTATCATTGTGTTTTATATCACATTTATATACCATTGCATTAGAAACAGACATTTTACAGATATTCCATAACTGCTTTAGACATGAAATGCAGTCTGTAAAATGTAGTTACAGCTTCTGATGAGCAGGAATCTAGAATTAGCATCCCTATTACCATCAAAAAAGGATTTTGTAGGAGTTATTTGCAGACTTCTCTGTGCCCCATTCCCTGTGCTCAATTCCTTGTGTTTCTGCTCTTCTGTTCTCTATTACAGAAACTACATTTCCCAAGATCCTTTGCCAACTGGCTCGCCATGAGATTCAGCCAATGGTAGGTACTAATGAATGATTTGAAGTCTGGAGAAGGGCCACCATATAGGAGCATGTTTCCTTCCCTCTCTGCCTCAGCTTGTGCCATCTGGAGAAGAGCTCGTCTGTCCTCTAGTATGTCCCAGGGCTTGCTCTAATCACGTTGAAGTCCAGCTTCCACTAGCTGGCCCTGGCTCCTAGTTTCCAACACCACTGTCTGCTCTTCTGCTTCCTCCATTTTTGGTGTGCAGTAGTTTCCTGTTTGGGTCATTGCTAAGACCCTATTTGCTGTCTCTGGTCTTCCATCACCATATGACCAATTTTCTGCATTAAATTTATTCTGTTCCAAGTATTTAGATTGGTTTCTTTTTTCTGACGAGACCCAGACACATGCAGTGGTCATTTTTGTCATATTCTATGGCCACCATAGAGATTGTGTCATCGCCACTTTCTTCTAAATTTATGAAGCAAGAGCATATTCCATATGTGCACTGATTATTTTAAGTCTACCACTTACTGAGCAGCCACTGTGCACCAGGTATTGTAATGGATGCCATCCAGCCTAGTTCTCTTCAGCCTCACTGCAAGACACAGTTGTCCTCGTTCTCTTTATTCCAAACATGTTGGTTTTCTTTCAGGTCACCAAAATAACATATTTGTTTCTACTCAATGCCTTTGCACATGCTATTCCCTGTGTGGCATGGAGGAATGGTTCCCAATCCCAGAAATGATCCTCACTTATTCTATATGTCTCAAGCTAAACTATTACATCTCTAGGAAGGTTTTCCTGACCCTAGACTGTTAATGTTTTCCTGCTTTACACTGTCATTTTACCATGTACTTGCCCCCGTAATAGTTCCAAAATTAATTAAATAATTTACTGTATAGTTTGTATTTTAATATCTCATTATATCTGTTAAAATGTATGACCAATCGCTGGGCACAGTGGCTCACACCTGTAATCCCAACAAATTGGGAGGCCAAGGCAGGTGGATCTCCTGAGGTCAGGAGTTCAAGACCAGCCTGTCCAACTTGGTGAAACCCTGTCTCTACTAAAAATACAAAAATTAGCTGGGCGTGGTGGCATGCACCTGTAGTCACAGCTACTCGGGAGGCTCAGGGCTGAGGCAGGAGAATCGCTTGAACTCGGGAGGCAGAGGTTGCAGTGAGCCGAGATTGTGCCATTGCACTCCAGCCTGGGTGACAAGAGTGAAACCCTGTCTCAAAAAAAAGTATATATATATACGTATATATATATATATGTGTGTGTGTGTGTGTGTGTATATATATGTATACACACACACACACACACACACACACATATATATGTGAAGGCTAGGGCCAAATTCACATAATTCACCTCTGTGTCCCCAGTAGCTGTGTTGATTCTTACACACACAAACATTTGTGCTTGATATTTGGTGAATAAATTATTTCATAGTCTTCTAAGCATCCTTTTAAGATGGAAATTATCTTATTTTATATAATTGTATTCAATTCTTTCTACAGTATATTGAATAAGCTGCTATATCACATGGACCATTTTAAATGCTGAAAGATAAAGCAGTGATCAAGACAGACAAAAGTCTTTTCTTCACACAATCAATCACATCAACACAATCAACATCCTAGTTAGGAGTTGTGCAATAAACAAGTGAATGTGTAATATGTCAGATGATAAGTGATATTGAAAACAAGTCAGGGAAGGGAAGTAGAGTTTGCCATATGAAGGCTAAGTGTTCTAAGCAGGAAGGTTGCAAAAACCTCCTTGATACTGTGATGTGTGAGCTGAGAATTGAAGAAGCTGAGACAGTAAACCAAGTGGATAGAAGAGAGAAAATAATTTCAGAAAGAGGAAATTGCATCAATTTTAGAGATAGGGAAACTAAAATTCTGAGGGGTGAGGCTAATTTCCTGATAGTATAAGAAGTCTCCATCTGCAACCAAGTCCACACGACCTTAGGCCTGCACACTAGCCAACATCTTATCAACATGTTGAAATCCTAGTATGTGGGATATAAAATCATTGCAAAAATTTCACCACAACCCACATCAAATTGAACCATTCAGTTATGATCAGTATATTCCTACTCACCATGCTAACCATAGTTTACAAGAGAAACAGCAGGTGGACAGAATATTAAGAATAGAATTCACTTCTGATTTTAGGCCAGTTTGGCTAAAAATGTTATTTTGTAGGTGTTTGTTAGCAGTGGGTTAGGACACCATCACTGGTAAAGCAAAGCTCTGGGCAGCATACTTCAGACAGCCACTGAATTTTGTACTGTGTCAGAGCTGTGGTCAGACCCTCACCATTTATCTCATAGGAGCCAACAGAGTGTGTGGTGTTGGATGCAAGAATATCTACAGTGATGTGAAAACAACTTAAAACTCATATGTCACTTTCATGCACACAGCCATTATCAAGACATAGAAATGATACTTTTGAAGCCTTGGCTAGTGAAAAGCTGATGTTTAGTTCTGTCTTTTAAGTTAACTGTGGCATTACTCATAATTACTTTTATGTGTTAAGAACCACTAATGAAGATAGATGAATACAACGGTCTGTGTAGGAACTCACAATGACAGCTCATGTCAGATTGTCCATTGTAGAGTTCTTTTGGTCAGAAATGGCTCACCATTGCCATGGTTACTACTTCTGCTCGTGTCCTTCCCTGTGTTGTCCTTGAGCATCAAGATTAAAAGAAAACATTCAACTTCAGTGATGAAGTTGCAGGTGGGTAGAGATTTGGAGTTTTCTAAGCTTGGGTTTTTAATTCTAGGTCCAGCAGGGATTAATTATCAAAGATTTATTTCTCCCGACCCCACCAGAAAATACAGGAGCTTGTATTACTAAACTTCAAAGCTTAATACAAAATTATTGATAGTCCACATTAAGCATACTAATATTATCTGACAGGTATTAGATCTGAGGAAAAGGCTGATATATTGCATATGTTGTCTGATTATAATTGACATTGTTTAGGAGAAGCAGCTTGGTAAAGGACAAAATCACAAGAAACTGGAACCGAGAAAGCTGAATTATGTCTTTGCTATTCCAATGACTCGTACTGTGACAAGGGCCACATAATGTACCTGTGGAGCTTGCTTATTTACTTATTTTTGATCAGCAGTTACAAAGTTGGAGTAGAAGCCTCCAAGTTCCATATTTGAAGAAAAAAATTTTGTGGTTCTCTAACTTACACAGTCAATGTACTTGTATATGTTGGCATCCGGCATTTACAGGAAAATGCCATTGGGAGCACTTGAGAAGATGCTTTTAATGGAAGTGAAATAGACTTCCATTAAAAAGACACATTACATCTGGGAAAGGGCAGTCGTTCTCAATCTCAAATAGCATTTGATTCCACTGTAATACTATCCAGGCTAACCAAAAAGATTACGGATACTTCCTCAGGTATCCCAGAATGCTGGAGTTTTTTCTCTCTAATATTTGATAAAGCAAGAAGCAAAAATTATATAAAATACTAAGATCAATAAAATAAGAACAAGATGTTTTCAAAACAGTAATTAAAAATCTAATGGAAGGGCTCGGTGCAGTGGCTTGCGCCTGTAATCCCAACACTTTAGGAGGCCAACATAGGAGGATCACTTAAAGCTAGGAGGTCCAGACTAGCCTGGACAACAAAGCAAGACTCTACTCCATTTCTACAAAATAAAAGGAGAAAAGATAAGCTGGTTGTGGTGGCCTAAGCCTGTGGTACCAGCTACTTTGGAGGCTGAGGTGGGAGGATTGTTTTAGCTTAGGAGGTCAAGGCCATGAGCACGCCACTGCACTCCAATTTGGGTGATAGAACAAAATCCTGTCTCAAAGGTTAAAAAAAAAATTAATGGAGTTTAGTCTTCCCAGTTTGCACAAAAAAATTCTATCTAACTTTTATAACCCTGTCTGTATTAATAAGTCTAGAAACATCAGGTGCATTTATGACTACTTGCTTGAGGGTAAATAGCATTTTACCTGTTCTGTTTCTCTGCATTGTTGTTACACAGGTCATTTGTCAGACCTATAGACACTTTTGTATTTTGCAGTTATTCTCTCTTCTTGCAAGCACTTTATTGCCTTCCCGATGATTACCTGCTCCCCTCCCCATAATTTTATCTTTCAATGAAAAGTGGAGAAAACACTGCACAACATTATGTCAATTCTTCAAGAATCTCATAAACTATAAACTGTAGAAATTGGGACTGTCCCTTTAGAATTTCTCTTCTTTTACTTGGAAGACTGTACATTCCTTGATTTGTAATTTTAAATAGACAAGAAAGTTCAAATCTTTATATTTGCCCTTTTTTACTTTTGAACAGTAGCTTAGCTTATGTTCTGGAAAATGAATGTTCATTAATGTTTGCCTTTCTTTTCTCCTCAGTAGCATTGATAATGGTGACTTTAATGTGACAATGAAACTTTAAGGTGATTTATGACATATCGCTGACAAAGTATTGATATGCCTAATATACAAAAATAATCTTCTACAAAGAGAGAGGATATGATAAAATATACTAATTTATCTATAGAAAATGGGTTAGAGATATGAACATATATTTTGCAGAAAAAGAAAGGCCGATTTCTTTTAATCATATGAAAAGGTTCTCAAACTGGGGTATCATGAGATAAAGGAAAACTTGAAATGCAGTAATATGTCATTTCTTATCTAACACGTTGGCAAAATCCAGAAGTTGACAATATGCATTGTTGTGGAGACTATGGGGAAATAGTGTCTGTGGAAATGTAAAAATGTTATAATACCTAGGGAGTGGAATATTGCAATATGTATCAAACTTACATGAGCATTTACCCTTTAATTTAAGCAATTCACATTCTAAGAATCTACTGCGGCTGGGCACGGTGGCTCACGCCTGTAATCCCAGCACTTTGGGAGGCCGAGGTGGGCGGATCACAAGGTCAGGAGATCGAGACCATCCTGGCTAACACGGTGAAACCCCATCTCTACAAAAATACAAAACAATTAGCCGGGTGTGGTGGCGGGCGCCTGTAGTCCCAGCTACTCAGGAGACTGAGGCAGGAGAATGGTGTGAATCCGGGAGGCGGAGCTTGCAGTGAGCTGAGATCACGCCTCTGCACTCCAGCCTGGGCGATAGAGCGAGACTCCGTCTCAAAAAAAAAAAAAAAAAAAAAAAATCTATTGCAAGACATATGCAAAAGGAATGTGTGCACCTGTAGCTTATTTGTATTAGCAAAAGATTGAAACAACCCAAATGTCCACCCTTAGGAGACTGAATAAATTCTGATAAATCTATCTACAAAAAGGAGTAGAGATAGCTATAAAAAGGAATGGGGAATGCTTCTGTATGTTATTGTGAGTAAGATCCTGAATATAATATAAGGGAAAAGACAGCAAAGTGGAAAAAAATTTATTCTTTACTATAAATATATAAGATAGTTAACTAATGTTTATTTGTGTATGTACACACCACATACAAGCACACAGACAACATATGCCTACATTTATAAGAAAAACAATGAAAGCATAAACCATAAAATTGAACAGAAAGCTACCTTTGTGGGCAAGAAGACAAAAGGGTAGAGGAGACAGGAATGGAAGCTAGACTGTCCCGAATATATAGCGTTTTATAGATTTGACTTTGTAAGCATGTCAATATTTTAGATACTTATAAAGTAAAATAACATCCCAATGAATAAGAAGATGAAGACAAAGACATTTACATGTGTATCAAGTTGATGATATTATTAAATGAAGAGAATCATTTCAAAGTATGTAAAACCCAATAATATCCTCATCTTACTAGTGGATTATACCACAAAGAAAAAGAGAATTGTAAAATAAAATAAAACAACTCCAACTATTTTATTTGCTGAGTCATAATGTTGAAGGTGATGCTGGCATTATTATCCTGAGACCACTGAGTATGTAATATGAGATAAAGCAATGACTAATTTTCTTGTATCATTAAGGATCAAGATAAAAAATAAAAAAGAAATGAGGTCACCCAAACTAAGTAAAGACAATATAGTCCTGAATTTGAACTGGAAGCACCAAAATGACCTTGTGAGCATTTTATCTCTAAAAAGAAATACATATTTTCTAGCTATTTCACAAAACAGTCTATGAAGAAATACCAAGCCAGAGAAAATGAACAACTCTAGCATATAATGTGTGCTCTTAAATGTTATTTTCTACTAAAAGGAACCAAAACTCCTTGCAGAAATGGCTGAGTTGAAAAAGCAAAAGATGAATTCAGAAGCTCTAGTTTGACTAGATAACAAGAAAGTTATCAGAGACAAATAACATTTTGTTAATATTTCTCAATTATAAATTTTAAAAAGAATACCACTGACTATATAAGAGACAACTTGAGCATCAATGATGATAAATACTAGAGAGAACTGATGCACATTCAAAGTAATTAAATCCAGGAATTCATTCAGAGGATACCAGGAAAATACGTTGTAAGTTTAAAAAGTTGGTATATAAAGAAATAAAAAACCGTACTCTTCAACATGTACTGTACTTCAAGATATCCAAATAATGGAGATAGAGTTTTTCCTTTTAAAGTGTTCAAACTAATATGAAAAAGAGTGACAGAAGTTAGGAGTCATTTTTAACTCCTAACAAATTGATGAATCTTGATAGTGATCATTAATAGCTGCCAACATCACTTCCAAGAAAGTCAACTAGATAGTGTGTGTTTCTGATGAAAATATATAACCCACCTATGAAGCAATTTTGCCAAAAGCTCTAGAAGATCTACAAAATGTAAAAACGAATTTACAGGAATATGTGAACCGAGACCAGGAGGAAGACTAGAAACTTTGCAGGATAAATATCTGGTTTCTTTAACAAACAGTTGCAAGGAAAAAGTAAAAAGAGATCAACAATAGATCAGTAATTCAAATGGAACTTAAGAGACACATCAGCCAACTGCTATATGTTTGAAACCCAAATTTAAATAAGCAAACTTAAAAATACATATATCCAGTGAAATTTAAATAGTATCTAAATCCCTGCTGATGTTTAAAATGTATTGCTAGTTTATTTATATATTTGATCCTGATAATATGGATATTTTAAAAGAAAAATCTTTCTTAGCTTCTGGTAATTCATGCTGATATGTTTACAGATAAAATAATGTGATCTGAGGCTTTCTTCCAAATAACCAAAATTGGAAGAACTGGGTGGTGGTATGAATAAAACAAGACTGGTGATAACTTGAAATTTTGGATGTTATCTATGGGTATCTGGGGGTTTATACTATTTATGCTGTTTATGTGTCTGAAATAGTGTATAATAAAAAGCACAATAAAAGTATTTATTGCATCACTGCTTAGCACTTTGACCTTTCTCAAATATGGATGAAATAATTAGCTGATGAAGTGGTGGTATGAAGGAATCCCCCCAAAAAAATGATTCCCAGAATAAAAGTGTTTTCTTACCAGCTAGCCACATATGATCCACCTTTTCTTCTTATACGATTATGACTTTTGTCTCTTGGAGTCCATTGTTACAGTATAAATTCTACCCCAAGAAAATCAAAAGCACTAATAATCACAACTTTGTGAGAATTATACCACCAGAGAGCTTGCTTATTCTAAGAGCTAAGAAAGGATGCTATGAATGGATTTAAATTTTTCCTTGAAACACTTCACTTCCAGGAGATAGATGCTACTCTAATCAGTTTAAGTTGGAAGGGGTTTAATATAGGGTATAACATTGCCTACAGAGGGTTAAGAAAATTTTAAAAAAAGTAGTGTAAATTGAATTTCTAAGTATTACTTTCAAAGCCACACAACAAACCTGGGCTTCCAAGGTGACCACTGACTATTCTATGATGAGAAAAGCTTATGCAATCTGGATCTGACTACATTTGGGATATTCTAATGCCCCAGTCAGGAAGCCAGTTCCAGGACTCTGAACCACACCTGTTACAAAATGCATCAGAAAAAAATTAACTGCAAGTGTATCAGATAGGCCAAATTTAAATCAAATTTGGATTTCTCATTAAAATGGTCTGCGAAATATAGTTTTGGCTCTCTAGCCATCTTATTCCTAGAAGTCACATTTGATAGCAGGTAGGACTGAAGTGAGACACCAATCAACCACATTCATCAGAAGGACAATATGTTTTTGGTACACATTTCATCATCATCACTCTCTGTACCCTCTCTTGCTCTCTCTACAAAAAGAATCCAGCCTCAACCTGATTCTTCTCTCACCTCATGGCACTTCCAATTGCATAAAATAAATTTATCTTATTCCAACTACTTGTACAAAATGTAGAGAAAGAAAGTAATTTTTTTTAACTTAGCTGAGGAGTTAATCATCAGCACCAGAATCAGCAGGAGATTATCTTCCAGGCCTCGCATGTGGCGTGCATGACCATGTCTTTCTGCACAGGCCACCAGCCCTAGGCTCTCCTTCTGCCAGCCTCTTGGGCTTCCTGTGCTTTCACCCTCAAGGTTGTGTGGAAATAATGTTGCAAAGTAGTTCAACCTTTTGATCCCGATGTGAATTTTTACATTTCCCATTCTGCATTTGTCCTGTTGTGATTCATTTACTCGTTTCTTGTAGGTGTCTGCCATTCTCCAGTTCAGATTCTGTACTGACCTCCTTTTCACATCCTCGTGGTGAATTCAGAATCTGCTGTGCAATTCAGTAGCTACAGAAGGACGGAGTGAAGAGCCAGCACAGTGAGGTTGCCTGAAGAGAACATGAGGCTCCAGGAAGCGCATATGGACTTGTAAGACTGGGGTCTCAGGCAAGGAGAAGGCCCATAGAACACAGTAGAGACTGAGCAGCAGTAGAAAACAATCCAAAAATGTCACTCAGAAGTGGCACTATTTTGCTGCAGAAAAGCTTTTTCTAAATAGAAAATGATACCAGGCACTTGTTCTTCGAAAATAATAATAATAATAGAATAACAGAACACATATCAGGATAGTAATCAAGACCTGGTTCAAAAGAATGTACCAGTGCTAGCAGTAGATAATGGCATCTAATTAAGACATTAATTAAAACTAATAATACTTACCTAATTAGAAAATGTAAAAGTACTATTAGACATTTTTTAAATTAGCTGAAGCAGATGATTAGCAGGTGTTCTTAATGTAATTCTTGTAATTAAATAAAATACCACATGCACAAAATTGGACCTGTAAATAAAGACATTGCAATCAATCATTATTAAATGTTTGGAGAAGACATTGGAGAACGGCTGTGGAGGTGCTGGCCCCACCATGCTGGCACCTTGCCAACTGTATAACTGCTTTCTTCTGACTCCCAAATTCTACTATAGCTTAAACTGAACAAGCCCCATTCTTCAACCTTTTTCCTGAACTTTCTAGGACTCCTTATGCCCTTTGGATCTCTCAGCTCTCAGGTTCTAAAAGGAATTACCCAAAGGAATGATTTAAATTGGAGCAGAAAGAATATAGGTTAAACAGGAAATATTACAGTGGATACTGAAGAAGTTATCAAGGCCCTTTAAGGCTACCCTAAAGGACAAGCTATGTTCCCATTTGCTGGAGTGAGTGCAGCATCAGTGTAATCTTCAGTAGCTTCCCAGATCTATGTCTTCTGATTTCTAGATACTATACTTATATGTATTATATTATATTATGTTATAAAAGTGTTTTCATTTGTTACTCATTTTCATTCTTCTGGTCAAATTAAAGCTTCTTAAGAGTAGGCATTAATCTATCATGTTGTATTGATTGCTATATTCACAACACCAGAATGAGATTGAGAACAAAGGAGATGCCCACTAAATATTGAATTAATGAAAGAATGAATGGATGCTACTCTGAGTTTGTGTACAAGATGTGTATGCAGGTGTGTAGGTGCATTTCCTTTGGCATTATAAATGTTTGAGGAAAGTACTGTGTGTGTAGCTTTTCATAGAATCAGAACTTCTAGCATGCTGGTCAATAGTAACACATTCATGTCAAGTCCGGATTAAAACTCCATATCACAGAGATATGAAGTTTTAAATACATGTAAGTAGCCTGAGGCTGGTAATAAGATGGCTGTGTTCAGTCATTCAATCTCTGCTCTACTAGTTCCCACAAACAACCTCATCCCTGAGGACCACTAACCCACATGCATGGAATAAAAATGCAGAAAGGCCAAATTCGACTTCCATGTACTGGAGATGGTACATAAGGATGAGGCACCAATGAAATAGCACCACGAGTGCAAAATTGCACAGACATAAATACCATGCAGCTTACACTGTTAGGGCTTTTTGATAATTAGGATGGCAGGGTCCACAGCAAAGCTCTGAGGAATGGCTGGAAAAGAGAGCAGGATCTAGTAGGGACAGAACCTTGGATGTCAGGCTAACAGGCTTTATTTTACAAGGCCTCAAAACCAATCATTGATGGATATGAATTGAAATATCGACTCGTGAAATCCATTTGGAGAATGAATTCTAGGATGAGATGAGAGAGGAAGATGGCTGGCACCGGGATAGTTCACCTTGATTCCATTTCTGAATTTCTAGTATCTTCTCAAGTGTGTAATTAAATCAAAAGTATTGCCTCTCTTGTCCTTTCTACATTCTTCTTTGAGGTTTCTATATTTCCAGTAGTAGTTCTAAGCCTATTAAGGCTTTTTTAACAAATGAAAAGATGAACTGAAAATGGAGGAGAAAACCTAAATCTATCAAAATCAGTAGTTTCCCTGACAGTTGCTGTAAAGGGATGGCCTGTTTTCCTGAGCCTTGGTGTGTGTTGAATTAAAGCACTGATGTCTTCACAAGAGAAAAGATATAAAAGTGTTACCTAAAGTTGTTGGGCAGCTATGAAGAAAATAAATGACTCTATTACTTTGAAATGTAAGCAAACAGCAACTCTAAAGCCCTGGGCAACACATGAAGCCGCCTCTATTAATAAAAGGGAGTTTGATGACATCTCATATAGCAAATAAAGGAACAACTGCGTCATTGTCTGGGAAAGGGTGTTTGGATGCTTGGCATTGAAGTGGGATTGCTTGGGTTGTGGTGGTGTGATCCCTCCTCTTCCTTCTAGTCACTGTTTGGCTTCCTCTGTGTCCACAGCACATGGGGACCCAGGGGGAATACAGCATCCACCCTTGGCTGGTTGGAAAAGCTTTACCCAAAACAGACCACAGTATTCCAAGTCAAATGTCTTTCAGTAACTCTACAACATGTAATTTGGAAACTCCCTTTACTCTCTAGGGGGTGTTCATGAATGTTTGCTATTCAACCCCCGGGGATAAAGATCTCAGAGCCTACTGTGTTTAAAGACATAGATCTGGTGCTGGCAGCTTGGGGTGGAATGAAGTGGGGAAGCTATTTTCAGGTGGAAGAAGAGACAGTTTAGAGCTACCACCTGTTTTTCTCTCCTCCAATATGTGATTGGCTGATTAGAAGACCCTAGGTTGTCGTGCCCTTGGCTACTGGAGTAGGTTCAGAAGAAAGCAAGCCTGGAGTGGGCAGGAAAGACACACTGTTCTACGATGCAGAGAAGGGTTCAGTGTTTCCTGTGTGCTAGGGTAGCTGCCTTATTCTGCCATTTGAATGGATGACAACATGAGCAAATAGATTGATGGACCCTGGAGAAGAGAGAGAGAAAATTTATTCTAGGTAGCAAAAAATTAAATATCTTTTTCTTGAATCAGACTGTAATTGTAATTTATATTAACTTCATTGACTTTGGGTAACCTTTTATATAACCTCTCAGGCTTAATTTCAAGTGCAAAATCAAAAAAAAAAAAGAAAAGAAGAAGAAAAATATCAGATTCACAGGGGTTTGGGGACATAAAATGGTAAAATGGCCTGACATGTAATTACCGAGTATATGCTGATTGCATGTAATTAGTATTTTACCACTACTGTTATGTTTATTATTACTATTATTATCGAGAATATAAGAAGGGGTCAATAGGGTTTTCATGAGAGCAAAACTAAATAATAAGAAAGAAGACTTCAAGGATTGTGTTTTCCAGTCACCAAAGGAACATTAGCCGGGACAATCTGTTAGGTATTTATCAAAACACACACATACACACAACCTCCCCCCGTATTGATTGTAACCTGCATCCATAACAAGTGGAGTTTTCAGAACTTTGCAATTGGGTTCCTAACTACACCGTATTCCAAAGTCCACCAGGCATTCAGCACAGAACCGTAGTGCAGAGCAGGATCTCTGGTTGCTCATCAAAAGTAGCGGTGGATCACTGCAGGATCACAGCAGCACCTTTGGCTGGGTCTGGTCCATTCACAAAACATCACCACCACTCCATGGACCACGTTTACTTAGGGCTAGTTTACCTTAACTGACAACCAGTCCCTGTGATGCCTTCTTATTTCCATTTATCATAGTCTTGTTTATTCTCTTGAGGCTTGAAGCTGCCCAGGTTGTTAGGTGTCCGTATGATGTGCTAAATTAATTTATGCCAATAGGTCATAGTCAAATAACACCTGATTATAATGCACTGGTTTTCATTAAGGTAAAACCACTTGGTGGAGAATGTAAAGGCCTCATTGGTGGTGAGTAGTGTATTCTTAAAAGATTGATGAGTTGCTATTTTTGAGACAGTCAGACCCTGGAATGCCTGGCTACTTTATCTACAGGATCATCAAGGTAGTACCCATATAGCCCCAAGCCTGAGAGGCCTTGGGATCTGTCTCTTCTTCCCCATCAGGACACTGGCTGAGACTCTCTGGCGTAAGCCCTGTTTGCCTTTGTTCTTCCACTCGCTGGGTCCACTGCCTGCAGGAAGAACCTCACTCCTTCTTCTCTCCCTGCAGCCAGCACAGGGAGTCTGCTGCGTAGGGCAGTGGGCAAATGTGGCCCTTACCCTTTGACCTCTCTCATCTTTCTTCTCTTCTAAGTTTCGGAAGGACAGAGACATTAATGATTGCTTTTTGTTTACTTGTACTTTGGGAATATAGCTGTCAGTGGAAATGCTCACTTCTTTGTAGCAAAAAGGAGTTGATTTTAACACTTGGAGCTACGAGGTTAGACAACACAGGAAGGAAATGCATCTAGGAACCCTGATGGGGAGTGGACATTGGGGTCCTTCTAATTACCGAGTCCAGACTGCTGGTATTAAAGTGTGTGCGTGGACAGGGAAGGTTGAGGAGGCAAGTCCTGACTGCAACCAGGAGCCTGAGGTTTGGGCTCCACCTCACAGGTCTTCAGAGTTTGGAAACTATTAGCAAGATTGTTCTTAGCGTCTTTGTCTGCTGTCTGTCCTCAAGAGATTACAGGCGAGAAGGGAGATTAATAGGGTAGAATCCAGGCCTTCTTGCCTCCCTCACTTTGATATCAAAGATACCATCAAAACCTAACCACTAGTCTTAACGGCTGCTGCTATGGATCACTTGTGCCGTGTGTGTACTGGACCAATCCTTCTCTGGAGGCTCCTAACATGGAAAAGGACAAGCCCTGGTCCCAAAGGAGTCCAAGTTGACAAAGTCATTAAAATTGAGAGGCTGGGAAGGACATGGTATATCCCATTGGTGGGACAAATTCAGTCTTCAAGAAGCCAAGGTTATCTGTGGAGGAGTAGGAGAGGAGAAAAGGGAAGAAAATCAGATAAACTGAGTGCTTACTAAGCATCAGGCATCAGTTACTTTCAAACATAGTATTTTAGTCTGATGGCAAACCTAGAGAGCAGAAATTTTCTTTAAAGCAAAATATTTTGTATTTAATTGTAGATTTGCCTGTATTTATAAGAAATAATACAAACAGATCATATGTATCCATTAGCCAATACCCCCAATAGTAACAATTTGCAAACCTATATTACCATTGCCACAAAACCAGGATATGAACATGGATACAGTCAAGATACAGAGGAAGTCCATCACCACACGATCCCTCACGGTGACCATTTACAGCCACATTCACCACCCTCACAACCCACCCTCTCCTTAACCCTTGGCAGCAAATAACCTGTTCTCCATTTTCACAATTTTGTCATTTTCCTTTTGTATGACATTTTAAGAATGCTATATAAATTGAATTAGACAGTTTGTCACGTTTTGGGGATTAACTTTTTTTATTTAGTATAATTCTCTAGAGATTTATTCAAATTGTTGACTATCAACAGCTAATTCCTTTTTATTTCTGCATAGTATTCCACACTATGGATATATCACAATTTATTTAACCATTCACTTGTTAAAAGAATATATAGATTATTTCGAGTTTAAGACTCTTACAACAAATAGAGCTACTGTGAATATTTGTGTACAAGTTTTTGGTGTGTATGATCATAAGTACCCACCTCCCATACTGGGATAAATACTCAAGAGTACAATTGCTGGGTTGTACGATATGTAGGTAGCTGCATAGTTTGTTTGTTTCTTTTGTAAATGCCAAGCTGTTTTCTAAAGTGGCTGTACCATTTTACATTATCACAAAAACGTACAAGTTATTCTATTTCTCTGAATACACACCAGCATTGGTATTATATGTGTGTGTGTGTGTATCTTTATTTATGTCTACCATATATCTTTATTTAATTTTTATTTCGTTTATTCTTATAAGTATTTCATTGTGGTTTAAGTCACATTTCTCTAACGGCTAATGATGTTGAACATATTTCATGTGTTTTTCTGCCATCCATGATTCCCTTTGCTGAATATTTTGCCTATTTTCTATCTGGATGTTTTTTACTGTTGCGTTTTGAGAGATACTTATAAATTGTAGATACTGGTTTTCAGTTAGATATGTGATTTGCAAACATTTTTGCCAAGTGTGTAGCTTTTCATTCTCTTAGAGTATTTCACACAGCAAAATCTTGATACAATTTTAATTTTGATAAAACACAAAGCATCAACTTTTTTCCCACTTTTGTTGTCAAGCCTAAAAAGTATTTGCCTTGCTCAGATTACTGAACCTTTTATTTTATTTTTCTTTAAAGGTTATACACTTTTATATTCTACAATTAAGTCCATGATCCATTTCTTGTTAGTTTTTGTACAAGGTATGATGTTTAGGCAGAAGTTCATTTTCTTGGTCTACAGAATCGCTTCAGCACCACCTGTTGAAAAGTCTCCACTTCCTTTATTAAATTGCTTTTGTACTTTTGTCTAAAATCACTTGGGTAAATTTGAAAGCGTCTATTTCTAGGTTCTCATACTGTTCAACTGTTCAATGTGTACACCTTTTTGCCAATAGCACATATTTTTAATTACTCTAGCCGTGCGATAAAAATTCTTCCCATTGCTTTTTTCATTTTCAAAATCATTCTAGCTATTTTAGTTCCTTTGTCTTTATATATAAATTTTAAAATAAGTTGGTCTATGTCTGCAAAATATCTTGTTGCAATTTTGATAGAATTGCATTAAACCTGTACCAGTTTTAGGAGAACTGGCATCCGCCTTTGCTTTGTTGTATTGTCCAATTCTGAGCAAAAAATGATTTCTCCATTTATTTTGATCTTTTGATTTATTTCATCAGTGTGTTGCAGTTTTTAGGATATAGGTCTTATACACCTTTCATTACATTTTTATCTAAGTATTTAATTTTTATCAATTGTAACTATATTTTTAATTTTCCTGTTCATGTGCTATTTTGTATATTATGTATAATAACAATTGATTTTGTTTGTTCATCTTGCATACTGATACCCTACTGTAATTACTTTTTCATTTGAGGATATGTTTTTAATTTGGGAATTTTCCATGTGTCATTTGCAATTATGAAGAGTCGTACATCTTCTTTCTCTACCTTTATGCCTTTTCTTTTCTTTTCAACTTTTTGTAATAGTTACACCTTCTGGTACTATGTTAAGTAAGAGTCGTGAGAGCAGACATCCTTTCCTTGTTTCCAAAATTATGAGAAAAGTATTTCATCTTAAACCATGAAGTATAAGATTAGTGCTGTATTATTATTATTTTTTTTTAGATACCATTCATCAAACTGAGAAACTTCTACACCGTTGCCACTTTTCTGGGAGTTGTTATCATCGATAGGTACTGAATTATGTGAAATTACTTTTTGTGGATCAATTAATACTATCATGTCTTTTTTCTTCTTTAGGTTGTTAATATGGTTGATTACATTTTCAAATATTGAACCAGGCATGCATTCTCGGAACCAATCCCATTTGGTAATGGTGTATAATTCTTTTTACTAATTGCTTAATTGTATTTGTTAATATTTTAAATAATGTTTGCTTCCAGCCTTATGAGGATGTTGGTCTCAAATTTTCCTTATTTTTTTCTCTTTTATTTCCCCTTGTATTTTTCATTTGAATATAAAAGTAATATAAGCTTCATAAATAAATTGAAAATTCTTTTATCCTCTTCAATTTTCTGGAAGAGAATCTGTAGAGTTAATAATAATTATTTAAATGTTTGGTAGAATTCAATAGTAACATTGTCTGTGCCTGAATTTTTTGGGTAGGAGTTTTTAAATTACAAATTAAATTAAATATTAGTTATAGGACTATTCAAAACATCTATTTTATATTGAGTGTGGTAGTAGTTTGTGCTTTTTAAAGAATTGGTCTATTTATCTAAGTTGTCAGATGTATGTGTATGGATATGTTTATACTAATTCCTAATCCCTTATTTCCTTTTGATGTCTATATAATTTATAGTGATGTCCCTGTTTTATTTCTGATACTGGTAATTTGTGCCTTTCTGTTTTGTTCTTTGTCACTCTTACAACAGGTTTGTGAATTTAATTAATCGTCTCTAACAATCAGCTTTTTAAGTGGACTTTGTACATTATTTTTCATTTTCAATTTTATTGATTTTTGTTCTTTACCATATTATTTCCATCCTTTTTGTGTGGGGCTTATTTTTCCTTTCTCGTTTTTAAAATAAGTTTTCAGTGTGAGAGCTTAGGTTATTTATTTGAAATCTTTCCCATTTTCTGATATAAGCATTTAGTGTTACACATTTCCTTTTCTGCACTGCTTTAACTGTGTCATACAGATTTTGATCTGATGGTATTTTTTTTCATCTTTAACCTGTTCAATGTACATTTTAGTTTCCCTTGATATGCCTTCTTTTACCCAAGGATTATGTTTTTTAAATGTCATTTGGTTTTCAAATATTTGTTTTTTTCATATTGATTTCTAGTTTGATTCCCTTGTTCTAACAGAACACACTCTGTATGATTTCAATGTTTTTAAATTTGTTTGTTTTAAGGTGCAGAATATTGTCTATCTTCATTTGTGTTATGTGAAAGCTTGAAAAGAGAGGTTTTTCTGTAGTTTCGGAGTGGAGCATTCTATAAATGTTAAATAGCTCTTGTTGGTGGATTGTGTTTTTATATATATGTGCTGATTTTCTGATTGATCCGTTATTGGGAAAGGAGAATTGAACAATTGTAATTGTGAATTTGTCTATGTCTTTGTTCAGTTGCATCATATTTTATTTCACACACAGCTATATTTTTTAGTGTGTACAAATTTAGGATTGCAAAAGAAGGAAACAGAAATAAAAATAATATTTAGAATTGCCATGTGTTTAATCCATCCTGCCAGTAACTCTCTTTTACTTGGTGTATTAAGATTACATTTAATGTAACTATTGATATATTAATTCTTAAGTATGCCATTTTTGTTTGTTTTCTATTTGTTCTTTCTATTTTCCTTTCTGTTATCTTTTTACTCCCTGTAGGTTACTTGAACTTTTTTTAGAATTCCACTGTATGTATCTATAGATTTTTAATTTTTCTAGTGTGTCTCTTTGTATCAGTTTTTAGTGGCTTCTTTAGAATGTGTGTGTGTATATATATATATATATATATATTCATATACAGTTGAACTTCATTTATTTGTTTATTATTATTATTATTATACTTTAAGTTTTAGAGTACATGTGCACAACATTGAACTTTTGAACAGCACTGGGGTTTGGGGCATCAATCTCCTATGCAGTCAAAGTCCACGTATAACTTTATGACTTCCCTGAAACTTAACTGTGAATAGCTTACTGTTGACCAGAAGCCTTACCTGTAACATAAACAGTCAATGAACGCATATTTATGATATGTATTATATACTGTACTTTTACAATAAAGTAAGTTAGAGAAAAGAAAATGTTATTTAAAAACCATAAAGAAGAGAAAATATATTTAATATTCATTAAGTGGAAGTAGATTAACATAAAAGTCTTCATCTTCACATTGAGTAGGCTGGGGAGGAGGAAGAAGAAGAGATGAAGGTATTCTTGGCTCAGAAGTGGCCAAGGAAGTAGAGGTGAAAGAAGTAGCAGGGGAGGCAGGAGAGACAGGCACGCTCAGTCTAACTTTATGGAAATACACCATAATGTCTGCCTGAATGTTCTGCTATTTACTGTCCTAAAAATGTTTCCATACAGTACCAGTCTTTTTTTTTTTTTTTTGAGACAGAATCTCGCTCTGTTGCTCAGGCTGGAGTGCAGTGGCATGATCTTGGCTCTCTGCAACCTCTGCCTCCTCCTGGACTACAGGCACGTGCCACCACGCCGGGCTAATTTTTTGTATTTTTAGTAGAGACAGGGTTTCACCATGCCAGCCAGGATGGTCTCGATCTCCTGACCTCGTGATTCACCCACATCAGCCTCCCAAAGTGCTGGGATTACATGAGTGAGCCATCATGCCCGGCCTACAGTACCAATCTTTCTTCTATCACTTGCTTTAGTTTCATGCCCATGTCATAGAAGGGTTCATGTTGCAAAATAAATCAAAAGCCAAATAAGGAGAACCCTTCTGAAAGATTATCTAGTGTCAATTTCTTTTTTGGCGCTGTTTCTTCTGTCTTGTTCCTCATCGTCTGGCACAGGTTCAGAAGCATCCGTTTCCATTTAGTCATCTTCTGTTAATTCCTCTGTTGCGTCCCTATTATGTCTAGAGTTTATCTGATCCATATCTTGAAACCCTTCATTTTTCTCCTTCCACCTTTTTTTTTTTTTTTTTTTTTTTTGCCCTGTCGTAAAAACTGTGAAGTCATGCACAACAGCTGGACAGTTTTCTAAAGTGGGAATTTATTGTGTCCAGTGTTACAGATAACACAACATTTTCTACAACAGTGATGGTATCTTCAATGGCGCATTCCTTCTGGACTTTCATGATGTTCTCTCTATTGGGGTTCTCTTTCTTATTGTTGATAATCCTTTCCATAGTGTGTAATGAGTCTTAAAGGTCCTTATGATGCCCTAATCTAGAAGCTGAATTAGAGGTATGTTTGGGGGCAAGTAGATCACTTTGACATTTTTAGTGTTAAATGCATGGGGTTCTGTGTCATCAGGGGCATATCAAAAGAACTTTAAAAGGCAGTTGTTCCTGACCTTGGCGACAAAACATCAATGGAATCAAACCAAAAGATGGGGGGCTTTTGTTGTCTGGGCCTTCTAGTTGTACAACCGAAAGACAAGAATCTGCTGTCAGATCTTTCCTTCAAGGTTTCAGAGTTAGCAGCTTTACAGATATAAGCACAGTAAACCAAAGTACATTTATACAAAACAGTAGAGTGAGCCTAACCTTTCCTGCATTACATCCTGGTGCTCACTTCCCTTTCTAGTAAATGTCCTTTGTGGCATTTTTTTTTTTTCTTCCAGAATAAAGCACTTTCATCTGCATTAAAAACCTGATCCTTTCTCCTCAGTGACTTTCTTAATGGCATCTGGGAACTTGTGTGCTGCCTCTTGATCAGCAGAAGCTGTTTTTTCTGTTATCTTGACATTTTTAAAGCCAAATCTTTTCCTAAAATTGTCAAACCATCCTTTGCTGGCATTAAATTCTCCAGCTTCAATTCTTCACCTCCTTTTTGCTTTAAGTTGAAATATAATGACTTTACCTTTTCTTGAATCATATTAGATTCTGTAGGCATGTCTTTCTTATAGCAATCCTTTGCCAGCATAAAAGCTGCATTTTTAATACTAGATTAAAAAGGTATTTCACACAAAGTGAAAGGTTGTTGCATCTTCTGGCATAGCTGCTGCAAAGGCTTTATAAAGTGCTCTTTACTCTGCTTTTTAGAAGTACTTTCAGCATCAAGAGTGGCACTTTCTACGGGTTTCATGGTGTTTTTCTAGGTTTACAATAGGTGAGATGAAAAATATGCAAGAATTGTGAGATCGCCTTTTACTGCAAAATGCAATTTAATGGAGAGATGAACTGCTCATTTTAAGGGGATAAGGGTAACACTTGAGCTCCCCACATTGGCAAGAGGAGATGGCTATGAAATTATTACAGCACTACAGCACATACTATCATGAATTGTTTGTAGTTATGATTTAATACTACATCTTTACATTTGTTTACATTTCTCTTGACTGTGAATGGCATCATGTGCAGTCTGTGTTGATGTGCATATGTTTTGATAAATTTTGACTTTTTATAATAGATTTATATGTACTTTATGCTAGTAAATTATAAAATATACTAGTATTTACATATATTTCGTGCATTCATGACATACTTTTCTCTTAATTTTTTAAAATATTTCTAGGCTTCTCAGCCTGTGAGTTTTTTCAATTGTCACAAATCTCCAAGAAATGTTTCCAGTATATTTATTGAAGAAAGTCTGCACTAAGTGGACCTGCACAGTTCAAACTCACGTTGCACAAAAGTCAAACTGTATATATTATGTATCGTTTATATATATATGATATACACACTATATATGTAATTGTGAAATATATTATCTTAGAATTTATTGATTCCAACATCTTACCAGTTTGAGTGAAATGTAGAAACTTTACTTCCTTTTATGTCCCATGATGCTTTACATATTTACAGTATCAGACCTTTTCTCTTTTAGAAACTACTCAGTAAAAAAAAAGTAATATTTTTTGCTTCTGATGGAGAGCTGATGTATTGACTTACAGTTGTTGGCATTTAGGCAAATTATTTTGGGCGAATATTAAACTACAAGGGAAGTCCCAGAATGAAAGTGTTGGTGCCCCTTCTTATGGATGTACTCACATATATGCACATTTGCTTTGAAAAAGAGAGCACTTATTACTGTGTGATCTGTTGCTTTTTAGCTTTATATTTAGGGAAGATAATTTATCATGGAGGAGAGAAGCCCATGCAGCAGGGACATGTGGTAAGCTCCTTGTTTTGAATAATGAGATAGAATAGAGGTATCATAAAACTTCCAGTTAATCATCATCTCAGCAAGGGTATTGGGGACTCAGAGAATAACTCTGAGAAGTTAAAAAGACTACTTAGATTTTGTAAAGTTCCCTTCAGTGTAGAAAAATAATGTATCCTCACAAAGATGTCTACATTCTAATCCCCAGAATCTGTGAATATGTTGCTATATGGCAATGGGAATTAAGGATAAGATGGAATTAAGTCTTTTAATCAGGAGATCACAAAATGGGGAAATTCTCCTGGGTGACTGGGGTGAGGCCAGTAGAATCAGCACAGTCCTTATAAGTGGAAAAGGGAGGCAAAAGCGGAGTGAGTGTCAGAGTGATGCAGCATGAGAAAGGCTCAACAAGCCCTAGGTGGCTTCAAAGATGGAAGGAGAACATAAGCCAAGGAATGCAGGCAACTGGAAGCTGGAGAAAGGGCGGAAATGGGATTCCTTCCACAAGGAACGTATAAGGAATGCAGCCCTGTCAACACTTTGATGTCAGCCAGGTGAACCCATTTTGGACTTCTGCCATCGATAGCTGTAAGGTAATATTAGGTGGTTCTAAGCCACTAAGCCTGTGATAATTTATTACAGCAGAAATAGAAAACAAATACAGCAACTGTTAATTGTCCTTTTCATTGAAATTGAGATTTCCCCAGTTTTTGACATGATGAGTGCTTTTCAACTGAAATCTGGACATCTAGAATGTAGTGTTTTAAAATTCTGGATCTCATTTAATTGAATTTTTAGATGGCTTTTCTAATACTACTCCAGCAAGGAAAGTGTGGATGCTGCCTCAGTATTGAAGATGGGGGTAGATGTTCAGGTTCTGCACTTAGCTTCTAATGACACCTGGGAATGAGGATGTGGGTAGAATTTCTGTCTCTACCACTGGTAGAGTGGGGTGGGGGGGTGGGGGTAGAGTTTCTGTCTCTACCACTGATACCACCCTAAATGGGAGGGTCAGGAGTACCTTGTTACTTTTTCCTATGTGGCTTTGACATCATAGGGATTGGCCTCCTTACCACTGCATTGCAGTGAATCTCCAGGCTCTCCACCCGGTCTTCTAAAATGCCATCCTCACATGGAAGGGAGAGCTCCCTTGTTACTATTTGATGTGAATGGAAGTCCAGGTTGCACACATGATCTCCACCAACACCAGATGAAGTTGGTACATTACTCCCCAGCACCACTGAAAATGCTGGCTTTAGATTCAGCCTTCTCTTGATCCACCTTGAGTAGTTGGGGATGCGTCATTACAGCCTGGTGAGAATGGAAGCCTAGGTTCTCCATTCAGCTTTTATTGTCTGAGTGCTGGAGGGGATGCAGAGTTTTTATGGTGTTTAGCTGGTGTGGAGTGGTGCCCATGTAAAACTGTTCTGTCTTTTTAGACTGTTTTTTTTTTTTTTTTTTTTTTTTTTTACTGGTTATTTGGCTATAGAGAGGAAGCTTTTGTTGGGGCTTTTTGTCTGTACCCTGTGGTGATTTCTGGTTGCCCGCTGCTTTCACTCCATGTCTGGGACTTAAGAAGCAAAAAGGAAGCCCAGGGACTCCCTGCTGTGTCGCTGGTTCTGTCCTGAGATCTGTAGCTCATCTGCCTTCTTCTTTCTACCTTTTAGAGTCTTCTTGCATTGATTTTTATTTTTAAATATACAGTCAAGGATTTTTTGTTCTTAGCAGGAGGAACAGAGAAACATATGTCTAATCCATCTTCCTGAAAGCAAAAACCCTACCATTTTCTCTTTAATCATACAAAGATGTTAAATAATTTGCTAAAGCTTACACATCTATTCATGCAGTAGACATGATGTTGAAGTTAATTCCCTCTCCTCATTTTTTTTTCAACACTAATAATTGTAATGATAGTTTAGGGCCAAATAATTGAATGTTTTAAATGCTAGTTTAAAGAATGTAGACTTTTTTCTAAAGGCAACACAGAAGCATTGAAAACAATTTAGAAGAGCCAGAAAAGGGCACGTGATCAAGCCATTTGGCCCAAGTTTTCGTTTAAAATGGGACTTAAGTCTACGTCTATGTCTAAAACATTTTCGCTTCAACATACTCATATAATTTCTTCTGACCAATGGCTATCTTTTGGGTGGTACAGCTATTTTTGATTTCTGCTTCTAATTCTCACTTGCATTTCTCAAGCCTCAAAATAGATCAACTGGGGGAACAAGGCTGCACCTTGTCAGGTTACCAACAATCTCAGGCAGAGGATGGGTAAGGAGAGTGTCAAGGGATATTCTGACAGAATTGCCAAATTAAGACAGCTTTAAAAATCTATATTTAGCCAGCATACCTTAGCAGAGCAGCTGTGAGTGCCTCTTGAAAGAGCCAACATGCATTCATCTCACAGAATCCAGCTTTTTTGTGCTAATTTATTTGAACAGAGTAAGTGTTTGTGTGTATTTATACAGAAAACACACGTCCATCTTATATACAACTAGAACTACTGCATATTAGACATACCGTGACAAGCAGGAAAAACATACGTTTTATTTTTTCTTGGATGTATTTTTTTCAAAAGTTCCAATGAAATGTTTTTATCCAAACAAATAAGAATTTATTGAAGTCCTAGTGTATGCTTGGTTTATAACAGAATAAAGATTCTTTATACGTTTTAGCTTTGAGACCTGTTTCATCTTTATCAACCCCTCTATTCAATCTGACCACCTGACGTTCATTAGAAAACCTCACTTCCTACTCACTCAGTAAATCTTGGCCAAATGAACACAATTATTTTAACTTTTCTTGTCTTCATGTGCATGTTCTTCTCCCATTTACTTCTGTTCAAGAAGAAGGTGTATCACCGCCCCCGCCATTCCAAGGCTAACGTCTTCATCTGGGAAATCTCCCCTGTTCCATTCTCAGCCTAGGGCAGATGCTTCTAAGCGTTCTTGCTTCACAGTGCTGGCAGGGTCTCAGTAACTCTTTCACTGACTGCTAGGACAAAAGAATTACCTAACTGTTCCATTTGTTAAGTCACTAAGTCCTCCAAAATGGATAAAAATGTGTGTCCCAATAACTTTGTATCCTCTGGAAAAAATAATTTACATTAATTGTAAAAACTATTCTAAGAAAGCACAATTACTTACTAACAGGACAGGTATGCCTGTTGAGCACTTCTCAATCTCTGAAGCCTTGGAATCAGACAGGATGCCAACACCCTCACACCCTGTTTCACAGTGATTTTCACATGGTATTTGTTTTTTATCATGGCAAATCCTGAGAACACGGTTTTACATCAACAGGAGCATGGTGCAATCTAAAGTAAAATATGTGTACTATCTTGCAAAAGAAATTCATCACACGGATCTTCGCAAATTTAAAATTAAAAATATCCCATGGTGGCCATGTGAGTTTACTGTGCTTCTCTCAGGCACCTGAGCACCCACTGTGTCAGCCATGGGCATAATAGCTGTAAGTATCAACCACAGAGACAGACAGTGTGAGCTCCAGTCCCAGCTCCGCCACATCATAGGTATGTGACTTGGGAATAAGTCACTTATCCTGTGTTTGCAGTGTGTACTGCGTGTGGTGTGTGTGTGCACGTGACCTCACTTAAAATTTTTTTGGATGATAGTATTTATTTCGTAGGTTTTAAAAATACAAATTAAGTAAACTATATATATATATATATACATATATATGATGTGTGTGTGTGTGTGTGTGTGTGTGTGTATAAATTATTTTCAACAATCCCAGGCACAGAGTATACATTATATAAATAAGTGTTAGCTATTTATGTATTTGTTAGCTATGCCCTAATTTTCAAAAATTAAAAAAAAATTATCTATTAGATCTTTCCCATAAGACTCAATATATGCTAAAGGCCCCTACCAGTCTAAAAATAAAAATATTAAAACAACATAAAAAAGAAAGAAAAACACAATTTTCTTAAATATTCTGAAGTCATGTATCCTTTTTTAAAAATAAAAATCCTGCTAAAATGCTCTGAAGAATTGAGCACTGCTCCCACCACCTTCCCACACACACATCATTCTTCACTGCATAGCATCTGGTCCTCCAGTACTCTACTCTTTGGGAAATCTTGTTCTCTACTGTCTTCTCAGGCAGTGAGATGCCTTGGTCTTCCTTCCTTTCTGACTGCTAGTCAATATACAGGTATAGCTCAGAGATATTGCAAGCTCAGTTCCAGACCACTGCAATAAAGTGAATATGGCAATAAAGCAATTCATATAATATTTGTTTGGTTTCTCAATGCATATAAAAGTTAGGTTTACAATACACTGTATTCTATTAAATGTGCAATGGCATTACACCTAAAAAACAAATGTATATATCTGAATTTAAAAATATTTTATTGTAAAAAATGCTAAGAATCATCTGAGCCTTGAGGCAGTTGTAATTCTTTTGCTGGTTGAAGGTCTTGTGTCGATGTTAATGGCTGCTGACTGATCAGGTTAGCCGTTGCTTAAGGTTGGGCTGCCTGTGGCGATTTCTATTTTTTTTTTATTATTATTATACTTTAGGTTTTAGGGTACATGTGCACAATGTGCAGGTTTGTTACATATGTATCCATGTGCCGTGTTGATTTCCTGCACCCATCAACTCGTCATTTAGCATTAGGTATATCTCCTAATGCTGTCCCTCCCCGCTCCCCCAACCCCACAACAGTCCCCAGAGTGTGATGTTCCCCTTCCTGTGTCCATGAGTTCTCATTGTTCAATTCCCACTTATGAGTGAGAACATGCGGTGTTTGGTTTTTTGTCCTTGCAATAGTTTACTGAGAATGATGTTTTCCAGTTTCATCCATGTCCCTACAAAGGACAGGAACTCATCATTTTTTATGGCTGCATAGTATTCCATGGTGTATATGTGCCACATTTTCTTAATCCAGTCTATCGTTGTTGGACATTTGGGTTGGTTCCAAGTCTTTGCTATTGTGAATAGTGCCGCAATAAACATACGTGTGCATGTGTCTTTATAGCAGCATGATTTATAGTCCTTTGGGTATATACCCAGTAATGGGATGGCTGGGGTCAAATGGTATTTCTAGTTCTAGATCCCTGAGGAATCGCCACACTGACTTCCACAATGGTTGAACTAGTTTACAGTCCCACCAACAGTGTAAAAGTGTTCCTATTTCTCCACATCCTCTCCAACACCTGTTGTTTCCTGCTTTTTTAATGATGGCCATTCTAACTGGTGTGAGATGGTATCTCACTGTGGTTTTGATTTGCATTTCTCTGATGGCCAGTGATGATGAGCATTTCTTCATGTGTTTTTTGGCTGCATAAATGTCTTCTTTTGCGAAGTGTCTGTTCATGTCCTCTCATCTTCAGCGTGTACCTGGTACTGCTCTAGAACGGGCACAACTCAGAGAAGGCTGACTACTTAAGGCTAGAGTGCTCTTGGTGACTAAGGGGGAGTTAGTTGACCTGACACCAACATCTTCATTTAATCAATCATATTATGAATTTTCAGATTCGATCAATATTTATTACAAAAAAACCCTTGTTTAACCATCTTGTTTTGGTTATTCTGATAACCAAAACATGGGTATTTAGAGAGAAGCTGAGAGTTTAAAATAATGCACAGTTCCAAACTGTGTGTGTATGTGTGTGTATAGGAACATAACTTGATTAGAAGATCACACTGATAACAGTTTTTTTTTAAAAAATGGAAACACATATTGAGTTTCAGGTAAAATATTAATATTTCCTTTATATTCATGTTAATATATTTCATAGACTTAAATTATTAAAGTAAAATAACATTTGGATATGTGCTTATACATCAATTTGCTTATATATAAAGCGTGTGTCCCAGAATTATTAACCCTAAAAACTAAGAATAATTGATTTTGTTGCTTGGATTCCCAGCTCTTTATTATTTCAAAATTAAGGTCTTAATTATTAATATTGACCAGTCAAATTGTGTGATTAAATATGATGAATAAATAAGTTACAAAATATAATAAGGCCTCCCAATTAAGGTGTTTTTGAACACTGTGTGTGTGTGTGTGTGTGTGTGTGTGTTTGTGTGTGTCTGTTGTTACTGTTTTCTGCTTTTCTCTTGCCTGAGTTCCAAGTGAATTGGTAATAAGGAAGGATGGGGAAAAACATCTAACATTAAAAAGAACGGGAAAGGGGCTTTGCAAAAAAATGAGAGATTTGAAGGTGCTGAGAGAAGAATCACTTCAGCCAAAGAAGTCCTAGCTCAGAACAAGGGCTGGAGGGGCCTTCACCATGGAGGCACCCATCTGTGTGGGAACCCCAGAGTAGAATTTGGAAGGTCTCAAGGCAAGAACAAGAGTGGCCTTGAAAATTAGGGAATAAATGGAAAAACTTTCCACATTAAATCTAGGCCAGTGGTGCCTATCACTATCCTTCCCTTCACCCTTCCTTCTAGGGTGACTAAAGTTAGCAAAAATGTATTATATATGTCCAAGCAGCTAGAAGAGAGGACTTGGAATGTTCCACACACAGAGAAGTGATAACTACTCGAGGTGATAGGCACCCCACATACCCTGACTTGATCCTTGCACAGTCTATGAATGTAACAAATACATCTACACAAGGACGCAATGTAATATTAATGTCCACTGAGAACAAAACAATTTCAAACTAATAAAACAATCGTTTATTATCTCAATATGTTGCACAAACTATCTAGGGACACTGGATAGAACATCACTCCACCCTAACAGGAGAAAAGCCAGTTAGACTACAAAGGTATAACTCTCTTTGAGCCTAGAGACCCCTCCATATCCATCTCCTTCCTTAAATATCAAATAAGAGCTCTTTCATAATTGCTTTTCCCTCCAGCCTTTCTAGTGCCAAAAGCCAGTTCCTCTGTCCTTGCCCATGTGTCTGCATCTGGGGCCCATCTTTTCTCACCTAGCTGTCTGGAGCTTGCTGAGAATGTTTCGTATTTTCTCTAGGACACTAACTTCTCCCAGGGAGAAGGTATAACTAATGTGTCTGTATACGGCCTTTAGAGGGATAGAACTAATAGGATATATGTATATATGAAAGGGAGGTTTATTAAGTAGAATTGACTCACACAGTCACAAGGTAAAGTCCCACAATAGACTGTCTGCAAGTTGAGGAGGAAGGAAGCCAGTGGCCGATCAGTCCGAGTCGCAAAACCTGAAAAGTAGAGAAGCCGACAGTACAGCCTTCAGTCTGTGGCCAAAAGCCAAGAGCCGTTGGCAAACCACTTGTGTAAGTTCAAGAGTCCAAAAGCTGAAAAACTTGGCGTCTGATGTTCGAGGGCAGGAAGCATCCAGCATGGGAGAAAGATGAAGGCTGGAAGACTCAGCAAGTCAAGTCCTTCTACATTCTTCTGCCTGCTTTACTCTAGCTGTGCTGGCAGCTGATTAGATGGTGCCCACCCAGATTGAGGGTGGATCTGCCTCTCCCAGTCCACTGACTCATATGTTAATCTCCTTTGGTAATACCCTCACAGACACACCCAGGAACAATACTTTGTATCCTTCAATGCTTCATCAAGCATTGAAGCATTAATCAAGTTGACACTCAATATTAACCATCACAAGTGCACTCCTTGTCAACTTGAACCAACATACATCTCCTAAAATCATATATAATCTTCAAATAAAGACAATAATAAGGTCATAATTAGTCATAATTACACCTAACATAATATAGCTATCCTTCATACAACCCAGTGTGCACTAATCCTTAACCTAGATGCTATTACATAAAGTTAAACACATTTAAATGCTGATATGAAGTCAATAAATCTTATGTCACACAATAAAGGGAAAAAGGAAATAAAATGAAGATATTCTCTTAGTACAAGTGTCTACGTGCACAAATGTGTTCTTAACAAAATAAGAAGGGAATACTCATAGCAGTTACAGTCACTCCTCATTTCTGTAACCTTGTCAAATGGTTGTTACTGGTATTGATGATTACCTTCTTCTACTACCCGTTTTTTATTCCCTTTGCCTTCAGCAAGCACCTCAGAAGGTCATGGGTATGTTTTTATTATTATTATTTCGTATGTATGTGGTTTTTGTTTGTTTTTGTTTTTGTTTTGTTTTGTTTTCCTAGTGGAGTGACTCAAACCTTCATTCCTGAAGGGGCTGGATCATTTGTAGTCCAGCCTGGATTGGGTAGTTGTTGTTTCCCCTTGACCTTAATCACAGGGTAATACTAAGAGTAGCCATAAGGGATTTCCTATATTCCAAACATAGTCTTCCTCATCTCCATTGTGAAGTAGTAGACTAATTTCATCCTGATAGTCTGAGTCAGTCATCCCAGCCCACACTGTAGCTCCCTTTTTAGCCCATTGACTCAGAGGTAGGAGGAACCCAAAGTGTCCAGGTGGCAATCTTCACTTCCAGCTTAATGGAATTATTGTTGTGTCTCCTGGTGACAGCATCTCTCCCTCTGGAACTAAGACCTCTAGGCCAGCAGTACGTAATGTCACAGGAACAGGAAGCAAAAATTTTGCTAGTGGGTCACTAGGGGTGATGGTGAGTGGTGCCATGTCCACTTCTGCCCCTTGATTCCTGGACCCATGAATCCTGGCTATGGGAGGAAGAGTACCATATACTGGATGCTGATTCAGAGCATACAAGGCCTTCTGAAGAACTTTGTTCCAGCCCTGCAAAGTATTGTCACCTAGACTTGTCATAGTAATTGTGACTTCAAAAGGTCATTCCACAGTTCTATCAATCCAGATGCTTCAGGATGATAGGGAACATGGTAAAACCAGTAAATTCAATGAGCTTGAGCCCACTGCCCCATGTCCCTAGCCAAAAAGTGAATGCCTTGGTCAGAGACAATTCAATGTGAAATACCATGATGGTGGATAAGGCATTTGGTGAGTCCATGGATAGCAGTCTTGGCAGAAGCACTGCATGCAGGATAGGCCAACTCATATCTGGAGTAAGTGTCTATTCCAGTGAGGACAAACTGCTGCCCTTTTCATGATGGAAGGGGTCCAATATAATCAACCTGCCACCAAGTAGCTGGATGATCACCTTGAGGAATGGTGCCATATTGAGGGCTCAGTTTTGGTCTCTGCTGCTGGCAAATAGGGCACTCAGCACTGGCCACACCCAGGTCAGCCTTGGTGAGTGGAAGTCCATGTTGCTGACCCCATGCGTAACTTCCATCCCTGGCACCATGACCACTTTGTTCACTGGGCAATGACAGGGGTGGCTGGGAAAAGAGGCTAAGTGGTGTTCACAAAACGAGTCATCCTATCCACTTGATTATTAAACTCCTCTCTGCTGAGGTTGCCCTTCGGTGAGCACTTACATGAGATATAAATATCTTCACAGTTTTTGACTACTCAGAGAGGTCCATCCACACCTCTTCTCCAAATTTCTTTGTCACCAATTTTGCAATCATGCTTTTTCCAAGTACCTAACCATCCAGTCAAACCATTGGCTATAACCCATGAATCAGTGTAAAATTGCATATCTGGCTATTTCTCCTTCCAAGCAAAGTGCACAACGAGGTGCACTGCTCGAAGTTTTGCCTCCTGGGAAGATTTTCTTTCACCACTGTCCTTCAAAGATGTCCTACAAAGGGGCTGAAGATGCAAAAACATATCAATGTATCATCTAATATATGCTATATCAGGGCTTCCTTACATGGAGCACTTTTTCTTTCATTGTTAGTTAATCCATTGCTATGTGCCCAACACTATTCCCATTGTTCGAGTTATAGATATGCAGAATATGAACCATGTTCCTGAAGGAAAACATAATAATCCTCCTCAAATTATTGAGGATGATTAAATTAAAGACACTAAAAGCATGGGCTCTGTTTGCCTGATTGCAGGGCATAAAGCTTTCCTCACTGGGGACAGCACTCGCTTCTCAGCCTAAAGACGATACCAGCAGGCACCAGAGGAATCTGAGAAACGATTTTACTATGTTCCCACATTTTCCCACCTTTTCAAAAAATGGAACTGTTCTGTTCTTTGTCTTGTCTCTATTTTGGACTTACGGCTCTTTGTTAAAATATTATTTAAGCAAGGCATGTGAGCCACTGCCTTGAGAAAGAGCTACTTTTAAGCTAAGGCTTCTCCTGCAGTTATATAGAACACCAGAACTTAATCCTCCTAACTGGCTGTAATTTTGTATCCTTTAGCAAATCTCTCCCTATTCCTCCCCCCACCCCTTCCCAGCCCCTAGTTTGTTAAATGCTTTTAACACTTAAAATGTCAATACTGCTTCCTATAATCAGTTGTTCCTTTGTCAGAGAAAGCTACTAGAGAAAGTCACATATCAATAGAATCTCAAAGGCTAATAGGAACATAGAACTAGTACTAGACAGATACTACATGGTTGCTGGCAGCTGAGGGGATGGTGTGTTCAATGTGGGAGGTAGGGTTTCCACTTAGTAAAAGTGCATAAATGAATACCCAGAGGGAAATGATATTGAGAGTTAAGAGTGCGATGAGGGGTGTAGTAGTTAATATTACGCAGAGACAGAGTCAGAGAAGGTTGAGCAGAATATCTCTTGCGGAGTTTAGCTTTAATTTTTCAGGCACTGGGAAGTCAAAGATGTGGTTTTAGCAATATAATTATATGATTGGATTGGGAACCTTTAAAGAAAAATCATTCTGGCATCTTTCTCTGCATACTGTAGTTCAAATTGTTTATTCTTTTTCCATTAGGTTAAGATCTGCTCAAGGGTGAGGACCAAGTCTTAATCCTGAATCTCCAGTGAGAACCAAAGTGGGTGGCCATAGCAGGCGCACGCCCCCTGTTGACTGATAATGGATGGTAACAGAAAGTCTCTTCCAGACATTTTCCACTTAATTATGTTTTAAAGTCATCCTAGAACAATTTAACAGTGTGTATTTTCTCTCTCCAGTTAAACACATTGTTATTTATTTATTTTTTAGACAGACTCTTGCTCTGTCCCCAGGCTGGAGTGCAGTGGCGTGATCTCGGCTCACTGGAACCTCTGCCTCCCAAGTTCAAGTGATTCTCTTGCCTCAGCCTCTGGAGTAGCTGGGATTACAGGCGCACACCACCATGCCCAGCTAATTTTTTGTATTTTTAGTAGAGAAGGGATTTCACCGCGTTGGCCAAGACGATCTCGATTTTTTTTTTTTTTTTGAGGCGGAGTCTTGCTCTGTTGCCCAGGCTGGAGTGTAGTGGCACGATCTCGGCTCACTTCAAGCTCTGCCTCCTGAGTTCACGCCATTGTCCTGCCTCAGCCTCCCAAGTAGCTGAGACTACAGGTGCCCGCAACCACACCAGCTAATTTTTTGTATTTTTTAGTAGAGACGGGGTTTCAGCGTGTTAGCCAGGATGGGCTCGATCTCCTGACCTTGTGATCCACCCGCCTCGGCCTCCCAAAGTGCTAGGATTACAGGCATGAGACACCGCACCCAGCCATTGCTATCTTTTTTTTAAGGGTAACATATTATGTTTTATTATTAAATTAAATATATATATATATAGAGAGAGAGTCCCCTCCTCTCAATGCAGAAGACACAGGACATCACTTATAAGGCAGTCATCGATTGGAGCTATTGATCTATTGATAGGTTCCATCTTTTTTTTTTGAGACAGAGTCTCACCATGTCACCGAGGCTGCAGTACAGTGGCACAATCTCCACTCCACTCACTGCAACCTCTGTCTCCTGGGTTCAAGCAATTCTCCTTTCTCAGCCTCCCAAGTAGCTGGAACTACAGGTGCACGCCATCATGCCCAGTTAATTTTTTGTAGTTTTAGTAGAGACAGGGTTTCACCATATTGGTCAGGGTGGTATCAAACTCCTGACTTCAGTTGATCCACCTGCCTTGGCCTCCCAAAGTGCTGGGATTACAGGCATAAGCCACCGCGCCCGGCCTCTTTTCTTTAATATAATAGGTTAGCTGTTCTCATACAACATAATGACAGATTTTCTAAATGAAAATTTTCAGTGTCGTTAAAGCCCTGTCCAATTTCCCAAACATGTTTGTTCTTTTAAAGGCCAGGAATGCCTCTTTTTCACATCTTGGACACAACCTTTATATTAGTTTGTCACTGGATGTACTAATTTTGATATATTTTGAAATAACTGATAGATCTTGAAACGCTCCAGTCTGACTTGTTTTCAGAATTAAATTCATGACATCTGTTTCTTCTGCAAATGTTGTGATAATCTAAAACCCAAGCAAGAAAGGAGAAATAAACCAACTTCTGTGCAGAACTATTTTCCTTAAAAGTATGAACTAATAATTTATTTATTATATCAGGGTAAAGCTTGTTGCAATAAATTATTAATGCATAACTGTATTTTTGTTGATATGGAAAACCTGTATCCAGCATTTATAAAATGTCACAGCTCTATTGTAAGTTATAGTGAAAGGCCATATGGGAGCACAGCTCCTAAAGTAGTAGATATTTAGCCTCACCATCATTGTGAAACTTTTATTAAGCAGTTACTTCTGTATGACAATGTACAAGAAAAACACATAAGCCTAATGTCTGTGCTCTCAAGTGTTGTCACCTAAAATAGTCCTTGGGATTTATTGTTACTTAGTAAACACTTTCTGAACAGCATGACAGATTCGGTGCTGGAACTTCAACACACAGATCTGTCTGGGTTGCCCTCAACCCCCTGGAGGGGTATGAAGAATGTTTAGTGAACAAGAGAGTTGTGTGACTCTGTTGGCCTCCCTGCCTTCTTAGCCTAACTCATTGAGATAATATCATTCCTTCCTGGAAACAAGAAAGGCCTGGAGGGATCATCAGTGCATGCTGTGATACATTCCTCAGGGCAGGTGATGCCATAGGGCTTCTCTTCCTCCTCTTAGCTGTCGTTTTTCCGTAAGGAATAAATAACCACTGGGTACAACAATTCAGGCAATAGATCATTCAGCTTATTTCTACCAAACCACCAAGTCATATGCAGGCACAGCAAGATGCTTCCAAGTATGCTAGGCCAGCAAGATCGATTGTATTAACTCTACAAAACTAATTAAAAAAAATTAGAGGCAGAGTCTTTCCCTGTCACACAGGCTGAAGTGCAGAGGTACAATCATAGCTCATTGCAGCCTTGAACTCCTGCGGTCAAATTGTCCTTCCACTTCAGCCTCTGGAGTAGCTGGAATTACAGGTGCACCACTGTGCCCAGCTAAAACTCAACTCTTGATGTTCTCCCAAAAAGGAACAAACTTTGTCTGGAACTCCTTCATTCCACTCTCTGCTTATTATATTTGCGTGTACTTTTATGGACTACTGCCTCTTGTTTTTCAGTTTTGCTCATAAGAGAAGCATATAAATAGTTTGTACTAAAAGATGGTATAATTCAACCCTTTAGGAAGAGAAGCTTAAGATGACCATGTTTCTATCAGATGGTGTCTGAGAAGAGGTTTAGGTAGAGCTCTGACAGACAGACAGGGGCTTGGGGTAGAGAGGAGTAGTCTCTGTGGTGAGAATAGCATGAGGGAAGACAAAGGACTTTCCTACAGGTTGCATGACAGGTAGTCTTTGGCTTGTTTGACTGGGGCATATGGCAAGTGTAGGGGTGTAGCACAAAGCAAGAATTGAACGTTAGAGGCCATCAAAAGGATCTAAATACATATTTACTAAGTAACAATAAATCCAAGGGACTATTTTAGCCATCGAAAGGGTCTAAATACATATACGCAAACATCACATACACACACATTTATATATACGCATTTTATATGTGTGTGTGTTTGCACATGTGCATATATAAATACATACACACGTTATATGTATTTTGTGTTCATTTCAAATGCATATATGTATATATGTATTTATATATACATATATAGTATATATGTGTATGTGTGTGTTTGTGTGTGTGTGTGTATGTATGCATGTGTGTATTTGAAATGCACTTCACCATTTAGGGAAACAGTGTAAAGATTTGACTTGTGCAAACAAACATTGTGAACAAGCCTGAAATGAGCAGATGTGAGGAGAAAGAAGAGTCAGAACAAGAGGTGAAAAGGAGTACCTAGAAAGGAGAGAAGAAAAGAAAAGTGTTTGGTGCAGCATCATGTGCAGGGGTTGGGGCCTGGATTGTCCCCTGCTGTGTTGAAAGATTGAGAGAAGACAGAAAACGATACAGAAAAAAGTTTTAGATTTGAGAGGATGAACTCATTGCTAATGTTTTCTTCTCAATTCCCCAAATCTGAACAAAAGGAACTAGAATTACACCCTGCAGAGAGAACGCCACTTGGGATTAAACAGTTAGGAAATAAGTGGGCTGAACTTTCATGTGTTGAAGGGACGCTGAGCTCGAGAACTCAAGAATGTGGAAACTCTTTTGATAATTTTATTTCACATTTCCATCTGTTAATTATGGGAGCTCTCTATATTTTCTTTTTCGTTTTTAAGTGATGCAAAGATGGCTTCCAACTTATTGGTTGTGGAAACAGTTTCATTCCTAGTCGGGGACTAGTCTGCCTTCCCTGTGATGGAGAGAAGCCACAGGAAGCAAAGCACCAAGGCTACTGCCTCATCAATATCAGCCTCAGGGCTCCTCAAAGCCCCAGCCTTTTCACATTTATCTCTTCCTGTTCTGTGTCAATTTCAACAGTGGGGAATGCCCTGGGGCTGAAATAGACACAAGATCCAAATGAATCAATGTCCTATAAGCCAAGTGCTATGCCTTCAAGCAAGGCAGAGCAATTATTACCCAACACGGGTGCCCCTGCTGGTTCTCAAGGACAAGCAAGGGAAGTGAATCCATCACAGCCCTGCCACTTAAGATGCATTTTAAACTGCAGTAGCCCTTCCGCACAGCCATCGTTCACTTATGCTCAGTGTCATTCTTTTGCATTCCTTCAACACTGGCAATTTGCACAAAGGAAACCAAGAAGACAAGGCACTAGGCTGGTGGGTTTAAAGTGCAATCTTAGTTAGGGATAAAACTGCTCTTAAGAGAGGAATAAAAGCTCTGGTGTAGGAACATCTCTTGAGCATTTTCAGTTCGCTGCAAATTCTTCACCCCAGCACGTGTATTCCCACAATACATAGAAAGACGTTTTAGTTTGGTGTCCTGTCAGGCACTTAGTTAGCCTCTGTTAAAGGATACTGAAGGGAGAAATGTAGCTATCCTCTTGAAATGATCCCATCCCGATGAGAGAGACAGAGAAGTAAACAATTATAATATTGGGTAATCACATTAGCACCGGAGACAAGAAGGAGTGCCAGGAGCAGAAAGGAGAGCCATTTTCCATATCTGGCAGGAGTTCCCGGGAGCACTTCCTGTCTACCAGGTAAACCTGAACTGACTGTTGAAGAACAAAGGAGCAAAGAAGAGTCAGGCAAGAGCACTGTGGGTGGAGAGGGAGAATATTGCATCTGGTGGAGTGTAATGGCTCATGGCTCATCGTGTGTTAACCATAGGGTTTCAAGAGGGCAAGAGATGAGAGATTCAGATAGAGAGGGAGACAGAGCAAGATACTGGTAAACCATCTGCAGAGCCATGGCCAGGGACAGGACCCCATTCAAATCCCAGGAGATCCATACAGGAGTTGTCAGCAGCAGTGACAGGCCAACACAAAACTATTCCACATAAGTGAAGGCTCTGTTCTTTTAAGTACTGATAATATTTTATAGAATGATTTGTGAAATGCGTTATGTACTTCATTTCTCCTTATTTTTTTGGCCCCAAAATGTTGCTCTTTCATCTGAACTCTAACCACTCTCAGTTGGTACTTGTTTTATGTTGTCTACTTAATGTCATAAGTTGTAATATTTTTACCTAACTGGCTTCTGTCTATCTCTCTTACTAAAATATGAGCTCCAGGAAGTGGCTGCTCTTTGAAGTTTCTTTTCTTGTTGGTTTTGACTATCCTCATCACAGGGTAGAGTTGGAATCTCACCTAGGATGTATTCAGATGATATTTCCTGGAAATATTCCCTGATAACTGAGCTTCTTACTGTATTCCTGGCAAGTAGAGCTCCAGGACACAGTGTCACCAGGGAGCTTGGATCATCACAGAGGAGGGGCACGCCAAGTTCTCACAATGTAGAGCAGGAGGGCAGAGAAGATCTGAAGAAAAGTGCCTGGGGTGCATTTGGACTAGCTCTAAATTAACAGACCTTGTGATGCTTCCATTATGAAGAGCTGGTGTAAGAGAATTGGAAAGACATATAGCATAGACAAATGGAAATAAGATATAGATGTTGGAAATATGAGACTGGAGTCAGAGCCTGGAGATGCTAGAATTTAAAAGAAGGGCTCTTACTGACTAATTCAGTCTGAATTGAAGGGGCAGTTAGGCACCAAAAATCTAGAGAGGTTAAGAAATTAAGTCATCAAAAATCTAGAGAGAAATTTAGGTATACCTACTTATGACTCATATATATATATATATATATTTACACAGACAACATATATACATATATATTTGCAAACACACAAACATATATATATACACACACACATGCACACACACATATATATAGGGTTATGCCATTCTTCACCTGAAAAAAATATTTTTCACTAAATTTCCTTTGTACTTAGGGAGACATAAATATCCAGTATTTGGCAAGTACTGTAATAGAGGTAAACCAGGTTCTATGGAAGCATATGATACTCTCCTAAATCTGTTTGGTTAAGAGGGTTAATGAATGAAGGGGTCTGATCAAATCCTACTGGATTAGTAGGAATTATCCAGCTAAAAGGTAAGAGCATACACACGGCATTTTAGCTGAGAGAGTAACTTCTTCAGAGTTACAAAACTTACAGCATGTTAGAGAAACTGCAAGTGGCTTGATATGGCTGGATACTAGTGTTAGAGGCGGATATCAAAAAATAAGGAATAAATTAGTAGAGAAATCAGCTTAATGTTATGCCAGATACCAATTTATTCAATCTTTTCGGAAATCTGTTTATGTCTAACCAGATTATTTAAAAAATATACGTAACTGGAGGGGAATAGTTTTTGGTAAAAATGGGAGACTAGAAACCTCAAAAATTATTTGCTCCATAAAAGCAACAAGAATACTTACAAATGTTCGCAGAACAGATTTAACTGCTTATCAGTCTGGATACACTTAATCACTAAATATGACCTCATGGGTCTTGTAATAATAAACAAGTCCATGTGAAACCTGTAAAATTTTTCTTGGAGTTAAAAATTGTTCTTCATTTTGACTTTCTCATTTTATTAGTTTATGTAAATAAAATAATTTTTAAATAGAAAAAAAAGAAAACTTACAAATGTTGTCAGAAGAAGTTTTTCCAGAAATCTAGAAATTAACCAACAGCTTGCAGCAATCCTGAAAGTTTTTATTCAAGAAAAATAGCTGAATTTCAGGCATAACAGGGATTCTTGTACCTTTTTAACTTGTGCTGCTTCCGTTCCACACCTCCAACTCCATGGTTTCCTTGAAAACCTGCAGCCAACGAGCATGGTCAGTGGCAGTAGCATGGCAGCCACCGGGAAGCAGGAGATTGGGTACCCCTTCGAAGCCTAGTTCCCCTAGACTCGTCATTATTTGTCCTGTCTGACAGTCTCATGAAAGACCACACTCTCACGGCTCTCTTTATTTGTGCTGATGGAGCTCCCCTGGTGTGAACAGCCTTTTTCCTGGGGCATTTATAATAATAATAATAATAAGTGGCAATTGTTTAACATCACTGGTGCCTTAGGCAGTAAATAACAATTTGGACTAACAATAAGCTACTCCAAAAGTTTAAAAGAAAATTCTCGAGAATAAGATATCCATGGGAAGCTCTGAAAATCTGTGATGCATTCCTGTGATATAAAAGGTCACACACATACATGTTGCTCTACACACGCCCAGGCTGGGCATATGGTCCAAAAAAAATACCTGAAAGTGCTCCAAGCTCCTACCTCTGCTAACCTTGAAGGCACTGAACAAACAGGAAGTAAAGGCTCTGGCTTAGTGTTTGAAGGATGCCCCAACTCACATACAGAGCCTGCCAAAAAATACTGGAAGACTTGTTTCCAAGCATTAAAGGAAATGTGTGTCCAACCATTAACTGACCCCTAAGATAACTGTGAAGAGATTTCATGACAGAAACATCATGGAATAGTTCAGAAGAAGTTCCTAAACAAACAACAATAATATTAAAACAAAAAGTAACACATCCTAAGGCAAGGAGATAATTTCATTTCCAAAGTTGCCACATTATATTATTTTAAATGTCCTGTTTTCAACAAAACAACAAGAAAAACCAAGGCTTGCAAAAATAAAAAAGGCTTGGCTTATACATAGAGACTTAAGGTTATCAAAAAACTATCCATTAGTAAGTCCACACATTGGAATTATTAGACATAGATTTTAATCAGGCATTTTAAATATGTTCAGACAAATAAAAACTATATCTAAGAATAAATGTATAAGAACTGATATCTTACCAAATAGAGAATATCAATAAAGAGATAAAAATGATAAAAACAAATCAAATATAAATTCTGGGGTTGAAAGCTACAATAATTTAAATGAAAAATCCACTAGAGGAGATTAGCGGCAGATTTAAGCAGGCAGAAAAAGGTTAATTGAGGTCATCCTATCTGAGAAACAAAAAGAAAAAAGAATGGTGAAAAATCAACAGACAGAAATTCAGAAATGTGTGGGATGATCAAATGCACCAATATGCATACAATGGGACTTCCTGATAGCAGAGAGACAGGCAGAGAATAATATTTGAAGAAATCATGGCAGAAAGCTTCCAAAATGTAATAAAAAGCATTAATGTACACATCTCAGAATCTCAACATACTCTAAGTATAATAAATTCAAAGAGATCCCGGCCAAGACATATGATAATGACACTGTTGAAACACATAGACAAAGAGATTCATGAGAGGAATGAGAGAGAAGTGACCCTTCACATACAAGAAATCCTCTGTAAGATTATGAGTTGATTGCTCATCAGAAATAAATGGCGACCAGAAGGCAGTGGGACAACATATTCAAAGTGCTGAAAGGAAAAAAAAATGTTTAACAAAAATGTCTAGATTCCTCAAAATTCTGCTTTGTAAAGAATGGAGGAATTAAGGCATTTCTAGAAAATAAAAAAAAATGAGAAAATTTGGCGCTAGCAATCCTTTCCTAAAAAATACTAAAGGGAGTCCTTTGTAAAGAAATGAACAGGCAGTTCATTCAGAACAATATTGAAATGACATGAAGACATCAAAAACACTAGAAAAGGTAAGTACATTGGTAAACATACAAGAGAGTATAAATACATTTTTGTTTAACTTTGTTAGTCCTATCTGATTTAAAAGAAAATTCTATTAAGCAATAATTATAAATCATGATGGTTACATTATGCCAACTAGGCTAGGCCATGGTTCCTACTTGTTTGGCCAAACACTAGTCTAGATGTTACTGTGATGGTATTTTGTAGACGTGATTAGCATGTAGAGTCAGTTGAAATTAAGTAAAAAAGATCATCCTATATAACATGGATAGGCTTCATCCAATCAGTTAAAGGACTTAAGAGCAAAAGCTGACGTTTCCCCTAGAAGAAGAAAGTCTGGTCAAAACTGTAACAAATAAATGCTGCCTTTGATTCCAGACTGCCAGTCTGTACTATAGATTTCAGACTCAAGACTGCACCATCAACTCCTTTTATCTAGCCTGCTTGCTTGCCCTGCAGATTTTATACTTGCTCATATCCACAATCATATGAGTCAATTCCTTAAAATAAACATATCCTAATGGTTTTGTTTTTTGGGAGAACCCTGACTGGCAGTGTGCAAACATGTAGAGTTGATTCTCATTATTCGTTACAGATATATTCTATAAAGTCATTGTAAATACTGATTAGCGAATATTAAACCATTGCTCCTAGCGTTAAGTTTTATCATATACATACTACATATATAACATAGATTGTAATTGCAAATTTTATAAACAACTCGTTTTGATAGATTCTATTTTCTTAATTTTACAAAATAGAAAGTTAGGTTCAGAAATATGAAATCAGTTGTCTGAGGTCATCCCACTAACAGTTGTCAAAGTTGATATTCAAATGTCATTTAACTGGCCCTAAAGCTGGGGCTTCTTACACTGTACTACAATGCACACTACTGTTTCTATCCTCTGGTCATGTCTGCATGAGAGCCGAAACAAGAAGACAGAGCTCTGCCTTGTCCAACCTCATCTGGGAATGTGTAAGTTAAGAAGTTAGGTATATATATATATATATATATATATATATATATATATATGCCTTAGTACCTGTTTATCAATGACCACGTAAGTGTCACTTGTATTGATTTGGGAGTTACAAATATATTTTAGCAAGTAGGGAAAAGTACAAATGCCATGAATAATGAGAATTGGGTACAATTTGTGACAATAAGCACAAAAGAAGTTGGGAAAATATAGCTACCAAGAGCACAGCATTTTTATACTATAGAAATTATGTCGATATTAACGCCAACTAAACTGTTATAAATTACGATGTTAATTGTAATCCCCAGGGCAACCACTAAAAAAAATAACTGAACAAACCAAGAAAAAGTAAAATATGAGAAGATAATTAAAATAATGCAGTAGGTAATGTCATTTAACACAAAAGAAGACAGCTATGAAAGAGTAAAGGAATGACGAAAACACAGAAAAGGAGGGAGTGGGGCGGGGCATAAAACAGAGAACAGAGAACAGAGAGCAACGTGGCAGCTGTAAATCCTACCTTATCAGTAGTTATATTAAATGTAAATACATTGATCACTCCAATTAAAGGGCAGAAAATGGCAAATAATTAAAACAAATTTAGAAAAAATTAAAAAAACAAATTTTATCCAACTGTATGCTGGCTACAAATAACACACTCTAGATTCAAAAACACAAATCAATTAAATATAAAAGGAGGTTAAAAAAAATTCCATGCGAGTAGTAACCAAAAGTCAAGTGGAGTGACTCTACTGATATCAGAAAAAAATAGATACTAAGACAAAATTATTACTAGAGACAAAGAATGACATTTATGAAGATAAAGCTGTTAATCCTTCAAGAAGATATAATATAAACATGCATGTAACTGTCAAGGAAACCCCAAAACTGACATGATGAGAGAAATAGACAATTCAACAGTAATAGTGGGAGACTTCCATACCTTACTTTTAATAATGATACACTTAAAATAGCAGTCAGTTTACATATGGGTGCATGAATGATAAACACTCATTCATCCTGTGAGACACTGCTTACCTTCCAGGTCTTGCTGGAGGAAGCTCTCACATAATGTTTGGCCGAACTCTAGATTAGTCTTTCCCCACACTTTCATTCAACTTTAGTTTAAACTCAGTATTTGGGGGCTCTCTCATAATTAGGCATTTTTTATATGCCTCTCAGTCAACAAGATGAACTTTGAATAAAGAAAGCCTGTCTCTTTGAGCAGATGCTCTGGTCCAAGGGCACATGTTCAATGAATGTTTGAAGAATGATGTGGATATTCATTAACTATTATTCCATTTATAGCAAAAGATGAAATTGGCTGAGTTAGATAAAGATAAACCACATTTTAAGCAATTATAGCACTAAAAAGAATTTTAAGAACAACTCAGGCAATGTTCGCAAACTTCCAATACTTTCCTGTTAACTATGTTGCCTCTACAGCTAGAGCAGCCTGATTAATAAAGCATAAACAAACTTTTCTTTAATTTTTCTATAACTGTTGGCATTATCTTTTATACTGCAACTTACCTCATCCAAGAGTTGGCATTTTGTTTTAATTGTTTCATGTGATTTTTCCATTGCTGTGAAGTCAGGAATTAATAACTCAAGAAGCAAGAACAAATTATATGTCCCTTTCCTTTCCAGGTGAGCATTTAAAAAGTTGGGTTCAAAAATAACAAGGGTTTCAATGTCAGATGGTGGTACAAGAAATACCACAAGAAAACAAATGGAAAGATTGATACAGAAAAGTTTCTGTTTTCTTCATCAAACTCTCTGGTGAGTGTGTGTGTGAGTGTGTGTGTGTACTGCAGTGACACATAAACAATTTTATATCTAATGAGATATAAGTAATAAGGGCTGAGTTTTTGAAACAGCTGCAAAGAGATTATATGTATAATGCTTTCTCAGGTAATAAAACAGATCAAATACAGCTGAATAAAATTTATTTTCTTTTTTCCATTTTCTCATTTCTGCTGATTATAAAAATAGCCATTCTCCTGGATTAGTTATAATAGACATTTTCAATAAAATCTTGTTACTGCAAGGGAATTAAGGAGCTTTTGTGCAGTAAAGAGCATCAGTTACCTTGTGATGGATTAAGAAAAGAGCAATTGAGATGGTCAATGTTGTATTTACCTGCCAGTCATTTTCAATCACTGTGACAGGGTGGGTGTCGTAGCAACTAGAGCTCTAAATCATTTTCCAATGAAGATTTCTAAGAGATCATTCCCATTGTCCAGGGACAGATGCAACTTTGTGTGTGTGTATGTGTGTGTGTGTGTACATGTGCACACAAGACAGCATATATTCCATTTCATGCCATGCTTTTGTTTGTTTACTTGTTTTAGAGTGTTGTGGGCTATTATGGGTAAGAGAATCAGGGTGAGTTTCTGAGTGCTTGAAACTGCAAGGTTTTAGTGAAGAGCAATGTAAACTGTATTTATTTGTTCATGCAATGGTAATTTATTTGGGGAATTATTTTTATGCCAGGCACTTGATTCTTCATTCTCTCTTAAAATACAACAGAAAATTTGGGTCTAAAAGCATTATAAAAAACAATATATTCCATTCAGAAAACACTGTTTTTGTTTTAATAAATGACCAAATAATCTACTTCTCATATGCTTACTTCTCAGAGCTCCTGAACAGTTGGTGACTAGCAGGTTATTTGGTGAGTTTCAGGAAGGGTTCTTGTCATAGTGTAACTGCCTCAAGTCCAGCTGCTTGCTGCTCAGAGGCCAAAAACACGAGAAGCAGGGTGTGGTGAAAGAAAAGCAACTTTATTGATCAAATGCTAGCAGATGGGAGATGACCAGTCTTCTTCCTCAAAGGAGCCATCTCTGCCCTCTGGGCTGAGGGGAGGGGGTTTAAGCAGGAAAACGTGAGAAACATGCTGGAGTGGTACAGAAGGGGTCTGCGTGTCTCTTTCCAATGGTAACCTTGAGTAATTGCCCGTCTGGAGGTCTGTTTTGCATTATCCTGACTTGGGTCTGGTAGTGGTGGGCTGTTTGAAACACCCCTTAAGTGGGAGGATTCCCCAGCTGGGGCCCTCGGCCTGGTTTATTTCAAAATTGGCCCCTGGAATTTCCAAGCAAGTACAAAATTAGATAAGTGAGTACTGTTCGTGGAAGTCCCTCCCGAGAAAGGGAGAAACAAAGAGTTTCAAAGTATGTTTCAAGGGTGAAAACAAAAAAGAAAACAAACAAACAAAAAAGCTTGAAAATGCATTTTGAGGCTGGGATCCTCGGTTACAAGACTGTGGTCTGAAGACCAGCAGGGGTTCCTGACTTTTGCAAGAACTACAATGAGGTAAGTGTGCACCCTGAAGGCAAGGGTTTAGAGAATTTAACAGCAACTTGATATTGCTGCAAATCCAAGAACTGAATAACTTTTTTAAAAATCATTTTTTACTATGGTTTACAATTAATCAATTAAAAATGAAAACAAAAACAAAATAAAACACATCTGTTGTTCAGGAGAGATAGTTTAGGAGCAGCCGGCCAGAGTACTTTGCCTAGTCTCTTTCTTCCTGTTTTAGAGAGATATTTGCCTTGCTTAGTAGCACTTTTCCTAAGGCTTAACAGATTTCCTCAGATTGTTTCTTTTTTTCCTGGTTCAGCTATCTTGCGGCACTTTTCACCTTGTATATCAAAGGGGAATGTTTATAGCTTCCTTGGCAATTAAGGAAAGGATCTTTCTCATCTGTGTGCTACTATAAATCTAATACAAGTAGAGTTTCTGGTATTGGGAAAATGGTTTGTATAAATTGTGTTTTATATTGAGCAACCAAAAGTTGAGGTGGAGAATTGTCATCATCTAATTCTCCTTCCCCAAGATAGATAATTTTTTTCATTAGACTTCCAGGAGGAGAAATAAAGCACTTAATCTAAAGCCTGATTAGTTCATATTAGCTATTCGTCTTATCTTTCTTCTTAGTAAACAAATAACACAAGGAGTGTGAAAATCTGCACCAAATTTAATGCTAACAAACATGAGTTTTCATATTAGTAAAAGCTAGGCAATCACTTATTTCTATGCCTCTACTGAAGATATAACCTGCTTTAAAAAAAAGTACAAAAAAAGGCAAGGAGCACTTTTGAGGTGAGAGAAACATTTTCATGTATTTTGACTGCTCCAATGCTGAGTTCAGTTTATGCTTGTAAGATGAGGGTTGTCACTAGAAAATAGCTAATTCACAAGTTAGACTATTTAGAGAAAAAGACTATTTATTTCGATAACCTCAAACTAAGAAAAATGAAGCAGTAAGGCAAAATATGCAGTCAGACTGTACTGTCTTATCCAGCATACCATGTGACATAGAACACAATATAGCAATATAAGTAGAAAAGAGAAACAGCCTATAAACATGTTATGGATATTCCTGCATAACTCTCCTGTGATGATGTGGGCATAGGTCTACTCTTTGGTGTTATAGGAAAGATAAACACGCATGTTTCTCCAAAGCCTCCTACTTGGTGGATCTTATCAGAACCCTAGATTGGGGGATCCACAGAGCTGGCCTGTGGCATGGGGATGGGGCAAAAGTTGGGGCCCATCTACATACATACTTTTTATTGGGCTCGATGTTAACATTTCACCATCGTCATTAGGTACAATTTAGCTCCATTTCAAGTCCCTGTACTTGGCACTATATAGAATGATCCTCATCCCTATTATAGAATACTAGATTCCAGGAAATACTGCTGTAAGGAAACCTTTGGATTTTGTTAATAATCTTTCCCAAATGTTTTGAAATAAAGACCTCCTTTTTTCATATGACATGCATTAGCATCACCGAACGTAACTTTGGTAATGCTCCATTCAGCTGGAACTTGCAGCACAAGGCAGGTGTCCAGTGCCAACTGCAGGGGAGGGCAAGGCTGGTGGGTGCATCTTCTAAGGGCGGGGTCCAAGCAAGTCAAGTCTGAGACCACACTGGTTTGCAGCTGTGTTTACCAACAGCATGCAGACTCAGTATATGCTGGATAAGGAATGAGAATCATTATGAAGAGAAGCCATAAAGATGATGCTTACATATACATAAAATAATATTTAAATTCAAATGTGTAGAATAAAATGAGCATAGAAAAGAAAGGAGAAAATGCAGAGCAGGTGACTATTATTGAGGAAAGAGGGAAACTGGAAGTTTTGGGGAGAAGAATGGCTGAGAATAAAAGCTAAGATCTTCAGAGAGAGGTGCCTGTCTGACTTGAGGTGTGGACTTGGCCAAGGTAAGGTAAGGAAGCCAAGAAGCCTGGTTCTGCTTCTTATCTAATGGCATGCTAGCACATGGGCCTTTGTCATGTTTTCCTTATTTTTAAACACTGGTTCTAAACACCAAGCAACTAGTGTCTGTTGCTCCTCCCTTAGTATACTTCTTACTCTACCTCTAAGCCCACTCTGCACTGAGACCTGGAAGGCTCCAAGAGCCGGCCTCCCACAGCATCTGACTGAAAGCTTTAATGCCTGTAACTGACAGCTGTATAAATGGAATTGAGGACTTCGGGGCAGGGGAAGGGATCAAAAATAAATTTACTGACAAAATAATAGTCGAGTTGTACTATGGTATGAAAAATTGCTGATGTTGTCACATGTGGCGTCTCTTTATTCCCAATGAGTAAAGTAGGCTCCTTAACACCAAAACAAGGGGAAAGGGCAGTTCTGTTGAGAAGTAAGTTGTGCGTTGATCGCTCTTTGGTGAGCCTGTTATGTACAGATCCTTCACCAGGCTTCTGACCCTTTCAGGTTAATCCACATCCCTTGGGGTCTGTGACAGTGCAGATGCCTTCTCAGTGTATCTAGGATGTAGCGTGTGATGCTGCATTCCAGCACACTCGTATTGAGCGAGCCACGATGCTGGTCTCTAGGCCTCCTAGAGAGGAGAGGGGTTCTCAGCAGAGTGCCTGCCTTACCCACACACTGGAGAAGCCCCAGCAGAGGAAGCAATTCACAGTCTCCTTCTGAACTCTCTCTGCAAGTTGCTTCTCACTCCTGGCTTCACTCTTTCTCTATCTACATCTATCTATATCTATCTATCTATCTATCTATCTATCTATCTATCTATCTATCTATATATATATTTTGAGATGAAGTTTTGCTCTTGTTGCCCAGACTGGAGTGCGGTGGCGTGTTCTCGGCTCACTGCAACCTCCGCCTCCCGGGTTCAATCAATTCTCCTGCCTCAGCCTCCCAAATAGCTGAGATTACAGGCATGTGCCACCACGCCTGGCTAATTTTGTATTTTTAGTAGAGGCAGGGTTTCTCCATGTCTGGCTGGTCTCAAACTCCTGACCTCAGGTGATCCACCCGCCTTGGCCTCCCAAAGTGCTGGGATTATAGGCATGAGCCAACTTGCCCAGCTTTCACTCTATATTTGATGGCACCTGGCTTTTACCTAACATACCATGTTGTCCAGTTGTTTTCCAACTTATCAGTGTACTGGTGTTCAGCATTTCCAACCATAGGAGCCATGATGATAGGTTCGTGAGCACTTGCAACATAGTGTGCCAAGTACTTCATATATTGATTCTCTCTCTTCTCCCCTTCCTTGCTTTTATTTTCCTTTAGAGCACATAATTCCATAATTCCTTGGGTGTCTTTGCCCCCTGGAAAATAAACTTCAGGAGAGCAGACTTTTATCTTGTTTGCTGCTGTATCCCAAAAGCCTGGAACATGTCCAGGCTCTTTAGTGAGCAATCGATAAATATCTTCCAAATAAAGCGAAGAAATAAAAAAGTAATCAATATCAAATAGGTATTACTATTTTCATGCTGTAGATGAAAAAACTAACATTTAGTTACTGCCAGTCACGCCTTTGAAATAATCCCAAATTTCTTACCACTATGCCATGCCATAATTCACCTAAACTCATTTCTTACCCAGAAACTTGGTCTATACCAAAATTGTCAATTTCACCAAGCCTAACCTGCTGTCAATAAAGTCAGGTAAGCACAAATCCTGGTTTGACTTAGTTGTGCTTCCGTTGGATAGCATAGCACTTGACCTGCTGCCTGGGAGCCACCCTCAAGGCAGTGGCGATGGGAAGAATTGGTGGTTCCACTAGATACCAGGAAAGACATCTTGCCACTTTCAGGCTCTCATCACTACCTCGACTCTACTTCCATTAGCTACAGAAAAGAATGACAGCTAGTGCAAAACCCAGAAACATAAGATAATAAAACAAGTGAGATGAAAATAAAGAATTATGTGAAATTAGATTCACGAAGAATGTTTATTGGCAGTAGAGCTGCCAGGTTTCAGATTATACAATCTGTAGTTTCCTCTCTTCTCATCAGGACTGAATCTTGGATCCATCATTGCATTGCACAGGTACATCATCAATAGTCATTTCTTTGTCTCTTGGTGAGCTCCTAGAGGACAGGACCTCTGATCTTGTCACTCTGTTTCTCTGATTTCCAGCTTAGTATCTACCACATAGTAAGTGCTCAGTGAATATTGTTAAGTGGTGACATTTCCTAAGCTTAACCTAAAATAATTTTTTGAATTTAATGCATATAGAATGAAGAAAGGTGTGCAGGGATGAAATAAAACATAAAAGGTGAGAAATATGAAGTGAAAGAAGAATAGGCTCAGGTAAATAAAGGCAGTCCTGCACAAAATATAAAAATGTCATCATCTAAGTTGGTAAAGGAGAAAGAGATGAGGGCAAGAAGAGGAGCTAGCGGACAGACATATACTTAGAGATTTAGCAGAGAAATGTGGCAGGGCAAGAGGGAGCAACATAGGCAGGAGCAGGAGTTTCCCCCAAAAGCAGAGTTGTGGGGTTTTTTATAACTTACGTATGTTTAAATTACTGATTTAAAAAGTAGTTTACAAATTACTTTTTTATTTAGTAGAGATGGGGGTCTCACTATATTGACCAAGCTGGTTTCAAACTCCTGGCCTCAAGCGATCCTCCCATCTCAACCTCCCAAAGTGCTAGGATTACAGGCATGATTCCAAAAATAGTGTTTCAATATCATGTATAAACTATGTAAAGGGGACATTCACGGGTAGAAGTGTACAATGAGGAAAGATAGCTTCAGAAAGAGGGATTGTTGCTGAACACTTAAACATACAATGTCAAGCTTAAACTATGATTGGCTCCTGTCAAAACACAAGATGCTTGTACTCCATAAATAGGTACAGTTATTATGTGTCAGTTAAAAGTAACAAAACATAAGATGCTTCTGACAAAATTGTGCAAGCTTGGTTCAACACCTGAAAATCAATTGATGGAATATATATCAATAGAATAAAAAACAAAACAAATTACACAATCATTGCAATAGATGCAAAGAAAATATTTGACAAAATCCAACACACTTTAATGATTTAAAAAAAAACACTCAGAAAACTGAATACAAGGGAATTTAACCTGATACAAGACATGTGTGAACAACCCACAGCTAACAATAGCTTAATGGTGAAAGACTGGAAGCATATACCCTAAGATCATGAACAATATAAGGATGTCTGTACTTCTGCTTAACATGATACTGGATGTTCTTGTCAAGGCAATTAGGTAACTTTAAAAAGTCGTATGGATTGGAAAGGATGAAGTAAAACTATATTTATTGGCAAATAACATGATCTTGTATATAAAAAATCCTAAGGAACCAACTAAAAGAGTATTTGGGCTGGGCACTTTGGGAGGCCAAAGCGGGCAGATCATGAGGTCAGGAGATCAAGACCATCCTGGCTAACATGGTGAAACCCCATCTCTACTAAAAACACAAAAATTAGCCAGGCGTAGTGGCGGGTGCCTGTAGTCCCAGCTACTCAGAAGGCTGAGGCAGGAGAATGGTGTGAACCCAGGAGGCGGAGCTTGCAGTGAGCCGAGATAGCGCCACTGCAGTCCGGCCTGGGCGAAAGAGCGAGACTCTGTCTCAAAAACAAAAAAAAAGAGTATTTGAACTTACAAGTTCAGCAATGTTGCAGGATGCAAGACAAATATGAACAAATCAATTTTGTTTCTGTACACTTGCAATCAACATTGAAAATGAAATGAAGAAAAGAATTCCACTTTCAATAGAATAAAAACGAAATACTAATAAGTTCAACAAAAGAAATACACCATTTATAATCCAAAAATTACTAAACATTTTTGAAAGAAATTATAGAGATCTAAATAAATGAAAAACTATCCTAAGCTCATGGCTTGAAAGATTTAACACTATTGAGATGGTAATGCCCCTTGAACTGATCTGCAGATTCAACTTGATCCCCATCAGAAACCCAGTGAGCTACTTTGTAGAAATTGACAAACTGATTTTAAAATTCATATGGAATTGCAAGGACACAAAATCGTCAGAATAATAAGAAAAAGAACAATGTGGATAGACTCACATTTCTTGGATTCAAAACCTGTGATACTGGTACAAGAGTAAAATGTAGATAAATGGAATATAATTGAGAATCCATAAATTTATGCATCTATGATTAAATGATTTTTGACCAGGGTGCCAAGACTATACAATGGGGAAAGAATCATCTTTATTGAAAAGATAGCCACATCCAGAAGAATAAAGGTGTACTCTTATCTCACACTGTCTAAAAAAAAAAGTATCCAAAACCTAAATGTAAAAACTAAAACTTTTAGTTAAAATCATAGAAGTATATATTTACAACCTTAGACTTTTCAAAAGATTATTCAATGTAATACTAAAACCACAAGCAACATAGGAAAAAATAGATAAATTTTACTTCAAAATTTTAAAACTTTATACTTAAGAGAACACTGCCAAAAAAAAAAAAAAAATGGAAAGATAGCTCACCTAATGGGAGAAAATATTAAAGCCAGCTCAATTGTCCCATAGAACTGATGTGTACCACTTTGAGGATAAATATAGAAATGAACTTTCAGTCTTAAAACTAGAAACTTACATTTGTCTTATCTGAGTCCCTTCCTCAGGAAACTGACCTTCAAGCAAGAAATTGAAACTCCCCAAATCACCACACCCAAGCAGTGAGATTCCAGACCCCTCATTTCCTTGATTGTTTCCTTACCTCTCCCTAATTCCTGTTTTCCCATATGTGGCTACGTTCCTTCCCCTCTATATAAGCCCGCAATTTTAGTCAGTTGGGAGAGATGGATTTGAGACTGATCTCCCTTGTCTGTGGCTAATATCAACCAAATAAAAAGCCTCTTCCCTGGCAATACTTGCTGTTTCAGTGATTGGCTTTCTGTGCTGTGAGTGACAAGACCAAACTCTAGGCACTTTGGCAACAATATTTGCAAATCATGTATCTGATGAGAGATTAATATCCAGAATATACAAATAACTATTAGAACCCAATAATAAAAACATTTAAAAAGAGCAAAGAATCTGAATAGATATTTTTCCACAACATATGAATATTCAATAAGCACAAGAAAAGATGCTTTCCATGATTAGTTATCATTAAAAATGCAAAGCAAAACCACAGTGAGATGCCATTTTATACCCACTGGCATGGCTAGAATTAAAAGTCTATAATAGCAAGTGTTGGCAGAGAGATGGAGAAATTCTAACCCTCATACAGTGTTGGTGGAATGTTAAGTGCTGCAGCTGCATTGGAAAGCAGTCTAGCAGTTCAATTAAATCTAGAGTTACAATATGACACAGCAATTCCACTCCTGAGTATATTGCCAAAATAAATGAAACCATAAGTTTATACAAAGATTTAAAATGGATGTTCAGAGTAGACCAAATATCCATCAACTTATGACTGAATGAAGCAAAATGTGCTTTGTCCATGCAATGGCGATTATTCCCTCATAATGAGAATTGAGAAGTTATCCATGCTACGGTCTGAATACATATTGATAATATTTTGTTAAGTCAAAGAGGCTGGTCACAAAAGGCTACACATTACATGATTCCATTCATATAAAATGTTTAGAGCAAGTAAATCTACAGAGAAGAAAGCAGATGAGTGGTGCTTGGGACTGGAAGAATATATGGGGAAAGACAGCAACAGCGAAAGGGTACAGAGTTGCTTTTTGAGGCAATGAAAATATTCTGAAATCTGTGGAGATAGTTGCACATATCTGTATATATAGTAGCAAACACTGGCTTTTACTTTGAATGGGATAACTTGTATGACATGTAACTGTATCTCAATAAGGATAATTTTTTTTAAAGATGCCTCTGATGAAATTCTGGTTTTATTGTTTCATTTATTTATTCAAAAGATTTTAAGATCCCACTCTCTTCCATGCACTTTCTGGATACTGGAATTAACAGAATCAACAGAACTGACAGAGCATCTCCCCTGGTACAGGCTGCACCCTGTTCAGTTTCTGCCGGTAGAAACTGACCAAGTCAATTCAGCAGGTGCCCATCAAGCTCCACCGTACACCTGGTACTGAGATGACAGAAATCAAGGCCGTGGTCTATGTCCTCAAAGCAGCTTGGGGGAAAGGCAAATAAACAGTGAGGAGATGATAAAGGGGAGAAACATAATTTAGCTAGAAGTTGCCAGAAGAGCATGGTTTCCAGTGTGCTGAGAGGGGCCATGCCCAAGCTACCTGTGGAAGAGTGGCTACTGCCGGCTACTAGATGAGGATCAGAGAGCCAGCAACTCGATGGGGCTGTTCAGGCAAAGGTGGGGACAGGAAAGAAGCTTAGAAGTCCGAGTCTCTCATCTTAATGAAATGCAAGCTGATAGAGGATTCGTGGAGAAGCTGCTTTTTTGCTTCCCTGTTCATTTTGCCTCCCCAACTTCTTATTACCTAGAAATTCCTGTAGCAGAAGTGAGCCCTGCTGGAAATTCAAGGGAAGGGTATTTTCCAAATGATGAAAAAATGCAGAAACAGGGATAGCCAGGCAGGGCAGAGGAAGAACCAGGAGGAGAAGAAATCCTCAGTGTATTTCTAAGTATCCAGTACTAAGAAATTGGGCAGGACTGAGGATTTAGGAGATTGAGTGGGCCATAAAAAGCTTAGCCATCTGTTTAAGAATAATACCTTGGATTTATAGAGCACATTGACTTCCAAAGCACCTTCCCATCTATTTTCCCCTGCTTCTTGTCTGGCTGTGGGTGAGGGGCACAGGGCCTGAGAATCTCAAAGGCCTCTCTGAGCATCTGTGAGGGACAGAGCCTGCAGTGACTCCTCCCCACTCTTTGCAGCCCAAGAGGCCCCCTGTTACCATGGCAATAAAGGAAAGCCATTTTCTGGACCATAGCTGCAGGCTAGACACTATGCTGTAGACTTAAGAGGCATCTCATTTTCACAATAACCTTCTAAAATATGACTTTTAGCCCCCTGTTTCTACCAGGGAAGTTGAGGGTCTGCAGCATTAAGTACCATGCCCAAGGCAACACAGCCAATGACTGTGTTGTGTGGACTAAATCTTGTACCCAGATAATTTTGTGTACTTTCCACTGTAGCATGCTGCTTCAAAAAGCAAGGCATAGGTTTCTACAGACAAAAGCTGCATTTGTGAAATTGCTAACATGTAAATGAGGACTCAAAATAATTTTGGGTGGGAGGCTGTTCTTCCTCAAACTATGTAAACTTTTCCAAAATCAGGTAGTCTTTGGTGACATTACTAGATAATAAGAATATGTATTAATAGATAATGTATACATGCTGTATGTGTATATAACATGAAATTAATGTGTATAGTTTATATAAACACAATATGCATGTAATATCAAAATATTACAGATATACATGTTTTCATATGTGTATGTACACATATATATGAGTATGCACACACGTATGACACACACAGTCATTGTGAATGGGAACACTGACCAATCCACTGGCTGATCCATTGAAGTCAGCAGACAAAAAGGGCGAAGTCAGCTTGCAGGGTCAGAGTAGCAATAGCTAATAGAAAATGGTCACTTTTGTAGGACCTTAACTGGAGGCCTCTAGGTGTCAGGTAGTATCAGAAATAGTTGGGTGGGTAGTGGCAGGGTAGTGGGGTGTTGGTTAAGAAGGAACAGAATAAATTTAGTTTCCAAAGACCTCCAGTAACACAGATGATAATCTTTAGGGTTGATTTGCTAGGAAGTTTGCATGTTTGAATGCATTAAATTAGAAAGGTGACTACAGTAATGAAGCCAAGCAATTTAATATTACCTACCAATTGCTCTGAGAGTTAAATCAGCACTTTCTCACCTCCTGCATATATTTTAAAGGAGCTTATGCCCTTTTGGAGAGACCCAGTAAAATTAAGCAATAAAGCAAAGATACCCTTCTTGAAGGACATAATCTGTAAAGACAATTATAAATCAGTGCATATTGATTTAAATAAATAGGGTTGTTGCCCTTTGGTAAACGTGGTTCAGAGGATGGGCAGGGCAGTCTTCCTTGCTTAGAAACCCATTGGCTTTGCATTTCTAAGAAACCCAAAAAGAGATTCTCTCTAAAATTTAACTTACTTGGATTATCTCACAGTTTCAGGTTTTATCCAAATGCTAAGGGCATCCAAAGCAAAGTTAGACAGAGGCATCAGGCTGTGGGTGACCTGGGCATTGCTGGGACCCATCTATGAATGTTATAAATCAAAATGTGACATTAATAAAATATCTTCATGAAGAGGCATTAAGGCAGCTGCCCCAGGAATTCAAGTGGATGGCACTACTGTGATTCTCTTTCACTTGTGCCACAGTGGATCACTTCAGTTCCCAACATATTCAAAGATCTCGTGATAGGACTTTACCTATATTAATATTAATTTAATTCTTATAACAATCACTGATGGCTGCGTGCGGTGGCTCATGCCTGTAATCCCAGGAGTCTGTGTAAATAAACAAGTCTATAGATTGATTAACACATTTGAGTATTATTAATTCAGCCTTTTGGCATAATACAACTTGCTGTTATTGTGGGAGTGGGGTCCTTATGAAGATGAGTTTGTCCCCCTCCCTTGCTCTCTCTCACCTGCATGATGCCTTCAGCCATGGGATGATGCAGCAAGAAACCCCTCACCAGATGGGATGCCTCAGCCATGGACTTCCCAGCCTCCAGACTATCAGCCAAATAAACGTCTGTTCATTATAAATTAGTCTATGGTATTCTGTTAGAGCAACACAAAACAGACTAAGCCACAGTTGATTAGTGTATTACTTCAAGACGGACTTCAGAACATTGTTCTTCAGCTTGGCAGACTTTTCCAAAGGACCAGGACATCATGACTGGTATGTAGTTGGTTGAGTAGCTTGTTTCTGGATGACACTGATGGACACTGACAGAGCTTCAAGGCTCTACCAAGTACTGAACTGAGTGCTTCAGCTCTCAGCTTCATGATTCAGTCAGCGAGGTAATACTATTTCCTTTCACAGAATGAGAAAGCTGAGACTCACAGGCTAAGGTCCTTGCCTACAGTGACATGACTCATAAATAGTGAAACCAGGATTTCAAAGGTGATTCCACAGCTCAGATTTTCTAAGGCATCAGTCTTTATCTAGCTTACACCTTAGGCCTTTTTGTCAGACAGAGAAATTAACTTGTCAGTCTCCAATGTTTCCACATTTTCTGAAGATTTCTTCGTGTCTTTGTTTAGCAGAAAACTCACCTTTAATGCAAATTCCATTCTATAATGAATTCCACCCAACCATTCATTTTTATAGACTTTTTTATACAAACATACTGCAAAGGTGTTTCAGATTGTGCCATATAAATCATAATGGTGGGTTGATGGTTTTTTTCTAGACACTTTATCTTTTCTCATACCTTTTCTATTGTTATTAAATCAAGAAAATGTTTACATGTTTTGAGGGAAGTAACGCAAAAAAAGACAAGATATCCTCGTGTATGCTAAGGGACTGCCTAAATGAATCATTAAGTTCCAGCCTTGTAGACACATTCACACTGCAGGTAGATACTAGGGGAAGATAAAGTTCAGAATATACATTTGCAGATTATGCAAATAAACCTGCACCATTGAAATAACACTCTTGAAGCCATAAAAGGTTAAGTACTATTTGTTTAATCTTATTTTTGAATTAGTGATTTCATTGGCTTTGTGGAAAAACCTTCTTGCCTATTGTACAATTTTGGATCTTTACAGCCTGCATGCACCAGAGGGGTAAATACTGGGAGGATAATGCACAGTTTGTAAATTGAACTAGCCATTTTGAGAATGGTGGGGTCAATTAAGTTTCCTCTTTATACCTCCCAACTAATTTTCCTTGTTTCTTTTGTTTTCCCAGCAGAGTAGGGTGATCAAGAAGTCTTTTAGCTGATAATATCAGAATCAAGATTTTACAGACCAGATGGATGCAGGCATTTAATGATCTGAAAGAAGAATACCACTGCAGTCACAGTACAGAAAAAAAGTAGTGAGGAGCTATTAAACTTTGCAGGTTAAAGAAACAGAAAGTAGCGTGTAGATGATGAGGAGGCGAGTATGGTAGGAAAAGGTGGAAAAGATAGGCAGAGGCAGGCATCTAGAGTCTTCAGGAGCGAGGTCAAGGTTTATATTTTATTCCAAATGCTATGGAGGCCACAGTGGTTGTATCTGTCATATTTTGAGGCATATCCAGAGATCCCTTAACAGTGCTCAACTCGAAATAATTCAGTGATCGGTTAGATGTGTGAAAGTGTGAGCCAGGAAGGAACAAGGGATGTTGGGGATTCCAGGGATTACCAGTAACTGAGAGCTTTTACTACTCCTTGGCCTAAAGGTGAAAATGTAAGAATCAGTATTGCCATAGTACATTAGATCCAGAGATTGAGAAGAAAGGCTGCCAGAACTATACCTGAGGAAACATAGCCAGTGCTAGTGAGAGGTGACAGTGTGCTGGCAGTCCTCACAGCCCTCACTTGCTCTTGGCGCCTCCTCTGCTTGGGCTCCCACTTTGGCAGCACTTGAGGAACCCTTCAGCCCACCACTGCACTGTGGGAGCCCCCTTCTGGGCTGGCAAAGGCAGGAGCCGGCTCCCTCAGCTTGCAGGGAGGTGTGGAGGGAGAGGCGCGAGCGGGGAACCAGGGCTGCACACGGTGCTTGTGGGCCAGCTGGAGTTCCAGGTGGGCGTGGGCTTGGCAGGCCCCTCACTCACAGCAGCCGGCCGGCCCTGCCGGCCCCAGGCAGTGAGGGGCTTAGCACCCAGGCCAGCGGCTGCGGAGGGTGTACTGGGTCCCCCAGCAGTGCCAGCCCACCGGCGCTGTGCTTGATTTCTCACAGGGCCTTAGCTGCCTTCCCAGAGGGCAGGGCTCGGGACCTGCAGCCCACCATGCCTGAGCCTCCCACCCCCTCCATGGGCTTCTGTGCGGCCCGAGCCTCCCCGACGAGCGCCACCCCCTGCTCCACGGCGCCCAGTCCCATTGACCACCCAAGGGCTGAAGAGTGTGAGCGCACAGTGCGGGATTGGCAGGCAGCTCCACCTGCAGCCCTGGTGCAGGATCCACTGGGTGAAGCCAGCTGGGCTGCTGAGTCTGGTGGAGATGTGGAGAACCTTTATGTCTAGCTCAGGGATTGTAAATACACCAATCAGCACCCTGTGTCTAGCTCAGGGTTTGTGAATGCACCAGTCGACACTCTGTATCTAGCTCCTCTGGTGGGGCCTTGGAGAACTTTTATGTCTAGCTCAAGGATTGTAAATACACCAATCGGCACTCTGTATCTAGCTCAAGGTTTGCAAACACACCAATCAGCACCCTGTGTCTAGCTCAGGGTTTGTGAATGCACCAATCGACACTCTGTATCTAGCTGCTCTGGTGGGGCCTTGGAGAATCTTTATGTCAATACTCCATATCTAACTGATCTGATGGGGAGGTGGAGAACCTTTATGTCTAGCTCAGGGATTGTAAACGCACCAATCAGCACCCTGTCAAAACAGACCACTGGGCTCTACCAATCAGCAGGACGTGGGTGGGGCCAGATAAGAGAATAAAAGCAGGCTGCCCGAGCCAGCAGTGGCAACCCGCTCGGGTCCCCTTCCACACTGTGGAAGCTTTGTTCTTTCGCTCTTTGCAATAAATCTTGCTACTGCTCACTCTTTGGGTCCATGCTGCTTTTATGAGCTGTGACACTCACCGCGAAGGTCTGCAGCTTCACTCTTGAAGCCAGCGAGACCACGAGACCACCAGGAGGAACAAACAACTCCAGACACGCCACCTTAAGAGCTGCAACACTCACTGTAAAGGTCTGCAGCTTCACTCCTGAGCCAGCGAGACCACGAACCCACCATAAGGAAAAAACTCTGAACACATCCAAACATCGGAAGGAACGAACAACTCCAGACGTGCCACCTTAAGAGCTGTAACACTCACCGCGAGGGTCTGCTGCTTCATTCTTGAAGTCAGTGAGACCAAGAACCCACTAATTCTGGACACACGAGGAAAAGCAAATGAACAGGAATCACGTAAATATGTCTCCTTGTCCTGTCTCTTCCCTCCTCCTTTTAGGTTGGATTGTGCCTTTGGACAGATCAGTGGCATAGACTATGAAGCACTGTGGGAAGGGTGAATGACTGATGGGGGTAGGGAAAAAAAAACGTGGATTAATCACAGAAGGGGACTTATATGAGATTTATATAGAACTCATAAAATAAAGTGACTTAAACTTAAAGGAATGCTTACCCTAAAATCAACAGTGGTTTTTCAAAAAATAAAATCATTTTTGGTTTTGTTTGGAACACATAAACTGAGGAAGCATCAGAACAACTATGTGAAGCCAATGAAAACTCTTCTGAAATTGGAACATTTTAAATCAGAAAGAGAAGCATCATCTTAAGATAAAAATGTATCAGACAGATAAAGATAATATTTAATGGCCTAGATGAACCAAATCTCCGCATGTAGACTGACTGAGTAGTGTAGTAGTTCATTTTCATGCTGCTGATAAAGACATACCCGAGAATGGGCAATTTATGAAAGAAAGAGGTTTAATAGACTTACAGTTCCACATGGATGGAGAATCCTTACAATCATGGTGGAAGGCAAGGAGGAGCAAGTAACATCTTATGTGGAGGTGGCAGGCAAAAAGAAAACTTGGGCAGGGAAACTCTGCCTAGTAAAGCCATCAGATCTCATGAGACTTATTTGCTATCACAAGAACAGCACAGGTAACATCGGCCCCCATGATTCAATTATCTCCCACCAGGTCCCTCTCATAACATATGGGAATTCAATATGAGATTTGGTGGGAACACAGGAACCCATATCATTGCATCCCTGGCCCCTCCTAAATCTCATGTCCTTACATATTTTAAAAGCAATCATGCCTTCCCAGCAGTTCCCCAAAGTCTTAATTCATTACAGCATTAACTTAAAAGTCCACAGTCCAAAGTCTCATCCAAGACAAGGCAAGTCCTTTCCACCTATAAGACTATAAAATAAAAAGCAAATTAGTTATTTCCTAGATTTAATGGGGGTACGGGCATTGGGTAAATGTAGCCATTCCAAATGGGACAAATTGGCCAAAACAAAGGGGCTACAAGCCTCATGCAAGTTCGAAATCCAGTGGGGCAGTCAAATCTTAAAGGTCCAAAATGGTCTCCTTTGACCATGTCTCACATCCAGGTCATGCTGATGCAAGAAGTGGGCTCCCATGGTATTGGGCAGCTCTACCCCTGTGGCTTTTCAGGGTACAGCCTCCCTCCTGACTGCTTTCGTGGTCTGGCAATCAGTGTCTGTGGCTTTTCCCTGTGCATGGGGAAAGCTGTTGGTGGATCTACCATCCTGGGGTCTGGAGGACGGTGGCCCTCTTCTCACAGCTCCAATATGTGGTTCCCCAGTAGGGACTCTGTGTGGGGTCTCTAACTCCACATTTCCCTTCTTTACTGCCCTAGCAGAGGTTCTCTATGAGGGCCCCACCCCTGCTGCAAACTTCTGCTTGGTCATCCAGGCATTTCCATACATCCTTTGAAATCTAGGTGGAGGTCCCCAAAATTTTTTACTTATTTATGTATTTATTGTTTATTATGCTTCAAGTTCTGGGATCCCAGTGCAGAACGTGCAGGGTTGTTACATAGGTATACATATGCCATGGTGGTTTGCTGCACCCATCAATCCGCCATCTATATTAGGTATTTCTCCTAATGTTATCCCTACCCTTGCCCCCTCCCATGCAACAGGCCCTGGTGTCTGATGTTCCCCTCCCTGTGTTCATGTATTCTCATTGTTCAACTCCCATTTATGAGTGAGAACATGTGGTGTTTGGTTTTCTGTTCCTCTGTTAGTTTTCTGAAAATGATGATTTCCAGCTTCATTCATGTCCCTGCAAAGGACATGAACTCATCCATTTTTATGGCTGCATAGTATTTCATGATGTATATGTGTCACATTTTCTTTATCCAGTCTATCATTGATGGGCATTTGGGTTGGTTTCAAGTCTTTGCTATTGTGAATAGTGCTGAAATAAACAAACGTATGTATGTGTCTTTATAGTATAAATATTTATAATCCTTTGGGTGTAAACCCAGTAATGGGATGGCTGGGTCAAATGGCATTTCTGGTTCTAGATCCTTGAGGGATCACCACACTGTATTCCACAATGGTTGAACTAATTTACACTCCCACCAACAGTGTAAAAGCATTTCTGTTTCTCTACATCCTCTCCAGCATCTGTTGTTTCCTGACCTTTTAATGATCACAATGCTAATTTGTGAGAGATGGTATCTCATTGTGGTTTTGACTTGCATTTCTCTAATGACCAGTGATAATGTGCTTTTTTCAAATGTTTGTTGGCCTGTATAAATGTCTTCTTTTGAGAAGTGTCTGTTCATATCATTTGCCCACCTTTTGATGGGGTTGTTTGTTTTCTTCTTGTAAATTTGTTTAAGTTCCTTGTAGAGTCTTGATATTAGCCCTTTGTGAGAAGGATAGATTGCAAAAATATTCTTCCATTCTGTAGGTTGCCTATTCACTCTGGTGACAGTATATTTTGCTGTGAAGAAGCTCTTTTTTTTTTTTTTTTTTGAGACAGAATCTTGCTCTTTTGCCCAGGCTGGAGTGCAGTGGCACTATCTCGGCTCACTGCAAGCTCCGCCCACCTCCTGGGCTCATGCCATTTTCCTACCTCAGCCTCCCGAGTAGCTGGGACTACAGGGGCCCCGGCTAATTTTTTGTATTTTTTTAGTAGAGATAGGATTTCACCGTGTTAGCCAGGATGGTCTCTATCTCCTGACCTTGTGATCCACCCACCTTGGCCTCCCAAAGTGCTGGGATTACAGGCGTGAGCCACCGCACCTGGCCAAAGAAGCTCTTTAGTTTAATTCAATCCCATTTGTCAATTTTGACTCTTTTTGCAATTGCTTTTGGTGTTTTAGTCATGAAGTTTTGCCCATGCCTACGTCCTGAATGTTATTGCCTAGATTTTCTTCTAGGGTTGTTATGATTTTACATCATGAGTTTAAGTCCTTAATCCATCTTGAGTTAATTTTTGTATAAGGTGTAAGGAAGGGGTTCAGTTTCAGTTTTTTGCATATGGCTAGCCAGTTTTCCCAACACCACTTATTCAATAGGGAATCCTTTCCTCATTGCTTGTTTTTGTCATGTTTGTCAAAGACCAGATGGTTTTAGAAGTGTGGCATTATTTCTGAGGCCTCTATTCTGTTCCATTGGTCTATATATCTGTTTTGGTACCAGTACCATTCTGTTTCAGTTACTGTAGCCTTGTAGTATAGTTTGAAGTCAGGTAGTGTGATGCCTCCACCTTTGTTCTTTTTGCTTCAGATTTTCTCGGCTATACAGGGTCTTTTTTGGTTCTGTATGAAATTTAAAGTAGTTTTTTTTAATTCTGTGAAGAAAGTCAGTGGTAGCTTGATGGGGATAGCATTGAATCTATAAATCACTGTGAGCAGTATGGCCATTTTCACAATATTGATTCTTCCTATCCATGAGCATCAAATGTTTTTCCATTTGTTTGTGTCCTCTCTTATTTCCTTGAGCAGTGGTTTGTAGATCTCTTTGAAGAGGTCCTTCACATCCCTTGTAAGTTGTATTCCTAGGTATTTTATTCTCTTTGTAGCAATTGTGAATGGGCGTTCACTCATGATTTGGTTCTCTGTTTGTCTATTATTGTTATATAGTAATGCTTGTGATTTTTGCACATTGATTTTGTATCGTGAGACTTTGCTGAAGTTGCTTATTAGTTTAAGGAGTTTTGGGGCTGAGATGATGGGGTTTTCTAAATATACAATCGTGTCATTTGCAAACAAGATGATTTGACTTTATCTCTTCCTATTTGAATGTCCTTTATTTCTTTCTCTTGCCTGATTGCCCTGGCCAGAACTTCCAATACTTTGTTGAATAGGAGTGGTCAGAGAGGGCATCATTATCTTGTGCCATTTTTCAAGGGAATGCTTCCAGATTTTGCCCATTCAGTATGATATTGGCTGTGGGTTTATCTTAAATAGCTCTTATTATTTTGAGATACGTTCCATCAATACCTAGTTTATTGAGTGTTTTTAACATAAATGGGGTGTTGAATTTTTTGAAGGCCTTTTCTGCATCTATTAACATAATCATGTATTTTTTGTCATTGGTTCTGTTTATGCAATGCATTACATTTATTGATTTACATATGTTGAACCATCCTTGCATCCCAGGGATGAAGCCAACTTAATTGTGGTGGGTAAGCTTTTTGATGTGCTGCTGCATTCGGTTTGACAGTATTTTATTGAGGATTTTCACATCAATGTTCATCAGGGATGTTGGCTTGAAATTTTCCTTTTTGTTGTGTCTCTGCCAGGTTTTGGTGTCAGGATGATGCTGGCCTCATAAAATGAGTTAGAGAAGAGTCCCTCTTTTTCTATTGTTTGGAATAATTTCAGAAGGAATGGTACCAGCTCCTCTTTATACCTCTGGTAGAATTTGGCTGTGAATCTGTCTGCTTCTGGGCTTTTTTTGGTTGGTAGGCTATTCATTACTCCTTCAATTTCAGAGCTTGTCTATTTAGGGATTTGACTTCTTCCTGGTTTAGTCTTGAGAGGGTTTATGTGTCCAGAAATTTATCCATTTCTTCTAGATTTTCTAGTTTGTTTGCACAGAGGTGTTTATAGTATTCTCTGATGTTAGTTTGTATGTTTGTGGGATCAGTAGTGATATCCCCTTCATCATTTTTTATTTTGTCTATTTGATTATTGTCTATTTTCTTCTTTATTAGTCTGGCTAGTGGTCTATATTGTTAATCCTTTCAATAAGCCAGCTCCTGGATTCATTGATTTTTTGAAGCGATTTTCGTGTCTCTATCTCCTTCAGTTCTGCTCTGATCATAGTTATTTCCTGTCTTCTGCTAGCTTTTGAATTTGTTTGCTCTTGCTTCTCTAGTTCTTTTAATTGCAAAGTTAGGATGCTGATTTTAGATCTTTCCTGCTTTCTCATGTGGGCATTTAGTGCTATAAATTTCCCTCTAAACACTGCTTTAGCTATGTCCCAGATATTCTGGTACATCATGTATTTTTTCTCATTGGTTTCAAAGAACTCATTTATTTCTGTCTTAATTTCATTATTTATCCAGTAGTCATTCAAGAGCAGGGTGTTCAGTTTCCATATAGTTGTGTGGTTTTGAGTCAGTTTCCTCATCCTGAGTTCTAATTTGATTGCACTGTGGTCTGAGAGACTGTTTGTTATGATTTCCATTCTTTTGCATTTGGTAAGGAGTGTTTTACTTCCAATTCTGTGGTCAATTTTAGAATAAGTGCTATGTGGTGGTGAGAAAAATTTTGATTTGGAGTGGAGAGTTCTGTAGATGTCCATTAGGTCCACTTGGTCCGGAGCTGAGTTAAAGTCCTGAATATCCTTGTTAATATTCTGTCTCGTTGATCTGTCTAATATTGACAATGGGGTGTTAAAGTCTCTCAATATTATTGCGTGGAAGTCTAAGTCTCTCTAAGTCTCTTTGAATCTGGGTGCTCCAGTATTGGGTGCATACATATTTAGGATAGTTAGCTCTTCTTGTTGCATTGATTTATTTACCATTATGTAATGGCCTTCTTTGTCTTTTTTTCTGTTTTATCAGAGACTAGGATTGCAAACCCTGCTTTTTTTCTTCTTTCCATTTGCTTGGTAATTATTCCTACATCGCTTTATTTTGAGCCTGTGTGTGTCTTTGCACTAAGATGGATATCCCAAATACAGCACAATGATAGGTCTTTTTTAAAAATTTTATTATTATACTTTAAGTTTTAGGTCACATGTGCACAATATGCAGGTTTGTTACATATGTATACATGTGCCATGTTGGTGTGCTGCACCCATTAACTCGTCATTTAGCATTAGGTATATCTCCTCATGCTATCCCTCCCCCCTCCCCCCACCCCACGACAATCCCTGAATTGTGATGTTCCCCTTCCTGTGTCCATGGAACATGGAGAGCAATACGGTCACTTTACCTCTTCTCTTCCTAGCTCTCCTAAGCCTGGCCTTAACAAGGTCTCACCAAAATGAAACAGCCAAGCATAGCTCTTTTGTTGACCCATACATCTTCAGGAGTACAACATAATTCTACAGGCATAACACATATCTGCCCATGGATGCAGTACAACCTGCCTGTGTACTGAGGGATCTCCCTGTCATAAGAGAAGTATTTTTTTACTCAGAATTATATGTATTTATTTATTTATATTATTTTATTTAAGTTTTTCATTTCCATAGGTTTTGAGGGAACATGTGGTGTTTGGTTATATGAGTATGTTCTTTAGTGTTGATTTGTGAGATTTTGGTGCACCCAACACCTAAACAATTTACACTGTACCAAATTTGTAGTCTTTTATCCCTCACCCACCCACCATTTTCCCCAAGTCCCCAAAGTCTATTGTATCATTCTTATGCCTTTGAATACTCATAGCTTAGCTCCCACTTATGAGTGAGAATATATGATGTTTCATCTTCCATTCCTGAGTTACTTCACTTAGAATAATGGTGTCCAATTCCATCCAGGTTGCTGTGAATGCCATTATTTTGGTCCTTTTTAAGGCTGAATAGTATCCCATGGTACATATATACCACAATTTCTTTATCCACTTATTGATTGATAGGCACTTGGACTGGTTCTGTATTTTTGCAATTGCGAATTGTGCTGCTAAAGACATGCATGTGCAAGTATCTTTTATGTATAATGACTTCTTTTCCTCTGGATAGAAACCCAGTAGTGGTATTGCTGGATCTAATGGTAGTTCTACTTTTAGATCTTTAAGGAATCTCCACACTGTTTTCCATAGTGGTTGTACTAGTTTACATTCCCACCAGCATTATAAGAGTGTTCCCTTTTCACTACATCACCACCAACATCTATTTTTTTTTTATTATGGCCATTATTGCAAGAATAAATGAAACTGAATCCTCATCTCTCATCTTATACAAAAATAAACTCAAGATGGATCAAGAACTTAAATCTAAGACCTGAGGCCATAAAAATTCTAGAAGATAACATCAGAAAAACCCTTCTAGACATTGGCTTAGGCAAAGACTTCATGACCAAGAACCCAAAAGCAAATAGAAAAAAAAATAATAAATAGGTGGGATTTAATTAAACTAAAAAGTTTCTGCACAGCAAAAGAAACAATCAGCAGAGTAAACAGACAATCCAGAGAGTGGGAGTAAATTTTCACAATCTATACATCTGACAAAGGACTAATATCCAGAATCTACAAGGAACTCAAACAAATTAGCAAGAAAAAAACAAACAATCCCATCAAAAAATGGGCTAAGGGCATTAACTGACAATTATTTTAAAAAGATGTACAAATTGCCAGGAAACATAAGAAAAAATGCTCAACATCACTAATTATCAGGGAAATGAAAAGCAAAACCACAATCATTCAGAATTTTTTAAGATTAGATGAATCCTATTTTATAAGATGCTGAAGACAGAACAACATCATCATGGTATTTTCTTCTAGAATATGTAAATGACCAGAGGAGGTTTGTGTTGGAAGGGCTTCATGTCATTTCAGCTTTTTTCCCAATTTACAATGCCAAAATTCTTTGATATTTCTCTGCATCTGAAAATTGGCAAAAATGCCTTTTACCCTCCAAACCTAGAATTTACTCAGCTTTCATCCTGGGAAGCTAATGTTAATGGTACCCTTACTAGCATTCCCATACACAATCATTAAGTGTAATGATTACATTGTAATAGTTCTATCATATTTCACAAGTCTGTGTTCTTGTCTGTCTCCTTTACCCTTATCCTTCATCTACATCTACAGTAGTATAGAAAAAAAAACTACTCTGAAAGGTGCTCACCAGTTCTTCTTTCTCTTTAACTTGCTCAAATTTTCTGAATACCCCTTAAAGGATATATGCAAGCAAAGTCTTTGAAGAACACAGAGCTAGTTCTTCTGTTATACTCAACATTTAATTGGCTACCTGGTTCAAAACTTTGAGGCCAGAGAAAGAAGAAATTAGGGACAAATTTCTGTCATCCAGGCAAGTGCTTAGGTGTGTATATCAGGCACTGTTCATAGGTCATTACACTTAATTCTCACAACAAACCTATTGATATGATTTGGCTCTATGTCCCCCACCAAGTCTCATCTTGTAGCTCCCATAATTTCCAGTGTGTTGTTGGAGAGAGCCAGTGGGAGATAACTGAATCATGTGGCCAGGTCTTTCACATGCTGTTCTCGTGATAGTGAATAAGTCTCACGAGATCTGATAGTTTTAAAAAGGGGAGTTTCTCTGCAAAAGCTCCTTTCTCTCTTGCTGCCACCATGTAAGAAGTGCCTTTCACCTTCCACCATGATTTTGAGGCCTCCCCACCCATGTGGAACTGTGAGCCCAATAAACCTCTTTCTTTTGTAAATTGCCCAGCCTTGGGTATGTCTTTATCAGCAATGTGAAAATGGACTAATACACCTATCAAAAAGTTATTATAAAGACCAACTAATAGATTATGTAACTGAAGATCAAGAATACTTTACACATGATGACACAGAAATGACACAGTATATCCAGAACCCAATACCACTCTTTTCACAATGTCATGAGAGTAATGTTGGATTCATTACTTTGGAGGGGTAATGGTAATTTTTTAAATTATAAAATTTTAAATTTTAAAAATGTAAAAATTGTAAATTGGCTTCTGCCTGTAATCCCAGCATTTTGGAAGGCCAAAGCAAGAAGATTGCTTAAGGCTAGGAGTTTCAAACTAGCCTGGGCAACATAATAAAACCCCCATCTCCACAAGAAAAATTTTAAAAAGTCCAGACATGCTCTGTGTTCAGGAACGCTTAGTGACATCAGTTCAGTGGGTGCAATTCTTCATTTGAGTTGATATTTCATAGTCTTTTATGCATTTTAAATAAAATTATCTTACTAGCAACAATACAGACTGAACAATTAATAAAAATTATTTTTTCAAAGTTATTTTTATTATAAAAAAAGAAAAAAATTTAAACAATTTAATCTATTATATTCTAATTTTTTTCACTCCTCTGCTATTCAAAAAGTTCCACTTCTTTCTATAAAGCCACTAGCCATAATTTAAAACATTTTCTTCATCCTTAAACTGCAGACATGCCAAATACATTGTAGAAATTTTTTTTTTAAGTTGTCACAAAAGATAGCTATAGACCAAGAATTTTATTCCAGGGCTTTATAAAATCAAGTTTAGTGTTGGACCCATTCTTCCTTATTTAAATTAGTCCTGATTCGCAAAGTAGTGGTCAATAATTAAACAGGTTTCCATAATTTTAATAAAGCCTCCTCCATATTTGTAAAAATATTCTATAAAGACATGTTTAAAACACAGTGGGATGGGGATACATTTATTCATCATCATATTTAATTTTGTAGGAACCACGTGGACAGTGTAGGTAAAAGAGTGATGCCTCTATTGTTTCCTGATTCTCCAGGTAAATTGCTACCTGAAACATTCAGCTCCCAGTTTTTTTCCCTGCTGAAATATTAAATAATTTGGCTCCTATAGTCTTTCACTTAGACTCTGTTATATATATTTAGATCATTGCAATATGACTCATCTACTTACATATCTGCTGTCCCCATAAAAAAAAAGAAATCTTGAGAAAAAGGACATTAGATTAATTTTAATATTCCAGTGTATAGAATGGTGATAGGTCTCATTAAATGTTCAACAAATGAATGAACAGTAACCCAGAGTTTTCTGTCTCATTAACTCTAATTATTCCCCCTCCCACTTTGGAGAAGGAAGTGTTTTAATCTAATAACCATTTGAACTTCAGCTATGAGAGATGATGCTTATTGGCAAGTAGAAAGTTTGTCTCGTGGAAAAATCTAAATTGGCCAATCTAAAATACCTAGCACTTCTTCCATGGAGAATTGTGTGCTCACAAAAACAAACCTCTTAGCATCCCCAGTGGAGAATGCTAAGGGGAAGGAGTGATGCCTCAACCATCTTGATCACACAGTGCCAAACAGAATAGGATAGTGGCGGGGCTGAGTAGCAGGAGGCCTGGGCAAAGCTGTCAGAATAGGCAAAGGAAGATCGAAGGAGAAGTTACATTTGAGACTGACTTCGCCGGAGCCAAAAGGTACTGAAAAATTAAACCTTGGTTTGCTCTCTAGACTTTGTACGTGTGTGGTAAGTTAGCTGGCATTGTGCTAATGGATTGTGTCTACTTGCCATTCTAGACATTTTAGGGCAAAATGCTGGGATGATAGAATGAAATAAATCATAGGAAAGATCTAGAAAAATTATTCCTGGATAATATCTTTATTTTATTTTATTTTTTTAATGAACACCTCTAATTCACCAAGTATGCACTTCATTATTTCCCCAATTAATACCTCCTTTCTCCAGAAAAAAAATTGTTTGTAAAGCATTCTGCCTTTGGATTTCTGTAGCTTGAATGCCTATAAACTCCCCATGCTCATTCACCCCATCCTCAAACCCCACCTGGTCCACTGACCTCAAGCACTGACCACAAATAAACAACTCCAGTTATCTCAGAGGATACTCAAGTGTGCAAGTGAAGTACAGTCCAAGAACGCATTTATTTTCTTGCAGGCTTCTGATGCAATTCGTTTTTCTTCCCTCCTAATCCAAACAATATGTTCCTTTTACCACAACAACATTCTCAAATATGAAGCACATAAAGAAGTGATTTTACATCAGGCTTATAAAGTTAACACAAGTAGAATAGAAACAGAATAAAAGGCAAAGAGGCATGGAGAAAAAAGTATTTCACCAGAGTGATGCAACTTATTTTATCTAATATGATTATCTAAATTAGAATTCATTGAACACATTAATGTACAATGAGATCCAGTATACAAAATGGAGTAGCAATACATAAAATTACAATTTTCAAAAAGTATATGTGAAACCACTTGATATTTCTGTATGAATATACATTATGCTCTGTTTTACATTCTAACTTTTCTACAAAGAAAACAGATGAAGATGTACCTGTAAGGGAGGAAAATGTAACATGTTTATCTCACTGGCGAGAAGATGAAAAGAGCTATGAAGGTGGATGATTTCCTTATCTTGGGGAACATAAAGCAACAAACATAATTGTTGCCAAGGTAATGGGAAATAGATTAAATTTTTTAAAAAAGTTGAATTTTTCACTTAGATAAGGAGATTGATACCATCTTTCCTTTCTCTTTCTGCTTTTGTTAAGAGCTGTGAAGCCACATGAACACGATAGGGCCATGGAAGAATGCTGACTTAGCTCTCTTACTCAAAAGAAGCTGAGAAAGACTAAATACTGAAACCTTGTTGTCCTCAAGCCACACACAACCAACTTCCCTCAAGTGATGAGGCACTCCTAGAGCTGTCTTTAAGATGTCGAGGTGCTTTTCACAAGTGATGCTGTAACTAGTTTGGTCATGAAACACCTGATAATAATAGTACTGTTTGTGGAAATGCTCCATGAAGCTTTCTACCTTCAAGAACAAATTTATGATTAGAAAAGATGACTTTAAAATTCATTTTATTGATAAATATTTACTGCAAGCCAAATGTGTGCTAGACATTCTAGAAGTAGTGACACTGCAGTTTAAAAAGCATAAAAAGTTCCTCTAGTCTGAGACTTATGTTCTAATGGACTAATGGATTGGCAAATGTCAAAATACACTACTGTAAAGAAATTGCAAATAATGTTTCTAAAAAATACCTGATAGTGTTTGTCATTAACATTATTTAGTCTGTATTAAATTTATTTCACTGTCAACTAGTACTAGTTGAAGAGAAATATTAGCAGAAAAAATTTTCTTAGAAATATGCTATAGGGGTAAAACTTAAAAGTTACATTGGGGCATTCCTTCTATTAATTTTTTAAAATGCATTTAAGGTTTCTATAAATTAGAAAGCAACCACCATTACTGGAGTTGGGTAATGGAAAACTGTAATCCAACTCAGACAAGCATAATTTGAGAGCTACTGAGTTACGTAAACTATTAAGAGACAGCTGCAATTTGATGATTGATTAAGAATATCAGTGATTAGACATGGTTAAATGTTTGGAAGCAAAGTCTGAACTTCCTGTAGGCAGGAACCCATAGAGACGGTGCTTCCTGAGGAAGTGGTGGACAGTCTTCAGTACCCAAGTAGGTGGCAGAGACGGAGCAAGGCAGGAGCACTGGGACCAAGAGGCTAAATTTGTTGTGCGTAGCCCAAATCTCAAAGGTTCAGAGACTGACGTGAGAATGGGGCTATAAGATGAAATTTTAGAGGAAGGGAGAAAACTATAACAAGAAGGAGAGCCAAGGCCAAATCAATTGGAGAAGGAGCTTCTTTGCGTGGCTTTGAGAACTGAACTGCTTAGCTGCATGTAGCTACTGAGCACTTGGAGTGCAGCTGGTCCAGAGATATGTTGTTAAGTATAAAATACACATGGGATTTCCAAGATTAGTGAATAAATAAATAAATATATGAATACAAAATGTAGCATTAATAAATTTATATTGTTTACCTATTAAATGACATTTGAGATATGTTGGATATATAATTTTACTTGTTTTCTGTTAATTTATCTACCGGGAAATTTAAATTATGCATGTGGCTTATGTCTCCATGGGACAATACAGTTTTAGAGAGTAAATCCCCAACTTTCTTGAACACGTCCACCTATAGTACATGCAATTTGAATATATCCTCAGTATTTATTTTCAAATAGCAAATATGTCAAGCTCTATAAAAACGTGGTGTGTTTTATAAAATGTATGGAAAAATAAAAATTTCAAAAAGGCAAAACAAAAACAGAGAGAGAAATTCTCATACTTTCTTCCAGATCTCCAGTAGCTTATGTGATGTACCCTTTTAGAAGCTAAAAAATTTTTACTTGCACCTTTGTTTATGAGCCAACTAGCCAATCACATGTGGCTAATCCTGACAGGCCTAAAGAAACAGCTGGAAAAAAAATGTTTATTTGTAAACACATTTTAAGTTACATATAAAATTTTGTGTTAGGTTTAAATATCTTGTTATATTATCTATGTAGTATTTATGTACAAATACTGGCCTAAATACTAAATTAATATAAAATACTATCTTTGCCATCATTGAACAAGTGTATACAAAATTAGAGTGGCGAGATGGGCAACATCACAAATCCGACACTAACATCCATCTGCTGGCTGATTTCTCTAATTATGAAGAAGAAGAAAAATAGGAAAAGCCGAAAAAAAAAATTATAGAGGAAATACTACCTAAGCCCTGATTTATTAAACAGGAATAAATGACCAATTATCTCAATTATGTAGCAGTATGTCCTAAACACATATATTATTTAGCATATAAAAATTAGAGTCTTGGACTCTGAGAGCTGGCAGGAAAATTAATGATCATCCCTTCCACCTTTTACTGTACAAGCGAGGAAGCAGAAGCCCAGGGATTCTAATGACAGCTAAGAGTGCATGGTAGGAAGCAGCCAGGGCTCATACCAATCCCCTGTATCTGTCATCTATGCCCTGACCCTTTGCCGGTCAACACTACTTCCTGAATTCAACACTCTAACAGCCTTTACAGAGATGTATTTCTTTTTGTTTTTGTTCCTTTTTTTTTTATCCTTGCTTTGATTGTTCCATGTTTTCCTTTCTCATCAGCAATAGTTTTATACCTCAAAAGTAAAGATATTCCCAAATTTTTACTAACCCAAAATCAATTGTACCATGCCTGAGAACCTTAATTTTCAAACTTTGCAGAGTCTGGGTTAATAGGATTTTACTGAATGTCGTAGCAAGGGAAAAGCTTCCAGTTCCTCAAGCCCTTTCTCTATGCACACTTCAAGCCTTTACTTTCTGCTGTGTTAAATGAAACATTATGAATTCCCCAAACACCTCAATATGTTTTTATGATGAACTATGCCATTATGTTCAAATATTTATCTTATTCATTGTAACAGTAATGATGTGCACAACACTTAATATCCTATCACACTTTCCCTGTTGATCTTCTGAATAGAGCAGAGCAGATGTTCATATATTATAAACCACTTTTGAAAGTGCACATGTGTGAGCATCGACTTTCCAATGTATTAAAAAATAATACAGCTTTTTAAATATAAGGTTTTTAAATAAATATAAGCAAATCCTTTGGCAAGGATGGCTTTTAGTAACTTTAGTAAAAATTTAATAAGCCTACCTTTGTTAAAAGAAGGACTAAATTTATAAAATTAAAAAATTCTTAAGCTACTTTTAAGTTTTTTCTACTTAATAAAATCAATTATAATCACTTCTCTGTAATAATTAGAATTAGTAAAGAATATCAAGTGTTAATTTGGTGGCATACAGATATTTTGGGTCAAATTTTATAAGAGAAGAACATGTTACCACCATCTTCAGGTTACATTTTTGTTTAGGTTTATTGCCCAAAAGAAAGTCATCTTTGCAACATACTTTTAGGATTTTCAAGCCTCAAAAATAATCTTTTAGTGTCATGATAGTTAAATAATTGTCCTATGAGCCATCTATTTTATGTACATATACAAGGCATGTCATCATTGCCTTGGCCTCCAAACCCCACCTTGTGGAGCACAGTGCAGCCCAGGTATTGACACTTGTGCGGGTCACATATAAAAGTCATGTGCAGTAAGACCATAAGTTGGGATCTGCAATGGACTGCAGAAAAATATTCAGAAAAAGGAATCTTCTTTACTAGATAATTCCTGTGAGTCCTCCTGAGGAGAAGCAATATCTACCTTCTAGAGCTGTGTTGCACAATATGTAAGCCACTCACCATGTGTGGCTGTGGAACATCTGGAGTGTGGCTATTCCAAATTGACATGAGTGTAAATGACACACTGCAGTCTGAAGACTTTATGCAGAAAAAAATGAAAATATCTTATTGGCAATTTATATTGAATTGATGCTGAAATAATATTTTTTGACATTTTGTGTTAAATAAAATACACTACTAACATTAGTTTCATCAGCTTCAGTTAACTTTTTAATGTGGCTATTAGAAAATTTTATTATATATACACACATAGTATACATACGCACATTGTGGGATTACAGGCATATGCCACCACACCTGGATTATTAGAAAATTTCAAATTGAATATATGTCTTGCTTATATTCCCACAGGATGTTGTTGCTTTCGAGTATCTTGAGTGGACATGTGTATAACTTGTAAGCTTTGTGGTCAATGGAAATTTACCAGAATGCAGTGAAGCAGTGATTGCATTAAAGTTTGGTTTGGATTGGTTAGTGTAGAAGTTGAGTGTATGGAGTTTGGGAGAATTATTTTTAATTTGGTAAAATATTTTTCCTATAATCCGCAGCTAACCATAGCAATTCATCTATCAAATGTGTGAAGAAAAAACAAAAAAGTAAAATTAAATAAAACAGACTTTCCAGAAAGTTGTGTTTAATTATTAAAAATGATATAAGTATTTAAAGTTAGAAAATACAAATTAAGATAGAAAGAAGAAAAAAGGATACAGGCTGAGCATCTCTAATGCAATAACCTAAAACTCAAAATACCCCAAAATTCAAAACACTTTAAGTTTCCACATGACACCATGGATTGTCAACATGGGTGGCTGAGATAGTAACACTGTTGCTTTCTGATGATTCAATGTACGTGAACTTTGTTTCATGTACAAAATTATTAAAAATATTGTATAAAATTACCTTCAGTCTATGTGTATAAGGTATATATGAAACATAAATGAATTTCATGTTGAGACTTAGGTCCTAGCTCAAGATATCTCATTATCTATATGCAAATATTCCAAAATCCAAAAAATAAAAAATCAGGAACAATTCTGGCCTTAAGAATTTCAAATAAAGGATTTTCATCCTGTAGTAAGCATTCCTAGAGCAATAATTTAATAACTGTACTCCATTAAGATAGGTTATAAGATATGCCTATTAAAAATATGACTTCTATTTACTGTTGAGTGGAAGTTGTTGTGGTAATTGTCCAATATATTGTGCATGTGCCCAGAAACTTTGATCAGGCCTTAGTTGTAGAGACAGTTTAATTGGTTTTATTCTCAGAGTCCTTCAAATTAGAAAACTGGTCTATTTTCCTCTTTGTCTTCATTACTGGGAACTTGCTTGCCATTTTTATCGTCCATCTTAGGTATCTCTCTGGGGAAGCAAGCTTTGACTTTCTATAATTCTAATCTCACATTAGATTTAACTAATTATCACCCACTTGTGATTCTCTTACTTCAAATCCTCAAGTTAAAAAAAAAAGAAAAAAAGGCTTAATATATGGTACTCTCTCTAAATAATTGCTGAATAACTCATTATTTGCACTGACTCTTCCACGTTTTGCTCAGACATAAATTGCCCTAACTTAGGAAGCCCAGAGAGCTCTTCCAATCATCAAGGCATCATCAAGTAAATGCAGTTGGCTATCTGTATTCCTGGGTTCTGCATCTCTGGATTCAACCTATTGTGGAAAAAAAAAGGTTTTCTTTTTTTTTAAAGTGTCTATACTGAGCATTTAGACTCTTTTTTGTTGTTGTTTTGATGGAGTCTTGCTGTCACCCAGAATGGCAGTGGCACGATCTCAGCTCACTGCAACCTCTGCCTCCCAAGTTCAAGCAATTCTTCTGCATCAGCCTCCTGAGTAGCTGGGATTACAGGTGCATGCCACCACGCCCAGCTAATTTTTGTATTTTTTGTAGAGGCAGGATTTCACCATATTGGCCAGGCTGGTCTCGAACTCCTAACCTCATGATCTGCCTGCCTTGACCTCGCAAAGTGCTAGAATTACAGGCATGAGCTACCGTGCACGCCCTACAGACTCTTTTTCTTGGCTTTATTATTATATTTAAACATTTTTTTGAGACAGGATCTTGCTCCATGTATTAGTGCATTCTTACACTGCTAATAAAGACATACCTAAGACTAGGTAATTTTTTTTTTTTTTTTTTATTGAGGCAGAGTCTCACGCTGTTGCCCAGGCTGGAGTGCAGTGGCACCATCTTGGCTCACTGCAAGCTCTGCCTCCCAGGTTCACGCCATTCTCCTGCCTCAACCTCCTGAGTAGCTGGGGCTACAGGTGCCCATCACCATGCCTGGCTAACTTTCTGTATTTTTAGTAGAGATGGGGTTTCACCATGTTAGCCAGGATGGGCTCAATCTCCTGACCTTGTGATCTGCCCACATGCAGCCAAGACTAGGTAATTTATAAAGGAAAGTGGTTTAATTGACTCACTGTTCAGTATGGCTGGGGAGACCTCTGGAAACTTACAATCATGGTGAAAGGTGAAGCAAACATGTCTTTCTTCACATGGTGGCAGCAAGGAGAACTGCTGAGCAAAAGAAGGAAAAGCCCTGTATAAAATCATCAGGTCTTGTGAGAACTTACTCACTATTATGAGACCAGCATGATGGTAACCTTCCCCATGATTAAGTTACTTCCTAACGTGTCTCTCCCATGACACGTGGGGACAATGGGAACTACAATTCAAGATGAGATTTGGTTGGGGAAACAGCCAAACCATATAATTCAACCCTGGACCCTCCCAAATCCCATGCTCTCACATTTCAAAACACAATAATGCACTTCCAACAGTTGCCAAAAGTCTTAACTCATTACAGCATTACCTCAAGAGTTCAAGTCCAAAGACTCATCTTAGACAAGGCAAGTCCCTTCCACCTATGAGCCTGTAAAATCAAAAGCAAGTTAGTTACTTCTTAGATACAATGTATGTACATGCATTGGGTAAATATACTCATTCCAAATGGGAGAAATTTGCCGAAACAAAGGGACTAGAGGCCCCATGCAGTCCAAAATCCAGTAGGGCAGTCAAAAACCTTAAAGTCCCCAAATAATCTCCTTTGACTCTATATCTCACATCTAGGTTACACTGATGCAAAAGATGGGCTCCCATGGCCTTGGGCAGCCCCCTGTGGCTTTGCAGGATACATTTCCCCTCTTGGCTGCTTTCACAGTTGGCTTTGAGTGGCTTCAGCTTTTCCAGGCACAGAGTGCAAGCTGTCAGTACCATTCTGGGGTCTGGAGGACGGTGGCCCTCTTCTCACATCTCCACTAGGCAGTGCTCCAGTGGGGACTCTGTGTGGGGGCTCCAAACCCAGAGTTTCCTTTCACACTGCCCTAGCAGAGGTTGTCTGTGAGGGTTCCTCCCATGCAGTGGATTTCTGCCTAAACATGCATGCATTTTCATATATCCTCTGAAATCTAGGTGGAAGTTCCCAAACCTCAATTCTTGTCCTCTGCACATCAGCAGGCCCAACACCACCTGGAAGCTGCCAAGGTTTGGGGCTTGAACTCTTTGAAGCAATGACCTGAGCCGTACATTTTTCCCTTTTAGCCAGGGCTGGAGCAGCTTGGAGGAGGGGCTCCAAGTCCCTAGGCTGCACACAGCAGTGCGGCGCTGGACCCAGCCCAAGAAACCATTTTTTCCTCCTCAGCCTCCAGGCCTGTGATGGGAGGAGCTGCCATGAAGGTCTCTGACATGCCCTGGAGACATTTTTTCCATTGTGTTGGTGATTAATAAGATTATTACTTATGCAAATTTCTGCAGCTGGCTAAAATTTCTCCCTATAAAATGGGTTTTTCTTTTCTATTGCATCATCAGGCTGCAAATTTTCCAAAATTTTGTGCTCTGCTTTCCTTTTAAACATAAGTTCTAATTCCAAACCATATCTTTGTGAATGCACAAAACTGAAAGATTTAAGAGCTCCCAAGTCACCTTTTGAATACCTTAGTGCTTAGAAATTTTTTCTGCCTGATACCCTAAATTATCTGTCTCAAGTTCAAAGTTCCACAGATCTCCTGGAAAGGGAAAAAATGCTACTAGTCTCTTTGCTAAAGCATAACCAGAGTCATTTTTGCTCCGGTTCCCAACAAGTTCCTTATCTCCATTTGAGACCACCTCAGCCTGAACTTGGTTGTCCATATCAGTATCAGCTTTTTGTCAAAGCCATTCAACAAGTCTCTAGGAGGTTCCAAACGTTCCCAGATTTTCCTGTCTTCTCCTGAGTCTTCTAAATTTTTCCAACCTCTGCCTATTACCTACTTACAAAGTTGCTTTTACAATTTTGGGTATCTTTGGAGCAGCACCTCACTACCTGGTACCAATTTACTGTATTAGTCTGTTCTCATACTGCTAATAAAGACAAAGCTGAGATTGAGTAATTTATAGAGGAAAGAAGGGTTTAATTGACTCACAGTTCCACATGGCTAGGGAGGCATCAGGAAACTTATAATCATGGTGGAACAGGAAGCAAACACATCCTCCTTCACATAGCAGCAGCAAGGAGAAGTGCCAAACAAAAGGAGAAAAGCTCCTTATAAAGCCATCAGATCTTGTGATAACTAACTCATTATTCATGAGAATAGCATGAGGATAACCACCCCCATGATTCAATTATTTCCCACTCACTAGTTCCCTCACATGACATGTCAGGATTATGGGAACTACACTTAAAGATGAGATTCGGGTAGAGACACAGTCAAACCATATCACTCTGTCACCCAGGCTGCAGTACAGTTTTACAATCATAGCTCAGTGCAGCCTTGACCTCCTGGGCTCAAGTGATCTTTCCTCAGCCTCCTCAGTAGAATACTTGAGACTATAGGCATGTGCCACCACACCTAGCTTTTTTATTTTTATGTTTTGTAGAGATGGGATTCCACTATGTTGCCCAGGCTACTCTTGTCATTATTTCCTAAACAATATAGTATAACAGCTATTTACATAGTATTTACATTTCATTAGAGATTACAAGTAATCCAGAGATGATTTAAAGTATATGGGAGGGTGTAGGTTATATGCAAATACAATGCCATTTTATGTAAGAGACTTGAGTAACCATGGATTTTGGCATCCTCAGGGAATCCTGGGACCAATTTCCTACAGATACTAAGGAACAACTGAACACACAAGTGAGATGATTGCCATGTCTGCTATGATAAAAAAAAAAAAGTCTATATGTGCAGAGAAATTTGGGAAAAAAAGCTTTTGTGTGTTTAAGGAAACATAAAATATTCCACCTTAAGAGTCATTAAGACTAACAGTTTGAAAACTGAATTGTGCATCTCTTTCTCCATAAGTAAAGATAGACTTAATAAATAATGCCTACCATTCAGGATTCTTGTAATTAAATTTGTGCAACCAATAAACCATAGTTATTGTTATTAAGTTGATAACTGAATGTTGATATATTTCCAGGTTACAACAGAACACAGGACCCCAGGAAACAGATTGTCACAAGGTAGAAGAGCTTGACTGTACCAAGGATAAACCCAGGTATTCTCTTTTGATGTTTTTTATGTTGCTAAACTTCCAATGTTTCTGCAGCCTCCAAAATTTCTGAGTTCGTGAACTTCTGATTTCTAAGAGAGCAAATTGAACACCAGACTCCGAATACAAAGTTGACTCTTTACATATGTAGATTGTTTTCCAATTTGTCCCTTCAAATCTACCAAGTTAACTATCCAAGTCTTCAAGCCTATTCTAGTTATTTGAGATTGCAACTATGTTTCTTCATGAAATGTAAAGGAGAGTAGCTACCATTTCTAGCTCTGGGAGAAACTGTGTTATTTAGCATGTACCAGCTATTACAAATAGTTTTATGTTGGATCCCAAGATTTCAGCAACCTGCTGCTACTGCTAAGTATGTGTTCAGTGACAAAAACCTGTAGGCCAATAAATAGGGTGTTGAAATGATAATGTGTTAAGAAACACAGAATTTTCTCAGCCAAAAGGAAAGCAAGCCAAGGAAAGTGATGAGAAAAGAATGAGATCAGTCAATTGATTGGACAGCAATATACCTCACTAAGTTACACCTGGAAGCAGCCTTAGGTTAGCATCAAAGTAAGAGCAGGAAAGGATATGAAAAATTATTCACAGGCTGACTCTTGAAAGTATATAGTATCTAAGAGTATTTTTTCCTGGCTGGTGAACAAAAATGTTTAATATAACCATATATGAGACAATAGGTTAGTTCTGATTGTGAATATTACAATCCCATCATATCTAGAGACATTTAGGAGTCAACTAACCTGTTTCATTACCTCTTGGCAGATGTTTAACGCACCCATTTGTTCATTCATCCATTAATTCATAAAACTTAAAAAAATTGTATGTTAACTGGTTTATTGCTGTAGATGAAATGGTGAAGAAAAAAATCATTGTCCTTATAGAACTTATAAACCCCAAGGTAAACTCTCCTTCCCTTCTGTAAAGAAGAGCAAGGAAGTAAAAAGAAAAACAAAGTTTAACAATCACTTGGAAATAAGTTCTGTATAACAATTATATATTCTAGTGAAATCTATATCCATCTATTTAAAAAAATAAACATTGGATTTTAGAAATACTCATAAATTACTCTTTAAAAGTGATGAAACACACCATTTTTTGCCCAACTTCAATTGTGAGACTACACTCCTGACTGGTCATCAAGAAAGGTTTCCTCTTGTTTCAGAAATATCCTCTTGTTTCAGAAACACCGCAGTTTGTAAGGAGATCTTATATCATTGTACTAGGTTATCAAACATTAAATCCACCTTGGAGAAAGTGTCCTGGAGTGGCTATCTACCAATCTTTCCCATGAGCACTGGCAAAAAGTGCCAAAAAATGTTACTTTTTGGTTGACTCTCTGGGATCAGACAAGAAGAGACAATAGATGTTATTTGATGATAACCTGTTATCTTTAAATAAATGTAGAAATGGTTTGTGGGCTGAAACAAACAGTTGGTTCATAGTATTTGCCTTTTTTCACATAGTCCAAATAACATTATTTAACTAATGAACATAGACAGAAGTATCATCAACAAAATACTAGCAAACCAAATATTTGCGTGTTGACATATCAAAAAGATAATGCACTATAATCAAGTGGGTTTTATGCCAGGGATGCAAAAATAGTTGAACATATGAAATCAATAAATGTAACACATTACTCAAGAAAAATGCAGCACAAAAACCATATGATCATCTTAATACATGCAGAAAAATCATTTGACAGAATTTAGCATCCCTTTATAATAAAAATCCTTCAACTAGGCACTGAAGGAACATACCTCAAAATAATACAGGTCACACGTGACAAATACACAGTAAACATCATATTGAATGGGGAAGAGATGAAAGCATTCTTTCTAAGAACTAGAACAAGACAAGGATGGTCACTTTCACCACTCTTATTCAACATAGTAGTAGCAGTCCTGGCTAGAGTAATTAAGTAAGAGGAAATAATAAAAGGCATCTAAACTGGAAAATCAGAAGTTAAATTATCCCTATATGCTGGTGATGTGATCATATATCTAGAAAACCCTAAAAGTTCCACCCCAAATATCTTGGATTTAATAAATGAATTCAGTTATGTTTTTGGATAGAAAATCAACATACAAAAGTATGAAGCGTTTCTATACACCGATAATAGCAACCAACTTGAGAACCAAATCAAGATGGCAATCCCATTTACAATAGCCATGAAAAATACCCAGGAATATACTTAACTAATGAGGTAAAAGATCTTTACAAGGAAAACTACAAAACACTGATGCAAGAAATTGTTGTTGATACAAACAAACAGAAAAACATCCTATACTCATGGACTAGAATAATTAATATTGTGAAAATTACTATACTTCTCAAAGCGATCTACAGATTCAATGTAATCACTATCAAAACATCAACATCATTTTTCACAGAGTTGGAAAAAAACAATCCTAAAATGTATATGGGATCAAAAAAGAGTCCCAATAGCAAAAGCAATCCTAAGCAAAACTGGAGGCATCACATTATCTGACTTCAAATTATACTACAAGGCTGTAGCAGCCAAAACAACATGATATTAATAAAGAAAAAAAATGCAGACACATAAATCAATGGAACAGGTTAGAGAACCCAGAAATAAAGCTACAAATTCACTGCAAACTTATCTCTGACAATACCATCAAGAATATTCACTAAGGAAAGGACACTCTATTCAATAAATGATGCTAGGAAAATTGGATTGACATACGCAGAAGGATACAATTGTACCATAATCTCTCACTATATACAAAAATCTACTCAAGATGGATTAAATTATTAAATGTAAGATCTTAAAATATAATAATATTATAGGAAGCCTACAAAAAAAAGTTTCTGGACTTTTTTTAGGCAAATAATTCATGACTAAGATCTCAAAAGCACAGGAAACCAAAACAAAACTAGACAAATGAAACTTAATTAAACTTAAAAGCTTTTGCTAAACTTAAAAGCTTTTGCACAGCAAAAGAAATAATCAACAGAGTGAACAGACAACCAGCCAAATGGAAGAAAATATTTGCAAACTATGCATCAAACAGGAGATTAATATCCAGAATTTATAAGGAACTCAAACAGCTCAGCAACAACAAATAATAATAATAATAATTCCAATAAATAGTGGGCAAAAGGCATAAAGAGACCCTTTTTAAAAAAAAGACATGCAAATGACCAAAAAGCATATAAAAAATGCTCAACATCACTAATAATAATCAGAGAAATGCAAATTAAAACCATAATGAGATATTTTGTATCATTCAGAATGGCTATTATTAAAAGGACAAAAAGTAATAGACGTTGGTGAACACTCAGAGAAAAGAGAATGTTTTTACACTGTTGATGGGAATTTAAGTTAGCACAACCTATAGGGAAAACAGTATGGAGATTTCCCAAAGAACTAAAAATAGAACTACTGATCAATCCAGTAATCACAGTACTCGATATCTACTCAAGGGAAAATAAATAATAATATCACAAATTACCTGAACTTGTATGTTCATCACAGCACTATTCACAATAGCAAAATTATGGAACCAGCCTAAGTGTCCACCAATTTAAGATTGGATAAAGAAAATGATATATATACAAAATGGAATACCATTGAGCCACCAAAAAGAATGAAATCACATCATTTGCAGCAATGTGGATAGACCTGGAGGCTATTATCTTAAGGGAAACTACATAGAAACAGAAAGACAAATACCATGTTTTTACTTATAAGTGGGAGCTAAATAATGTATATACATGAAAGTAAGGTGTGGAATGTAGACAATGGTAGACAACGGAGTTTTAGAATAATGAGGACTGTTGCTGGGGGTGAATGATAGAAAATTCCTTACTATTTTTACTTAAATATAAATTATACTCCTACCCCTTACATTTATATAAATGAAGCAATAAAAATGTTGTTAGATAAGAAATAACATGGGCTGTGAGAGGAGTCATGGGAAAAATGGGAAGAAAGGATTTGACCAACATAATTAATAAGGTTAATCTCATGTGACTAATTGTACCTTATGAATAGAAACTACACATCATTTGAAACATACATTAAACATCCACAAAACACATACACAGGAACCTCCCACAAATATCACCAAAAATCAAAAAATAGAACTCAAACTCACAATCACTGACCAAAATGCACTAAACTGAAATGAACAGCAAAACTGAAAAAGATGAACAGCAAAAACTGAAAAAGAAAACTATACACCTTAAAATTATGTAATATCCTTAAACTCGGCTTAAACCAGAAATGTTGGCTGGGCCTGATGGCTCATGCCTGTAAATCTCCGCACTTTGAGAGGCTGAGGCAGGAGGACTGCTTGAGCCCAGGAGTTAGAGACCAGTCTGGGCAAAATGGTGAACCCCTGCCTCTCAAAAAAAAAAAAAAGTCACATATGGTGGCACATGCCTGTATTCCCAGCTGCTAAGGAGGCTAAGGCAGGAGGCTCACCTGAACTAGGAATTTGAGGCTGCAGTGAGCAATGTTAGCAACACTGCACTCCAGCCTGGGTGACAGAGCAAGATCCTGTCTCAAAGGAAAAAAAAAAGAAAGAAATGTGAACTGGCATTAAAAACCTTTTAGAAATATGTAACAATGAGACATGTGAAACGCAAATGCTTCCAGGTAGAATCAAAATCTAAGTAGGGAAAACTTACAGCCTGAAATATTTTCAATAAAAATTAATGAAAACCGTTTTTTAAAAAAAGTGAACTGAACTTTAATCCAAAAAGATGCATTCTTAAATAATTAACAACCTTTAAAATGGTAGAAATACTATTTTTTTTAAAAGAAAAAGGCCAAAGCAAAGACAATATTTGACTTTGTTAAGTACAATGATTATATATTTTACAAATTCAGAGGTCAACAAAAGAATACAAATAAAATGGCCGGCCGGGCGCGGTGGCTCACGCCTGTAATCCCAGCACTTTGGGAGGCCAAGGCGGGCGGATCACCAGGTCAGGAGATCGAGACCATGGTGAAACCCCATCTCTACTAAAAAAATACAAAAAATTAGCCGGGCGTGGTGGCGGGCGCCTGTAGTCCCAGCTACTCGGAGAGGCTGAGGCAGGAGAATGGTGTGAACCCGGGAGGCGGAGCTTGCAGTGAGCCCAGATTGTGCCACTGCACTCCAGCCTGGGTGACAGAGCAAGACTCCGTCTCAAAAAAAAAAAAAAAGAATACAAATAAAATAGAGGGATCTTTTTATATATAAATAGTATCTTAAATTATCTTATCAAACAATTTTGTGGCAACAATTGGTTTTATGAGAAACAAACAAGAACTGTTCACAATTTTTTGTAGGATCTGAAAAATCTGACCAGAGTGATAAACTCTCATTAAAGTTTTGTACTTCTATTTTAGACACAGAGAAGCACGAATGTGCACAGCAGGCTGCCCAACAAGTCTTTGTGTTTGTTTTGCTTTGTCGGTGTATCTGGAACCCAAAAAGTTTTATTTGGCTTGACCTACTTTGGTGTCAAGATAAAGATAATATTCATGTTACATATCCTGTTTCAAAGCCTAGAAACAGATGCACAGCTAACTAAATCATTTTACAAGGCTAATGTAGTACTGATTGCTTGTGGAAAAAGAAAATATAAAATAAAAGAACAAAGAACAAACATCTGGGCAAATATCATTGCGAACAGAAGTAGAATTTCTTAATAAAACCTTGCTGAGTTGTGCTTGCTGAGTTGAAAGCAATGCATATTAAAAGAGGTTTTCAGACAACTATCTCTAGTTTTTCTAGATTCTCAAGGATATTTAACATTAGAGAATATGTTAATAGAAACCAGTATGTTAACAAATGACAGAAAAATATTATTTCAATAAAACAAAACTGGTAGTTAAATCAACTAAACATGACTATAATACACAATTCCTAAGAGGCAAAACTAAATACACATGCCAAATACTGAATAAAAATAGCATTTCCTAATCTGTTAAAGAGTATCTGTATGAAGAAAACATGTTTGGTGATAAAAAAAAATTAGAAACATTCTTATGATGCAAGGAAGGGGATAATGATGTCTACTATTACTTTTATAATCAAAGTTTCAACATCTTTTTGGAGGTCCTAGCCAGAACATCAAAACAAGTAAAATATATGTACATATATCTGACCTATATATTTAATTTTAAAAGTTACAACTCTTACGTTCCTAGATGGCAGAGTTGTCTACTAGAAATTCAAGGGAATCAGTGAATAGAATATTAGAACTGGGAAACAGTTAAATTAAGAAATATAAGTAGACTATATATAAGTAAAGTAGAAACATTATCAAAACACCAAAATCAAAGTTTTCCTATATGGCAAACACTATTTTATATAAAAACAGACTACTAAGCTACCACCCAAAACATAGCACATTATACCACCTTCTTTTTGACCGTTATCTCTAGAAATGCTGCTTCTCTGCTGTGTGTGTGTGTGTGTGTGTGTGTGTGTGTACATGTGCTTTCTCAGCCAGGTCACACTTGATTTTCACACTTGATGGTGACCTGGATATAGTTTTATTTTCTCTTCTTCTCTCTCCATGATTGATTCTTTTTTTTTTGCTCAAACCAATCTTAGTATATATATGAAATATTAAGAGATATTGCCATTGATAGAATGCAAAAATAAATTAAAAATTATTAATGCTATTGTTTATAATTTTACAACCATTTTCTTTCAGAGTTTGCTGCATACTTTCCTCAGGTATTTGCACAGGTTTTTCTCCAGTAGAAATGAATTTAAACATGCTCTAAAACGATATGGCATGTTCCAATGAGTCCATAGGGAGATGATCTTGAAAGTAGGTTTATATATATTTTGTTCGTGTGTGTGTGTGTGTGTGTGTGTGTAAGAGAAACACTGAGCTGAGCTGTAAAATAAGTAAGAAGAGTTTTTTAAAAAGACTATTTAAACTACTATATTTCAACTCAGTTTTTATAGATTATTTGTTTCACTTTCTAGTACAATCTGATATATAGTATTTCCATAGAAAAGCCATAAAATTCAAATATTGCTATTTTATACTCATATATTAAGAATCCGCATTATTGCTTTCTAATACTATGTTGACTCAATTTTTTCCCCAGAAAAACATAAAATGACACTTAAATCGATTGCCATAATAATGTCATGCACTTAATAGTTCCTTTTAAATACTTGTTTTCACTTTAAAATAATTTTGCGGTGTTCAAGAGCATCCCTTCCACACTTCTATCCACTCTACCCTTAAGAGAAACAGGTCACTGAGAGCCAATTTGACCAACTTACCACATTTCTTAGGTTGCTTTTTAATAAGCAACTTATTTGTTGACTTTTTTGCTTTCTCTGCTCCTTGACTCCAAATACTAAAATATAATTCAAGATCTCAAAAGTGGTAAATATTTCTCTAACTTGGATTTGCCATGAGAGTCAACATCCACTCAAATTTCCTTTGACATGAATAAGGTACATCTTTAATCTCTAAAGGCTCCTTCTGTGACATGCACTGCAATAATCCAATGCACCCTGATGTTCTTATCTTCAGGGAGTAAAAACATGAATTAAATGCATGAATGAAAAGCCTCGATATACGTTGACCACTTAAATTGTGTGTGTGTGCACATAAGAGAGAGAAAAAGAGACAGTGCAGTAGTGTATATTTACCAAAATGAACTGGAATCCCTCTCAAACTAATGATTTGCAGAAAGTACTTACTCTGGCATAAAAAACAATGTATTGCATAGTTTTATGGGGTTTTGGGTGCTTTTCGTTTTATTATAACTTCACAATGAAAATTTTTTGAAAATAGTTCATTAAGGTTGAAAAAGTAACTGTAGACCAACAAATCATCTCGCAGATGTTATAGGACTGATTGAACAAAGTCAAACTATGGTTTATAGTACTATAATAATAATATACAATTCCATATAGCAAGATAATATACAGATATATCATATAATAGTACATTCTGTTATATCTATCATTCTATTTTCTCCTTTACATATACATATTCTACATATTCTAAGTATACTACATTAATTACAGATCAATTTGAGGCTTGACATTATTACAATGTTGAATTTCCGAATCTGTGAACTTTGTATCTTTGTATATTTCATATATTTATGCCTTTAAAATTATCTCAATAATATTTTGTACTGCATTGTAATCTCCTATGATCCTCTCAAGTTCTATTCTTTGGTGTTTAACAATCTTAGATGCTATTGTAAATGCTATCTTATTTTAAATTTTATTTTCTATTATTTTATTAGTATATGAAAATGAAATTCAGTTTTACATGTGGATTTTTATGTTCAACAACTTTGCTAAATTTATTAATTTATTAATTATAATTACCCAAACATAGATTTATTTTCAATCACCTATCTAGGCAATTTCATTTCTTTTGTTTCAGTCCCTATGCCATTGCTTAATTTTGTTGGCTTATATGCCTAGTTAGTACCATCAATAAATAGTTGAACAGAAGCTATGATAACAGGCATCTTTTAGAATTACCATCAGATTTTTGTTCTATGTTATCTTAATGTGTTGAATTAATGGATTGCTCATCAAATGAGTGACATGCCAGTTTATATTCTTGAAATAATCCCAATTTAATAGAGACAATATAAGATAGTTTTTTAATATATGCTGAAACTGGTTTGGTAGCATTTTGCTTTGGTCATGAAAGATGTTATTTTTCCTTTTTTATAATGCCTTTATCAGATTTTGAGATCAAGGTTATTCTGTACTAAGTAGATGAGTTGTATTATTTTTCTGCTTCTTCATAACAAATTACCACAAATTTGGTGGCTTAAAATGACACAAATTTATTATTTCTTGGTTTCCATGGCTCAAAAGTCTGCACATAACCCAGGTAGGTTCTCTGCTTCATTGTTTTTGCAAGGCCGGAATCAAGGTCTTAGTAGGGCTGAGTTCCTTTCCGCAGGGCCTGGGGGAAGAATCTACTTCTCAGCTCATTCAAGCTACTAGAGTATGTAGAATTCTTCCCTCCTGTGTCAGTTTCAGGTGCTTAAGATCACACTCCACCTCATTCCTTCTCACAGGGCCCCTGTAATCTTCAAGTAACCAGTATTCTCATTAAACCCATCTAAGACTTTTATGTTGTAAACTCTGTCCGATCTCAGTCAATCAACCAGCCTGGATCCTAAAATCCCATAAATATTCTCCCCTGACTATTCTGTGCTGAAGAACTACTAAGTTTGTTTAGATAGCATTCTCTTTCACGGCAGTTAGTCTAATAAACTTAATTTTCCTTGATCCAAAAGATTTTTTGGTGTTCTTTTAGACCAATGATGGTCTACTCTCCTAGTTTCTCTCTCTTTCTCTCTAGCTCTATGTAAATATACACCTCCCATTGCCCCTCATCACTCTCCATATGTCCCTTTGCCTGCTCTTCCTTATTTCAAAATTCACTGAAGTTGCTACTAATACAGCTTCAATTCTCTCACCTACTATTCCGTGCTTCAACTCAGACCAATGTGGGCATCCACCCACCACTCCACTGAACTGCTCTTGTCAAGGGCACTGGATGCGTTTATGACACAAAAATCCGAAGGAGACAATTCTTGCTTCATTTTTTAACCTTATTATCAGCACTTGGGACAGGAAACAGCTCTCCATTTTACAATAATCTCTGCTCTTGGCTGCCCAGGCACCACATTCTTTCCTTGCTCCTCTTTCTCAGTGCTTTTTGTTGGCTGTACTTTCATTTTCTCTACCTAACACGAAACGATGGCTTTCCATGGGCTAAATACTGGAGCCTCTCAGAATCTGGTACAGGGCCTGGCCTTACTCTTTCTAGTTTTTCTAAGTGATCTCCTCTGTTCTCAGCATTAGAAATAGTATCATTTTGTTGATGATTCTCAAAGATATATCTTCTTCCTAGATGTTTCTGAGCTCTATACTTGAATACAGTTAATTCTCATTATACGTGGATTCTGTATTTGTGAATTCGCATATTCATTATAATTTATTCTAATACTGTGACAATTTTGTGGCCATTTGCAGACATATGCAAAGCAATGAAAAATGTGATTTTCACCCAATGCGCATATTCCCTGCTGAGGTTGAACAAGGCACTGTTTTGGCTTCTTATTTCATCTTTCACACAGTAAACAAGTGTCCTTTTGGTTGTATAGTGCCATGTTTTCCCATGTTTATGCTTGTTTGTAATTTTGCTGTTTCCACTGGCCCCCAAATGTAGTGTTTAAGTGCCCTCTAGCATTCCTACAGGCAAAAAAGCTGTGATGTGCTTTAAACAAATCTTTAAACATAAACACACATAAAACCAAGTTCTGTATTGATCAGTTAGTGAAACTGTGATCAGGAGCTACTAGGAACTTAGCCTTGTATTTCTCCTAGGGGCCAGGGTTCAGTATTCATGAATTCAGTGTTCACGAAAACTTGATGACTTCGAATGATAAATAACAAGAATCAATTGTATCTTCTTCACTGGATGACCTATAGCCATCTCAGACTTCAACATATAAGATGCTGAACTCTTTCTTGTCAGCCACCATCCTAAATATCAGTAAGTAGTACCATTATCCTCTTGGTTACTTAAACCATATCTCTGCTTCTTTTATTTTTTGTTTTTAGATTTTTCAGTGTTTTCTGCCTTCCACATCTAATCTGATACCTAATTCTGTTGGTTCTATCCTGCACATTTATACAGAATGCATCTGTTCCTCATTAAAATCATGCCTACTACCTCTGAATAAAGTCTTTAAATTCTCTTTTCTGCACTAATGCAATACAATTCTAACGGGATTGGATTCTGAAGTTTATGAAACAATCACTTCTGTCCAAATCCTTTCAATAAATTCTCATTACCTTGGAATACATTTTTTTTTCTTTTTTTTCTTTTTAAGTTCTGGGATACATGTGCAGAACGTGCAGGATTGTTGCATAGGTATACACGTGCCATGGTGGTTTGCTGCACCTATCCACCCCTCATCTAAGTTTAAAGCCCCACATCCATTAGGTATTTGTCCTAATTCTCTCCCTCCTCTTGCCTCCCACCCACCCCTGACAGGCCCCAGTGTGTGATGTTCCCCTCCCTGTGTCCATGTGTTCTCATTGTTCAACTCCCACTTATGAGTGAGAACATGTGGGCTTTGATTATCTGTTCCTGTGTTAGTTTGCTGAGAATGATGACTTCCATCTTCATCCATGTCCCTGCAAAGGACATGAACTCATTCCTTTTTATGGTTGCATAGTATTCCATGATGTATATGTGCCACATTTTCTTTATCCATTCTATCATTGATGGTCTTTGCCATGGTATTAACCTTACATATTCTTGTTACTAACTACTTCTCCGACTACACTTCATGCCATTTTTACATTTGTTCCCCTTACTTTAACAACAAATGCCATAAGTCTCTATCACCTCTTCTGGGAAGTTTACCCTGAGTTGTCTGAGCAAAGACTGCTTTATTTTACTGCGCTAATATCACACCCTATAGGTATCTCAAGCATCGCTCTTGTCAGACTGCATTGTAATAACCTGCTCTATATCTGGATCTCCTACCAGACTGCAGAATACTCAGCAGCTGTGAAGGCCTGGCATAAAATAGGATCTCGCTAAATATCTATTGAAGAATTTCAAAACACATTGCGCAAGTAGGGTAGAGATTTCAGAAGTGGATTTAAGTAACCCCTGCTTTGAGGGGAAAGGTAAACCATAACAAGAACTAAGAATAAATCAAAACCTAACATGATATTCATGCCCAGACACTATTTTGTTTTTTTGTTTTTTGTTTTTTTTTTTGAGACGGAGTCTCGCTCTGTCACCCAGACTGGAGTGCAGTGGTGCAATCTCGGCTCACTGCAAGCTCCGCCTCCCGGGTTCACACCATTGTCCTGCTTCAGCCTCCCGAGTAGCTGGGACTACAGGCACCCGCCACCACGCCCGGCTGATTTTTTTTTTTTGGTATTTTTAGTAGAGATGAGGTTTCACTGTGTTAGCCAGGATGGTCTTGATCTCCTGACCTCGTGATCCACCCACCTCGGCCTCCCAAAGTGCTGGGATTAGAGGCATGAGCCACCACACCCGGCCTATTTTGTTGGTCTTTTAAGCAGACTGTGTGACCTCTCTGTCCTCCTCATCAGTAGCAGGACAGGTATGCCAAAAAGTCTGACAGCATCAGCCCTTCGCTCCCCAGGGAGATGTTAACAGAAGTGAGGAGGGGGCAAGAAAGACACCAACACTCTCCTGATCGTTGGCTACATCTCCTAGCAACCCCAGGTTCAACCAGAGCTGTCCTTAAGAGGGTTGTCTTTGAAAGCTTGAAAAAGTGACAGATGTAAAGGACCGAAATATAAGACAGCTCTTTAAAAATTGATATATTGATATCCTTTGTATGACAAGGTCCTATTTTAAAGATACCTCTTCATAATACTTAAGGCTGCTTTTTCCAAACTCAGTGGCTTAGCCCCCTAAATTTTAGGAAAATAGTCAGGGGCATTCTGCCTCAGTGGACAGCTCACATGAGGATGCACGCTCATGCTCTCAGCCAGCTCACATGACCCACTCAGGTTGAAGCTCAAACCATGCATGATGCTTCAAAATCCACTTTTTCTCCATCGTTAAAGAAACTATACTTCAGTGCAAGTCAGTGGTAGTATTGTGATGGTAATAATCTCTCGCAATAGAAAAAAATGAGCTTTTTCTCAAGCTTTGGTGCGTAAGCAATTATTAATTACAAAATACAGAAGTCCAGGCTGGGGCAGATAAACCCTGCAGGCCATGAAGTGTAAGCTTCCAGGTTTTTTTCTACACAAACTTTTCTTAGCTCTATGTTCACATGGCCAGTAAAATTTGCAAAGGTAACATATATTGCCCACAGAGAATTAAAACTGTTGTTATTTGTGTACTTCAACTTTCTCTCCCTGACACTTCTCCTTGTGACCTGGGGTACTGGAACCATAAGAAAAAAAATGTTGAGAATTCATGTGGTTCAATTCCCTCAAATTATGTTATTTTTCTTGATATTGTAATAATTATGAGATTGTATTACTTTTAAAATTTATATACATTGAGGATTTAGTTTTCTCATTCGAATTTGATATTTAAACTTCGTGTTTTTTTCTTTAAAAGAACCACCCCCTATAAAAAATAAACTTCAGGTGCCACAAAACGGATGTATTTATGACTCCAGAGTTCATCCTAGTCCCACCCAGTGAATCTGCCTCCATTTACGCCAAACAAGACCCAGTTAGCCTCTCCCTTTACTACCCAGCACTAATAAAATGGCACTTCTCTTGGACCACCCTTTCTTATCTTCTTGTTCCTTCTCCTGTCTAATCTTCCATTTTACCTAAGTATATCAGGATGCCCTCAGTTTGTGCCCATCTGTCCTAAACTGTGCCATAATCACTTGTCCCCTGCTCTTAAACTGTTTCTCTGGTTCCTGGTGTTCAGTGAGGTCCTCTATGGGCAGCATGGATCAAGCCCCAACCACACCTACTGGGTCATTAGCCTGCACTCTAATAATACCCCCAGGTAATCCATATGTATATTTAAGAGGAGAAGCATTGCTTTAACTAAATGTGTACTTATTATTTGATATATCACAGCATGTATCTCATGTTGGTGAATACTTAGCATTTTTAATATTATTGTGTTGAAACGGCCTCTGCAAAGGTTATGACAGTGAGAGAAGTCTAGCATGGTTGACTCCATCTTGCTTCTACCCTCATAGGCTGATTGTCTCTGCTCATTCCTGGGTGTAGGCCAAGTTAATCATGGGAGGAATTTAGTTTATAGTTTAACTTGAAAGCAAGGATGATAATAGTCCCTCCCTAAAACTAACCCCCTCCTTGCTTAGGGGCACAAAACAACTTTTGTAAGACTAATGAAAGGACGCGAGATGAGGTTCGTGGGAAGGGCCTGAGTTCTGCTAAAATGTATGCACAATTTTTATAATTCCTTTTTGCTCTGGAGTCATGTGGTCAGATGTCACAGGACTTGTGATTTTCTCAGTGGCTTCTATAGATAACATCAGTATTGTAGAGGCAAAAACTGGCCTTTTGAGGTGTATTTCAGATTTTTGCATTCTGACAACTGACTGGCCCCTCGTGGACTCATGACTCAACTGGCCCCTATCCAGAGGCAGACTCAGCATGTAGGCAGCATTTTCCACAACCCTATGATTGCATTGCGTTGCATTGCCGCACCCATTCCCGAGTCCCTTGGCCACCAAACTATCTTTAAATGACTCTAATTTCCAAGCCTTCAGTGAGGCTGATTTGAGTAGTAACTCTATCTTCCATGTGGCCAGCCTCCTGTTAATTAAACTCTTTCTTTAGTGCAATGCCATGTTCCTAGTGAATTAGTTCCGTATGTGCAGTGGGCAGGAAGAATCTGTTAAGCAATTACAGTGTTACCAGGTTTTTATTGTTGATTATGTAAAATATTGGTGCATATTCTAGTTATTTGGTAGACAAAACCAACCTCTCTATACAGTTTGTTAATAATTGCTAGAATTTACTGATAACTTACTATTGGGTTTGACCAGGAGGAATTTGCACTTTTGTAGATAAAAATAGTCAAACATTAAGAATTTATACGGTTGTGGCATAACTGTAAATTTGCAATATTTTACATATATTATATCCTAAACAGACACACACAACATACACACAGGCATGTAGTATCATCATTTCTATATTCATGCACAGTACCAGAGGCTTAAATAACCTGGGCAATGACTCAGAGCTGATTAGAGTTTAGGAAATCTAAAACATGCATATTAGTGCAAATCTAAAACATGCATATTAGACATAAGGCCATATTGTCTCTGTAATTCTGAGTAGCTCAAGGACTGTATCTTATTCTTTTTGCAACATTAAACAAAGCCTTGTAGAATACTATCAGTCATGCAGTAAGTGTGAAATTGAACTGGAGTTGACCTAGGCTGGTGGGGGCAGTCCTATTTAGTCATAGCAACTCAGCAAGACCCTGTGGGTTACCTGTCTCTCCCTATTTTGTGAAGCACAGTAAAGGGGGTTTGGGGGTCATAGTGTCTTTTTCCACGAGGCTATGCCTCTGGCTTTGGCATATGGGTTGTGAAAAATATGATTCATTTCTATTTAGATTCTTTCAATGTAATTGGCAGTAATAAATTCAAGTCTGATTTCATGTTCCTGTTGAAGCTCAAGGGAGCCTTAGATATTTAAAATATTAAGCATTTCTAGAAATTTAATGTAGGAAGATTGCCTTCCAGTAAGTCTTTTTGAAATTGGAAAATCAGCAGTTTTGCACAGATCTTAAGGTTTTGGTTTTTAGAATTTCTCTCATTCTTTTTTGCTATTTCTCCAACTTCCTTTTCTCCCTGATGCCCTATTTCAATTGAAAAAGTTATTTAATAATGCCTGCATATGTAGGTGTGTGTGTGTATACAGAAATGTATAGGTGTGTGTGTATATACATATTTCTATACATTTCTGTATATACCGAATGTGGCATATGTCTATCTCTCTTATATATGTGTGTATGTGTTGTGTATGTGTGTATTTGTATGTGTGTACACACACACACACACACCCCTATGGTCTCCGACTTAAAATGTTTCAATCACTTACAATGGTTTGACTGACAATTTTTCAACTTTACAATGATGTGAAAGTGATAAAAACTTAGCAGAAACCATACTTTGAGTACTGATATAACCACTTTTTTTCACTTTCAGTACAATATTTGATCAATTACATGAGATATTAAACACTGTTATTAAAAAAGGCTTTGTGTGTTAGACTATTTTGCCCAACTATAAGCTAATGTAAACATTCTGAGCATGTTTATGGTAGGCTAGGCTAAACTATGGTATTTGGTAAGTTAGGTGTATTAAACGCATTTTTGACCTAAGAAATTTTCAACATACAGTGGGTTCATCAGAATGTAACCCATTTGTAGATTGAGAACCATCGGTGTATGTGTGTGTATATATATATATATATATATATATAGAGAGAGAGAGAGAGAGAGAGAGAGAGAGAGGGAGACACAGAGAGAGAGAGAGAGAAAGAGAGAGAGAGAAAGAGAGAGTTGAAAATAGCTTCTGAATATATGGATTCAGATTTATCTTATGTGTATGTTAAATGTTTACTATGTGCCAAGCACAATGCTAGCTGTGATGGTTAATACTGAGTGTCAACTTGATTGGATAGACGAATGCAAAGTATTGCTCTTGGTTGGGTCTGTGAGGGCATTCACAAAAAAGATTAACATTTGAGTCAGTGGATTGGGAGAGGTAGACCCACCCTCAGTCTGGGTGGGCACCGTCTAATCAGCTGTCAGCGTGGCTAGAATAAAGCAGGCAGAAGAATATGGAAGGACTTGACTCATTAAGTCTCCTGGCCTTCATCTTTCTTCCATGCTGGATGCATCCTGCCCTTGAACATCAGACTTCAAGTTCAACTACAATTCAAGGTGAGATTTGGTTGAAGATACAGTCAAACCGTATCAGCAGCCTATTTTCCTAGTGTACTGGCAAGTGTGTTTGATTGAGAGAGCCTGCATAAAGATCTTCAGATAATGTTTTTAATATTCTTAATTTTTCTTCTTTTTCTGTATTCTGAATACACTTAATAATAAAGTGTAACTATAATAAAAGATTGCGTGTAAGTACAAATTTTATGTTTTTGGAAAAGTAAGCATTTATTTCTAAGGTAAGTATTCAAGAAAATTATTGATAGCATAAAATACACAAAATTCTACCACAGTATGGTTCTCAGCCAGCATTTTTGTTATAATTTTGGGGATTCACAGAGAAATCTTTGGTTGTAAGTTTCAATTAAAAATTTTATTTATTTAAATATTAACAAATTTTTACTTAAATGTACTCTGGTGCATCTATTTCTCAGCCATTCATTCCACAGAGATCAGAGAGATGTGCAAACAAAAAGAACCACAGCGTTAACTCCTGAAGTTGTCCTTCAGAGGAATGAACAGAGGGCTCTCAGGGAAAGTTTATGAGATCTCTGCTTGCATATGGAATGTGCAGTAAAATTCAGGATAAATTCAGTAATATTGCAGTTCATCTTAGAAGTCCTTGCAAAATTACTTCATATAATTATAAGTCATTATTTCTTGTCCCTGTATTCAAGTTACTGTATTCAGTTTGAGGTATATGTTTAGGCACTAATTCCTAAGAGATTTAATTATCCTTTTTCATTGGGTACAACACAGACAAATGCTTTGCTTCTAAGGATGAAAATACATCAAGTCTTAGGGCAGGCAGACCTTTATTTCAGCATTTAATATACCAAATTCTTACTAAGCAACTAGATAAGGTGAAGAAGACGGCAAAGGGGATATTTGTCTTCTCTAGGAAAGAAAAGTAGAACAACAATGAAAAGACAATGGTTTGCCTGTGATTGAGTGCTAATCCAAGAAAATATGTTTATTAATTGAAGCAATATTTGTGAGGCATTTTCTAACTGAATTGATTTTTTAACACTTGACATTAATAATATTTCTCAAAATAATAAAACCAAAAGTATTTCACAGGGTAATGTTAATGATTAAAGTTATCTTTCTATACTTGAATAATTAAAAATTAATTTACAATAACCTATTCCTACAAAACTACATTCCCTTGTCCATAAGATCATTTTTTAAATAAAACTACTCACATGATTGTGAAGTAATAGAAAAGATTTCATAGATAAAAAAATTAGACCATTGACTCTTGTTTTTGTAACATGAAAAAGTCTTGTATGACCAGGAATTTCACCAATTTCAAGACTTTTAGAAGCAAAGTAGCTTCTATCAGAAAGCAAGTTCAGTCTTATGTCAGAGGCTCATACTATAGTCAGTGAGTGAGCAGAGGCAGCATACCACCTCAGGCTGGGGCTTTGGCACACTGCCAAGGAGTCCGTGTTGAGTAAAAGGAATTGGATTCAGTAGGCCTGGTGTGGTGGCTCATGCCTGTGATCCCAGCACTTTGGGAGGCTGAGGTGGGTGGATCATGAAGTCAGGAGTTCGTGACCAGCCTGGCCAACATGATGAAACCCTGTCTCTACTAAAAATACAAAAAGTTATCCAGGTGTGGTAGTGTGCATCTGTAATCCCAGCTACTCAGGAGGCTGAGGCAGGGGAATCGCTTGAACCCGGGAGGCGGAGGTTGCAGTGAGCAGAGATCGCATCATTGCACTCCGGCCTGGGTGACAGAGCAAGACTCCATTTCAAAAAAAAAAAAAAAGTAAAACACACAGTAAAGTAATGTGGCTGATGGGAATACACCATCCTATATCTTCTTCATTCTTCTTCCCTAGAAGTGGGAGAGAAAGAGAAACAAAAACAAAAAACACTCAGGAACTTCGGGAAGTTACAAAGAAGGTTGGTATCCTAAGGTATTTCCTGAGAACTGTGGGAGATCTAAATACGACCTAGCCTGCCACATAGGAATTGCCATCAGGGTCCAACATGTCTGCGAATATGGAGGACAATGAAGAGGGATGCCACAGTCATCTCCTTAATCAGGCAAAGCAAATAAAATTTGCACAGGGTATTAGAGCTTCAGATAAGCCAAGGTCCACAGGAATATTTGGGCCAGACTTCCTCAGTTTGTAGCATATATTAAAAACCAAAAATTCTATTACATATTCCAAGGGTACAGAGTACTGGTCAAATAAATTTGGAAATCATAGCATATAATACCCTATTTGAGATTTCATAATGTCAGTATTGAGATTAAAGATTCAGCAGTCTCACAGAAAATGGACTTGTTCAAATTTGTCTAATCTTGTGTGTCTCAAACTAATTTGGGATTTCTGTCTTAGTGATATATTTAGGAATACTCCACAGACTGTGTTCTTGGGAACTCTAGTTTGGGAACCGCTAAGTTTCAAAACGTGTTAGAATCAGGCTAGAAATAAAACTTGGTCCAGGAAGCATTGAAAAGTAATGAGAAATGTCATTAAATTATTGTATATTTTAATATTCACTTTAATAATTATATATAAAAATATATACACACATATATATAGAGAGAGTGTTATTTCTCTATTTTATAAGCATAATAGGGTGAAATTTCCATTTGGGACAATTCGTCATGGACTGTCTAACTACAGTTAAGGCATCTGGTGACATCAATTGTGTAGAAAGCATCTAGAGGATAAATTCTGAAATGCTACAAAGTCAACATATATGATTAAGCTTTTCACAAAGCATAATTACTGTGTATGTTGATGCATATATTTTGTATGCTTTTGTATGTATTCTGTATATTTGTATATATTTTTTATATTTTTAAAAGAGAAGTTCTTTTGATACAATATGCCCAGTAAGATCATATTGAACCCAATATGCCCAACCAAAACAAGAAAGCAAATTCTCTTTATTTGTTAGAATTTAACTAATAGAGTAAGAAGTTCTTGTTCCAGAATATCACAAGAAAGGCAGTAGATTAAATTTAAGACCATTTATCCGCCACATAGCCTGGGATCTTGGACAACTCACCTCAATCATTTGGGCCTGCATTGTCTCACATGCAGACAGGAAGATTAAGTGATATCTGAGGGAGTCTGGGGCTTAATGAGGTGAGAACTCTGTACATCATCCGAAGTTCTTTCAACATTGAAAAGGGACAAGAAGGGGCATGCCCTTATTGTATTTATAGAAATTGAGGTCAAAAATTGCTTACATTTCCTCAAAGAAATAAATGTAGTTAGACCTTTATGCTTCAGGATTTTGTGCAAAGGTACACACTCCCCACTCCAGTAGCCTTAAAATGTCAGTTCATAGGTGATACTCAGGGGAGAGGAGAAAATTTTTTTATTCTTCTACCCAGCAGTAGAACAATACAATTACCTTTTATGCACAAATTCCAATAAAAGCATCTTAAGATACCGTGTTATACAAGGCATGACCTCTTCCCAGAAGCAGCTGGAAGGGAAGAAATTCAAATAAATTTAAAGAGAAAAAAGAAGTTTAGAAATAAAAGAATACACGTACACATAAATACACACACACACAGAAAAGGTGAAAGAGACATCAGTTTAAGAACAAAACACATAAAACACACAGCCAGCCTCTTCACAGGAGTTTGGAAGTGGAATTACTCTCTTATCCCTTGAATCAGAGTTCACATTCCTTGAGGGTTGCAACCCCTTGCCTTTTCTCTTTACATCCACTGCCCAGCTCCAAGAACCCAGGACCTAGCTAAACCCTCGCAACAGGGTGGACAATGCATGCACAGACACCTTTGAGTGGGTCACTTGGTTTTACACCATGTCACTGCATTTTTGTATTCACTCACATATATTCATTCAGTCATTCATTAATCAGTTCATTCTTGCATTAATTTGCAGAGTACTCTGGTTAGACATTAGACCGTGGAACAAAGTTGAAACACTAAGAACATTTAAGTCCTTCACCATCATCATTGCCATGCTTTGCTCTTGGTTGCTTTTGTTATCTCTGCTAGAAAGGAGCTGGTGAGGAAATCACATGGTCAGCAGCCTTGGGGAATCAATATGCTTTGTTATCATTTATTCCCAGCTGCAGTGCTGCCATTGTCCTGGCTGCCAAGCACTCTCACCTCCCGGGAGGCACCTAGAGAGGTTAATTAGTTTACAGCTGGCCATAATTAGGAGCAAAAAGCAGCAAGAAAGAAGCTCTTCAGAATCCTGACAAAAAGCATATGCAAAGGTGATGCTGTCAGCTTGGGCACACTGCAGTGTTTTAACGAGAAACTAGGCACCTAAAAGTTTGGAAATTGCTAGACAGGAGTGCCAGGTAAAGGCATAATTACAAAGATTAAGAGACATCCAGGAATTCCACAGTGGTGACAGGCTGTGCTGGGAAGAAGGAGACATTTAGGCACTTGATTGACCAGGCCATCCCTGTGAGCCAGTTTTCTCAAAAGTAAAATGAGGTGTTTCCCCTGAACAGTATCCAGGGCTTCCAACATCATTCTTCACAATGCCTCAAAAGGCTCTCAGGAGGTATCAAAGTGATAAAATATAGACTTCATTCAGATTATTCATAGCAATAATAACAATAGTTACCAATCCTTTATTATTTGTCTGTGCTCGGCACTAACTATTTTATCTGATCTCCACAGCAACCAGGAAAAGTGGATGTTGTCAACACCATTATGTAGATGAGAGTAATAAGATTACAGAAGGAGAGGTCACTTGCTCCAACTTACATCCTCATCAGTAAGCAGGCCCAAATTTAGACACACACATTTCAGACACCAGATCCCCTTACATTCCATGTCTGGAGTCCATCAATCTGCATTTAACCTGTATTTTCTAATACATTCTAACAAGGAATGAGCTGGATTCTCAGCGAGCACCTCCATTCAATTCATCTAGCTTCTTTCCCAGAAATGTAGGGAATCAACAGGGAAAGGAAAGAAACATCTTGAGAGAGGACTTGACAAATTTAAGTGTCTTCTCAAGACCAGTAATATGAATTAATCTCATTTTGCTCCAAAATCTTCTTCTGTTGGTGAGCCAGACCAAAGAAACACACAAATACCACAGTGGGGAGAGGAAGTTGCCCTGGATATGCCCATAGCTTCATTGAGTCACTTCATTTGGGTGGATCCCTCGCAGTTAATATACCCCTCAGAACTACCTTCCCTCGGCTATATGTGAAAGGCCTCCCAGGCTTCTGTTTTCACTCTTTGTAATTTTTCTTCACAGCATTCTATTTCTTATGTTTTTATCTCTTTATTGTCTCTCTCTCCCACTGCACTGTCAGCTCCATGAAGCCAAAATGTTTGATTGTTTTGTTAACTCCTCCATCTCAAACACCTAGAATAATGCCTAGATGATAGAAGCAACTCAACTCATGTTTTTGAATAAATAATTAAGTGTATGAATGCAGGAGAAAAACATGAATATCCATTTTACAAAGGAGGAATCTGGTTTTCCCAGAGGTTAAGTAATTTGCAGAACTTACACTATTTGTAAATATTAGATCTGTTATAAAAACTTGGGTCTGTTTGAGTCCTTAGCCTGGCTCTATCCAGCACACTATACTACAGTCCAAGAATGGTGTGGCCTTTTGCAAGCATTCACCCAGTCAAAGGGAATTCTCAGCAAATTCCTGATATCCCACAACATGATTTAAATGAATAAAAGTAAAAAGTGGGTCAGGATGATTTCTTGTTGAAATTATGCTTCTCAGAAACTAAGATCAGGTCATGCAAGAATTAAGTCATAAATTTAAATAAAAATAGTTGTATCAGAGGCGGTCTATATTAGTTCTTGAAATCCATTTGCCAACGTGTACCAAAGTTCTTTTATATGTTAATAACCTGTGCGGCATTAAATTCACATTTGGGAATATATTCTAAAGTATTACTACAAAACAAGATAGATGTATGCAATTATTTATAAACACAAATCTTGTTATGAAGACTTCTAAATGGCTATCAATAGTACATTAGTAAAATACTTTGACTGTGCATAAAAATTTTTATGGTAAAAATGATAATAGGATAAAATATACTTGTATACCTTATGCAGCACCATATACATATGCAGACACACAAACATGTACACATATGTGCACATGCACACACACACACACACACACAGAGACATAGAGGTTGAGCATCCCTTATCTAAAATGCTTGGGACCAAGGTTGTTTTGAATTTCAGATTTTTTTTTATTTGTGATGCTCAATCTGTGTGTACATATATACGAAATATTCTACAACACAACATTAATAGTGACTGAATGTGGTAGATATATAGATGATTTACAGATAAAGGCACTTTTTCCTAATTAATATGTTTTTAATGGATATATTGTCTTGGATAAAATTTGCAAGAAAAGCAGGATAAGGCAAAGCAAAGCAAAACAAAAAGAATGAACAAAAACTACTTACTACCTAATCAATTATTGGCTATTTTTAGTATTTAATTTACTGATTGGATGATGACAATCAATCAGACATCATCTTGTGAGTGATCAATTTTCAAAATTAGCAAGTTTGATTCTGAATCAACACACAGCCACAGTTAGCCATCATGTTTATTCCCACTCATTTCTAATCTCCATCTGATTGGATTTTTAATAGCAAATTCTGCAGGTGAGTTCAGAGAAAAACTGCATCAACAAGAAAATAAAGTCAGGGCAAGTACATCATAAAATGGAGTTTATATAAACATTCTTTATGTTTATCCTGTGAAGCACATTCAATATTCCAAGAATTGACTCTGACACAGTAAAATGTCTTGACATAAGGCCACTAAATTAATACTAGGTCAGACAGCTTAAACATTCATAAATGAATAAATTAAGAATAACACATCAGTTGAAATGGTATTGGAACCAATTTAGACGTTGGCAAGCGCAAATCAAATCTGACCTTATAGACCTCATAGACCTCAACAGAGGAAATGAAGAAAAACTATTTATGAATCCTTAAGCAGTATAATCCCTGGAATGAGATATACAAGGACATATGAAATAAATATCGCATAGTATTCAGAATTTTATTTCTTTTTCAATATTTGCAATTACATATTTGAACATCATAACTAGAAGTGATAGATCATTGTTTTATCTGGGATTACCTAGGAGGGCCGTCTCAAGACAAGAAATTCAAGAAATAAATGAGAAATGAGAACAGAAGCTCAAAAGCAAGCACTTGCTCTTTATTAAGCATCCTAATTAGAAACACACATTAATTGACTTGCAAGATAACCCTGAAAATCTCACAAGTGAGAAATTATTTCCCTGGACAAGTACTTTTTTGAGGTATGTGTGTCATCATTATTTTGTACCATCTTTCTCAGAGCAGAGTGTTAGGTTTGCCACTGATGGCTCAACCATGATTAGTACAAAATTGATGTTTTAAAATTCAAACAATCAGACTGTCTGCATTTATCAGTCCTTCACACAATACCTTCCTCCCAGGGCTGTATCAACTGCACACTATCCACCAGGCTAGGTACTGGGCAGGAAAACAGAGATCGATAAAGCAGAATCCCTGCCCTCCAGGACTTCACAGTCTAGGGGGGATGACAGACAAAAAAAAAAAAAGAAAAGCAATTATAATAGAATGAGTTAGGTGCTCCAACCACAAGGCATTGCTATGTGATTGTAGAGGGGCAGCCAACCCAGCCAACTCAATTCAGAAGAACCCCAAATTTAAAATATGTATGTATTAAAGCTTCATGAAGGAGGAGACATCTGAGTTGAAGTTTTAAAGACAACTTAACGTTGATAGAAAAAAAAAAAAGCTAAAATTGAGTAAGAGAATTTCTGGCAGAGAAAAGAAGCCCATACAAAGATTCAGATGTTAGAATACTCAACTAACCATATTGATGCTACTTTATTATGGTTAGAAAGTAAAGGGCTTTTAGGGATAATGCAGAAGTTCTAGCTCAAAAATTGTAAGAACCTGGGAGTTAAACGTCCTGCTGTTGGACATTGTCCAATGTTTTGGCACTTTTCCAGAATTATGATGCATATGGGAGCCCGTATTTCACTGTTTTTCCCCTGCTTGCTCTGCTTTATGGTTTTATCCTGGGCACCAGTTTCCAGATGTTTGGAGGGAGACATAGAAATAAGTAGGAAGTGCAACAAACAATGAAATGCCGTTCTATTAAACTAGATTCTGGAAATGTAGACTAGCCTTCATACTCCTAGAACACCCAAGAACCAATAAAAAGATAGTAAGGGAAGCAATCAGGTACAAACCTGGATCTGGTCACTTAGTTGCCTGTATGTGTAAGTGACAGTAATAGTAATAGTGACTGACAGTCGTCACCAGTGCAAGACACAAGAGAAAGATCAGAGGCTGCACTGACATTGGCGCTTATTTGTAGCCCAAGACCTACTATATTTGGTAGATGTATTTGCAGTAATTCAGGAAGCATCCATGACATCTTTGGCACTGTGCTGGGAAAACAGGATGAAATAAGCATTGCTCATTATATTGGGAAGAGAGAGAAAGCAAAATGACATAGAGTCTATCATGTGTATCAAGGAGTTGAGTAGGGCTGCAGTAAGAGAAGATGGGATGACTGGAGGCAGAGGAAAATTCTAGATAATAAAAATTCTTAGCTTCTCATTGGTTTTCAATATAATCCTGGAGGATGGGAGGAAACATTAAATGCTTTTTAAGCAGATAACTATAGATGATAAACAACTATGAACAGACTTCAAGTAGGGTTACCAGCTGTGAAAATAACAGAAGCAAAACACAACTGAACCAAAGAAGTAAATTCTGTCTCACCCAATTCAGGTACCCACTGCTTCTTACTTAGATTTTTTTTTCTTGTATTGTATTGAGGTGCCATTTTACTTACAATAAAATGCATACACCTTAACTGTTCAGTTTCATGAGTTTTGACAATTGATTTTGTAAATATTTATTTCTAGAATCTTTATTCTCATCTGTTCATCTAATTGTCTGTTCTTAAGTAAATATCTTGAGGTCTAGATTGTTGTTACTTTAAATTTTGGATTCAGGTAGTATAGTCTTCAAACTTTCTTATTTTTCTTAATTTATATTTAAAAATGTTATTGTGGTTAAGAACACCACATGAGATTGACTCTTCCATGAAAATTTCAAGTGTATAATATAGTATTATTGACAATAGATGCAACCAGTATTCTACTCGTTGCTTCTATCAATTAGGCTATTCTAGATGCCCTAGATAAGTATAATTAGTTAGCATTTTTTTTCTCTGATGGGTTTTTATCATGAAACTGGCTTATTTCACTTAGCATAATGTCCTCAAGGTTCATCCATGTTGTTGCATATTGAAGAATTTCCTTCTTTTTAAAGGTTGAGTAGTATACTAATGCATGTGTATACAAGTTTTCTTCATCCATTCATCTCTCGATGGACTTTTAGGTTATTTCCACATGTTTACTATTGTAAATAGTGTTGCAATAAACATGGTAGTGCTAATATGTTTTTAAGATTCTGATTTCATTTCTTGTAGATAATACCAAGAAATTGGATTACTGGATCATATGGTAGTTCTATTTTTAATTTTCTGAGGAAACTTCATACTCTTTGCAAGAGTGGCTACACCGTTATGCCTTCTCAGAAACAGTGTGCAAGTATTCTATTCCAATTTCTTTACATTCCCACCTACCCTTCTTTTCTTTTCTTTTTCTTTTTTTTTTTAAAGTAGCCATCCTGACAGATGTGAAATCATATCTCATGGCTTTGATTTCCTTTTACCTGATGATTAGTGGCATTGAGTATTTTTTCATATACCTATTGTCTATTTGTAAATATTTCTTTAAAAAAAGTTTTTTCTAGTTCTCAGAGCATCTTAAAATAGAGTTGTTATTCTTATTTTTTAGTATTTTGCTATTGAGTTGTAGGAATTGCTTATACATTTTGGAGATTCACCTCTTATAAGATACATGGTTTGCAAATACTTTCTTTTATCCATAGGTTGCCTTTTCACTCTGTTGATTCTTTTGTTTGCTGTGCAACAAATAAGTCTTGTAATGGATAATCCATTACAAGTAAGTCTTTTGTTAAAGAGACTATGCTATCCCCATTGTGTATTCTTGTCTTCCCTATCAAAAATCAACTGACTATGTATGTGTGAATTTATTTATGGGTTCTCTTTTGTTCCATTGATCTACATATCTGTTTTTATGCCAGTACCATACTGTTTGGATTACTGCACATTTGTAATATATTTTAAAATCAAAATGTGTAATGCTTCCAGCTTTGTTCATCTTTTTTTTGTGGCTCCATAAGAACTGTACAATTGTTTTCTTCTATATCTGTAAAAATAGTGGGATTTTGATAGGGATTGCTTTGATTCTGTAGACTGCTTGGGGATAATATGGACATTTTAACAATAATTAAGTCTCCCAATTCATGACCACTGAATGTCTTTCAAATATTCATGTCTTTTCTAATGTCTTTCATCAGTGTCTTACAGATTTTAGTGTACAAGCCTTTTACCTCCTTAGTTATATTTATTCCTATTTTATATTTTAGTGCTATTGTAAATGGGATTATTTACTAATTTTCTTTTAGATAGTCTATTTTTTATGTTTATAAATACAACTGATTTTTGCATGTTGGCTTTGTATCCTGTAACTTCACTTAATTCATTTATTAAATCTGACAGCTTTTTTTTAAAAAAGGATATTTATGGCTTTCCCCATATAAGATCATGTGATCTGTGAACAAGGACAATTTTAATACTTCCTTTCTGATCTGAATGTCTTTTATTTCTTCTTCTTTCCTGATTGCTCTGGCTAGAATGTCTGTTCTGTGTTGGATAGATGTGAAAGGGGGCATGGGGGCATCTTTGCCTTGTTTCAGATCTTAAAGGAACAACTCTGTTTTTCACCATTGCATATATGAGTTTTTCATATATGGGCCTTATTATTTTGAGGCACTTTCTATTCAATTATTGAAAGTTTTTAACATAAAATGGTGTTGAATTTTGTCAATAGCATTTTCTGCACCTATTACAATGATCGTATAATTTTTATCCTTTATTTTGTTAATGTGGTATTTCACATTAATTCACTTTCATATGTTAATGTTGCATCTCAGGGATAAATTCTACTTGGTCATGGTGTATGATTCTCTTAATGTTCTCTGGGATTTCCTTTTCATTTTTTTTTTTTTTTTGTTATGGAGTCTCGCTTTGTCGCCCAGGCTGGAGTGCAGTGGCGCAATCTCGGCTCACTGCAAGCTCCGCCTCCTGGGTTCACGCCATTCTCCTGCCTCAGCCTCTCCGAGTAGCTGGGACTACAGGTGCCCGCCACCACGCCCAGCTAATTTTTTGTATTTTTAGTAGAGACGGGGTTTCATCACGGTCTTGATCTCCTGACCTCGTGATCCGCCCGCCTGGGCCTCCCAAAGTGCTGGGATTACAAGCGTGAGCCACCGCGCCCAGCCTCCATTTCATTTTATGAAAAAGTTTTAGATGGGTTGGCATTAATTCTTCTTTAAATGGTTGATAAAAGTCAACAATGAAGTCATCTGGTCCCTTAGCATTTCTTTGTTGGGAGGTTTTTGATTAATGAGTCAATCTCTATACTAAGTATAGAGATTCAATGATGTTAGATTTTATGCTTCTAAAAGTCTATACAATTTTTCTAAGCTGCCCAGTTCACTGACAAATAATTATTCATTGTAATCCGTTATGATCATTTTCTCTGAAAATTTGTTTCTATGGAATCAGTTGTAATGTCTCCTCTTTTATTTCTAACTACAAATTCAATATCTTTAAGAGATACAGGACTATTCAGGTTATCTATTTCTTTTTTAGGGAGTTTTGGTAGTTTGTATCTTTCAAAGAACTGGTATATTTCTTCTAAGTGGTTAAATTTAAAGATTTTTTAGAAGACTGAAAGTGATTTCTGGTTTTCCAGCATGGGTTGGACTGCAGCTTACTTTTAAGCAACGTGATCTGGCAAAGATGATGTTCGTCACTCTCATGATAACATTATATTATGTAAGACTTTCTTTTGCTGTCAGGCTTGTCTTAGTCTCTCTCTTGCTGGTTTATATAAAGCAAGTTGTCATACATTCGTCAGCTTCAAGCTACTGAATGCTGCCAACAACCAGATGAATGGGAAAGTGGATATTTTCCTAGCTGAATCCCCAGATGAGAACCCATCCCTGTCTGCCTCCTTGATTGCAGCCTGTGAAAACCTACATGGTAGAATCAGCTGGCCATGATTGTACTTCTGACTCTAATAAATCATAAGATGACAAATGTTGGCTTTGTTAAGACACTAAATTTGTGGTAATGTGTTATAGAACATAGAAAATGTATACTTCTGCTAAATTCACTTATTTCTAGTACATTTTTCATGTGTTCCTTAGAATTTTCTACATGGACAACCTATCATCTGTGAATAAAGACAGTTTTAACGTTCAGTTTGCAACCTGTACACTGTTTCTTCCTTGGCCTTGTCTTACTGAACTGGCTAGAACCTGCAATGCTAAAAGACATTGGTAAGAATAAACATTCTTGCCTTAATTCTTGATCTTGGTAGAAAATCATGATTTGAGTTGTAGAATATGTTGCTATTGTTGTTTTGTAGAAGCCTTTTAAAAAAAATTGGGTTGAGGACGTTCCCATAGTTCTCATAGTTGGTTACCTTTTTTGTCCTAAATGTGTATTATACTTTGTCAAATGTTGTCTTCTACCTATATTAAGATAATCAAATTTTTAGATTCAATATAACTTGTAGGTTATTTGACTTTATTTTTATTTATTTTATTTTATTATTATTTAAGCTTTAGGGTACATGTATACAATGTGCAGGTTTGTCACATATGTATACATGTGCCATGTTGGTGTTCTGCACCCATTAACTTGTCATTTAGCATTGGTATATCTCCTAATGCTATCCCTCCCCACTCCCCCCACCCCACAACAGTCCCCAGTGTGTGATGTTCCCCCTCCTGTGTCCATGTGTTCTCATTGTTCAATTCCCACCTATGAGTGAGAACATGTGGTGTTTGGTTTTTTGTCCTTGCGATAGTTTGCCAAGAATGATGGTTTCCAGCTTCATCCATGTCCCTACAAAAGACACGAACTCATCATTTTTTATGGCTGCATAGTATTCCATGGTGTATATGTGCCACATTTTCTTAATCCAGTCTATCATTGTTGGACATTTGGGTTGGTTCCAAGTCTTTGCTATTGTGAATAGTGCCACAATAAACATACCTGTGCATGTGTCTTTATAGCAGCATGATTTATAGTCCTTTGGGTATATACCCAGTAATAGGATGGCTGGGTCAAATGGTATTTCTAGTTCTAGATCCCTGAGGAATCACCACACTGACTTCCACAATGGTTGAACTAGTTTACAGTCCCACAGTTATTTGACTTTAAAGTGTTCAGCCAATCGTGTACCCCTCTAATTAACTCCACTTAAACATAATAAATTATTTTTTCTCTTTTACATATATTGATGGGTTTGAATTGCTAAGATTTGTTTTTAGTTCTTTTACTTCTGTGTTTATAAGATATACTGGAGTATAGTTTTCTTATAGAGACTATGGTCTTTATATAAGTATTGCCCTTCATTTTTCACCTACATACTCTTGATATCAGGGTATTACTGGTTCTATTAAATGTAATGAGAAATATTCCGTTCTCTTCTCTATTATGCAAGAGTTTGTGGAAGATTGGTATTACTCTTCTTTGCCTTTCAATCCATGAACACAGAATTTTTTCCATTCATTTATATCTTCTTTAATGTCTTTCAACAACAATGATATGTAGTTTTTAGTGTACAAGGCTTGCACTTTAATTAAATTTATTTCAAAGTGCATTACATTTTTAATGCCATTATAAGTGGAAATATTTTCTTAATTTCATTTTCGGATTGTTTATTGCTGGTATATAAAAGTACAACTGAATTTTGTATTTTGATCTTATGTTTTGGAACCATGCTGAACTCCTTTGTTAATTCTAATCATTTTAAAAATAAATTCTCTGTGATTTTCATGTGGAAATTTGTAAATAGAGACAGTTTTACTTGTTTCCAATGTGAATGTTTTTTATATTTTTTCTTGCCTAATTGCTCTGGATAGAACTTCCAATAAAATGTTTAATAGACATAGTGAGAGTATATATCTTGTTTCCATGCAGAAAGTACATCATCTTTAATCATGAAATGTTAAGTAACTAATATTGCCTTGCAATAAAATACATTATATATTATATATCAATGTATATAAACATACATATATATATATATACACATATATATATATGTATGTATATTCCATAGTCAGAATTCCATAGTCCGATTCATGAATTCCATAAGGACCACAATCATGGGTTATTTTTGTAAAACTTTCAGTTTATCCTAGTACCAGTTATATTATGTATGTTCAATGAATTGAAGGTACTATCATTGTCATTATCTTCATCACCATCATCATCATCATCACCATCATCTCTGGCAGGCTTAACATAGATTAAGACAAGTCTTTGACCTCAAGAAGTCACCATTCTAGACCCTGAGTAGCAAATACATTTGATTCCAATAGCACATCTATTCAGCTGATAATGGCAAACTATGATACCAAAGATTAAAGGGTTAAATTTGACCTCAACAGAGAATAGTAATGTGCCTATTTAGTCATGCCAGTGATACTAGTGAGGGGTAGTGAATATCTTAATGCCTTGTATTTGCTGATGTGGTCCAGATGTAGACACTAATATGTGAATTAGTAGCTACAGTCCAGAAACTCACCATCACTGCAAAAATAGCATGCAAAGAGTAAGAGCATTCAAAGCCATAGTTCATGCAAGACAGGCTGGTTTACTATTTGTGATGTCATGTTTTCCCATAAAGAAATTTTGACTTCAGGCATTTGAAACCTCATTAACAGCTCTTGTTACAGTGATGGCCTGTAAACCCCCTTGGACTTTTTGTAAAATTACTCCAATATTAATGATATTTGCATGAGCTTCTTATAATTTTCCTCCTCAAATAATTGCAACACAAATTTTGAATATCTGAATTGAGTGAAAGGCCTATTAACTTGAGAGGATATTACTGGTTTCTGTGGTGGAAGAGGAAGGCAGAAATGCTTGCTTTCATTTCAACTGTAGGGATAATGTTCTAGTTTAAGCTTTATTTTCTATTACTGCCTGTGTGCTATATACACTCTCTCACTTCTGTGAACCAACATGAAATGACTGCCTTCCTTCTTTCTTTCTTCCTCTCTCTCTCTTTTCGTTCTTTACCTTCTTTCCTTTTTTATTTCCCTTTAAAAAATTTTATTTCTGTATGTCTTTCTTTCTTATTTTAGAAAACCATTTTATGCCCCTCGACATGAGACAAACAGTATGTAAGTTTTCCTTTTCAATTCCCCGTGCTTCAAAGTTCCTAATTTGATTTCATTCTATTATCTCAAGTAGTGCTAGTAACCAAAACAGTGTATTATAATGAAGCACACTATACGGAAGTACTCCATGAAATCAACATGAACGTAAAGAATAGTGAAGACATTTAAAAACACAGCATCCCATTAAAATAGACTACATTCATCAGTTACCACATCATCATTATAAACTGGCATGAGGAAAAAAAAAAACCTTCAGATTAATATCCTGTCAAGCAAAGCCTGTGACTCCTTCCTGCATTATCCACTCAGCTCATTTCCTTTCTCTCTGTCACTCACGACCAAATCACTTCCCCAGGAGACTGCCATGTGGAGATCTCTCATTATTTCCAGAGAGAGGCAAGTATTGGCATAAAACACTGAATTAGAGGTGTGCTGTCATATGTCATATTGAGCTTAATTTGAAAAATGGAGTTCTTCATTAATAAAAATTATGTATTTAATTTTGACATTCTGGAACACACAGACCATTACTAGGAAGCCAGGTATGAATCAGCAAGTGAAAAGGTGTTCCTTAATATGCATGTATGTGTGTATTTATTTGTATTTATTTGCATGTATATAATGTCTTTTATTCCAGAGATGATGTTACAGGAAAATAAAGCCAATTTTATTAAAGACTTAGGCATCTTCTCCTAACTCTACTTGACTTCTATAGAGATAAGTTCCTGCTCTTGGTGTTTGATCTATTTAGGATTCCTCAAACTGAGTAGAATGAGCTGTTTTTGCTGAGAAAAAAGAAATACTTAGACTCATTTGTGATTCCACCCAGACTGTATGAATTAAGTTTTAATTAGGGGGAGGAAGAACCAAGCAGGCACAATATGTGCATCGGGTGAAAGTAAGACTTAGTGAGGGCAGAGCAGGTGAATTGTAGGGCCTTCCAGGTACTTTACAGAAGAAAAAAGAAAGTGAATCATTAGGCTTTCTTACAAAGTCATTCAAATATTTTAAGAAAGAGAAGTCACCAGAAGTGTCAGATTTAGTTACTTCTGGGAGAGCTTGCGTCCTAGCCCTCCAAAGTCCTGAAAATTCTCGTTCTCTAAACCCACCTCCAGGATGACCCACATAACCTTTTTATAACCACTATTACTCATTTTACCTATTTTCCACATATATTTATGAATATGATTTATATTCATCTTTCTCTTATTTTTCAGTTTTATATACAAGTTAATGTTATGTATGTTTTTTTGTTATGTAAAAGTTTGTATGTTTTGTTATGTTATGTATGTTATGTATGTATGTTATGTAAAGTTACGTATGTTTTCTTTGCTTTAATTGATTTTGCGTCTTTCTCCATATACTTATAGATAAATATTGCTCAGGAAAAAAAATTTTTTTGAGACAGCCTCTTGCTCTGTTGCTCAGGCTAGGGTATAGTGACACAGTCACAGCTCGCTGCAGGCTTGACCTCTTGGGCTCAAGGCATCCTTGCCCCTCAGTCTCCCAAGTGGCTATGGCTACAGGCAAGCACCATCATGCCAGGCTAACCTTTTAATTTTTTGTAGAGATGGGTCTTCTTAGGTTTACCAGACTGGTGTTGAACTCCTGGGCTCAAGAGATCCTCCCGCCTCAGCCTCCCAAAGCGCCGGGATTATAGGTGTGAGCACTGTGCCTGGCCAAAAGGATTTCTTAAATTAGGAATTTGTAAAATCATTTTAGTTAGTTGCTTTGCAGTATTTGGGGAAATTTGCAGCATAATAATTAGTCATCTATGCAATGAAATTACAAAATAAAGTTAGATTACCAACTGTAACAAAAACAATACCTGTACTGATTGAGTTATTTTGTCTCATGGATTGTTTCTTTGTAGATTTTATCCCTCAACTAGAAAATTCAAGTAGATGAAGACATGGCTTTAAATTTCCTTTATGATCAGAGTCTGGGTAAAATTCAACTGGAACTATGGGCTGAGTTTCATTGTTTGCTGTTTTCATGTATGCAGTTGTTGATTCCTTCATCACATATTTATTGAGACTTTTCTGAGTGCTGGTCACTGTTCAGGGACTGGGGTCACAAAGACAGACAAGGCTTGGCCGGGCGCGGTGGCTCACGCTTGTAATCCCGTGAGGCGGGCGGATCACGAGGTCAGGAGATCGAGACCACGGTGAAACCCCGTCTCTACTAAAAAATACAAAAAATTAGCCGGGCGCGGTGGCGGGCGCCTGTAGTCCCAGCTACTCGGAGGCTGAGGCAGGAGAATGGCGTGAACCCGGGAGGCGGAGCTTGCAGTGAGCCGAGATTGCGCCACTGCACTCCAGCCCGGGCGACAGAGCAAGACTCTGTCTCAAAAAAAAAAAAAAAAAAAAAAAAAGAAAAGAAATACAAAAAAAAAAAAAAAGACAGACAAGGCTTAACTCCTTCCCCTTAGAACAAATGTCTCTGGGTGAGGCAAACTTATCTACTCACAATAGTAATATGGGTTGGAATAATTGTGCAGGTTCAAGCATGGGTTACCCTGGGAGCCAGGAATAAGAAAGATTCTGTCTGATTCCAGGGAAGCTTCAAAAAGTTGTCTCTTGATGCAGAGTCATAAAAAGATCAGTCAGTGGTGTTCAGGGGAAAGAGTTGGAGAGACATACTAGCAGAAGAAGCAGCCTTTGTGAAAGCACAGAAACACCGGACTCATCCCAGGGCCATGAGAGGCTGGAGGTGCTGGTAACTTTAAAGTCAGGATCAGATCAAGAGATAGGATACCTTCCGTGCCATTCTAAGAAGTTTCTGTTTCATCCTGTAATCACTAGTCCAGCTCTGCACTCTTATGATCTCAACTCTGCCAACTACTTGTGAAAGTCCTTAATTTCTCTGAATTTTGAAATCTTCATCTCCTAATATAGAAATGGAAAGTTTTCCTCTCTAGGCTTATAAGGTATAAGAGAAATTATGTGAACATATGAAACATGCTTCATGCGTATAGGTGCTCATGAAAATTAGCGACATCTTAATTTCCTTTCTTAAACAGAGATATAGTATGATCAGGTTTGTATTTTAAAATAATTCCACCAAGAATTAAAGACAGGTGAGATTAAAAGCAGGAGCTGAGCCAGGAGACTAATTCAAGAATTCAAATAGAAGGAGTAAGAATACTAAACCAGAGCTGTGGGATGTAAATGGGCATGAATATGAGGCTATTTCAAAATCCTAACCACAATAATAATAATAACAACAACAATAATAATACAGCTGCCATTGCTAAACGTCAACTTCATAAACTCTGTTACACACTCTAGCAGTTATCTCATTAACCTTCACAATAATCTATATGAGAATAACATTCCCATGTTTTTAATGAAAAATAAAATTAATGAGATGAAAAGCTAAGGTAATACCCAGGGGTAAATGTCCAAGGGAGAACTGGGATTCAAATCTTTATTTTTCTAACTCAAAAATCTTTGTTTGTACCACTAGTTTGAGCACTCAATTTCCAATATGCTTTTTACTTTATAAATAAATCCTGCTAATTACCATAAGCAGAGTAAGGTGAATTTTTCTCTCCCTGTTGCCCTCTCTTATCTTTATTTCCTTTCTTCTCTCCTCCTTTTTCATCATTTGGCACATATTATGCCACCTTGGAAATTTTCAAAGTCATAATCAAATTGGTCTTGACTTTTGTCTGTAAACAAGTAATGGATCTCTTTTCTTTCACTGCTGGTATTAACTGGGTTCAGGCAGTTGTTTGGTAACTCAGTAAAACATGGTCATTAAGGCCCTTGTACGTGCCAGTCACTCTCTTGAAAAGAAGACCCATGAATTCATGCCTTATAGGAATGAGATGTGGATTTAAAATAGAAAAGTAAAGGAACTTTATTTAGCTGTGGGGAAAGAAAGCACAATTTAATGACTTGACTTAACTCTCTCAAAATGTCTAGAAGAAAAGTTGGAAAATAGAAATGTCCAAAAGCTTTTTCTATACACTATCAAATAAACATATAGTTGGAAATACATGAATGTTGGATTTAAAATAGTAAATTAAATATGTTATGAATTTTTGTACCTTACCCAGAAAATTTGTACATACACACATACATCATGCATTTAGAAGCAAATACGGAGGAATGGTAGGGTAGTTTATAAAGTATCTAGACAAAGACACACACACACACACATACGAAAAGAATATTTTCAACCAAAAGAGGGGAAAGACGAGATTGCAAAGCAGTAAGATAAGGTGTTTTTTTGGGGGGGGTCTTAGGAATTATAATTACATAGACACAAATTACAGTAAAGGGTAAACTGTGTCGAGAGAGATGGAAGAGAGTAGGGAATTTTAAAAGTGCACTGAGGGTGATTACATAAATTTCCTTGAAGAAATTGTCACAGGTATAGGTGGCTGACTTAGTACATGAATCCACAGATCATTTTTTGTCACTGTTCAGAAGTTGCAGCTTTGGTGAAATGCTGCTGTTTTCCAGGATGTTCTGGTCATTTCACTTTGGCCCAGTTCAAAGGTTCAAGGCAAGTTCTTGCATTTTCTTTTGTTTTGCTTTGTTTTTTTGTGTGTGTTTTTTTTGCAAGGTTGCAGGTTGTGTGGGTAGTTCTTCTTAGAATGGCTTCCTGACTAGATTTTAGAACTCTGAACCAGGGTGACACCATTTTCTATATCACACTTCATAGTATAAAAATGAATGATAATCCTTCTTCAGGTTATGACACCTTCTCATGAGATTTGTAGAGAAATAAAAACGTTTGTAAAGGCCAAACACTAAGATTTAATGAGAAGTTGTCTATAACCATGACTACTTTATCTGTTTAATGCTTGATTTCCTCTTTGCTAAGCTAACGTCTAGTATGACCAGTTGATAACTACTCATTTTTGGAGTTGGTACATCACACTGAAAAAACAGGCTTTAATATCAGCAAAGCATCAGCTTGAATCCTGTCCCCTACATTTATTCATTTGCTGTATTACTTTGGAGAGATGACATAAACTACCTGCATCTCATTTTTTTCTCTTCCAAAATGATGTTCTTAATGCTTTTGTTATACTACTATATATATTAGTTTTGATGTATATAAAGAGGTGGGAACAAAATAAATGGTAGTTATCGATCTTATTGTTGTTACTATCCTAAGAAATTCCTCTACACGAAAGATATTTGTGGCCCTGATTTACCTTCCTTAATTTCAAGTGTCTGGCATATATCAAGTGGGAACATTGGTAAACTATGAAAGCAGAAAAATTGGAGAATGGGTTATTCTAGAACACGTGGGTGATTTTTCTTTTCTTCTATTCGAGTGGTTCCAAAAGGGTAAATCACAGGCCTGTTTGTATTACCAGGAGGCTTATTAAAAATGCAAATCATGATTCTTAACTTACGCATCAGAATTTGGAGGTAGGGCCTAGGAAACTGTTTAAACACGCTTTTGTGGTAATTAATTATGCACATTCATATTTGAGAACCATTGCTCTGCGCTACCCTTTATGCTTCTTACCTATACAGTTTTTCCTCCCCTGCTTAACAAACAATTTTCAGCCCACCTCTTTTTGTCTTGGGAAGATGTCCAAGCCAAATCACAGCTGAAATAACAACCCCCTGCACCCACTTTTGGATGTCTTTTAACTTCAGAATACTTCTTCAAAGCTTCTCCTCTCCCAGCCTTACTCCTATAGGAGGACTTCTCATAAGTGAATTTAGTAAATTCACTGTCCAGCGCCTTGAAGAGTTCTCATTGTTTAGAACCATATTTGGAATATGTTAGCATTCTCTTGTTTCTCAAAATTTATCTCTTGTTATTTTATTCTTTTATATTTAGGAGGTCAGGAATACCAAGAGAACCCTTGCTGCAGACCAGAAAGAAATGGGCAAGGAACAATTATGCCTTGTCCTTGGGTGAACAAAAAGCACATGTGCAGCTGTAACAATACAAAATTACATTTTTTGGCAATAATAATAACACTAGTATTTCTAAGTGTTGGGCTCCCATTTGCACACCCTTGACTGTACCCACAACCATGTCACACTGGCACTATCACCAGCTCCATTCAGCAAACAAGAAAACCAAGGTTTTAATGACTTTCTCAGTAATTCAGTGAATTAATGGTGAGACCAGGATTTCTTCCTGTACATCCTAACTCCATTGCTCATGCTTTTAACTACTAAGCTTGAGTGTGTCAAGAAAAACTTTCTTGGTACTTGCCTCTTTCTTATTTATGGAGTGACACAGTGGGTGGTATCAGCAAATAGCGTAAAAGGAAGAAACTCAGGTCTGGCTGGCTTTTATATTTCAGGGTTAAAGGGACAAAATAATAAAACAAGAATGAGCTTTCTTTTTCTTTCTGCATAATAGGTGTACATAGTTTTGGAGTTTGTGTGATAGTTAAATACACTCATATAATTTGTAAAGATCAGCTCAGCATACTTAGGATGCCCATCACCTTAAAAATATGTCTTTTTTAATGCCAGAAACATTCAAATTATTCTCTTCTAGCTATTTTGAAATGTACAATAGATTATTCAGACGCAGTCTTCTATAGTGCCTGATTTTGTTCAATAGATTTAGAATTTAGATATAGATATGGGCCAAATTCCAAACAAATAATAAAGAATATGCATTTGCTTAGAGTTTTCAGGATCCATGTAGTGGTTTGAGGGGTTTGTTGCTAAGAAATGTCAGTATTTGGGCCCCAATATATATTTTTAGATTTAAATGCAACTCACTGTTCCTTGACATCTGGCACCACCCAACCAAAAAAGTGTATGTTTTATGTTAGTTGTTTTGTTAATATTGCTGGTGTTCCATTTTAATGTAATCTAGAGGATATCAAACACAGTTTGGCCGTTTTATGAATACTAAGACAATCAGTCAGTCATAAGCTCTTGTGATTTTCCAAGTATTTTCAGCTGGCACGAGAATAGAAATTCTCTTTCAGGAAGCTCACTTAACTTCAATATGAATTTCTAATTCAATGATGAATAAATAACAGCCATCAATTATTTATAACTTATGCATTTAAAATTATAGTAATGATTATATCTTGTACATTGCCTTTATTCTAACAATCAAGCTATTTTGCAAAGCTAAATCACAGGACCAAGATGCGACCCTTAGATCAAAAGCAATTCAGGATTCAAGAAAAAAATGTACAAATGTATACATTGAAGGATGGCTTTCCTCACAAGAATGCCAGTTCAGGTCGACTCATTGCTTTTCTGTATCTGGCCATGGGAAAATTATTACTTTTGTGTGTGTGGATTGGCTTTCCTTAAAAGACACACTTTTAGTCACTGCGTACATTATTCCTCCAGATCTCCAAGCACCCACTCTCCAGAACAGCTTTTGACTCAATCTCCTCCTTTCCTCAATAGCCAATCCATCTCCAATTCCAATGGATCATTTTATCAGTTTTCTCTTTACTCCTGTCCTTAAATAAAGCTTTGTGTAGCTCCTGCCCCAAAAGAGTGAGCCTCTCCAAGGCTTGTCTCTTTCTCATGCAAACAGTTGGGTGGAAAGTCTGCAGGTGCATTCAGGCAGATCCCACTTTCATATTATCACCATCCTGGTAAAGGGATTCAAACTTGTTATGTTTTTATTTTTTTCTTGTCTGAATAAGCTTGACTCTGTTCCAAAAACCCCAAATGACAGAGTTCTGCACTGAGGAGATCACACCAACATTCATCTTCTTCTCACTATAACTTTCACTCCTCAACCCACCCGTGTCTTCCTTCTCTGTCCTATCTGTCTTCATCATTTCCACCTCAGGAACATGTTGTATCGGTGTGTGAATGTTTTTTCTTCTTCTCTTTCTATCTGAATCCCACCCTGTCCTTCTTAGGAAAGTGGTTCTATGACATGAGCTTATTAGAATATACAAAGTCTCAGCTAGATATGCATTCAATTTCCCATTCTACCATTAGTATCTCTATGACCTCCATCAAATTACTCAACAGTGCTGAGCATTACTTCCTAATAATTCTATTTCACAGTGACCTATTACCTTCTTTTGAATATTTTTTGCTGTTTTTTAGCAGATACTAAAAGCCATGACAATGATTCTCAACCTTTGGTGGAAATAATTTTATCAAAAAATTGGGTTTCTGCCACAATGTAAATAAAAGCCAGATTTGCTGTAAGGAAGACATTTACATATTGAAGGGCATTCTATGACTATATTTAGACTTTAAAAAATGTCAAGAATCAAACAATAATAATTTGAAGGTGCAACTCTTTTGATATGGCATATTAATTATACTTTCTCATTGACATAGATTATAAAATATCCAAATGTCAGCAAGAATATGAAATATGTGAACATGTTAATTAAAGAATGAATTTTTAGTATTAGAAATACTGTTTTAGAACACATATTACAAGTGTTGATTGGCAACTTTATCATCTATCTCAAAGTCCTTTCATATATCCATAATGCTGTTTCATATATATGCATCGCTTCTCCAATCTAATTACAAATGCATTGTGAGCTAAGATTTATTAGAAGTCCTTATTTTGTATCTACCAGATTGAGGGAAATCATGCTGGACATATGTTTGTAATAGATGAATAGAATTGCTTGGGATTTAGAAGTGGGCTTGACTGAATTGCCTGAGTAATCCTGAGACAAGTCTTACCAATCCCTAAAAATTGGATAAATGGTATTCAAAATGAAGACTTGGAAGCTCCATGATCAGATTTTAAAAAGCTGTACCATGTCTTCTTCCCCGGGACCTCAAAATTTGGTCACTGGTTCCTTCTGACATCTGACATCTCATGTAAAATGAAAAGCTAACAGTTAATCATTTTTCTGGACTATTATTTTCAACATCAATTTGAAAATAGTAATTTGAATTTTTTTTACATTAATCACAGTATCACTTAGCTTTGCTCTCTAGTAAGCTCAAGTTTAAGGATAAGGAAAGTACTATATACATATACTTTTTTTTCCATACTGTATTTCCAGGACTGAAACACATTAATCCAGATGACATTTCTCAAACTCTTATTTCTATAAATGAATGTGTTCTATCAAAGCAAAAAGCAAATTTTAGAATTTTAGCTAGCTCAACACTCTTAGTAGCATTTTGTCAAAATGCAAGTTCTGATCACCCACTGCCTGTCTGACACCACTTTCTGCTATACTCTATACTCAGCAGCTTTTTCCTATCTCTCTTCTCCCACTGTACTCAACCAGCTCTAGATCCCTGATCTGAACCAATTTCAAGTGATTTGATAAACCCACTCCATTCACTGGCCACCTGAATGCAGAAAACATTAGAAACTAGACCTCAGAGAAAAGGACCAGAATTGGGCAAAGTGTTCTCATGATATTATTGCCAGGGTAGCATTGCCGGAAGAGCGTAGACTCCTGGAAGCAGCTTAATTATAAGCACCACAGTCCTTGGTTTCAGATGCACCTGGGTTTGAAACCTGGACCTTGGTTACTTGGGCAAAGAACTTAACATTGAAAAATCTTAGTTTTCTCAGGAAAGTACTAAAATATATCTTATATGCTCATTATGGGGATTAAATTATGCATGTACAATGCTTTGCACAGTGCTGAGTTCATAATAATACATGCTAGAGGTTGTAGTTATTGTTTTACTGCTGCTGTTTAGAAATAAAATTCAGTTCAGTTACTAGCTACTTCACTGACTTTCTGATAAATAGAATAATGTGATTTCAAATAATCATTTGTATAAAATCTTACATGAGGCTTTCAATAAATCTGGGTTTCCTTCTTTGCTAGGAAAGAATAATGATCAAATGATACGTCTATAGTGCATATAGATGGAAGAAGAACAAAAGTTCAAGAGAGCATTTTTCTATTTGTTTTGTTGTCTTTGTTATTGTTCCTACACTTTTCAGTGATAGTGACCTTGTTTATTCTTATTCTCCACAATCTCTAATGAACAAAGCACCTGCATATATATTAATTTTTCTGATAATAAACCAATCAAGCTGTATCGTTCTTCCCTGCTGATTTGATTGGCATGCTAATCCCCACAATACACCATTCCACAATAAATTTGTATTTTGGCAAATTCACAACTTCACACTCTGTGATTACAGTTAACATGGAAAATTTTTGCTGATCCAAGTATTGTTTTGCTAAAGTCTGGTTCATTTAATTACAATTTCAGGCCTATGCTGTACCACTCAGAGAAATTGCAATACATTAACACAGAAAATATTTTTCAGAACAATTAATGGTTGATCAGATAAAGTAAGAAAAAATATTATTACACCACCATGAAATGTGCTTACCACCTTAAAACTGCTTAATATAGCAGCATGGCTTAGAATAGTTGGAAGACAAAAAAGATAGTAGTTTCCATTCTTCTCTTGCTTTGGAACTCTGGCCAATTCAACCAACTTCCCTATATGGGATCGGTGTTTAAAATAGAAACACAAATTCTTATTTCACTAATTCAATAGCTATGTATTTACTATCTGTGATTTACTAGACTCTGACATAATTATTGGGGGAGGAAGTAGGAGAATAACAAGAAAATAAAAAGCCCGTGTCATCATCCAGAATATATTTTGTGAGAAAAGATAGATGATCAACATGTAAACAAATGTAAACATGTAAACAACATGTAAACAACATGTAAACAAATAAATAATAATGCCAGTTAATGAGAAGTACCCCGGGAAAAATGCAAAGGATAATAAGACAGAATGTCTCCTGTAGATGTAAACTCCGCTGCCATGGTCAGGGAAGCTCCCTGAGGGACTGAGAGTTCAGTGCTATAAAGGAGCTGGTAACATACAGATCATTGAGAAAGTGTTCCAGGAAGAAGGAAGAACAAGCAGTCTGCAAACTATGGTGCTGCTCACCCTGAAGTACAAATGCATGCAGTAAACTTGAGGGTCATGAGGGGTTGAGGAAGGCTAGAGTTAGAGGGAAGGAAACATAAGGAAAAGTTGCAGGAGCCAAGGTGCTAGCAGTGAGGGTGATGAGAAAATTGCCAAGCCAGGAAATACACTGGGGGGAGTTGTACTGAGTTTGCTAGATTGGATATGGAGATGGCGAGGGGGAAAAAAAAAACAAGAAAAAAAAAAAACATGAGAAGAGGATGCCTAGGTTTTGGCTTGAATTATTGGGTGGATGGTGATGCCAACAGAAAAGACAGAAAGACAAAAGAGAACTTGTGAATGAGGAAACAGCAGTTTTGTTGAAGGTCACATCCCTATTAGACATCCAGATGGAGATGCCAGGCGAGCAGCCAGTCTTTCTGGAGCACAGGCGAAGAGCTAGAGACATAAAATGTGAGGTCATCAAAACACCGACTGCACTTACAGCCATGTGGCTGAATGAATGAGAGCTCTTAGGGAAAGAAAATGGATATAAAAGTCAAGGGTCCCAAAACTGAGGAAAAAATGGAGAATTTGCAAAATGCAAAATACACGAGAGAAAAAAATAGTAGGGTGGTAGTATAACAAGAAGTATGGTGTTCAAGAAGTCTGGAGAACAAGAATTTTCAAGAAGTAGGAATGATCAATTGTAAAAAAATATATGACATCAAGTAAGATATGATTAGGAATTAATCAGCCAATGTGGCCACTTGGGGTGTATGGGTGGTCTTCTTGACATTTCTGGTCATTTTCTTTAACCTATAAAAATACTGTTACATGACAGTATATTACCTGGGGAAGACTGAATTATTTGCAGCTATTTCCCCTTCGTAATTAGATCACATACTCTTATCTTTTGCTATGTCTCCAAGTAAAGTAGGCAAAGTACTCATCTCTTTCTCTTGCCTTGGGGCTTGGCCATCTAACTACCCTGGCCATGCAGGAAAGATAGAATATATCTGTAAACATTAAAACTTTGAATAGTCAGAGTCTGGTGTGGAATCCAGAGGATTACCAAATAGATAATAGAGAGAAGTTTAGAAAGAAACACGCATATTTCTCCCAGTGCAATGAGAGAAAAGGCAGAATATATGCGGAAAGATGCGAGCAGGTTAGTAGATACAGTGGTAGGAAGTCAAAGATGTTCTAATCTTAATCTCTCTGCTAAACCTTCTCCCAACTATCTCTGCTAAAATATACAAAGACTCTGCTCTGCTCAATCTCTGAAAAAATTATTACCATGAAAGTAATCGGTCCAATCGACTGAGATTAGGGGTTGCTCCCTCAGGATTAGCAAAAGCCCAGCATTCCAGACATCCAGCAACCTGAGGAGGATGCTCATATAGAAAAAATAATACCTTTGTATTATTTAGGATGGGAATAGACTTCAGAAACTATAAACACAAAATTGTGCAATGACAACACAATGTAAGTTTATTTTCTCATCACACAAGAGTCTACGATGGAGGCTCTTTGACTGATGATTTTCCTTCTTCTGGGACCCTCTCAACAAAGGCTCCCACCTTCCTAGAGCATTGGTTCTCAAAGGTTAGCATGCATTAGGATTATCTGAATGGCTTGTTAAGACACAGGAATCTGGGTCCTACCTTCACATATTCTGATTAAGTAAGGCTGCAGTGGGGCTGAAGAATTTACATTTCTAAGCATTTCCCCAAGTGAGAAGCTGCTGCTCTGGGAGCAAGTTCTAGAAGCACTACCCTAGAGCAATCATTCTTCACTGAAACCAGGCAATGAAAGGGGAAATGTGCTTCAGAGGAATGTGCTGACATTTTTCTGACACTCCTCTTTATCCTTCTTCGGGCTGCTCTATGCCCCAAGAGACCTGCACCAATGGTCCTGTCTCACCACTAGGCTGAATTTGGGCTCAGCCAATAAGGAATATGAGCAAGCAACAAGTGGGAGAGAGGGGAGAGATTGGATTACTAATTCCCTTCCCAGTGGAGTTGCTGCCTGCTGGCTGTGTCCACAGCCGAAGGTTCTGTCTCCTGGCAGATAGTCCCCTCTACAGGCCTCTCTGTCTCTGTGTTTCTAGTATCTGTATCCTCCTCATGTTCTCCCAGGCTTAGGGAGTTCAAAGACCTCCCTGCTATTAGCCCTGGGAGTTGCACTATCCTTTACGGCATCCTTATATCCTGACTTCACTTTTATAATCATGTTATTAAACTCTTCTTAAATGACTCAATTTGAGCCTATCATTTATTTCAGACAAGGAGTGTGGTTGATATAAAAGACATAACAATATTTCTTAAAAGACTTGGCTAAAAATGGCAGACCTGATTTCTGCTTTATTTTATTAGTTAGACTGCAAGTGAGGCCAGGGAATTTGTCTAGCTTTGCTCCCAGAAAAATATGTATATATATATATATATATATATATTTGGTGAACAGTCTTTTCTGCACACTTAAACTTGCTATGTCCTAGTAGAAATTCATGTAGCTGAAAATAAGTTTATAACCATTTGAGCTTAGAACCTAATTCTATTTTATATGTATACACAGAAATGCTTCTGATACATACTTGGTAAATTGAGGGGCAAATATACATTATTTTATACATAACTTTACCAAGAGATGTCTACTATTTCAGGAAATCTTATCAGCAACTGTTATTATTTAAGTCACCAATACAAGACAAGGGAATCCTGGCATTTGACCATTTAATCATGTGTTCTAGTGTAGTCTTGCCTCAGTATTTACATGCTGAAATATATATATATATATATAGTTTTATCTTCTGTTAAAAATATGAAATTCAATTGATCTTTCTTTTAAAATCATATGCACTTAAGTTAGAGTACAATATTGCAGTTTATAAATAAAAGCATGTGTTATAAAAGAAGGTATTGGGTTTTTAGGACTGAGAACAGTATTTTGTAGAGAGGAACCACTTGAAAGACATTTGTAGTCTCGCAACTGTGGGAAACCATAGGCCTAAACTAGTGAATCATCATAGTTAGCAAATAGAGGAAAGTGGACAGATGTCAGTGATGAACAAGTGACAGTTGGATGGAAGCTACCAGACACTCCAGCCCCAGACGATCTGGAGAACGGTGAGGCTGTTTGCAGAAATTCTTCCATAAATGAACACAGTCATTGTTTATGAGTTCATGACATTTCTAGCCACTGGTAATTGTACCTCAAGTTTGAGTCTTGAGAACAATTGGAGAAAGGCCCAGAGGAAGGAATAAAATCCACTTATTTGTTCATTAAGTAGCACAATTTTGTAACAAAATAGGATATTATTAATACTGCCTGGGGGTATAGCATATTTTCCTTCTTTTTACAATGTGGGTATTTGCTTAGAAATTATGATCCAACATGTAAGCAAAATATTAATCTTTATACCTCCATTGCAATAACATAAAATAACTGCAATAAAGAGAATAAACACATGAGTGAGTGTATGTGCAGGTGTGCGCACACACACACACACACACCCATAACCTGACTGGTAAAGGATGGTATTCATATGTTATTAATACCAAATTTGCAGGCTATTTAGAACCTATTGGATCTTATAAAGCACTTTCTCCTATATTCCTTCATGTCTTCCTCACAACAGCCCCCTGGAATAGGTATTTTTATATTTAATTATTTGCTGAAGAATGCCATGGAACTCAGAAAGGCTAATTATCAAGTTAGTAAAGTGTGGAGTTAGGAATCAACATTTAAAATTCCAGCACCTACTCTCTTTTTTTGAGATGGAGTCTTGCTCTGTTGCTCAGGCTGGAGTGCAGTGGTGCAATCTTGGCTCATTGCAAGCTCCGCCTCCTGGGTTCATGCCATTCTCCTGCCTCAACCTCCCAAGTAGCTGGGACTACAGGAACCCGCCACCAGAGCCAGCTATTTTTTTATTTATTTTTATTTTTTTTAGTAGAGATGGGGTTTCACCGTGTTGGCCAGGATAGTCTCGATCTCCTGACCTCATGATCCGCCTGCCTCAGCCTCTCAAAGTGCTGGGATTACAGGTGTGAGCCACTGGACCGAGCCAATTCCAACATCTATTCTAATACCACATGTGATTTTTTCTTGTGCACTGAGCTCTGTGTCAGAAACATTTGAGGTGATGAAAGAAAGAAGTGACCTTGGATTTGGTCATGAAGGCCAGAGCAATTATGTGAAATATGGAAAAAATACTCTCATCTCCAACTGTCTTTCAACCCTTTGTATTTGTTTTTTGACATCATTACATCAATGGAATTGTTTATCCATATTATTATTTTTTGATAATTAGAACAATTTTTTCTTTATTTTAACGTGATCTCTGAAGTTTTTATTATAAAATTTAATATAGGTAGATGTAGATACATTTCTCTGGGTTAGTTTTTAGTATTGATTAGAATAGAATTAATACCACTCATACACACAGTCTCATTGGGCAAGGTATCTATTCCTCTGATTTCAACTACAACCTATAAGCTGCTGACATTTACAGTTCTGTCCTGAGCTCAAGACCTCAATATGCAATTGGTGATTCAACATCTCTTAGATAGCTCATGAGCACTTCATACTCAATGTGTTCAGAGAACTTTTGAATGTCTTCCTTCCAGCCACTTCTCAACATCTATACATACTTCACACAACCTGCAACTCTTCCCTCCTTTTACTCATTATTATGAGTTCCAGTTATCAAACGGATGGAATTTACAGGCTGAGAACAGTAGTCCCGTGATCTGGAAACCCGAGATGCCTCCTTGCTTGATCCTTTACTCAAATCAACCACCACTTTCTGTATTAATCATTATAGCTGTTATATTTAAGGTTCTTCTTCTCTTAGTCACACTACCTCCACTTTAGTTCAGCTCACCATCACCTACTAAGTGAACTACCTCAAATCATTCTGATTTTCATGATCTCAGGCTTTGCAGTTTCTGATCCACTAGCCAAGTTATAGCCAGAGTGATTAGTCTTAAATGAAAATCTGATATTACTTCACTGTTCTCACCTCCAATTACAGGCAGGTACACAGATGAATGTGAAGGGCAGGGTGTGCCTTGTTTTCTTCTGCTCTTTGGCCATTGTACACTGTACTCTCTATGTCTAAAAGCCTTTTACAATCCTAGTTCTCCTTTAGTTTCCATCCCAGACAAAACTTACTTCTTATCTCATCGGTTTACAGGCTTTTTCTCTTGCTCATGGGCTTATTACTATGATAGTGTTTTGCTCACTCACTTAATTATGTGCATGTCTGTTTGTCTATTTCAGCCACTCATCTCCAGTCAACTTGAAAGCAAGAACTGCATTTTATGTATCATTGGAACCACAGAAGCTAACAGGGTCTGACACATAGAAGATAGTCAATGTTAATAAAAATAATAAAAGAGTTAATTAATCAATGGATGAATGTGAGTAGGATAGAGACAGGGTATATATAGTCAAAAATAGAAGTGTCTCACTCCTTCCTGGTTTTGCTGAGCTGGCTATTCTATAGCAATGCTGCTCACCATACCTCTCAGCGATCTAGCTTGACTGAGAAAAGTTTTGCTGGCAGAGACTGAAAGAATCATCACCGTAGGAGTGACATAGAAGGAGAGACTTTTGCACATGAGTTACATCACTTCTCTAAGACTGTCTCAGACAGACAGACAGACAGACACAAATGAAATACTACTGCTAGCCTCATGGAGTTGTTACAAGGGGTGAATGAGATGGTGGATTTTACAGGGTGAGAAGAATACTTAATAAATGTATACTTTGGCAGTGTCACTACACAAGGCTACTGGTTCAACTATCTTGATGGAAATCAATTTTGATAATGTGAGTGATAAATTCAATCATACAATTCATTAAATGTGTTCCACCATATCAATTGTGGGGAATCAGCTCAATTGTGTAAGACTATGTTTCTACTGAGACAATTAAATATTGTAGCTGTTTATGACTTTGATAATTTATGATATGAATATGGACTTTGAGAATTTCTCTTGCACTGTCTGGCTCGAAATAAATGTTCAGTGACTGAAGCTCATAGCTTTTTATTATCATTTATTATTTAGAAAATTAACAGAAAAATACTCAGGTAATGTTTTACAATCATTCAACATTCCAGAAATATTTTTCCTATGGTTTCAAAGGGTAGCTCTTTGTTCTGCTCTTTGGCTCCTTTATACTGTGCTCTCTACACCTAAAATATTTTCCTAATAGTAGTGACACAATAAGTAATTTGGAAATTCTTAAATTTGGAGGATTAAAATATAGAATTGCTGTATTTCATTTATCTTCAAGACATAGTTCTAATACCTAGAATGTGTGTGTGTGTGTGTGTGTGTGTGTGAAAGAATGCAGAAGACAGAGAACAATTTAAAAGTGTTAATTTCATTGTTGGAGGTTAAACATTTAAGGAAGTTTTCAAGCCAGGCATGGTGGCTCACACCTGTAATCCCAGCACTTTGGGAGACCGAGGCGGGAGGATCACAAGGTCAGGAGATCAAGACCGTCCTGGCGAACATGGTGAAACCGCATCTCTACTGACATACAAAGAATTAGCCAGGCATGGTGGCCAGGGCCTGTATTCCCAGCTACTCGGGAGACTGAGGCAGGAGAATGGAGTGAACCCAGGAGGCGGAGCTTGCAGTGAGCCAAGATGGTGCCACTGCACTCCAGCCTGGGTGACAGGGCAAGACTCTGTCTCAAAAAAAAAAAAAGAAAAAAAAAAAAAAAAGGAAGTTTTCTAGCCAGAAAGTTAACGGTGTGGTTGTGGTTTTAGGCTGAGTTTGTAAATTTTGTAAATTGAACTTTTTTCTTTTATTTTTCTTTTGGACTTGAATTGGTGGACTCTCAAGTAAAAGCCTAAAACACAGCCGTATGTCAAGCACTGACTTTTCCAAGGCCCTTCAGAAATGGGCACAAGTCCTTGATGTACAGGTCATTGTTCTTTTAAGGAAGGAAGATCAGTAACATATTTGCATCTCAGATTCTTTTTTACTGTTGCCCTTTAAGAGGTTTGGGCTTAAATTAATATACAGGTGAAGATTTAACATGAGCAATTACCAAAAATTAAATTACAAATTTTATGTGGCCACAGTATTTCTAGACTGTTTTGGGCCAGCATAACACCGTGCTCACGTCAAACTGAAGATCACCTTTGGTGGGGAGGTGTGAAGGATAAACAGTTTCAGAGTAAGGTATTTGGGAAGTCCCCTTTCAACTCATTACGAGAGTGTTCTGTTGCAGCATTCATGTGCCAGGTCAGTACCTCTCAGTGAGTCCCAAGGAAATAGGGGATCACCACGATTTGGTATAAGGAAGAAAGAGACCCAGTGAAACATGAAAATGATGTTAAAGGAGAGGACAATGAGAGGAAGTAAAGTCCATGTGTCAGCAGTCTCATGGGTCTCAAACAGCTTATTGTTTTTCTCGGAGTAGATGCCTGTGCTTCAGGCAGAAAACAATGAATTACATCAAACGCCTGACAAACACATTTTGAAACATAAATCTCTTAGGGGATTGCAACATAGTAATAGTGCATTTTTTTTTTAATGTTTGCTTACTTTTTTATTGTGGAAAAAATGTGACTACATGACACCCAGGAGAATAATAGGATAATATAAAGTTAATTTTAATTTATTTTTAATTAAATACAATAAAAATTCTATTTGAATGATGTTATTTTTATTATTAGTATCATAATTGATTTACAGCCAAGCACCTGGGTTAAAAAAAAATTAGTGTCTGTTTAGATCTAATAGAGACCATTCCCATTTAATAAATTATTTTAATTATCTCAAGCTTGACATTTTACAAGTCAGTAGTCTCTTTCCCATCTTACCTTATGTGACTCCACAAAGCAAAATAAATTTTTGTAAGGAGCTTATTTTAGGTATTGTTTATACAGGGCTACCAGACCAAGCCCTTTGATGGATTCTGAGTCACAACATGGTGGGTTCAGTCACTCAACCAAGATAATGAATTTCTACCAAACTCATCATATGGCATTAGCTTAATTGAGTTGGAGTATCAGCCCTAAAAGGGACAATCTAGTTCTCAGTTAGAAAGCAAGAAAAAAGTCTTCTCTGATTCAGCCTTGCTTGGCAAACTTGACTTCCAATTACAGTGACTGCTGACAAACACAGCATTCTGGCATCAGAGAAGAGTGTAAAGTGTAAGAAAAGTATTATTGGATAGAACTTGATTTAAATCCCAGCTCGATCTCTTCCCAGCTGTGTGACTAAAGTACTTGCATCATTTTTTCTCACCTGAATTGGCATTAAAAAGTATCAGTTCCTGAGTACTATTATAAAGACTGAATTTTATACATGTATAAAGGACTTGGCTTCCTTGCGGCATGCAGATAACATGTATACTTTCTCACTTTCTCCTTTTAACCTCTTAATTTTCTTTGTTTACTCCTTATTCATTGTCAGCATTGAGGTACACACAAAACACTACTCTGTACACATGACTTGTCTTAGCTTTTGCATCCCTCTATTAGAGCACATACAACCTACCTTGTAACTGTTTTACCTGCCCACACCTCCCACTAAACTGTGAACTTCTCAGCAGTGAGAATGGTCTCTAATTCCTTAGAATATTATTTCGGGGTATAGATTAAAGAATATCTGTAGTTTGCCACTGTCCCACAAAAGCCTCTAAAGCACAGCCTAACTTCAAGAATCTCTTATTAAGAATAGAATACAATTAGTACAATTACTTCTCACTCCTTAGCTAATAAACAATGTTCTAGTTCCTACACTGGACAATAGGTAAGTGTGCATTTTGTCATCTGGCACCAACATTTCATTCTATTTAACTGCCTCAAGGAATCCAGAGTCTAGGGAGTTGGAGCATTCATGCTCTCTCACTAATTCACTTCCGCCTTTGTATTTTTAAGTATTTTCTTCACCTCAGGATCTCCTGATCTCCTCTCTAACAAATTAATATAAAAACACAAACTATTCCTTAAAACCATTTCACTCACTTATGAATTCCCTAACAGTGTGCTCTATTACTTTAACTTGTCCACACAGGAGGAAATCATATCCATCTCTGAATTGTATTTTCCTTAATTGTGCAACTGTCTAGATGAGTTGTCTGTTGTTGCAAAACAACGCCAAAACTTAGCAGCTTAAAACATAAACATTGATTAACTTATGCAGTTTCTGAGGATCAGGAATCTGAGCATGGCTTAACTCAGAGGATCTGACTCAGGGTCTCTCAGGAGGCTGTTGCTGAGGTGCTGGCCAGGGCTTCAGTCATCTGAAGGGGCGGAGCATCTCTTCCCAGCTCACTCCTGTGGAGCTACTAGGAGGATTTCATTTCTCACTACATGAGACCGTCTATAGGGCAGGGGATGGCAGCTGGCTTCCTCCAGACCATGTGTGTGGTCCAGGAGCAGAGAAAGAGTGTGAAAAAGTTAGCAAAACAAAATACATTTGGCCTTTTGAAACTGTCTCCACAGGGTTAACAAGAAGCTGGGCTTTAGATGAAGCATTAATCAGGGTGCCTTTTGACCTGCTTCTCTGTAGGGGCTTAGGGGCCACATAGGCCATGATTTAAACAATTAACTTCCTCACTGTTTCTATAGATAGCATCTGCATTAGGCATTCTTGCACTACTATAAAGAAATACCTGAGGCTGGGTAATTTATAAAGAAAAGAGGTTTAATTGGCTCATGGTTCTGCCGGCTGTACAGAAAGCATAGTTGCTTCTGTTTCTGGGGAGGCCTCAGGGAGCTTAAGATCGTGGCAGAAGGTGAAGGGGAAGCAGGAACATCTTACACGGCCCAGAGCAGGAGAAACAGAGAGAGGCAGGAGGTGCCACACACTTTTAAACAACCAGACCTCAGAGAACTTACTATTGTGACAAGAGCACCAAGAAGGATGGTGTTGAGCCATGAGAAACTGCCCCCATGATCCCATCACCTCCAGCAGTGGAGATTACAATTGAACATATTTGGGTGGGGACACAGATTCAAACCACATCAGCACCTTTAACTTTAGGAGCTTAAAACATTTCTTTTGATCTGTTTTTTTCACAATGGCTGATGCCAATTGCTCTGAAGACCCTGTCAATGAGCCAAGTCAGTGTGATAATGCAGTTTCTTCACTTCTTATTTCATGGCATCACACTTCACACTTCAACCAATCAACACCTTCACCCACTACCCTTCCAAATTCCTTAAAATCCATGGACCCAAACTCTCTGGGAATGCAAATTTGAGGTTTCCTTGTGTCTCTTTTTTTGGTGGCCCTATGATTAAAACTCTTTCTCTACTACAACCCTCGATATTTTAGTGTATCAATTTGCTGCACATCAGGCAATGGAACTATTACAGTTACATTTTTATAACTTGATCTTGGAGTGGGATCCTACCACTTATGCCTTATCCAATTGACCATCAAGGCCAATGCTGGTACAGTGTGGGAGGGGACTAAGTAAGGCTGTGGAGATCCAGAGGTGGGCATCACCAGGAATCATCTTGAAGGCTACCATCTTTCTTATGAGTCTTATGCCTTTATTCTTTCACAACCATTGAGTGCAATATTTTCTTACACATGAGATCTCTTTCAGTGTAAGACCCTTGATAGTTTATGTCTTTTCTTTTTTCACCTTATACATTTAGTGCCTGCAGTAGTGTAGAATAAATATTTATTGAATTAATAAAATTAAATCCATGCTTCATGAAAGTAAAAAAAATCTAGCTTCTTAAATAAGGACACTGGGATGTATAGGTTTAAGTCGAAATATCAAAGGCAAAATCATATTTTAAAAAATACAGAGGCTTTTACATAAATTCATAAGGACATTTGGGGAGGAAGTCTTGTCTTTATTTTTCTGGCTTATAAAATAAAAGTGCTAATTTAAATTACAGATTCAATCCTAGCTGTAAATTACTGGTGAAATGCAACTCTCCATCCCTTCACCAAAACAGCCACCTACATTCAAAGTACATGCAAAGTAAAGAGAAGATGCAAACAGAAACCCTATTTTACACAAATTATGGTCACTTAACAAATCATACCTGAGTTATCGAGTAGGCAGAGGCTGAGCACAGGCATGATTGCATCTTTCAATCTGAATTTGTTTTCTTTTTTTTTTTTTTTACAGGGCTGTTTTCCTGTTTATTTTTTTTTCAACAACTTCCTGTAAATAATCCTAATATTTTTACCTTTTTCATAACTCCACAATACCTAATTCAATACCCTCTACATAAAACTATCCTTTACGATCATTTTTCAGAAAAAGAATGGCATTTAGTCAAATAATTAGTACTGTCACATTGGGCAGATTATGAATCCTCTCCAAGTTTCAGTTCCCTGATTTGTAAAATAAGAATATAGGTTTTTATTATATTAAATCCCTATATTGAAATTAATGAATAGGTGAAACGCTGAACTACAGATATCTAGCACAAAGCCTTGCTTTCCATGGCAAGCTCTCAATAAACGTTTACTGAACTCAAAATGTTTCTAAACGAAAGCATGCTTAACTGGTAAGAATCAGATACAATACATGTTTAAATTTAAAAGATATTTCCAACAGACTTCCTAATGTCTGTGGTTTTATTTCCTTTTTTTTTGTTTTGTTTTGCTTTTACTTTTAGTAACGTTTGTTGTATCTGTAGATTAACAGAAGAGACGGCATTCAAATGTGTCAATGTACATGCGGGTGAATTAAAGGGTGATTACCACACAGTGGGGTACAGATGGTTCTATACTCTTTTTCATTCTTTCTTCCTGAAATATGAGGTCAGTTAATGCAAACTCAAAAAATGGACCACCAGTAACTGTTTCCTTCTTTGGTGGTCTGGGCCTTAGGGAGATAAGGGAACTTCAGGGTTCCTCCTGTACTTTGAGAGAGACAGAGGATTGAGAGATAGAGGTGAGAGTAGTCAGAGCTTGAGGCTGCTCCTTCAGTTCAGCCTATGAAAGTACCATATTTTGGGGTATTGGTTTCTGAGCCTTTATACTAGTATAATAAGAAGAGCAATTATTTCTTACAATTTATTATGTCTTGGGAAGTTTGTTAACTGTTGTACAAAATATCTCATTATCTAGACCTCACAATAGCACCATAATTTTGATAAACAAAGTTAAATCTCTGATTATTACCCAAGTGTTCCTGTTCCTCTCAGCCAGTTTCATTTGTCAAATTGTTGTAGGGTTTGTGCATGTGTGTTTGCGTATGTTTAAGGGGAATTTGTGATAAGAGCTGGGAGAATGTGTTTCTCCCCAACAGATGTAAAATTTGGATTTGTTCTGAAGAACATAATCCCCTCTCTAGCTCAGATCTTGAAATGAGCCTACTCAAATGAAACATGAGTCCAGCTCTTCATTTTATTAAAATGGATGACCTCTTATTTGTTTTTCATACGGGAATACTTGATTTGTAAACTATTTCTACATAAACAAGTCCTGTTTTAAATTTTAGTTTTAAGCCAAATCAAATCAAGTTTTAATAAATTCTAGAAAATCTCCTGGTAAAATAGTGGTAAACATATGCGTTCAAGTGAATAAACTAATGATCCACATGACTGCTAAGAAAGCTGAGAATTAATTGGATTTTATACTCAGTCATGGAAAATCCCTTGAGTTCTGCAGAGAGTGGCCAAAGATACATTTGCTTTTATCATGCAAGATAATGGGATTACCAGGTAGTCTAAGTCTTTAATCTTTGTTGATAAAGTGAGATGAATACTCAGGAAATACACTAGGTGGGCTTAAATTGCTAAAGGGAGGGGAAAAAAAAAACGGAGGAAAAGCCTGAAGTGTTAGATTGCCTATCAGGGAAATAGAATTAAGTGTAAGTACATTTGCATAGTTGAAAGGAATTTCTATCCGTGGTTGCAAGGTGTAATTTTAAAGTTGGTTGTCTAATGCACATAATTGACATGTATAATGAGCTACTTAATTTGTGTTCTTTCATTTCTACACTTTGATTAGAATATGACGCATTGCTGTTTTTGTTCTTCCACACACATTAATTTAGTTATAAAAGTGATGAAGTTAATAATTTCTTTGATTTTTAATGAGAGAAATGAATGCACTCCTGTTTTGATTTATATTATTTTTCTTCAGCTTTATTTTTATTTCCCACTTCAAACTGTGTATATTCAACTAGAAGATTTGCTGGAGGATAGCTTCTAGCACTGACTTCTGTGTCTTGAGTTTGCTGAAATATTGCATGTTTTTAACAAATGCAGCTTTTCATCCTTGATAATTTTTTGTTTTTTGTATAATTAGTGGCTGGCACAAAATATATTATTGCATATCAAAATAAGGTTAACTCTTTAAAAAGCCAACTTGCATTTAAAATTTACTATTTGATAAAGTAAAATAGGCACACTTAACATAAAAAGACATTGCTGATTGTTGAAGTCTTGGCTAAATCTATAATGAAAAATGTCAATATATTTATTTTTCAGTTGATGCCATTCAGGCTCAGAACGGTGAGTTTCTCTGCTCAAGGTCACAAAACTTATACCTTGTAGAGCTGGGAATGAAGCCAGGAGCAACGCTCTTAACTCTCGGAATACTCCTGTGATTACTGAATTCTAAATACTCTCCCAAAATACTGCCTCTGATGGCTTCTTGGGATCAAGCCTCTTTGAACTGCACATACAATCTTGTTACTATAGTCCACTTTACACATACAGCAGACAACAAATTTTGTTTGATGATAAACTTGAGTGTCACAAAGATACAAGGTCATATACATACATAGGGTTACACAAGTTAATATCTTTTTTCAATAGACATTTCTCAGTCAGACATCACCTGACTCCTCAATAGTGATACAGGATTCTAGTGGAGCAACATCTCCAAAAGCTTAAGAAAATATTAATTTGAGCATAGAGTTCTACCCTTGGCCAAATTCTTAACCTTGAAGACAGATTAGATGTATTTTTAAACACACAAGGTCTAAAAAATTATGAATATGGATGGGGTTCAGAAAATGCTACCCCCAGTTTATCATCATTAGATCATACCCTTTTGTCTTCCAATCATATTTCTCTGTGAATGCCCCCTCTTCATCCAACCTAAGCATGAAAATACAGACTTACCCTTTTTTCTTTGGGTCTTCATTTCCTTATAAAGTGTCCAGTGTCACACAAAAGTTTTATTAAATAAAATGTTATGCTTTTCTCTTGTTAATCCACCTTTTGTTATAAGGGCCTCAGCCATGATGGGAAGGAAAGGTATTTCTTTTCCCTGATAATACCAATCTCTGTCTTAAAAAATACAAGAAATTTTACTTTAGTACAACAAAGTAACATTTTTAAAGTAGTGGATATGGGATCTAGGAAAGAAAAGATCCTGGACAGTGAAGTGGCAAAGGAAGTTCAAGCGCTGTGTAGGATGTCTGGAGTCCTGTTGGCCCAATGGAATGGGGAAGATCTCGGAAATTTGTTATGGAACTAATAGGTGATTTCTGCATTTCAGCATCTGGAAAACACGTATAGGATTTTAAAGGTCTACTGTAGCTAGGTGAGAAAAAAATAATGACAGATACTGCTAAAACTAATCAAATACAATTTTTAAATAAGTGTTTAGTGTTCTTGTTTTTTACACTCCTATTTTAGGTTCAGGGAGTATGTGTACAGGTTTGTTGCACAGGTCAATTACGTGTCACTGAGACTTGATGTATGCATAATCTCATCAACTACATAGTGAGCATAGTACCCAATAAGTGGCCATCCGGCCTGTGCCCCCTTCCTACAATCACCCAACAAGCATTTCCTAGCATGTCTTGTTCTCATCTTTGTGCCCATATGTATTCGACATTTAGCTTCTAGTTAAAAGAATATGTGGTATTTGGTTTTCTGTTCCTGCATTAGTTCATTAAAAATAATGGCCTCCAGTTGTGTTCATGTTGCTATAAAGGACATGATTTGATTCTTTTTATGGCTATGTAGTATTCCATAGTGTAATATGCACAACATTTTCTTTTTCCAATCTGCCACTGATGCACATCTTGGTTGATTCAATGCCTTTGCCTTTGTGAATAGCAGTGCAATGAACATATACACACATGATCTTTGTGGTGGAATAATTAATTTTCCTTTGGGTATATACCCAATAATGAGATTCCTGGGTTGGAAAGTATTTTTGTTTTAAGAGCCTTGAGAAATCTCCAGCTTCTCTCCACAGTGGCTGAAATAATTTACATTCCCACCAGTGTATAAGTTGTTCCCTTTTCTCTGCAATCTCACCAGTGTCTGTTGTTTTTGACTTTTCATAATAGCCATTCTGACTGATGTGAGATGGTATCACATTGTGCTTTTGATTTGCATTTCTCTAATGATTAATGATGATGACATTTCTTCATATATTTGTTGGACTCATATACTTTGCCCATTTCTTAATGGGGTTGTTTTTGGCTTGCTGATTTAAGTTCTTTACAGATTCTGGATGCTAGACCTTTGTTGGAGGCATAGTTTGCAAATCACTTATTCCATTCTGTAGGTTATCTGTTTTCTCTGTTCCTAGCTTGTTTTACAGTGCAAAAGTTCTTCAGTTTAATTAGGTCCCATTTGTCAACTTTTGTTTTGGCTGCAATTACTTTTGAGGACTTAGTCATAAAAGATTTGCCAAGGCTGAAGTCCAAAATGATTTCCTAGGATTTCTTCTTGAATTTTTACTGTCTTCAGTCTTACATTTAAATCTTTCATCCATCCTGAGTCAATTTTATATATGGTGAAAAGATAGGGTCTAGTTTTAATCTTTGGCATATGGTCAGCCAGTTATCTCAGCATCATTTGTTGAATAGGGGGTCCTTTTTGTGTTGTTTGTTATTTTCAGGTTTGTTGAAAATTAGATGGTTGTAAGGGTGTAGCTTTACTTCTGGGTTCTCCATTCTTTTAATTGATCTGTATGTCTGTTTTGGTAGAGTACCATGCTTTTTTGGTTACTGTAACCTTGTAGTGTAGTTTGAAGCCAGATAGTGCGATGCCTCTGGCTTTTTGTTTTTGCTTAGATTTGTATTGGTGATTGCAGCTCTTTTTTGGTTCTATATGAATTTTGAAATACTTTTTTTTATTTCTGTGAAAAATGACATTGGTAGTTTCACAGGAATGGCATTGAATTTATAAATTGCTTTGGACTGTATGGCAAACGATGTAGTTTGGCTTTGTGTTCCCACCCACCCAAATCTTATGTTAAATTGTAATCCCTGTTGTTGGAGATGGGGCCTAGTGGGTGGTGACTGAATCATAGAGGTGGTTTCTAATGGCTTAGACCCATCTCCCTAGTGCTTTCTCATGATAGAGTTCTCAGGAGATCTGGTTGTTTAAAAGTTTGTGGCACCTTTCCCTTTGCTTTCTCTCTCTTCCTCCTTCTCCAGCCATGTAAACTGTGTCAGCTTCCCCTCCACCCTTTGCCATGATTTTAAGTTTCCTGAGGCCTCCTCAGCCATGCTTCCTATAAAGCCTGCAGACCTGTGAGTCAATTAGACCTAATTTCTGTATAAATTACCCAGGCTCATATAGTTCTTTATAATAATGTAAAACAATGCATTAGTACACCCACTTTAATAATATTGATTCTTCCTATCCATGAGAATGGATTTTTTTTATTTGTTTGTGTTGTCTCTAATTTCTTTCAGCTTGTTTTTGTAATTCTTAGTGTAGGGGTAATTCACTTCCTTGCTAAGCTGTATTCCTAGGTATTTTATTCTTTTTGTGGTGATTGTAAATGAGATTGGTTTTTATTTGGCTCTGAGTTTGACAATTACTGGTGTAAGGAAATGCCACTAATATTTGTACATTGATTTTGTATCCTGAAATTTTCCTGAAATTGTTTATTAGTTGTAGAAACCTTCTGGTGGAGTCTATGCAGTTCTGCAGGTATAGAATCATATCATTAACAGAGGGAGTTTGATTTCTTGTCTTCCTATTTTGATGCCTTTTATTTCTTTGTCTTGCCTAATTGTTCTGACTAGAACTTCCAGGGCTGTGTTAAATAGCAGTGGTTAGAACGGAAATCCTTGTCTTGTTCCAGTTCTCAACGGGGGTGCTTCCCGGTTTCATTCATGCTTCCATTCAGCATGATGTTGATAGTGGTCTTGTCACGGATGGCTCTTATGATTTGAGGCATGTTCCTTTGGTGGCTAATTTGCCAAAGGTTTTTAACATGGAAAGATGTTAAATTTTATCAAAGGCCTTTTTTGTGTCTATTGAGAGGATTATGTGTTTTTGTTGTTAATTCTGTTTATGTGATGAATCACATTTATTGATTTGCATATGGTAAACAGATCTTGCATCCCAGAAATAAGGCCCACTTGACTGTGGCAAATTAATTTTTTGGTATGCTGATAGATTTTCTTTGCCAGTATTTTGTAGAAGATGTTTGTGTCTATGTTCATCGGGGATATTGGCCTCAAGTTTTCTTTTCTTCATTATGTCTCTGGAAGTCTTTGGTGTCAGAATGATGATGGCTATGTAGAATGAATTGGAGAGGACTACATCCCCTTCAAATTTTTTGAAATAATTTCAGTAGGATTGGTACTCGCTCTTCTTCATATGTCTGGTAGGGTCTTTTTTTTTTTTTTTTTTTTTTTGGTCTGTAGGCTTTTATTTCTGATTCAATTTCAGAATTCATTATTGATTTTTCAGCATTTTAATTTCCTTGTGGTCCATCCTTGAGAGGCTGTATATTTCCAGGAATTTATCAATTTCTTCTAGATTTTGTAGTTTGTATGCACAGAGATATTCGTAATAGTCCCTGAGGATTTATTGTACTACTGTGGGGTCAGTTGTAATGTCACCTTTTTCCTTTTTGATTGTGTTTATTTGGATTTTTAAAAAATTAATCTAGCTAGTAGTCTATCAATCTTGCTTAATCTTTTTAAGAACCACCTTTTGGTTTCTTTAATCTTTTGTATTGATTTTTGCATCTCAGTTGTGTTCAGTTTAGCTTTTATTTTGGTTATTTCTTTTCTTCTGCTAGCTTTGGGTTTGGTTTGCACTTATTCTTCTAGTTCCTCTGGTTGCAACATTAAGTTGCTAATTTGAAATCTCTCTGACTTCTTGATATAGGTTTTTAGTGCCATAAACTTTCCTCTTTACCCTGTTTTAGTTGTTTTCCAAAGATTCCAATATGTTGTGTGTCTGCTTCCATTAGTTTCAAATAATTTTATTTCTGCCTTAATTCTGTTTTTTACCCCAAAATTATTCAGGAGACAGTTGTTTAACTTCCATGTAATTGTATGTTTTTGATTGATCTTTTTGGTATTGATTTCTGTTTTATTGCATTGTGATCCAAAAATATATTTGTTATGGTTTATATATTTTTGAGTTTGTTCACACTTGCTTTATGGTCAAGCATGTGGTCAATCTTAGAGTATGTGCTGTGTCTAGATGAGAAGACTATACATTCTGTTGTTGTTGGGTGGAGTGTTCTGGAGATGTCTATTAGGTCCAACTGGTTAAGTATCAAGTTTAACTCCATAGTATCTTTGTTTGTTTTCTGCCTTGACAATCTGTCTAATGTTGTCAGTGGGACGTTGAAGTTCCCCAGTGTTATTATGTGGTCATCTAAATCTCTTTGTATATCTCTAAAGTCTTGTTTTATAAATCTGGGTACTTCAATGTTGGGTATGTATATCTTTAGAATGGTCAAGTCTTCTTGTTGGATTGAGCCTTTTATCACTATGTAATGCCCTTCTTGGTCCTTTTTGATCATTGTTGGTTTAAAGTCTGCTTCATCTGACATAGGAATAGTTACCCTTGCTCTTGTTGGTTTTCCATTTGCCTGATAGATTTTCCCATCCCTTTACTTTGAGCCTATGGGTTTCATTATTTGTGAAAAAAGATCTCTGAAAACAGCAGGCAGTGGGTCTTGCTTCTTTATCCATTTTGCTGTTCTGTGTATCTTAATTGGGGAATTTAAACCATGTATATTCAGTGTCAATATTGATATGTGGGAATTTAATCCTGTCATCATGTTTTTAGCTGGTTATTATGTGGACTTGATTATATAGTTGGTTAATAGTGTCAGTAGGATATGTACTTAAGTGGCTTTTTGTGGTGGCATGTATCATTCTTTCTTTTCCATAGTTAGTACTCCATTTAGGAGCTCTTGTATGGCAGGTCTGGTGGTAAAGAATTCCCCTAGCATTACCTTGTCTGTAAAGGATTCCATTTCTCCTTCACTTAAGAAGCCTGATTTGGCAAGATATGAAATTCTTGGTTGGAATTTATTTTCTTTAAAAATATTGAGGCTGGGTGTGATGGCTCATACCTGTAATACCAGTACTTTGGGAGGCTGAGGTGGGAGGATCACTTGAGGTCAGGAGTTTGAGACCAGCCTGGCCAACATGGTGAAAACACATCTCTATTAAAAATACAAAAATTAGTTGGGCATAGTGGCCTGTGCCTTTAAGCCCAGCTACTAGGGAGGCTGAAGCAGGAGAATCACCGGAATCAAGAGGGAGAGGTTGCGGTGAGCCAAAATTGTGCCACTGCACTCCAGCCTGGGCAACAAACTGAGACACTGTTTCAAAAAAAGAAAGAAAGAAAAAAAAAGAATATTGAAAATAGCTTCCTAATCTCTTCTCACTCATAAGGTTTCTGCTGAAGGTCCACTGTTAGCCTGATGGAATTCCTTTTGTAAGTTACCTCTCTTTTTTCTCTAGCTGCCTTTGAGACTGTTTTCTTTCATGTTTACCTTGGAGAATATGATCACTATGTGTCTTGGGAATAGTCACTTTGGATATTATCCCACAGGGGTTCTCTGTATTTCTTGAATTTGCATGTTGACCTCTCTAGTGGGATTGGGAAATTTTTCATGGATTATATCCTCAAATATGTTTTCCAAGTTGTTTGTGTTCTTTCCTTCTATTTCTGGAATGCCAATGGATTGTAGATTTTGTTTCTTTACATAATCCTATATTTCTTGGGATATTTAATTCACTTTTTAAAATTATTATTATTATTATTTTGTCTCTCTGTGTTGTTTCAAAGGAGTTGTCTTCAAGCTATGAGATTCATTCCTCACCTTGGTCTATTCTGTTGTTAATACTTCCAATCGAATCTTGAAATTCTTGTGGTGTATTTTTCATCTCTAGAAGTTCAGTTTGTTTCTTTCTTAAAATGGTTATATTGTCTTTCAAATCTTGGTTTGTTTTACTGTTTTCTTTGGATTGGGTTTAATCTTTCTGTTTTATCTTGATGCACTTCCTTGCCATCCAGATTCTGAATTCTATGTTTGATGTTTCACCATTTCAATCTGGTTAGAATCCATTGCTGAGGAGCTAGTGCAATCATTTGGAGGTAAGAAGACACTCTGGCTTTTAGAGTTGCCAGAGTTCTTGCATAGGTTCTTTCTCATCTGTGAGAGCTGATGTTCCTCTATCCTTTGAAGTTGCTGTACTTTGGAGGGGGCTTTTCATTTTTAGGATCTTTATTGCCCTTGAGGATTTGACTGTGGTGCAAGTTGGGTATAGTTGAATGGCTTTGTTTCTGGATGCTTTCAGGAGGCAAGACTCAGCTCCACACTCTTGGGTTATGAGTTCGAATCCTGATGGTCTGGGACTGAGTCAGTGGCTTTGCCTTCTGCTTCCTCAAACTCAAGCCCCAGCTGGGCTGGAGGCCCTGAGGTGATTCCAAACCATTAGCAACAACACTCTGTAGGTGACAGGGGGAGTACTACTGGTAGGAGGCTCTCCGGTAGGGATGTGTTATGGTATGGCAGGTGAATGTTTATTAATGTCAAACAAGAATTTAGACATGTGGATAAGAAAACAAAGTTTATTAACATAATTCCTGACTAAGCTAGACATTATTTATAAATTACAAATCATAAAATAAAAATTGTGACAACTTAACAAAAAATATTGACATGTTACAATATTGGGAGAGTAAAATATAAAGATGGTTTAATAAGAGAGATTAAGCCTCAATTACTATATTAAGTGATGTCTAATATTGTTAAGCCAAGAAATAGCTTTCTTTTTTTATCATCTTATTTAGCCACACTACAGCATTTGCCTGAAAATAGGATTTAATTTTGAATGTGATCACCTTTGATAGAACTATGGAATAGGAAGGGGTTGAACAAAAGATTGCTCTGTTTCATTTTGAAAATTTAGTCTTATTTGATTTTTAAATTTACACATTCATTTTTTCATTAAACAAATTAAAATAAATTTAGTAAAAAAAAAATGTGATTAGTGCACTACCCATAGTAGTGGCTTTACCCTTCACAAATAACACTTGTCGGAGATATCTTTTATTGTCCCAGTTACAGACTTATCTAAATGCAAGTGCACAAATAGAATTTTTCACTCACCTGAGATGGCTGCATCAGAGAGAAACACAGGGCTGGCATTTTGTCTCCTTTATAGATGTAACAAGACCAGGCCTAAATTCAGTTTTCCACTCATTAAATTTCTGGTGACAAAATTTGCATCTGTGTTTCAAATAAAATTGGAACAAAACAAAACTACAATTATACTTTTTATTTGGTATTATTTCAAAAGAAGATTGATAATCTTCTTTGAATTTAAATAACTCAAGCTTGAAGAAATGAAAAGGTTAGAAAGTTCAGATATTAAGAGCACCTATGGCGTTCCGGGCCTTATATAGATCTTTTACATTCAGTTTCTTCTGCAATCCTCATTAGAAATGTCTTTGCACTCTCTTCAACAGAAGATCTCACATTATTTAAAAATATATCCGAAACAGGCACTCATTAGGGTTTGGTATTCCTGTACTCACTTTAATTATTTCTATTTTGTCCCTCTACATAGACAAATATTAAAGAAAGGAAAATAGATATTTTAATCTCTGGGAAGATTCTTTCTAAAGACTCAGCAATCTCTATCTTTCCACGGAAGAGTTTTTAATTATAATCATTCAGAGTGTTTAAAGTAGACTGTGGAATTCAAACAAAGTGTGCACAGAAAATCTTCATTAATTGCATTTTTTTGGTGGCTTTTTTTTTTTCTCTAAAACATACATACACACCCACACAGTCTCCCTCTCTCTCTCTCTCTCTCCCTCACACACACACACACACACAAATACAATACATACACATATACACAATCACACACACTGGTTTTCCAGAAAGGAACTGTTTAAAATTTCTCATTGTCAGTGGACTTCTAAATTCAATAGTCAGCAAATCAGTTCAAGTTTTTCTACTGAAGAGAATGGAGAAAATGTCAGCATCTGCTGGAACACCTGCATGAATAGATAGGGCTCACACATTATCCCAGATTTGTAAGGATTTTGTATCACTAGGATGAGTCATATGTTGGCCTTTCCTCTAAGGCCTTTATTATGACACAAAACAAATCTCATCCTGTGGTTAACAGTTGCGATAGCACACATTTTGCTAAACAAATGGAAAGATCAAACAGTTATGAGAGCAATAACCAAAATTTTCCTTATTTTAACAGCTTTCTCAAGTGTGGAATAACTTTAAATCCTTTCACAGTTCAGCAGGAAAGACCTCTGATGTCTTTGAAAAACATCAGGCCTGAAACCATGCTGGGGAACTTTTCCAGCTCGGCACTAAAACGTACTTTCTGCTAACATGGAAGGAGGGAAAATCTAGCACATGAGTTTATTTCTCTAGCAACACTCAGCACCTAAGACTGTGCACTCAGACCACAGTCTACAAATTTGAATGGGACATGTATTCTCCTTTTTTTTTTTTTTGAGATGGAATTTTGCTCTTGTCACGCAGGCTGGAGTGCAATGCCGCCATCTTGGCTCTCTGCAACCTCCGCCTCCTGGGTTCAAGCAATTCTCCTGCCCCAGCCTCCCGAGTAGCTGGGATTATAGATGCCTGTCACCATGTCCAGCTAATTTTTGTATTTTTAGTAGAGACAGGGTTTCATCATGTTGGCCAGGCTGGTCTCGAACTCCTGACCTCAGGTGATCCACCCACCTCGTTCTCCCAAAGTGCTAGGATTACAGGCGTGAGCCACAGCACTCAGACTCATTTTGTATTTTTAATTATTTTCATAGTGGCCATTACTCAATGCTTTGATAGATTTCCTAATGGTCTAATACTTGCTTAACTCCCATCTACTTATCTCCTCTCATCCCCCAAGTGCACTATAAATTCTTGTTATATTGTAACTACTTCTCTTTGTTGATATTATTATGTTTAACATATGATCAAGAAGGACAAAGAATCTTCCAACATGATAGATCGTCACTTTTTGTCAAGAATCTTGAATTACGTTTGTGCTACTAAAATGTAGTTTGCTTTAGGAAATAAGGATGGGAGAGAATAAAGGAAATCAGATTAAGGGTGTCACACTTCCAGTTGCCTTCAGCTGTTTATACCTCAGTGTGTGCCTAATGGGTAAGAGCAGCGATTAGTAGGGGCCCCGATGTAACAGAGTAAAATAATGTCAGATTAAGTATTCACTCTACAAAATACATGTAGGAGACTTTTAAAAGGTATTGTCTTATGTTTAACATGTTAGCAGTGTCTTGTATATTTGTTGAAATCTAACGAAGTAAATACGTTCTGTGGGAACAATGTTAAGACAGGAAGGCTGGAAAGATTCCACATTCTTATAGCCATAACCCAAAGTGGTCCGAGAATATGATGGTCAAATGATGGCAGATGCTATTGGTGCTCCACCCATATACCTTCGTCCACCTTGCTGTGCCCACACGTGCCAGCCTGCCTTTCAACTGTCAGCATCTATATCTTGTTTAGAAGCTTTCCCTGAGGGTGGCTGCTAAATCCTGTATTCCTGAGTAAATGTCCTTCTGGTGGAAGCTCTTAAACAATGAATAACAGATGTGCGCACATAGATACTCCTGTCCTCTTGTCCCTTAGCAAGGTCTGTATCCACAGGGCCTCCCAGAGTTTTCCTGTAGGATTAAGCATCAGTCACCCCTTGAAGTCTCCTATTATTGTCTCTCTCTCTTTGGTATCACCTAGTCTCTGCTGGTATCTATGTTTTCTAAATAATTATATGCACTCAATTTTTATTTCTGAGTGGAGTGAGGGGCCTCCTTGGCTGAGCATGACGGGAACAGGGAGAGGAAATCCACCAAAACAAGAATTCTTGTCTGAGAACAGATCTAGAAAATACCTTCCCTATTGGCCGGGTGCTGTGGCTCATGCATGTAATCCCAGCTCTTTGGGAGGCCAAGGCACGTGGATCACCTGAGGTCAGGAGTTCAAGATCAGCCTGGCGAACATGACGAAACCCTTCTCTACCAAAAATACAAAAATTAGTCAGGCTTGGTGGCATGCACCTGTAGTCCCAGCTACTCGGGAGGCTGAGGCAGTAGAATCGCTTGAACTTGGGAGCCAGAGGTTGCAGTGAGCCAAGATCATGCCAGTGCACTCCAGCCTGGGTGACAGAGTGAGATGCCATCTCAAAAATATATATACATATATATATATGTATATATACTTATATATATTATATATATATTTTTGAGATATATATATTTTGATATATATATCTCAAAAAATATATATAGATAGATCAATATAGATGTAGATATGTCTCAAAATAGGAAATAGAGATATAGATATATCTCAAAATAGGGATATATTACATATTCCCTATTATACATATATATAATATATCCCTATTATATATATAAATTTCCTATTTTTTACATATATAAAATAGGGAATATATAATAACATATATTATTGTTATTATAGGAATAGGGGAAATGCTTGTCATGCCATTGTCAATAAAACAATGGAGACCATAAAAAAAGAGGGAGTGCGAATCATAAAATGATGTCAACCTGAGAGTCAAGGATCTGGGTTTGTGATTGAGGGGCTTTAAGGAGAGGACAAAGAGTGTGGAGGAGCCTGAAGTGGACTAGAGAGATAGAAGACAACCATTCTCCAAAGGAACTGATCTCAGGCTTTTGTAGGATGGAGAAAATACATCCACCTTGACCCAACAGGAGGACACAGGAAGACAGGTGAGAACAGTTGGCTGCACAACCAAGCCCGGGAGAGTGGAGGTCTTCTGAAGATGACAAGGATCCGAGAAGAGTGTGTAGAGTTAAACAGGAATATCCCCGTGGAGAAAAGCCGGGAGGCCGCAAAGGAGTAGAAAGTTAGGTTATGTTTATTTGTAGCTTTTCTGATCTAAGGATTCGAATTTCAGAGATACTTGAGGCAGCTGTAAGTAGTTTAATCTGACTTGAGGGTAGGTGTTGGTGGAGGTGTCACCAAGAGATGACAGTGAAAAGTTAAAACACTGGAAATCATGAAGAGCCCTGCATAGCTCCTTTGGGCAAAAGAGAGGAGAAGGAAATCGGGAAGAAGAGTGAAAAGGAGGAAAAACAGAGTTTCTGAAGACAGCCTCAAGACAGGAAGGAGGACGCTGAAGAGGATGGCACAATATAGGATGAAAATATTTGTACACATTTTTCACTACATCCTAGCACTGGTGTTGTGTTGTTGATTTTCAAAAATGTGTATTTCATTTTTCACCCTTAATAGATTGAATTTTGATGTGCATGACTCTACTATTTCCCATGATCTAAATGAAAGTGAAATGGTTGAATAAATCTGCCATCTTAGCATCCTCCAAAATTCAGAACTACATATTTTTCTTCTTTCATCCCAATCTCTAAAGGCAGTGTTGTCCTCATTTTTTAAGTACCTGTAGTCTTTTGCTAGTTTAGTCTTTAAATTGTAAGCTCTTTAGTTCTGATATTTTGTATACATTTATTTGATAGCATGTATTTTATTTGCTGCAAAGCACCACAGGCATTCATGTAGCTGTAAAAGTAATAACACTTAAAATAATAATAATTTTATATTGAGTCTGTTGAGTTATATTGTTTTTCTGGCATGGAAGTATTTCGGTAATGCTTGGTGACTGCTGTACCCACGAGATCTTCATCAAAATGAGATGCAAAAATGTGTATTTATGGAGCCATACCATTGAACATACTTTCTGTAGAGTACTTCTCTTTCTTTTAAAGAGAGCCTGAGTTTTCAAAAATGACTACAGACTGTGTGACATTCCTCAGTCTATGAAATAGTGCACTATGCATTAACAATTTCTTTGTAATAATGGGGATACATATTTTAGAAAAAAGTGCAATAGAGGATTGAATTCTGCTAGGTGGATTTGATGCTTTGGCTGTACTATTCTCAAAATATGGACAATTCTTTATACCACTGTGATTTTTGGAGTTGTTGGCATGTAGTTGAAATAACCCAAAACAGGAAAAGCTATATGTATATATGTCCATATCTGTGCATGGGTCTACAATATTTAAATTATTATTTTTTATTTTTTTGAGACGGAGTTTCGCTCTTGTTGCCCAGGCTGGAGTGCGACGGTGTGATCTCGGCTCACCGCAACCTCTGCCTCCCAAGTTCAAACGATTCTCCTGCCTCAGCCTCCCAAGTGGCTGGGCTTACAGGCATGCACCAGCACGCCTGGCTAATTCTGTATTTCTAGTAGAGACAGGGTTTCTCCACGTTGGTCAGGCTAGTCCCGAATTCCTGACCTCAGGTGATCTGCCTGCGTCAGCCTCCCAAAGTCCTGGGATTACAGGCATGAGCCACCACACCCGGCCTGTTTAAATTGTTTTAATACTTAACAAAGTAAATAAAATGTAAATTTAATGGCCAGGTCTGAACCATTTATCTATTTGATCTTGAACATTTTTCTTAATTTTTTTCACCTTTAAAACAGAAATAATCTCACTCATTTTGATGGACTTTGTTAAGAGTAAATAATATCTTATAGAGTGTTTATTACTATTCCCAATGCAGTAAAAATTTAACATATAGCAACTATTACTACTAATATCACTGTTACTCAAGAAAGTACAGATGACATTGGGAAAAGAATGACTAAAGGCTTCATCTACCTACAGTCTATTTCTTTTGAAACCACATGTGGCTGAAAAGCTAAAATTTAGGGCATGAGCCAACAATACTGATGGACCTCTAGTAAAATTCATGGAAAAAAAAAAAGAGCCATCAGTGGTTTTATTGAGGGTTTCTGCATTAATCATTTGCTCCTAGTTCTAGTAGGATTTGATTACTGATTTCTGAAGTCTTTGTAGATCACTACAGATACAAAAATGTACCAGGGCCTGGGTTGATAAACACTTGTTCTGCAGTGGACCCTGGCAATGGGCAGCCTGATGGCATGAGCAGAGCTACAAAAAGTAACAAGGATTTCAGATGAACAGAAGCGTGAGAACATTCAGGTGGAGGCACACGTCTGACCTCACCACATCTTGCTTTAAAATATTATTTACTAGTATTGTTCATATGAATGGATATCAGTTAATGTATAAAGCAGATATCAGTTAATATGTAAATACTGTTTAGAAGACTTTTTCCCCAGATAGTAAATTATTATACTTTATATATTAAAATTACATCCATCAGATGATTTGCTTATTATAAAATCTAGCTCTCTAAAATGAAACATTTTTAAGAGTCCTACACAGCTGAATCCTGTAAAAATTTTTGTTTTATAGAGGAAGAAATCAATGTTAAACATCTATTATATACCAGATCCTTCATCTTCTAAAACTCTACATTAATTAAGATACTTTTTTCTCCAAGGAGAACATCAAGAAGAAAATATGCCTAAAACACCAGGAAAGAGACTGTCATCTGTAATAAAGATAGCAAGATAAGAAGTTCCAAAATTGTTTAATTTAGTTACTGAATGGCATCAGGTGGGCTCTGGCTTGACCTTTGTTTCTCCCCATTTCCTTAAATTTCTAGAAGGTGGCTACTATAGCAGCAAGGCCTGTGCCTTTACAAAACACTGCCCAAGGTAGGAAAGGAAAGGATGTAAGGGGAAGAACTCTCCTGCACAGAATTTACTTCCTTTCTTTGTCTCTCTCCCTCAGTTTCATGAGGGAGGGAACTCATTCTCAGAACCCCATAGCTCTCAACCTCCAGTGCTGTGTTATTGTACGTGGACAATGTTCAAACAAAAAACGATGCCAAGAATGTGCCTAATTTTAACTTTCAATCTCATAAGGAATGCCAGCATGTTGCTGAAGTGAGGTGAAACTATGGCATTTCACCAAAACCCCCTTCATGACTGGGGTACTTATATCTGCAACTATGCTGTGATACCCTCAACTGAAGACAGCTTCTCACCCAAAGACAAGCCCCAATTCCCAGGCAGCCTATAACCAATATCTGGTCTTGTGGAATATAAATCCCTAGCCCCTATCTCAACACGGGACTCCTGGCTTCAGAAGTCATTATGGGGTTGACAGAAATGTCTCCTGAGGCTGTCTTGCAGCCAACCTCTCTTGCCCATCTTCCTTCCATTACTCCCACTTAGATGATCACCCAGAGAGCATTTCTCAATGACCTTCATTCATAACTCATCTCAGAGGCTGCTTGTCAACAAATTCAATCTGAAAAAAATGGAAAGAGTGGAAAAGAGCTCTAAGATCAGTAACTAATAGTTCTGCTAACTCTAATTTAATTCTCGCAATAATCTTATGCAGTTATTATCACTCCTTTAAGAAACAAGAATATAGAATAGTATTGACATTGAAAACCTTGTCCAAGGTCACACAGCACAAATATCTGTCATGTTCTTTCTCAAATATCATGCCTCTTCTGTTGTTATATTCATTTTTTATTTTTAATTTAAAAATAAATCAAATATAAAAGTTCATTTTTTGTGGTTTAGGTATTTTTTAAAAACTATTTTTGTGTTTTGAAATTAAATGACTTGTAAAATTTCAGTAGAGTGGAATTATTTTAGTTGATGCTTATACTGATCTATTATCATTGTTTTTGTATCAGCTCTCTGGCTCTTTGGATTATTGCAATTGTCTATTAAGCTATGATCAGTCTTCAGAACCCTATGATGATTGAGCAAGGTTCTTTATTTTTCTGTTAAATCTTGCCTCAGAATTTAACTGCTATTTCTCACCGTAATTTTAGAAAGCATAATGTCAAATGCTGAAATTTAGTCAATATCCTGAGCAATCCAGGATATATATTTTTATTTCTTCTGAGGATTCCACTGGAAAGAGTCTAGAAGGCCATCCTCTTTATTTAAAACATCTTTGGTTTAATGTTGCAGATGAACACTGGGGAAATTTGAAAGGAAAAAAACAAAATCTTTATTTCCGAGATTCAAACTCCATTTTTCCCTGTTGATGATATTTTTAGTTTTAGATTATTTGGTCTTATTCCTGTGAGCATTAATTGCTGTTTCTCTGCATCATTAATTTAGCACTTTAATATTGAGCCAGGTATATTATTGCATTGAAGCATCTTACAATAAACTTTATTAAAACACAGATCATTCCACAGTCTGGAGAGGAGATAAAAATGCCCATCTTAAAATTATAAGACTGAGTTTTTGCTGTGCAATCTGGGACAAGTTAAAAAATCCTCTTCAGGTTTTTAGTTCTGCAACTGCAGAGAGATGCGAACATGGTATCTAAACAGCACAATATTATTTATTCATTAACTGCTTATTGAGGACCTACTCTGCGTCAGACACTGGGGATTTTAGGATAAATTATAAGATATGCTTCAGGAGCTAACATTATAAAATAGAAAATTACCTGAAGGCAAATAAAAATGAATAAAGGAAAAATGAGTTAATGGAAGAGTAAGTATTTTAAAAGCTTGACATAGTTTATTCTAATTAAACTAGAAAATTAACCAGAATATAAGGTCCACATTATCTCCATTTTCTAAAAATAAAAGCCTTCCCAGGCCGGGTGCGGTGGCTCACGCTTGTAATCCCAGCACTTTGGGAGGCCGAGGCGGGCGATCACGAGGTCAGGAGATCGAGACCACGGTGAAATCCCGTCTCTACTAAAAATACAAAAAAATTAGCCGGGCATGGTGGCGGGCGCCTGTAGTCCCAGCTACTCGGAGAGGCTGAGGCAGAAGAATGGCGTGAACCCGGGAGGCAGAGCTTGCAGTGAGCTGAGATTGCGCCACTGCACTCCAACCTGGGAGACAGAGTGAGACTTCGTCTCAAAAAAAAAAAAAAAAAAAAAAGCCTTCCCATGTTAATTGTGTAGAAATGTTTTCAGCTCAGATACCTCTCACCTCCCCAATCATTTAAGAATCTATAGTTATTTTGGTCTATTTATGTTCAATTATTTTTCAGTAGTGATGCCAAGTGAATTGAATGGGGAAAAAGTATTCATTTCAACAAATAGTACTAGGAAAACCAGATTTCCAGATACTCGCTGTGAAATTATGCTAATATTTTCAAGAGAAATATAATCCTTTTTCTTTAAATTCCCCCAACTGTGTTTTCTCCTGTGACCCAATTAATTTATTTATACTTCAAATGCAACCGGTTGTAGTTTCTTAACAGACCACACATATTACACTTCTGCTTCTGGCATTGTGCAAAGGCTGTTCTTATAGTGATGTTTCTAATGCAAAAATCGGCAACAAGTGTTCTCAACAGTTTTAAAATATATCCACATCACAGAGATAATATTTACCAAATTAAGGCAAAATAATATGTTTATGATTTCTTCTTTGTATAAAAATACACTACAGTAAACCATTTCTGTATAAGTAGCAGTAGTGAGACATACAACTTGTTGGCTCAAACACTTTTGATCAGATTATTTTTGTCAGTGCCAAGAATGAAACTAGTTTTTACTTTTCATTCTTTCTTTCCTTGTGGTTTTTAAATTTTTTTCTGAATATTTTTGAGCCACCACATAACAGTATTTTTTTCCCTGAGAATTCCTACAGTCCATGAGCCATTTATGCATGGGTGTAAATGTAGCAGAAACCATTATTTGTTCCAAAATATACCAATTTCAACACACCTTCAAAACTCTAAATGAAATGTGTCATTAATGGAAGAATAACACTGGCTGGGAGATGTATAAGCCTTGTCAACTCTAAACTACACAGCCATAAACGCTAATGAATCTGCATCCCTTAGAAAAATATCCCCTCCTGGGTGTGGAGCTACCTATCTTTATTATCTTTAATATCCTGTGCCTGGTGCACTATTTTTTTTTTTTTAATGAAATCACTCAGACTTACAGCACATAATGAAAAATGAAAACTTTACAGCTAATGAATCCAGCCAGCCTATTTTAATTCCATGCCTAATTTTCCTTGGACATCAAGAGCAAACACCTCTATTGGGGGAAAAAATACCATAATAAGTCTCTCACTCTTAAATCACGTTCAAATTACAGGGCCAGGGGGCAGGTTGCTGTTTCACCCAGGCTGGAGAATGCAGCCTTGTTCCCAGGCAGGGATAAGGTCAGATTCCTGCCCAACTCACAATCATCTAACACAGCCCTATCAGCTTTAGCAAGTAAAAAATGTTTGTTTGTTTGTTTTGTTTTGTTTTTGAGGTAAGGGTTAGCTACATCTTGTTTAGACTCCAACCAAAAGAGAGGGAGTGAGGATAAAGGATTGCTCTCTGGCATAACTTCATTTGAGACAAAATGGCATCAGTAACACTCCATTTATTCTGTATCATGCAATATTCAGTTTCTGTACAGAAACATGGAAGACTAGGTCCCTAACTTTCTCTCCCACATTTCATTAATATTAATAGTCTGAGTAATAGGGATGAAAAAGCTGTTGTGAGTGGAGCATGTAACCCACTTTGCAGTCTCCTCTTTGGTTGGTGAACACTCCCTACTGCCTCTTTCTGGTGCATTGCTTCCCCTTCTGTCATTTAACTGCTTTAAGTTGAAATACATATGCAAGGATATTATTCATTAATAACTATTTTCCATCACAAAATTAACTGGAGTGAGACCTGATGTGGTGGTAATTTTGTGAAAATAATTTAAAAATTTTCCCTAGGTCAGAAGCAAAACACCTAGAGGCACACACATCTATGGTATTATATCATTATTTTTGCTTATGTTTCTTTTGTTTAGACAAAAAGCTGTAAGGAGCACATTAATGGCATGAAAAGAAAAATGCTTTCTAAAAGTAAAGATGTCATGCTCCTCAGGAAGAAAGTTTCCCTGGGTCAGTCATGGTGAATCTTCTATTCTGCTGGTCTCCCTGGGCACACAGTAAATATTCGTTGATGGAATATAAATTTTCATGGGGTCTTACACTCCAAATGAGGAAAGAAATCACAGCGTCAATGTAAATTGCATATCTTTTTTTTTTTTTTTTTTTTTTTTTTTTTTTTTTTTTTTTTTTTTGAGACGGAGTCTCGCTCTGTCGCCCAGGCTAGAGTGCAGTGGCGCGATCTCGGCTCACTGCAAGCTCCGCCTCCCGGGTTCACGCCATTCTCCTGCCTCAGCCTCTCCGAGTAGCTGGTAAATTGCATATCTTAAACCAACTTTTCACTTCTGATTCTTTTATCTTCCTTAATTCTCCTCAATTTGCTTTCTTTTAAATAATACATTAAAATGATGAGTTTACTCTGCTTTCTGCTAGAGTATGACCTTACTAGATACCAGTTATTATTGCTCAAATATTAATAATCACTTTATATCTTACCCTTGGTCTTGGAAATCTATTTGGATTTGACATATCTGAAAAGTTAAAGTAAGTGACCTGTCTGCAGTGTTGTTATGCTTGTCTTCTACCCATCTCTGTGAACTGCTGCTATATTTACGCTCTGTTTCTAATTGTAATACTCTGAACTGTTTCATATGCAGCATGCTTTTCTTTTTTAACCAGGATTAATCTTTGCAAAGGCAAGGATTGCTGTGTATGTATGTATTAGGTGAATAATGTTTTTGTTTACCAAAAGAAAAATAAATTAGATGTGACAATTTCTTGTGATGAAGTGTGTATCAGTTCCTAAAAAGCACCTAAAGTAAGAAGTTTTCAGTTCTATTATCAAGACAGGCCTCATTAAATGTGTGATTTTTGAACCGATCTTTTCTCAGATATAAATTCTTTGCCTTCAGGCCCTTATTTAATTCTCAGTTCTACCTACTTCTTTTTTTTTTTTTTTTTTTTGAGGCAGAGTCTCACTAAGTCGCCTAGGCTGGAGTGCAGTGGCACAATCTCGGATCACTACAAGCTCCGCCTCCCGGGTTCACGCCATTCTCCTGCCTCAGTCTCCCAAGTAGCTGGGACTACAGGTGCCCGCCACCATACCAGGCTAATTTTTTGTATTTTTAGTAGAGACGGGGTTTCACTGTGCTAGCCAGGATGGTCTCAATCTCCTGACCTCGTGATCCGCCCACCTCGGCCTCCCAAAGTGCTGGGATTACAGGCGTGAGCCACCGCGCCTGGCCAGTTCTACCTACTTCTATACAACCCTACTGAAAATTTCTAAAGTCGGAGTTTCAAAGCCCTCTTTTAGCCTAATGCAATAGCTTCCTCAATGGTCTGTCCTTAGTCTTTCAATCTCCAATACATCCTACATACATACAGCTTTCAAATACTCTTTCTTAAATCCAAATATTTTCCTTAATTCTCATCAAAGGCAACACATTGCCTTAACTGGCCTGTAAGTTATTTTATTATCTTACTTCATTGCCTCATAAGCGTATGCTCCACCTACTCTATACCATATTTTTTTTCTGTGTGCTGTGTAACTTCCACGTTTTTTGACTTACTGCTTTTGACTGTGTTCCTTAATTTTCCTGGTTGCCCATTTATCCCTTATGAACTTGATCCAATGCCATCAGCTCTTAGTAGACTCTCCGAGATTATCTCCTACCAAAGAGTTCCATATTGTTTTCTCTTTTGTATCCCTAAGTTACCTTCTGATAATATTCTGAGTGCAATTGCCTGATTTGTTATGTCTTCCTTAACCTAATTGTAAATATCTTGAGGAGTGTATTTTGACATTCAATGTAGGCACATTGTCTGGCATATAGTAAGCTCTCAAAGTGTTGCCTAGTAAATGAGCAACTGGATTAATAAATTAAAATATTTTGCTGAATTTATGCTGAGATGAAAAAAATTAATAATTCTATTCATTTCCCATGTGTCTGTCATTTTTATGTGTTAGATGCTTTTATTATCTTTACTTACTAAAATTTGTTAAAATGATAATCTTGGGAATCATTAGTTTAGTCTAGAGCAATTGAATAAAGGCTTCTGAATGTGATATGTCTATGCTATGTCTAGGCAAACTGAAGTACAATGGAAATAAAATAATCAGAGGGTGATTTTGGAAAAAGAAAATAATGTATATATGAATGTTAAATTGCAGAGAAAATCATGAGGTGATTATCAATTTAGGAAAACAGACATGCTCTGAAAGAAAGTTTACTTATTCAACAGTTCCTTACATTGACTGTTGACCAGGTATGTTTTCAGAATCTGGAGATGCATGGGTGAACAACAACTACAACAACAACAAAAGAAAAATGTCAACACGGAGCTTGCCAACTAGGAAATACAATTATAATACACATTTTTGACTCTGTGGTGATCGTATTTTAGTTATATTGCTGTAAAATTTGGCTATTAAGTCATAGTAAAGATAAACTATATTCTAGAAATGACGAAGGAGATTTGTGAAAGAGTACATGTGTATGCATATTAGTTATAGGGCTAATTCCTCCTCTATCATAATAGGCACACTTACTGTATAAACAATAAATTAAGAAACTGGAGTATAAGCACATTATTTCAAAATATAGTAGTAACTACCAGGCAAAACAGTTCAATTAAGCAGTTATTTCTGGGGAATGAGACTGCATGGAAGATTAGAACAGGTAGATCTGTTTAAATTTTTCATTTAAACATGTTGGTGGCATTATATTTGTGATTACTTTTAAACATCATTTTTTTTAAAAAAAAAGCAATAAAATATGGATACTACGTTTTCGTGTTTGTAGAAGTGCCTTCAATTAGTTAATTACAATATGATGATATGCTTTTGTTAAAAAAATGAAATCATTAAAAGATCAAAAACCAAAAACAAATTCTGTATATGCTCAAAGATGAGAGAATATCATTATATTACTATGATCCACAATACCTTCTATATAAGCTACTTCAGGACAAATTTATATTCAATATATTGCTAGAATAAAATAGAGTCTTATTTTAAATGGACGATTTATTCTCTCTGATGAGAAATTGAAAGATAACACCATATAGTTCTTTATTACTTGGCTGCCAGGAATCACATGGTTAACTAAACATGGGGTGGCAAACATGTTTTCGTTCTCATTTTCAACGTCTGGTTTTTTAAAAAATGTAATTCCTGTTTTATTAGCTTTATTATTTATGATTTTTATTTTATTCTGCCTCAAACCCTTTTAGCAAAGAAATGGCATATGAATAAATCAGTAATAAGATGTGCTTGAAATATAGATGTGACAAGAAAAAGTTCACAAATCCTAAAACGATCTCATAGTTCAAAATGTGAGATGCAGGGGCCAATGCATGGCAGTGAGAAAAGTAACTGTTACCGTGGACCTACAGCAAAATCGCTACAGCTGTAAGCAACCTGGAGACAGTTCAGAGTTGAAGGGTCACCAGATAGGAATATTTTTGATTCAGGAGGAATAGAATACTTTTACATAAAGAAAAAATAAAACAAAACAACAGAGGAAAACAAAGCAGCATCATAAGCCTGAGTTACCAAACTTCTGTTAGATAATTAACAAAAAATATTGGGAACTTTTCTATAAACCCTGAAAAGGAAAAACAGCGAGAAGGTACTCCTTCTGGCTGAGAAAGAAGAGAGAGAAAGAAGAGAAAGAAGAGGGAGACAAAGGGAAGGGGAAGAAAGTGAAGACCAAGGGAAGGAAGAAGAAAGAATAAGTGGTAGAGAAAGAAGAGGTCTAAAAAAAAAAAAAAAGAAAGAAAAATACAAAAAAGAAGAGGAGGAGGCCAAGTACGAAGAGTAGAAATGAGACTGGAAATAGCTATTTAATTTTTTAATACCCTAGAAATGATGCATCCTTTTCATAAGGAGAGATTGATGTCATAGTTGTAATACACTCTATATGTGGTCTAATCAAAGCCATCTCAATTTGTGGATGAATAAGGCAAGGACTAATGACAAGAAATGAATTGCTGGCTGGGTGCAGTGGCTCACGCCTGTAATACCAACACTTTGGGAGGCCGAGGCTGGTGGATCACCTGGCCTCGGGAGTTCGAGACCAGCCTAACCAACATGGAGAAACACCGCCTCTACTAAAAAAAAATACAAAAATTAGCCAGGCATGGTTGTGGGCGCCCCCCTAATTCCAGCTACTCCTGAGGCTGAGGCAGGAGAATTGCTTGAACCCAGGAGGCAGAGGTTGCCGTGAGCTGAGATCGCACCATTGCACTCCGGCCTGGGCAACAAGAGCAAAACTCTGTCTCAAAAAAAATAAAAAAAAAAAAAAAAAGAAAAAGAAAAAAAGAAATGAATTGTTTTTCTTCTTACAAAACTCCTCATAGCCATCTTGCTCAGCAACTTCACCTTGATGGCCCCCTACCTCCTTGTCAAGTAAAGGTTCACTTGGCAAGTATCTATTAATTCCCATGGACCTTCATGTGTCTTTTGATTACACTACTATTTCAGAATTTTATTAAATCTCTTTATCATCTTCCCAAAATTGTTACATATCTCAAATTCTGCTAGGCTAAAATTGTTTTAAGGAATATAAAATATATTAAGAAATTAGCACATACATTCAATGACATTTTGAGAAATTACAAGCCTGCTGAGGGAGAGTAATGAACACCTACATTGGATTCTCTTGTTTTGTATCATGCCATATCATTTTGCCTTGACTGTTGAAATACTTATAAATTCCTATGGGGGCTAGGTGTGGTGACTCATGCCTGTAATTCCAGCACTTTGGGAGGCCAAGGCAAGAGGATCACTTGAGCCCAGGAATTCCAGACCAGCCTGGGCAACATAGTGAGATTTCAGCTTTACGAAAAGTTTAGAAAATTAGCCAGGTGTGGTGGCATATGCCTGTAGTCAGTTATTTGGGAGGCTGAGGCAGGAGTATAGCTTGAGCCCAGGTGGTGGAGGTTGCAGTGAGCTGAGATCATGCCAGGACACTCCAGCTTGGGTGACAGAGGCAGATCCCATTTGGAAAAAAAAAAAAATTCTCCTGGAAAGGAATTACCATTGATCCAGAACCTGCACTGTATGAATTACTGTTCTAGATCTTTTCACATCACAGAAATATTTCCTCCACATAAGAGATAAGAAAACTGAATGACAAAGAGGTAAAGCAATGCAATCAGGGTTGTGAGTTGAGAAAGGAGAAAAATGTGGATTTGTGTTTATGTCTCCCCAACACCAAAGCAGATTTTCTTTCTGTCATAAATACTGACTGAAGTACCAATAATAATGAATCAGTAATATTTGTATTATCAAGACCTAATTACTTATCAAGACTTATTCATGATGGCATGAAAATTGGATCAAAATTTCTTATTTTCCTCTTCACAGAAGTTGTTTTTAGCTTGCTACTAGGTCAGTAAATTCCCCATAATCTAGACGTGATGTGCCATATGGTGGGTTAATATTGCTATGAGAACTCTAATTTTTTTGGATTTCTGACATTTTATTTTCAACTTATCAATTTTATTTTGCCATTAGGACTGGTACTTTTTTAGCATTTATTTTAAAAAGAATTCTTCAGTTTCAAGTAATCCAGAATAACATATCCATCAGGTAATTCCGTGGAAAATAAAACTCGAGACACGAACACATTTCTGTTCTGGTAAATAAAGATTTCTCAATAAGTCAGATGAACTGACATTCTCTTTATTAATGAGAAATTACTGGCTGGAAGTTGGATTCTTTTCCTGTTCATGATATATTTGGAAATATTTCTTCATTAATAGCATAAGTATGAGCTAGCTGCTATTTTGTTTTGCATCTCTGGTCAACCACACTGAAGATGCTTTAGTACAAGATAAACAGTCACCTGCTGCCTCTGCGTTGCAAGTAAAGGATCCACGTAGCAGGCGGACAGACAGAGTAACTGAATGCCCCTGCACACTTTATAGAGGTTTGAAAACTAAACCCATACAGATGAGCCAATTACCCCATTCAACTGAGAAATAAAATGTAATGGGAAAAGTGTTGGGCTTGTGTTCAAGATACGGCTTTACCAATTATAAACTATATTATTTTTGAATAAATGAGTCACAGCTTCCTCAGCTTGAATATATTTAATATTTACTGAGAATAGAACTGTGAGGCTTATAGCTTTTTATGAACTTAAATTTTTAAGAAATATTAGTGTTTATTATAAAAATAATTGTTATAATTTATGTCACCAAGCCATGGCCATTGTAAATACTTTCTAAAATTGCATTGGAAAGGGTGCTACAAGACTTATTTTATTCAAATTCCAGTGAGAAATAGAGAAATTGGAATATAGAGTTGTTATTTCTAAAGTGCTTTAAAAATAAAAAGTATTGACGATGGTAATCATTGTCTTAAAAGACTGTAAAGAACAACATGAATTTCTTAGCTTACCTCTTTCACATACTAAAAAGCTCCTATTGTTATGAGGATTTTTCTGCTAAATACACATCAGTCATGTTTGAGGATTGAAAGAATTCTTTCTCATGTCTCTATTGAATAGCTCCTTTTCAGTTTATTACGAGTTATTATATGACTTAAAAACAAGAAAACTGCATTTCTAAAAATAGTAAATTTTTATAACTCAAATTTTGACTCTAGCTGGACATTGTGACAGGTAGACATTGTGAAGATAGTTTAGGTTAGACTAGTATCTGATCGTCTAGAAATGCATAACCCAGCAAGGAAATAATGCTTCATTACTTGACTCAAATTGATTGACCAGCTTTTAGCATCATTGGGAAATTTCCAACATATCTCCTTTTGCTAAATTTATAACAGATATAGATAATATATTTCAAACAGAGTTCTAAATAATAGTATAAGCAAAAATATTATTGTCGTCTCTAATAAATTACCCATAAGGTTTTTCTTTGTATTACTACTACAGCATTTTGCCTGATTTAATTGTATCCTCACAACAATGCAGTGATACAGATTTTAATCTACTATCAGGTGAGGAAACAGAAAGGGAGAGATGGTAAGTAAGCACATCATTCAAAATGTCAAACTGCTAACCAGAGGAGCCTGGATATGAGGCCAAAACATATGCGAATTGCTCTGGGTAGCACTAACATAGTAAAAAATATTTAACAATTTCGATTTTTTCCTCCTTCACTCCCTTTGCCCATCCTCACACATGACAAATTTTGGTTCAAATTAATCCAGTCAAAATGTTCTGGATCTGAATTTTACCTATTGCCAGAGGGGATGCCCTTAGGTATCTCGGTCTTAAAGATTATACATTTTTAGGTTAAATGTTTGGTTTTATTTTTCTCCCTATACATTAAACAAGAGTCATAAACAAGGATAGTATCTGAATCTCTTTTATGTACATAAAAACACAATAATAGGCTGGGGAGAAGATAAGAGCCACTGCCTTCCAGGTATGAGTTTCTACTTTTGAACAGTCTAATGAGAGTACTGAAAACGGCTCCCAGGCAAGCGAGTGGTTATGGGAAGAAATTTACCTAAACAAAATGGCAAATATTGAAACTCCTAATCTGAGAACATCAAGGTCCTGTCTGAACACACGGACCTTAGCCAACCTAAGAAAAATGACCTAGAGGTCAGCCCACCTAACATCAGTATCCTCCTTGTACTGCCACCTGATAGCCCAACCTCTACCCCCTTATAAAATTTCTGTAGGACAAATGGGAGGAGGACAGTGAACACAGCTTCTTCTCCTACTTTCTCTGGACACAATCACTCCCACAGTGCACTCATAAAATTGGTCATGTTCACAGATATATATGCATTTGCATTTAATGCTTTTATTAATTTAATCAGAGATCTTTAATAGGTAACTCTCAATGATGTAATCTATAAGCTGGGAAAAAGCTATGATGCTGTTGCTATAGAATGTACCATCACTATGACTATGCCTATGATACAGTAGTCATCAGAAATTATTAGTGAGAATCAAACTCACCTTGAAATCTAGGTCCACTGAGAGACGTTCTAATCCTTCTTTCTTTCTTTCTTTTTTTTTTTAAATTATAATCTCACTCTGTGGCCCAGGCAGGCCAGAGTGCAGTGGCATGATCATAGCTCATTGCAGCCCCTAATTCCTGGGCCCAGGCAATCCTCCTTCCTCGGCCTCCCACAGTGCTGAGATTGCAGGTGTGAGCCACCACAACTGGCCCTGATCCATAAAACTTCATTTAAAAGCTTCCATTCGCAAGCTAAAAAAAGTCTCACTGAGTCCAGGTGGCATTGTTAGGTGACTCAAGGCGCCAAAAGATGGCACTGGTTCCGGGTTCTTCTTCACCCAGCACTACGTCGGCCCGCCAAATGAGACCCAATAAAAGAAGGCACCTCCTACTCCTCCCTTCAGGCCCGCCCCCCATCCTATCATCAGTGCCCATATAGCCCTGGGGGCTATAAATTACTCCACCCAACAATTACAATTGCAATCAAATACATTTTTGTTTTGAAATACTAGATTGGTGCAAAAGTAATTGCTGTTTTTACTATTACTTTTAATAAAATGCAGTTTATCAATTTTTGTCCCATTTCATTCCCGAACCCATACAGTGACTAGAACATATTCCTACATATTGCTTTCCTATTGTTGCCTGAACACATTGCGGTAAGCTTGTCGGCTTAAAACAACACAAAGTCATTTTCTTACAGTTCTGAAAGACATAAACTCAAAATCAGCTTTACTGGGACAAAATCAGGGTGTTAGCAGGGCTAGGCTTCCTCCAGAATTTCTAGGGAGAACCTATTATTTCCTGGTCTTTTCCAGCTTCTAAACCTGCCGTCCTTGCATTCCAGTGCCTGCAGCTCTTGCTTCATCTTCAAAGCCAGTGCCAGGACATCTGAGATTCCTCTCTGTTCCCACATTCTTCTCTCTCTTATCTCCAAAGCTGACCCCCAGCCTCCCTGTTTTAAGGACTCATGTGATTACATCACTGGGCCATATGACTGATTCAGGATAACATCCCTATACGTAAAAATTTTTTTCCAACATAAAGCAATGTATTTCACAGGTTCTAGGAATTAGGACATGCACATCACATAATTAAAAAGTATGAGCTAATACAGGAAAGATATATTGAAAGAAGTCAGTGAAAGCATTTGAACCCTGGTGGTTAACACTGGTGTTTAACTCTGCTTTTTAATGCATTTTTATTTGAAAAAATTGAGTTATTTTTAGACTTACAGAACATTTGCAATTTCTATATTCCCATTATCTAGTTTCCTTTTATTCTAACGTCTCAATCTTGGGACATTTATCTAAACTAAGAAATGAACTTTGAGACCATGCTATTAATTAAAGTATAGAACTTATTTGAAGTTCATTAGTTTTTCAATTTTTTTTTTTGTTCTAGGATCCCATTCAGGATTCCACACTGTATTGACTTGCCTTGGCTCTCAGTCTCCCCTAATCTGGGACAGATGATTATTCTTTCCTTATTTTCACTTTAAAGAGTCACTTGCCTCCATCTTGGTTTCTTTTAAAAAATGTACATACAGTAAAGTTTACATTGTGTTTCGTATAGTTATATGGGGTTTGGACTAATGAGTAAGTTGCGTGTCCACTAATACCATTCCATACGGAACACTTCCACCACACCACCCCAGACATTCTTTTTTGTGAAGAATTTCTCCTTCCCTCAATCCCTGGAAACCACTGACTGGTTATCATTCCTCTAGTTTTCAGAGGATGTAATATAATGGAATTATACAATATGTAGCCTTTGGGTTCTGGCTTCTTACACTTCCTAAAAGGCATTTATGAACCATCCAAGTTGTTCTAATGAATCAATGGTGTGTTTCTTTTAATAGTAGTATTTTAATGTATGGATGGACCACAGATTGTTTATGCACTATGGGTTGAAAGACATCTGGTTGTTTCGAGTTTGGGGCAATATAAATAAAGCTGCCATAACATTCACATACATATTTTTATGTGAAGAAAATATTTTATTTCTTTTGGGTAGAAATTCAGAAGTGGGATTTCTGGGTCACATGGCAGGAGTATGTTTAACTTTATATAAAAAAGCAGATAACGTTTCCAGACATGGCTGTACTATTTTACATTCTCATTGGGAATGAATTGCTGCTCACTAAGCAAAAGTTGTTGATTCAACTAAAGTTTATCAAGTTTTTATTTTATGGATTATACTTTGGAGTGATAGTTAATAATTCTTTGGTCAATCCAAGGTCACCAATTTTTCTCCTGTATCTTCTTCTAGAAATTTTATAGTTTTAGGTTTACATTTAAATCATGAAACCATATTGAATTCATTTTTATATTAAGTGTGAGAAAAAGGTTGAAGTCTTTTTATTTAAAAGTTTTATTGATATTTAATTCACATGCCATACAATTCACCCACTAAAGTTATAATTAAATGGCTTTTAAGAGGGTTGTTCAACCATCATTTCAATTTTTGAACACTTTCATCACCCCAAAAAGAAAACTCACACCCTCTGACTGTTGATCAACCACCCACCTCTCTGTGGCCCTAGGAAACCATGGATGTACTTTCTGTCCCTATGCATTTGCCTATTTTGAACATTATACAAATAGGATCACACAATATGTGGCCCATTGTGACTGACTTCTTTTCCTTGGCATAATGTTTTCAAGGGCCATCCATGTTGTAGCACGTGTCAAGTAAAGTTGATCTCTGAACCACACAGGTTTGAGCTGTGCAGGTTCACTTACATGCTTTTTTTTTGTCTTAAACCAAATGCAGTTTGAAAAGACAGCATTCATGGGATGCAAAACCTGTATGAGTGGAGGGGTGACTTTTCCTATACACTACAGAGCTGAATTTGGAACTTGAGTCTGCCCAGATTTGGGTTTACCTGGTTAGTCCTAGTACCAATCTCCTGCATATACTTCTGCAATACCCAGTGACAAATGTACTCTATTTCTGTTTTTTGCCTAGTAATATTTTTCTCTACGAACATACCGTATTCTATTTAGTCATCTATCAGTTGATGAATGTTCGAATTGTTTCCACTTTTTAGTTATAAATAAGTCTGTTATGAACATTTGTGTACAACATTTGGGTGGAGACAAGTTGTCATTTCTTTTGAGTATACATCCGGAAGTTGAACTGATGAGTCACATAGTAACTTAATGTCTCATACTTTGAGCAACTGCTATATTGTTTTCCAGGATAGTTTAGCCATCTTACATCCCACCAGCCTTTTATGGGGGACCTAATTTCTCCATATCCTCACCAAAGTTTATCTTTTTGACTGTAGCTATTAAAGTGGACGTGAAGTGGTATTTGATTGGTTTAGCTTTGCATTGAAATAAATAGTCTGAATCAATTTTTAATGTTTGACTGCCACTAAGCCCCTCTCTTGTTCCCTTTGCCTTGTGTCTGCACAAGGTGATATATAAGCCAGAGCACTCCGTCTTTGGGCATGGACAGAAGTCTCATACCATGCAAGTCCTTGCTCAAGTATGGGAACTCTCACTCAGCATCACTTCCTAACTTCCATAAAAACTCCAAACCAACTTCCTTTCTTTGCTCTCTTGAGTACTTTTTAAACCGGATTAAGAGGGCTGCCATGCTCTTCTCATTAGCTTTATTATGTAAATGATGAACTTTTCTTGCCACCTTGGTCCTTGTGCCATCATCAATCTTGATGGCTGAATCAAACATTTTGTGAGGTCTATTTGGTCACTATGAGATGGCCACAAGATTTCTAATGACTAGCGATGTGGAGCATCTTTTCATGTGCTCATTGGACATTTGTGACTTTCTTCTGAAAAAATATTTCTTCTAATCTTTTGTAAATTTTTTAATTGGGTTATTGTCTTTTTACTATTGAGTTTTAATAGTTGTGCATATTTTCTAGATATAAGTCCCTTATCAGGTATATGATTTGTAAGTATTTTCTGTCACTGTATGGCTTATGTTGTCACTTTATTGATGAGGCCCTTTATGGATGAGGTCCATCAAAGCACAATAGTTTTTAATTTTGGTGATGTTCAATTTGTCTGTTTTTTTTCTTTTGTTGCTTTTGCTTTTTGTGTCATGTTTACAGGGTCATAAAGATTATGCCTAGGTTTTTTTCTTTTAATTTTATAGATTGAGCTTTTACATTTAGGCTTTTCATTTACTTTGGGTTAATTGTGACACATGGTATAAGGTAGAGGTACATACACACTATTATTTTCACGTGGCTAGTCACTTTATTACTATTTATTGAAGCTACTATTCTATCCAGTAGAAAATTAATTAGACATAATGTGAAGATTTATTTCTGAACTTTCAACTTGATTCCATTGATTTACATGCATTGTTAGGACCGTACCACACCGTATTGACTAACGTAGTTTTGCAGTAATTTTCCAAATTAGGAAGTACGAATCTTTCAAATTTGTTCTTCAAGATTATTTTGAATATTCATGGTCCTTTGAGTCTCTATATGAATTTTAGGACTATCTTCTCAATTTTTGCAAAGAAGTCAGCTGAACTCCTAGGCTCAAGTGATCCTGCCATCTAAGCCTCCCAAATAGCTAAGACTACAGGCAGGTGTCACACACCCAGCTGATTTTTTTAATGTGTTTTTAATAGAGATGAAGTCTTGATATGTTACTCAGGCTGGCCTCAAACCCTTGAACTCAAGTAATCCTCTTGCCTTGGCCTCTGCAACTGTTAGGATTACAGGCATGAGCCACCACACACAACCCAACATTTTAGTTTAGATTGAAGGGAGACATATGCAGGTTTTTGACATGAATATATTGTATGACACTGAGGTTTGAGCTTCTAATGATCCTGTCATCCAAATAGTGAACAGAGTACCTGATAGGTAGTTTCTCAACCTGTGTCCCTTCTCTCCCTCCCTCCCACCTTTTGGAATCCCCAGTACTTACTGTTCCCAACTTTGTGTCTGTGTAAACTCACTGTTTAGCTCCCACTAATAAATGAGAACATGCAGTATTTGGTTTTATGTTTCTACAGTAATTCGTTTAGGATAATGTCATCCAGCCTCATCCATGATGTTGCAAAGAGCATAATTTTGATTTTTTTAGTACTGCATGGTATTCCATGGTGTATATGTACCACATTTTCTTTATCCAATTCATCATTGATGGGCACCTAGGTTGATGCCATATATTTGCTATTGTGAATAGTGCTGCAATAAACATGTAAGTGCAGGTGTCTTTTTGTTGAAACAATTTATTTTTCTTTGGGTATATATTCATTAATGAGATTGCTGAGTTGTATGATAATTCTGTTTTTAGTTCTTTGACAAATCTTCAAACTGCTTTCCACTGGGGCTGAACTAATTTACATTCCCACCAGCAGTGTATAAGTATTACCTTTTCTTCACAGTCTTGCAAACATCTATTATTTTCTGATTTTTTTAGTAATAGCCATTTTGACTGGTGTGAGATGGTATCTCACTGTGGTTTTTATTTGCATCTCTCTGATCATTAATGATGTTGAATGTTTTTTCATATGTTTATTGGCTGCTTGTATGTCTTCTTTTGAGAAATGTGTATTCATATTCTTTGCTCACATTTTAGTGCAGTTATTTGTTGTTTCCTTGTTGATCTGTTTAAGTTCTTTACAGATTTTGAATATTAGACCTTCGTTGGATGCGTGATTTGCAAATATTTTCTCTCATTATGTAGCTTGTGTGTTTACTCTGTTGGTAGTTTCTTTTGCCATGCAGAAGCTCTTTAGTTTAATTAGGTCCCACTTGTCAATTTTTGTTTTTGTTGGATTTGCATTTGTGGACTTAGTCATAAATTATTTGCCTAGGCCAATGTATAGAAGGGTATTTCCTAGGATTTATTCTAGGGATTTTACAGTTTGAGATCTTAAATTAAGTATTTAATCCACCTTGAGTTAATTTTTTATATGATGAGAGGTGCCCACCCAGTTTTATTCTTTTGCATATGTATAGCTGTTTTCTCAGCACCATTTATTGGTTAGGGTATTCTTCCTCCAATGTTCATTTTTGTCAACTTTGTTGAAGATCAGTTGGTTGTAGCTTTGCAGCTTTCTCTATTCTGTTTCATTGATCCATGTGACATTTTCTTTATCTTTCCTTTTTCTTTTTCTTTTTTCTTTCTTTCCTTTTCTTTCTTTCTCTTTCTTCCTTCCTTTCTTTCTTTCTTTCTTTCTTCCTTTTTTTTTTTATCAGTACAATGCTTTACTGGTTACTGTAGCCTTGTAGTATGGTTGAAAGTAGGGTAGTGTGATGTATCCAGCTTTGTTCTTTTTGCTTAGGTTTGTTTTGGTTATCCAGACTCTTGTTTTGGTTTCATACAAATTTTAGAATATTCTGTTTAATTAAGTGAAGAATTACATTGGAAATTGAATAGGAATAGTGTTGAATCTGTAGGTTACTTTGGCAGTATGGATATTTTAACAATATTGATTCTTCTAATCCTTAAGCATGGAATGTGATTCCATTTGTTTATATTGTCTATGACTTCTTTTATCAGTGTTTTGTAATTCTGTTGGTTGAGATCCTTCATCTCGTTGTCATCTCTTTGACTAGATGTATTGCTACATTTTGTGTGTGGGTGTGTAGCTATCATAAATGGGATTACATGATTGCACTCTTTACTTGATTCTCGGCTTGAACATTATTGGTGTGTAGAAGTGCTCCTGATTGATTGTTTTACATTGATTTTATATCCCAAGAACTTACTAAAGTCATTTATCAGGCCTAGGAGAAATTTGGTAGAATCTTTAGGGTTTTCTATATATGGAATCATAAAGTCAGCAAAGAGAGATAATTAGACTTCCTATTTTCTTTTCTTATTTAGATGCCTTTTCTTTCTCCTGCCTGATTGCTCTGGCTAGCACTTTAATAGTATGTTGAATAGGAGCAGTGAGAGTAGACATCTTTGTCTTGTTTGAGCTCTCAAAGAGAATGGTTCCAGCTTTTAAGGTACATTATGATGTTTGGCTGTGAATTTTACATAGATGGCTCTGATTATTTTTGTATATATTCCTTTGATGCCTAGTTTATTGAGGGTTTTTATCTTGAAGGGATATTGAATTTTATCAAAAGCTTTTTGTGTGCTATTGAGATAGTCATATGTTTTTTTTTAGTTCTGTTTATGTGATGAATTACATTTATTGATTTATATGGGTTAAACCATCCTTTTATCTGAGGAGTAAAGCCCAGTTGATCATGGTTAATTAACTATTTGATGTTTTAGTGGATTCGGGTTGCCAGTATATTGTTGAAGATTGTTGTGTCTATGTTCACCAGGCTTGTAGTTTTCTTCTTTTAATTGCATCTCTGCCAGATTTTTGGTAACAAAAGCATTCTGGTCCTAGAATGAGTTAGGGAGGAGACCCTTCTCCAATGTTTTGGAACAATTTCAGTAGGATTGGAACCAGTTCTTCTATGTCTAGTAGAATGTAGATGAAAATCTATCTGGTCCAATGCTTTTTAGACTGGTAGGCTTTTTATTAACTACTTAATATCGTTACTTTTCACTGGTATCTTCAAGATTTCTGTTTCTGGTTCAATCTTGGAAGGTGTCATTTTTCCAAGAATTTGTCTATTTTCTCTAGATTTTCTAGTTTGTATTCAGAGATGATCATAGTAATCTCTGAGGGCTTTTTCTATTTCTGTGGGATCAGTTATGATCTCTTTTGTCATTTCTGATTGTGATTATTTATATCTTCTCTCTTTTTTCTTTGTTAATCTAGCTTGTGGTCTATCGATCTTGTTTATCCTTTCAGTGAACCAACTTTTTATCGTGTTAATCTTTGTATGTTGTCTTGAGTCTCGATTTCATTTAATTATGTTCTGATCATAGTTATTTCATTTCTTCTGCTAGTTTTGGGTACAGTTTATTCTTCTTTATCTAATTCCTTTGGTGTGAGGTTAGTTTGTTAATCTGAGATCTTTCTGTCTGTTAATGTAGGTGTTTAGCGCTACAAACATTCCTCTTATCAGTTTTTGCCATATTCCAGTGATTTTGGTATATTTTGTCTCTATTTATATTTGTTACAAACAATTTTTCGATTTCCTCCTTAATTTTGTTTTTTAACCAAATATCATTTAAGAGGAGCAAATTGTTTGGTTTTCATGTATTTGTGTTTTAAGACTTCTCCTTGGTATTGATTTCTAATTTTATCCCCTGTTGCCTGAAAAGATACTTGGTATAGTTTAAATTTTTTTGTTTGTTGAAACTTGCTTTATGACTGAGTATGTATGTGGTCAATCTTACAGTAACTTCTGTGGGCAGTTGAGAAGAATGTATATTCTGTGGTTGTTGGCCAGAGTATTCTGTCGATGTAGGTCCAATTAGTCAAGTGTAGAATTTAAATGAGAAGAATGTATATTCTGTGGTTGTTGGGTGGAGTATTCTGTAGATGGAGGTCGAATAGGTCAAGTGTAGAATTTAAGTCCAGAATTTCTTTGTTCAGTTTTCTGCTTTGATCATCTGTCTAATGCTATCAGTGTGGTGCTGAAGTATCCCACTATCTCTGCGTTTATGTAAAAGCTTTTTCTTAGGTCTAGAAGTAATTCTTTTTTAAATCTGGGTGCTATAATGTTGGCTGTGTACATATTTAGGATAGTTAGGTCTTCTTGTTGAATTGAATCTTTTATCATTATCTAACGTCCTTCTTTGTCCTTTTTTTTTTTTTTTGAGACGGAGTCTCGCTCTGTCGTCCAGGCTGGAGTGCAGTGGCGTGATCTCTGCTCACTGCAGCTCCACCTCCCAGGTTCATGCCATTCTCTTGCCTCAGCCTCCTGAGTGGCTGGGACTACAGGTGCATGCCACCGTGCCTGGCTAATTTTTTGTATTTTGTTTAGTAGAGATGGGGTTTCACCATGTTGGCCAGGATGGTCTCGATCTCCTGACCTTGTGATCTGCCCGCCTTGGCCTCCCAAAGTTCTGAGATTAGAGGTGTGAGCCACTGCGCCTGGCCTCTTTGTCCTTTTTTACTGGTATTGGTTTAAAGTCTATTTAGTGACCCTTGCTTTTTTTTTGTTTTCCATTGGCATGATACAATTTTCTCTATCTCTTTATTTTGAGCTTATGGGTATCAGAACACATGAGATGAGTCTCTTGAAGATAGCAAAAGAATAGGTCCTGATTTTTATCTAATTTTACACTCTATATCTTTGAAATGAAGTGCTTAGTCTATTTACGTTCAAAACTAATATTGATATGTGAGGTTTTGTTCCTATCATGGTGTTGTTAGTTGCTTTGTAGTCTGGATTGTGTGATTGCATTATGGAATTTGTGGGCTATGCTTGTGTGTACTTTTGTGGCATCAAGCCTTTAATTTTCATTTCCACGTTTAGGACTCCTTTAAGCATCTCCTGTAGGGCTGGTCTAGTGGTAACAATTTCCCTTAGCAATTGCTTGCCTGGTAAATACTTTATTTCTCTATCATTTATGAAGTTTTAATTCAGAAGGATATAAAATTCTTTGCTGGTATATTTTTCTTTAAGAATGATAAAAATGGTCCCTCGATCTTTTCTGGCTTTTAAGGTTTCTTCTGAGAATTCTGCTGTTAGGTTGATGGGCTTCTCTTTATAGGTAATATAACCATTTTTTCTAGATGTATTTAAACTTTGTTTTGTTTTGTTTTGCTTTGTTTTTGTTGTTTTTGTAATGACCTTGGATAGTCATTTAATGACTATGTGCCTTGGGGATGGGCATCTTGTATAGTATCTCACAGGAAATCTCTAAATTTCTTGTATCTGCATGTTTCTTAATCTTTAGCAAGATTAAGAAATTTTTCCTGAGTTATATCCTCAAATATGATTTCTAAGTTACTGATTTTCTATTATTCTCTCACAGGAATGCCCATAAGTCATAGATTTGATTGTTTTACATAATATCATATTTCTAGAAGGCCTTGTTCACTTCTTAAAATTCTTTTTTTTTTTTTTTTGAGACGGAGTCTCACTCTGTCGCCCAGGCTGGAGTACAGTGGTGCAATCTCAGCTCACTGCAAGCTCTGCCTCCCGGGTTCATGCCATTCTCCTGCCTCAGCCTCCGGAGTAGCTGGGACTACAGGTGCCCACCACTACGCCTGGCTAATTTTTTGTATTTTTAGTAGAAACATGGTTTCACCGTGGTCTCGATCTCCTGACCTCGTGATCTGCCCGCCTCGGCCTCCTAAAGTGCTGAGATTACAGACGTGAGCCACTGCGCCTGCCCCTTAAAATTCCTTTTGCTTGATTTTTTGTCTAATACAGTCAACTTGTAGGACTGATATTTGAGCTCTGAAATTTTTTCTTCTGTTTGGTCCCATTTGTTATTCAAGTTTCCAAGTGTATTTTGAAATTCCTGCAATAAATTTTTCATTCCTAGAACATCTTTTTGGTTCTTTCTTAATATAGCTGTGTCATTTTTCAAAACTTGGATTGATTTTCTGGCTTCTTTTTGTTGGATTTCAACTTTCTTTTGCATCTCATTGAGTTTCTTTGCCATTCATAGTCTGAATTCTATATCTGTCATTTCAGACATTTTGTTCTGCCTAGAATCCATTGCTTGGGGACTAGTGGGATGCACTGGAGGTGACTAGACACTCTGGCTTTTCGTATGGCCACAGTTCTTGCACTCTATTTTTTGAATTTGCTACATTTTTGATGGGACTTATTGATTATTTTTCTTTTTTCCCTTGAGAGCATGCTGTGGTGTGTATTGTGTATGATCAACTGTTTCCATTTCTATGTGCTTTCTGAGGAGAATTTGGGCAGTGGCTTTCTTAGATGTAGCTTGTAGCAACATCATTTTGTTTGGTGGTGTAATTCAGGTTGAATTCCAGTAGATGGCACTGAGGAGTAATAGCTAGTCAGTAGGGAGAGGGCAGAGGCAATGGAAAAATGTGAAAAGTGCCCTCCCCCAGCACACAGAGAAGCCACTGGAGAAGCCTGAAAAGTAGTGTCTTTCAGCCCATGTTCCCTGAAGAGCCTATGGGAACAGTCATTGTCTGAAACAGGCCACTGAGAAGGGAGTTAGGAAGCGAAAGGTGACCCCATGGCCTTCCCTGGGCTTGAATGGTGCTGCCTTCTGTGACTGGTGACACACTCCACATTTCCCTTGGTCCAAGGGGGTCTGTGATGACCTGCACTCCCCTTCTCTTAGGGGTGGACTGCACAGAGCATTAGATCTCCAAGGGAGTGGGGTCCTCCTCCCACTCCTCAAAGTTTGTGGGGTATTATGCTCCAGCTGACCAAGGGATCAGGCTCAGACATCCAAAATGATACACATAGACTAGTTCCAGGTGACAAAGCTGTCCCTTGCTGAAAGTCTCACCGCCCAGGAGAAACCTCAGCTTTAGTTACTCTCCTCCCATTCCAGCCCTAAGATGAAGGAGAGCCTAATTCCAGCACCCGCAGTAGGAAATACAGTCCACTCAAGTCCCTGTCTCATAGCAGCCCGTTTCAGCATATCATGCTCTCCACACTCACTGGTTAACTCTGGCTGTGAGGGCCTTCCTCATTCCAGAACAAGCGCTCCAATCTCCGGCCTAAGACTAAAATGCCTGCTGTGGCTGCTGATTCACTGTCTCTAAATTTTTAAAGTGGTGGCAGCTTTAGGTTTGTGACCAAAGAGGGTGGGGCCCCCCAGGTGAGCAGCATGAGCAAGAAACTGTGGGAAGTGCAGTCCACATGCAACTCTAACTCACAACATCCCATAGCAGGGCATCTAGTATTGTCCTAGGTATGCACAGGAGAACCTGGCTTCCCTGTCCCGCATTGGCTGGTCAGTGGCTTCAGCCTTGCCAGCCCAAATTCAGGCCAAGCACGGATTGCAGCTCGGCATTAGTCTCTCAAAATTATATGCTGACCCTGGAATCAGGGAGGGTGGGGCACTACCCAGACAAGCACCACTGGCAAGAAGCTGGAGGCAGTGCAGTCTCATCACTTTTCAGTCACAGCAGCCCATTGCAGGGCAGTGGGTATTGTCCTATCCGTGTGTAGGATGGCCTCATCTCCCTGTGCCTTTTTGCCTGAGCAGCAGCTATTGCCATGTCAGTTCAAGCTCAGGCCAAGGTTGGGGGGCAGACCAGTGTTAAAGTCTCAAAATGCCACCTTGGTGGGGATCAGAGAGGACAGGGCATCACCCAGGCAAGCAATATAAGCAAGAATCTGTGGGAAATACAGTCCACTCAAGTCCCTGTCTCATAGCAGCCCGTTTCAGCATATTATGCTAGACTAGACGTTCATAGGATGTCCTGGTAACCCTCCCTTGGAGGCTGGACAGCAGCTTCAGCGTGTCAGCCTAAACTCAAGTTGAGTGAGGGGTGCAGCCTAGCATTAAATTCTCAAAATGGTATTTGGTCTAGGACCAGAGAAGGTGGAGGATAACATGCAGGAAAGCAGCCTGGGCGTGAAGCTATGGGGAGTGTGGTCTAATCACGTCTCAGTCCCAGTGGCTTATTGCAGGGCAGCAAATACTCTCCCGGGGGGTGAGTGGGCGCACCCCATCTTCCTCTCTCTCCTTGGAGCGGTGCCGCAGCCGCAGCCATGTCTCTACTCCCGGTATCGGGGCTCTCAAAATGGTTCTCAGCTGAAGCTGCTCCAGGCTTGGCTGCCTGTGGGATTCTGTACGCGTTCTCTTTCTGGAGCAACATCTCTGCAGACTTTAGGCCACTCCATATGCCAGGCATAAAGTCCTAGTAGGTTGAGTGTTTCCCCTGTAGCCAAGTTGTTAAAGCCTGTTTCAGAGCTCTGGGGATTTCTTTCTTACTGTATCTCCATGTCCAGCCTCTCCCACTCTCAGTTGGTTTGCGGCTGGGCAAATTGCCTCAAGCCCATCTTCTTACTTACTTCTGGGACTTCTTGTCTCTTCTCTGATGAATCCAGGCATTCTCTCCTAGATTATGTGCTTGGATTGTGAGTATCTGCTTACTATTATGGCTCTCCTCTGTGGAGGAGGTGCACATTACGTGAGTCTGGTCAGGCATTTTCCAACCCTCCTCCTAGCTGAAGGATTTTTTAACTTTTCATTTAGGTTTATTGACAATTAATTTCCTTACTTTTTGTCTTTCTGATAAAAAATATTATATATATATTTTTTTTCTGAGTTTTGAAATTGGAGTTGACAATGTTTTGGGTTTATAGTTTATTTCATTTAATAATATGACTTTTTAATTATCTTTTATGGCTTCTGACGAGAATTCTTCTGCAATGCTTATCTTTGTTACTTGTTAAATGTTTCTTTTTTCTCTGAGAGACATCAAGATTTTCTCTTTTTTGTTTTGTTTTTAGCAGTTTTAATATCATACCCTTAGACGTGCGTGTGTGTTTAAATTTTATTTTGCTGTTTGTTTTATTTTTATCCTGCTTCCCTTTTTCTGATCTTTTTGCATCTGTGATTTGGTGTCAGCTGTATTTTGGAAAATTTCTTGTTTGCTCTCTTTCTCTACCAGCATTCTCATTTCACATGTGAGAATACTTGATACTGTTTCACAGCTCTTGCATGCTCAGTCTTGATTTTATTGTTGCTGTTGTACTCTTTTGTTTTTTGTGTGTTCAAGTTAGGTTGATTTCTATTGACTTTTCCTCAAATTTGCAGATTCTTTCTTCGGCTGTGTTGAATACACTGATGAGCTATTTAAAAATATTCTTCATCTTTATTACTGTTTTTTTATATTTCTAGCAGTTTCAGTGATTTGCTTTTACAATTTCCATTTCTCTGCGAAACTAACCATCTGATCTGTTTTCCATTAGAGTCTTTAGCATATCAATCTTTTTTTAACATTCTTTATTAGTCTAAAATTTATGTCATGTTGGAGTATAGTTCTAATCATAACTTCGTTGGAGGTTTTGCCTGTGTTTTACATGCTTTATAGTTACTTTTTTGTTATATGCTAAACATTTTTATAGTACACTAGACACTAGGTAATACTTTTTATACCCGAAGTTGGACACACCTTTCTTTCTGCTAGGTCTTCACCAGAAACTTCAAATTGATGTAAATGAATTGCTGTCTGGAGTATGGAGGTTGTCTTTCCATCACAATGTCTGTTTGTTGCTGAGTTTTAGGTATTTCCTTTACATTGTGTCTCAGAAAGGGCATCTCTTGTTCTTTTACCAACTGCATTCTGCTATTACTTTCTAATTCATGCTCATTAACTCATTCAGGGTGGGGTGAGGTTGCAGCCTCTATTCTTCTGATTGAAACTTTGTGTTAAGTATACATTATTTCCCTGAATCTCCTGGGTGTCTGGGTGTGGCCTTTTTTTTTTTTCTTTTATCTCATGCCCTTCTTCTAGCTAAAATTGTAGTATCAGTGTGCAATCATGCTCTTTGGCCCAATGCCAGTTTTATTGATTTAGTTTTTTACTTCTTCCAGTCCCCTACCTCTGGTAGTTTCATTAATGTTTTAGGGACAGCAGTGCTTCCCTTCCTTCTCCTCCTAGAATAAGGCGTTTCTTCCATTGTGGAGAGGAGGATAATAATACAAGCAGAGTGTCTGACCAGTCCCTCAGAAATATTCCCCTCCTTAGATCTGCATTACAATAGACAATCCTGTGAGCTTTTTTTCTGATATTTTCTGGGATAACCTGGTGGACTTCATTAAGAAAGTGCCTTCAAGAGAGTGCAGGTTCACCCAGTTTCTATGGCACTGTGGGGTTTTATGCGATCCTAAAATATTACACCTGGTCTTAAGCAATTTGTCAACTATTTTGCTTATTGCTTTCTACTGACATCTGGTTGCATAATTCAAAGGAGTGCTTTCTCTCACTTCTCTTCCTATAGGTACCAGTTCTCAGAGTTTGGTTTAGTTTGTTGCATTGTGACTTCAACTCTCAATGACTTCAAATTAAGTTACTAATTTGATGTAGTTTTTTCTTCTTCTCTGTAAGGATGAGAGTAATACTCTTCAGTTTTCTACTTCCCAGGATAGAAACCATCAGCAGAAAATATTGTGAACAGTGAGTTTATGTCTTAAAGTGAGCTTTCCTTTTGTTAATCAAAATGCTAGGGAAATATGTTATGATAATAATAATATAATATTTGATAATATTTAATAATATATTACATACTATTAATAATATTTAATAATAATATTAAAATTGCAGATATTTATTAGGCTCTTATCAAGTGTTAGGCATTTTGACCAAGAATATATGGTTAATTGTTATCAAACCCAGACCTGTAAGACAAATGGAAAGTTCTTGTGAAAAACAAGATGGACAACGGCTCCTTGGCTAAAAAGGCTCCGCACCCCCTTTAGATAAGCATCACTCTGAGTATCACATACAGCCTTAACATTTATTATTTTAAATACCTTGGTGTGGTACTTGTTTCTTTCAAAACTAAAGTGAAAACTGCATTAGCTAAGAAAAGAAATGCAGTATTCATGGACCTGACAACTTAAGTGCATTTGCACCTTACTTCTTAAGATGTTGTTGAAAAGAGCTCTTCAATCCTTCTTTGGAAGGAAATACTTCCTTTCATTTTTTTTCTTGATGGTTTATTAGAGTAACTCAAATTTAGCTCAGTCCCTAATAGATTAATAATTCTACGTTAGTTTTCGGGTAAATAATAATTGTACATATTTATTGGGTACATGTGACATTTTTAAACATGCATATAATGTGCAGTAATCAAATAAAGGTATTTAGGACCTCCATCACCTCAAGCATTTACTTCTTTGTGTTGAGAACATTCCAGACCTCCTCCCCTAGCTATTTTTAAAAAAGAATAAATTATTGTTAATGATACTCATTCAATTTGCAAGTGAACACTAGAAATTGTTTATTCTATTGAACTACATTTTGTACCTATTAACCAACCTGTCTTTACACATCCACCCCACTACCCTTCCCAGCCTCTGGTAACTACCATTCTCATCTCTATCTTCATGAGATAAACTTTTTTAGCCCACACACAAATATACAATGTTTGTCATTCTATGCCTAGATTTAGCCATGTTGTTTCAAATCACAGAATTTTATTCCTTTTAAAGCTGAATAATATGCCACCGTCTATATATACACCACATTTATTCATCCATTCATGGACATGTAGATTGATTTCTATATTAATTTTAATAATGAGATATTACAAAGGTTCATACTTGAAGGGTTGTTTTAGTGAATTAAAAAATGCTGAATGTTTCTGTACTTACTTCCTAGTCTCTCTCACAGTAATATCCATCTGTTGACTTTTGCTTCTGCTTTTCAGTAAGTTATTTTTAGGCTGGGCTTGAATGTCTGTTTCCCAGGGACATCTTTCCTAATTTTCAGATGTTCACTTTTTTTAATGGCAGGTAAGGATCACATGGTACTACAGATTTTTCATGAGAATCATGATAATTTATTATAAGGCCTTATCTTATCAGTCTCTTCTATCTAGGTTATAAACTCCATGGTGAGAAAATCTGCTGTTCTCTTATTTTGTGTTTACCTTATGCATCCAGCATCACACATGGCACAATAAATATTTATTGCACAAAGACAGCAGGTACTCAAATGCTTACAAATATGCTTCACTTTCAAATTTAACCTAACTAGGAACAGAATTCCATTATATTTATTTTCATATTCTCAATGGCCATTTTTGATTTTAAAACATGGTAGAAAATAAATGTTTCCTGATAAAATTAATAAATCATTCAAGTTTAACATGTTGTTCACTTAGTATTTTTTAGAGTATGGTTTGAATATTTTATATTGGATGATTTTCATCCTGTTATCTCTGACCATTTTCTCTGTCTATTTTTCTTCATTTAAATTTGCCTTTTAAAAAACACAAATGATCAAGGCTATGTCTACAGTACACTAAAACACCTGGCTCATTCAAATAAGTGAAAGAAAAGAAGACAGTTACATAAATGGACAAAAATATAAATAAAAATCAGTCCAATTGTTTCTCACTGCAAAGATGACATAAGCAGCTGACTGAGTGATTTCTTTTTCACTATTCAATTCCTTGATTTAACACTATTATCACACAACTTGCAAGTATGTGCATTAAGTCTTTAAGTTAGATCCAAAGGAGAATATCTCAGTGAGATTCATTTACTCTCCCTGACTTTGGGAAGGAAGCCTATTCATTAAAAAGATGCGATGCAGAATACGAAGAAAGAATGGGCAATTCTTCAACCTGGAAGTTATGTATATTTTCTCTTCCTGAAAAAACAAATTGGAAAAAGTGGACGGTCTGTCTTTAGGAAAGATGTTCCAAAAATGCTGACCTCAGAAGAGATTTGAGGGATGGAGTGTAGCACAACGGGCAAGTAAAATTTGTATCCAGACAAAAACCTTGAATTCAGCCCGATGCAGTGGCTTGTGCCTATAATCCCAGCTTTTCAGGAGGGTGAGGTGGAAGAATTTCTTGAAGCCAGGAGTTCAAGCTTGGGCAACATAGTGAGACTCTGTCTCTCCAAAAATATAGAAAAATTAGCTGGGCAGGGTGGCGTGTGCCTGTAGTCCCAGCTACTAGGGAGGCTGAGGTGAGAGGATTGCTTGAGCCCAGGAGGTTGATGCTACAATGAGTTGTGATCAGCCTGGGTGACAGAGTGAGACCCTGTCTCAATACAAAACAAAACAAAACAAAAACCTTGAACTCAGAATATTTTATTGATAAAATGTTAGATCTTGAGCCTAACATGTACCTGTAGAGATCATTCTACAGTTAAAGAAACAGAATCTGAGGCAATTATAAATTCACAAAGAATGTATTTGCACTTTTTACGGATAGACTTAGAACTGAACCATGACTCTATTTTTTTTATTTCTCTCTAGCACATAATCTCACCTGCTCATCCTTCATAGATCAGAAAGTTATTGATGGTGCATATAGTGTTACGCTTATTTTTGATTTCACAATATCTTAATTCTGTGTCTGTCACATATAAAGGGAGACAATAAATATATGTAGAATTGGCACTATTTTGAACATTGGAGAATGTTCTACACTGTTAAAAATAAGTGAATTTTTAATTGTATTTTATTTCATTTGCTTATTTCAGTTGCCATTATTTCCAGAAAAGTTTGGGTTGGTAACTGGCTTTCCTTGATATCATTTCTGCATAGTTAAATAAGTGCCAAAGAGATGGGCAGAAAAATCTAGAGAGGAATTTTTAAAAATCTGGAATGAATAAATATTGTTTTTTACTTTTCTACAGTATTTTGTTAACCCCCAATTCTGCAAAAGTCAAAGAAGATGGAAAACTAAGAAGCTCTAGAAATTGGTTTGTCACTACAATAGCAATTGAGCTAACAGGAATTGTTTAAAGCAACTATTTTGAGACTCTGGAATATAATAAAGCACTTGCAGTATCCAGGGAACAGCTTGCAAAAGACACTGGTATATTTTGGTAAACTTTAGTGACTATCTACATTATGTGTAGCAACTCTCATACCCCATCTGGTGGCCCTACAGTAAGAAGCCATGAGAATGATGGCATGTGCTCCTGATATGGCTTGCTGGTTTCAGGGTAGGCATAAAGGAGCTCATCTTCCAAAAATTACAGTTGTATTTTTTTGATTGCTGCTCGTTGCACTTCATCACTAAGAGAAAGGCACAGAGGCCAATCATTCTTTTAATAATCATGGACCGAAACAGGGTCTTAGCTGAGAGGCAATTAAAGAGACAGGCGCTTTTTTCTATTTTTTCTTCTATTTTTGGAGCCAGAAATTTAAGGAAATATTCACCATGTCACTGCCTGACTGCAGAGACAATGGAATAGAAAATTCAGTGACCGCATACAGCAATGAATATACACTTTTAAAAAACTAGTTTGGAAAAGACAAACAGATATCTTAAGCCCTAAACAAGAAAAATCAGCAGTTTCTGAGGATTGGGAGGATTAGATTTCTAGAGCTAAGGCAACGTAATACTCAGAATATCCAGATTCAACAGCAAAAGCAACAACACACATACAGAGTGACAGGAAATATGGAGCAATTGCAAGAAAAAATAATTTGATAGAAAATATTCCTACTAAGCTGAGAGGCAGAAATTAACATAAAATAGAGTTAAATCAGCTGTCTTAAAAATTTTCAGGCCAGGCACAGTGGCTCACACCTGTAATCCCAGCACTTTGGGAGGCCGAGGAGGGTGTATCACAAGGTCAGGAGATCGAGACCATCCTGGCTAACATGGTGAAACCCCATCTCTACTAAAAAAAAACAAAAAATTAGCTAGGCGTGGTGGCAGGCGCCTGTAGTCCCAGCTACTCAGGAGGCTGAGGCAGGAAAATGGCCTGAACCCAGGAGGTGGAGCTTGTGGTCAGCTGAGATCACACCACTGCACTCCAGCCTGGGCGACAGAGTGAAACTCTGTCTCAAAAAAAAAAAAATTTTTTTTCAATGACAGAAAGGAAAATATTGGAAACAACTATAAAAATCAGGAAAACAATGTCTAAAAAAATACAAATATCAATATACAGATATACATTATAGAAAAGAACCAAGCAGAAATTTAGAAACTGAAAGTTACAAGAATTGAAATGAAAACTTCACTGGGTGGGTTCAATAGCAGATTTGAGGAAACAGAAGAAAGAATCAGCAAACTTTCAGATAGTACAATGGAAATTATCTAGTATGAGGAGTGGAAAGAATAATGTCTGAAGGAAAATAGACAGACCCTGAGGTTCTTGTGAGATACCATCAAGGGTGTCAATATTTGCATTATAAGAATCCCACGATAGGATAAAGAGAAAGGGGGTGGAAAAACAAGAAAATAATACCTAAAATGTTCACAAATCTAATGGAAGATATGATTATACACATCCAAGAAATTAAATTAACTCCAAACAAAATACAATTTAAGATACACAGTGAGATACATTATAGTCAATCATTAGGATCCTAAAACAAAGAGACTTTTGAAAGCTGAATGAGAACCAAGACTTGTCACATATAAGAGATTCTCGATAAAACTAAGAACTAATTTCTAACATGTTGGCCAGGGGTCAGTGGGATTACGTATTTTAAATTCTGAAAAAAAAAAAAAAAAAAAAAAAAAAAAAAAAAAAAAAAAAAACCACCTCTCAACTAGGAATCTGTATCCAGAAAAAAATATCAAGAATGAAGGAGAATTTCATACATTTCTAGATAAGCAAAGCATTGAATAATCAAGCTCCTGAAGTCAGGGATAAATAAAGGATCCTAAGAGTAGCAAGAGAAAAGAAACAAATATCATACAATGGACCTCCAATACATCTGGCAGCAGTGTTACAGTCCAGGAGAGAGTGGCATGATGTATTTAAACTGAAAGAAAATATCTCTTATCCTAGAATAGTATATCTGGCAAAAATATCCTTCAAAGATGAAGGAGAAATAAAGACTTTCCAAGACAAACAAAAGATAAGGGATTTCATCAACACCAGATCTGTTCTACAAGAAATGCTAAAAGAAGTACTTCAATTGGAAAGAAAAAGAATGTGATGAGCAATAAGTAATCACCTAAATGTACAAAACACACTTGCAATGGTAAGTACACAGAACAACATAATGCTGTAACACTGTAACACCACAATTACAGTGTGTAAACTACTCTTATCCTCAGTACAAAGACTAAGTAATTAACCAATCAAAAATAATAACTTTAACAACTTTTCAAGACATAGTACAATAAGACATAAATAGAAGAACAAAAAGTTAAAGAGTAGGGGACAAAATTAAGGCATAGAGATTTTATTAGTTTTCCTTTTGCTTGCATATTTGTTTGTTTATGCAAATAGTGTTTAGTTTTTATCAAGTTAAAGTAATGGGTTATAAGTTAGTATTTGCAAGCCTCATGGAAACATTGAGTCGAAAAGCATACAATGGATACACAAAAAATAAAAAGAAACTAAATCATATCACCAGAAAAAACTTCAAATGAACAATCTAAGAATGCATTTTAAAGAAACAGAGAAGTAAGAGCTAACCAAAGCCAAAATTAGTAGATGAAAAGAAATAATAAAAACTGGCTAGCCATATGTAGAAAGCTGAAACTGGATCCTTTCCTTACACCTTATACAAAAATTAATTCAAGATGGATTAAAGACTTAAACGTTAGACCTAAAACCATAAAAATTCTAGAAGAAAACCTAGGCAATACCATTCAGGACATAGGCATGGGAAAGGACTTCATTTCTAAAACACCAAAAGCAACAGCAACAAAAGCCAAAATTGACAAATGGGATCTAAGTAAACTCAAGAGCTTCTGCACAGCAAAAGAAACTACCATCAGCGTGAAAGGAAACCTACAGAATGAGAGAAAATTTTTGCAATCTACTCATCTGACAAAGGTCTAATATCCAGAATCTACAAAGAACTTAAACAAATTTACAAGAAAAAAACAAACAACCCCATCAAAAAGTGGGCAAAGGATATGAACAGACACTTCTCAAAAGAAGACATTTATGCAGCCAACAGACACATGAAAAAATGCTCATCATCACTGGTCATCAGAGAAATGCAAATCAAAACCACAATGAGATACCATCTCATACCAGTTAAAATGGTGATCACTAAAAAGTCAGGAAACAACAGGTGCTGGAGAGGATGTGGAGAAACAGGAACACTTTTACACTGTCGGTGGGACTGTAAACCAGTTCAACCATTGTGGAAGACAGTGTGGCAATTCCTCAAGGATCTAGAACTAGAAATACCAGTTGACCCAGCCATCCCATTACTGGGTATATACCCAAAGGATTATAAATCATGCTACTATAAAGACACATGCATACGTATGTTTATTGCGGCACTATTCACATTAGCAAAGACTTGGAACCAACCTAAATGTCCAAAAATGATAGACTGGATTAAGAAAATATGGCACAGTATCCACCATGGAATACTGTGCAGCCATAAAAAAGGATGAGTTCATGTCCTTTGTAAGGCCATGGATGAAGCTGGTAACCATCATTCTCAGCAAACTATCGCAAGGAGAAAAACCCAAACACTGCATGTTCTCACTCATAGGTGGGAATTGAACAATGAGAACACATGGACACAAGAAGGGGAACATCACACACCAGGGCCTGTCTTGAGGTGGGGGGAGGGGGGAGGGATAGCATTAGGAGATATACCTAATGTAAGTGACGAGTTAATGGGTGCAGCACACCAACATGGCACATGTATACACATGCACGTTGTGCACATGTACCCTAGACCTTAAAGTATAATACAAAAAGAGCAGAAATAAATGAATTTGAAATAAAAAGAATACAAAAAATAATGAAACAGAGGTTTGTTTTTTGAAAAGTCAAACAAAATTGACAAACCTTTAGCCAGACCACCTAAGAAAAAAAAAAGAGAGAAGATCCAAATAAATAAAATAAGACATGAAAAAGTAGGCATTACAGTTGATACAGTAGAAATCCAAATGATTATTACTGGCTACTATGTGCAACTATATGCCAGTAAGTTAGAAAATCTAGAAGAAATAGACAAATTCCTAGACTCATACAACCTACCAAGATTAAATCATGAAGAAATCCAAAACCTGAACAGACCAACAACAAGTAATGAAATTGAAGCCATAATAAGAAATCTCCCAGTAAAGAAAAGCCTAGGACTAGATGGCTTCACTGATGAATTCTACCAAACATTTAAGGAAGGACGAACACCAATCATATTCAAACAGTTCCAAAATATACAGTAGGAGGTAATACTTCCAAGCTCTTTCTATGAGGCCAATATTACCCTGATACCAAACCCAGAAAAAGACACATCAAAAATAGAAACTGCAGGCCAATATCTGTGATTAATATTTGATATGATTTGACTGTATCCTCACTGAAGTCTCATCTTGAATTGTAGCTCCCATAATTATGTGTTGTGGGAGCAGCTGGAGGGAGATTATTCAATCATGGGGGTGGTTTCCCCCATACTGCTCTCTTGGTAGTGAATAAGTCTCAAGAGAAGTGATGGTTTTATAAGAGGTTTCCCCTTTTGTTTAGCTCTTATTCTGTCTTGTCTGTTACCATGTAAGATGTACCTTTTACTCTCCGCCATGATTGTGAGGCTTCCCCAGTCATGTAGAACTGTGAGTCCATTTAACCTCTTTTTCTTTATAAATTACCCAATCTCAGGTATATCTTTTTCAGCAATGTGAGAACAGACTAATATAATATTGATTCAAAAATCCTGAAAAAAACACTAGGAAACGGAATTCCACAATACATTAGAAAGATCATTCATTGTGACCAAGTGGAATTTATCACTAGGATGCAAGGATTGCTGAACCTGCCTAAATCAACGTGATGCATCATATCAACAGAATGAATAAAAACCATATTAATTATTTCAATTGATGTTGAAACTGAATTTGATAAAATTCAACATCATGTCATGATTAAAAAAAAAAACCTAAAAAACTGGTTATAGAAAAAAGCTACCTCAACATATTAAAAGCTATATACAACAGCCCCATAGCTAGTATTATACTAACTGGGAAAAAACTGAAAGCCGTTTACCTAAGATTTGGAACATAACAAGGATGCCCCCCTCCCCACTGTTATTCAACATAGTACTGGAATTCTTAGCTAGAGCAATCAGACAAGAGGAAAAAAAAAATAAAGGGCATTCAAACTGGAATGGAAGAAGTCAAATTATCCTTGTTTGCAGATAATGTCTTATATTTGGATAAACCTAAAGACTCCATCAAAAAATTATTAGAACTCATAAATTCAGTGAAGTTTCAGATACAAAATCAACATACAAAGATAAGTAGCATTTCCATATGCCAACACTGAGCAATTTGAAAAAAACAATAAAAATCAATTCAATTTATTATAGCCACAAATAAAATTAAATACCTAAAATTAACCAAATGGAAATATCTCCATAATAAAAACTATAAAACACTGATGAAAGAAATTGAAGAGAACACCATAAAATGGATAGATATTCCATGTTTACAGATCAAAATAATTAATATTATAAAAATTTCCATACTACCTAAAGTAATCTACAGATTCAATGCAATCCCTGTCAAAATACCAATGACATCATTCACACAAGTAGGTAAAACAATCCATATGAGATCGCAGAAGACCCAGAATAGCCAAAGCTACCCCTAAGCAAATGGTCAAAACTGAAGGAATCACATTACTTAAATTCAAATCATACCTCAGAACGGCAGTAACCTAAATAGCATGATACTGGGATTAAAGCAGACACATAGACCAGTGGAACAGCATCAAGGCCTGACAAAAAAACCCACACACTTACAGTGAACTCATTTTCACCAAAGGTGCCAAGAACATACACTGGGGGAAAAGACAGTCTCTTTAATAAATGGTGACAAGATAACTGGATATCCATATGTAAAATAATAAATTTAGACCCCTATATCTCACCATATATAAAAATCAAACCAAAATGTATTGAAGACTTAAATCTAAAACCTTAAACTATGAAATTACTACAAGCAAACATTGGAGAAAATCTTCAGAATATCGCCTTGGCAAAAATTTCCTGAGCAATATCCCACAAACACAGTCAACCAAGGAACAAGTGCATAAATGGGATCACATCAAGTTAAAAAACTTCTGCACAGCAATGGGAACAATGAACAAAGCTAAGAGACAGCCTACAGGATAGGAGAAAATATTTTCAAACTACCCATCTGACAAAGGATTAATGTCCAGAGTACATAAGGGGCTCAAACAACTCTGTAGGAAAAATTCTGATAACACAATCAAAAATGGACAAAAAATGTGAATAGATACTTTTCCAAATAAAGCATACAAGTAAGAAGGAGGCCAATGAAAAAGTGCTTAAATTAGTACTACCACTATGGAGAACCTTTTGGAGGTTACTCAACAAACTAAAATTTGAGCTACCATATGATCCAGCCAATCTCACTGCTAGGTATATAGCCAAAAGAAAGGATATCAGTATAATAAAGAGTATCTGTACACCCATGTTTGTTGCAGGACTTTTCACAATAGCTAAGATTTGGAAGGAACGTAAGTGTCCATCAACAGATGAATGGATAAATGGTATACATACGCAATAGAGCTTTATTCAGCCATGAAAAAGAATGAGATTCTATCATTTGAAACATCATGGATGGAACTGAAGATCATTATATTAAGTGAAATACACCAGGCACAGAAAGACAAACATCGCATATTCTCACTTATTTGTGGGATTTAAAAATCAAAACAATTAATCTCATTGACAGAGAGAGTAGATGAATGGTTACCAGAGGCTGGGAAGGATGGTGGGTGGTGGGGGGTGGAGCTCGTAAATGCGAAAAAAAAGAAAAAAAGGATGAACAAGACATACTATTTGATCACACAACAGAGTGACTATAGCCAAAAATCTTAATTATACATTTAAAAATAACTAAAAAAAAAAAGTTGGATGGTTTGTAACACAAAGCATGAATGGTTGTAGGAATAAATACCCCATTCTTTGTTATGTGATTATTTCACATTTGGGTGCCTGTGTCAAAACATCTTATGTATACCAAAAATATATATACCTACTATAAATCCATGAAAATTAAAAATTAAAGAAAGTAAAAAGTAAATATGTTTGAATGTTTTGTAAAAAATGCTCACAGCTCAAAGACTGGTACTCCAAACTACCTCAGTCAAACATAAATAAAGAAAAAATAATAAAACAGAATGAACAAAACCTCCAGGAAATATGAGATTATGTAAAGAGATCAAATATATGACTTATTGGCATCCCTGAAAGAGAGGGGAAGGAAACAAGCAACTTGGAAAGCATATTTTTAGGATATTGTCCATGAAAATTCCCTCAAACTCATATCCACCACAATCAAGTAGGCTTTATCTCTGGGATGCAAGGTAGGTTCAACATATACAAATCAATAAATAAGATCCATCATGTAAACAGAACTAAAAATGAAAACAACATGATCATTTCAATAGCTGCAAAAAAGGCTTTTTATAAAATTCAACATCTCTTTATGTTAAAAACCCTCAACAAACTAAGCATCAAAGGAACATACCTCAAAATAATACAAGCCATCTATGGAATACCCACAGCCAACATCTTACAGAATGAGCAAAAGCTGGGAGCATTCTTCTTGAAAACTGGCACAAGACAAGGATACGCTCTTTCACCACTCCTATTTACCATAGACTGGAAATCCAAGCCAGAGTAATAAGGCAAGAGAAACAAATAAAAAACATCAAAATAAAAAGAGAAGAAGTCAAACTATTTCTGTTTGCAGATAATATGATTTAACACTTAGAAAACCCATAGTCTCTGCCCAAAATCTCCTTCTAATAGACAACTTAAGCTGAATTTCAGGGTACAAAATCAACGTACAAAAATCAGTAACATTCCTATATACCTACTACATCCAACCTGAGAGACAAATATAAAATATAATCCCATTCACAATAGCCACAGAAAGAATAACATACCTAACAATACAGCTAACCAAAGAGGTAAAAGATCTCTACAATGAGAATTACAAAGCACTGCTCAAAGAAATCAGAGATGACACACACAAAAATGGGGAAACATTCCATGCTCATGAATAGGAAAAATCAACATTGTTAAAATGGCCATACTACCAAAGTCATTTATAGATTCAGTGCTATTCCTATCAAACTACCAATTACATTCCTCACAGAATTAGAAAAAAATCTCTTTTAAAATTCAAATGGAACCAAAAATAGAGCCCAAGTAGCCAAGGCAATCCTAAGAAAAAAGCAAATCTGGAGGCATCATGTTACCTGATTTCAAACTATACTGCAAGGCTGCAGTAATCAAAAAAGCATGGTACTCGTACACAAACAGACACATACACCAATGGCACAGAACAGAAAGTTCAGAAATAAAGCCACACACTTAGAACCATCTGACCATCAGTAAAGGTGACCAAAACAGGAAATGGGAAAAGGCCTTCCTGTTCAATAAATGATCCTGGGATAACTGGCTAGCCATATGCAGAAGAGTGAAACTGGACACCTTCCTTATGCCTTTTACAAAAATCAATTGAGGATGTATTAAATATAAAACCTAACACTATAAAAAAGTCTGTCAGACAACCTATGAAATACCATTCTGGACATAGGCCCTGGAAAAGACTTCATGACAAAGATGCCAAAAGCAATTGCGATGAACGTTAAAATTTACAAATGGGACCTAATTAAACCAAAGAGCTTCTGTACAGCAATAGAAACTATCATCAGAGTAAGTAGACAAGGTACAGAATGGGAGTAAATATTTGCAAGCTATACATCTGACAAAAATCTAATATAAAGAATCTATAAAAAATTAAACAAATTAAGCAGCAAAAATTAACCCAAATAAAAGTAGGCAAAGGACATGAATAGACACTTCAAAAGAAGACATACACGCAGCCAAGAAGCTTATCAAAAAATGCTCAGTATTACTAATCATTAGAGAAATGCATATCAAACTACAATGAGATGCCATCTTACACCAGTCAAAATGGCTATTAAAAAGTCAAAAAACAATGGATGCCATTGAGGTTGTAGAGAAAAGGGAACACTGGTGGGAATGTGAATTAGTTCAGCCCCACTGAAAAGTAATTTGAAGGTTTCTAAAAAAAACTTACAATAACCATTTGATTGAGCAATATTATTATTGGGTATATACCCAAAGAAATATAAATTGTTCTAGCATAAAGAGACATGCATGCATATGTTTATCACAGCACTATTCACAATAGCAGACATGGAGTCAACCTAAATGCCCATCAGTGGTAGACTGGATAAAGGAAATGTTATAAAGAAAATGTAGGCTGGGCATGGTGGCTCATGCCTGTAATCCCAGCACTTTGGGAGGCTGAGGCAGGCAGATCACCTGAGGTTGGGAATTCGAGACCAGCCTGGCCAACGTGGCGAAACCCCATCTCTACTAAAAAAAAATACAAAAATTAGCCAGGCATGGTGGCATGTGCCTGTAATCTCAGCTACTCGGGAAGGTGAGGCAGGAGAATCATTTGAACCCAAGAGGCACAGGTTGCAGTGGGCAGAGATTATGACTCTGCACTCCAGCCTGGATGACACAGTGAGACTCCCTCTCAAAAAAAAAAGGAATATGTATATGTGGTACACATACACATGGAATACTACACACCCATGGAAAGAATATCAGGTCCTTTGCAGCCTCATTGATGCAGCTGGAGGCCACTATTCTATGCGAACTACACAGCAACAGAAAACCAAATATCACATATTCCCACTTATAAGTGAGATCTAAAGATTGAGAATAAATGGGTTGGGTGCAGTGACTCACATCTGTAACCCCAGCATTTTAGAAGGCCAAGGAGGACGGATCAAGTGATCAGAAGTTTGAGACCAGCCTGGCCAACATGCAAAACCATGCCTCTACTAAAAAGATACAAAAATTAGCCCGGCATAGTGGCACACACCTGTAGTCCCAGCTACTCAGAAGGCTGAGGCGGGAGAGTCACTTGAACCTGAGAGGTGGAGGTTACAGTGAGCCGAGATTGCGCCACTGCACTCCAGCCTGGGTGACAGGTGAAACTCTGTTTCAGAAAAATAAAATTAGTTAAATAAATGAATAAACATTGAGAACACATGGACACCAAGAAGCGAACAACAGGCACCAGGGCCTACTTAAGGGTGAAGAGTGGGAAGAGGGAGAGGATCAAAAAACTACTTATAAAGTACTATGTTTATTATCTGGGTGATGAAATAATCTATATGCCAAACTCCTGTGATGTGCAATTTATCTATATAAGAAACCTGCACATGTACCCCTGAAAGTAAAACAAAAGTTAAAAACGTAAAATAAAATAACAACAAAGAAAGAATGAAATGCCTAGGAATAAACTTAACCAAGGAGGAGAAAGACTTATAAACTGAAAACTACAAAAGATTGCTGAAAGAATTTGAAGAAGACTTAAATAGATGGAAAGACACCTGTGTTCATGGATTGGAAGATGTAATATTGTAGATTCAATTCCAATGAAAAACCCAACGTGTTTCTTACAGAAATAAAAAAAAAATCTTAAAATTCATATGAAATCCCCAGAAACTGTGAGTAGCTAAAACAATTTCGAAATAAAAATAGCAAATTTGTAGGACTCACACTTCCTGATCCCCCAAATCAACATAAAGCTATAGTAATTTAAACAGTGTGATACTGGCATAAAATACACATATAGACCATTGAAACAGAGTAGGTGGCTTAGTAATAATGTGCACATACATGGCTGAGTTTCAACAAGGTGGGAAGGCCATATAATGGGGAAAGAACATTCTTTTCAACAAATGTTTCTGAGGAGACTGAATATTCACATGCCAATGAATGAAGTTAAAGCCTGATATGGCTTAAATGTTTGTCCCCGCCCAAATCTCATGTTGAATTGTAATCCCCAACATTGGAAGTGAGGCCTGGTGGGAGGTGATTGAATCATCAGGGCAGATAGCCCTCTTGGTGCTGTTCTCATGATAATGAGTGAGTTCCTGTGAGATGTGGTTATTTAAAGTGTGTGACACCTCACCTCCGCTCTTTCTTTCTCCTGCTCTGGCCTTGTGAAGTGCTGGCTTCCCCTTCAACTTCTGCTATGATTTTAAGTTTCCTGAGGCATCACCAGAAGCTGAGCAGATGCCACCATGTTTTCCGTACACCCTGCAGAACTGTGACCCAATTAAACCTCTTTTCTTTACAAATTACCCAGTCCCAGGTATTTCTTTAGAGCAGTGTGAGAACTGACGAAAACAGACCCTTACATTTCACCATATGCAAAACTTAACTCAAAACTGATAAAGATCTAAACTTAAGAGCTAAAAGTCTTAGAAAAAAATGTAAGTGAAAAATCTTCATGACCTCCTATTAGACAATAAATTCTTAAGTATGACACCAAAACTTAAGCAAAGAAAAAATAGACAATTTGAAATTCATAAAAAGGATTTTTAAATATGTGCATCAAAGGACAATATCAAGAGAATGAAAAGACAGTCCACACAATGAGAGAAAATATTTCCTTTTCTTTTTTTTTTCTTTCTTTTTTTGGTTTTAAGGAGCAAAATGTTTAATAGGCAAGAAAGAAGAAAGAAAGAAGAAAAGAGGAAAACAGCTTCCCCGTACAGAGACAGAGGGAGGAGGGCTCGGAACAAAGAGACCCCGTGAGAAAATATTTTCAAATGATGTTTCTCATAATAAATGAATAGGTAGGATGCTTAAAAAACTCTAACAACTCAACAATAAAAAATGCCAGCCCAATTCAAAAATGAAAAAAGGACTTGAGTAGACATTTCTCCAAAGAAGATATACCAATGGCCAGTAAGCACATGTAAAGATGTTAAACATTATTAGTCATTAAGGAAATACAAATCAAAGCTACAAACAAGTACCACACTATACTAATTAGAATGGCGATTAAATCATAAATTAATTATTTAATTTTAATTAGTAAATTAATAACAAGTGTTGGAAAGGCTGTGGAGGAATTGGGACACTTGTACATTGCTTCTCAGAAATGCAAAATGGTATAGTTGCCATGGGAAACAGTTTGGCAGTTTCTAAAATAGTTGAACATAGATTTATCATAGTACTTAGCAGTTCTACTCTTAGGTATATACTCCAAAGAACTGAAAAAAGGAACTCAAACAGATAATTATACACTAATGCTTATAGCAGCCTTAATTATAATAACCAAAAGTTGTAAATAACAAAGTGTCCTTCAGCAGATAAATGGATAAACAAATGTGGTATATATATATACATACCATCAAATGTTATTAAACCCTGAAAAATGGGTGCAATTATGATATGGGCTATGATATGAATGGATCTTGGAAATGACAGGATAAGTGAAATAACCCAGACACAAAAGAACAAATATTGCTGTGATGCTATATATATTTAGAATCTATAGCAAGCAAATTCATAGCAACAGATAGTAGAATAAAGTAGAAGAGAGTTTACCAGGGACTGGGAGAGGGAAAAAGAATTATTGCTTAATGGGTAGATAATAATTTGAGTTGATGAAAATGTTCTGGAAATATATATTGGTAATCATTAAAGAGCATTATACATTTTCTTAATGCCACCAAATTGTATACCTCAGAATTGTTGAAATGGTAGATTTTATGTGTATTTTCCCACAATTAAAAAAATGTTAAGGGTGCTGAGAAGCTAGTAGAGATGGCTTATAGAATTTCTTGTAGAATGTATTCATAAGAGTGGGGAATCATGACTTTGGGTTGACAGCCTTAATTGTAAACTGTTTGGACTGTTTAGTCAAACACCACAAGTTCTATTAATTCCTATTCGGTCCTTCAAAGAACAATTCAAATTATTTTCCTGTATATGTCCATAGCCATCTATGTATATGTGAATTATTCATTCATGTATATGATGAACAGCAATTTCAAATGCCTATTCTACAGACACTCAGTAACTTCCAGGCACCTATGCATTTCACTGCCTTTTACAAGAAATATCTTCTCTGCTCCTCAGTAGGGATATATTATTTTCAGTTCTGTATCATCAATGACCAGCAAAATGCCTACAGCTTTGTGACTGTAATTTAACTTTTGTAATGAATAGAAATGAAAAAGAAAATAAAATAATCTCTAAGTGAAAGTCAAACTTATTTGGTAAAGATGTTGGTTAAGCAACAGCTTAGAAAAGTAGGAAAGTTTTTCTTTCTGGTTTGAGTTTTTAGGAAAGAAAAATCTTCACTGTAAAACTGACAGATGCTCATATTAACTAAAGTCATTAAGCATCAATATTTAAATTATTTCACGAATATTGATGTAAACTAAGTTAATTAACTTTTGGTATAGAATATTGCGGCCAGTATAATCTCAATCAATCAACATATATGTGTTCACACAAGGAAGTCAATGAGTACTAAGATGAAATTCATCATACAGGTAGATGAAAAGTCTGATATAGCAATACCAAGACCCAGAAATTAAGGTTAAGGCCTTCCTCTACAGAAGAGCTAAAATCAAGTTAAAGATTAAAGCTATTACAAAGCTGTGAGAATTCAATTAGAAAGTATTTTTTTGTGCAATACACATTAAAATGTGAGAAACGGCACAAAAATTTTTAAATTCTACGATGGCTTGACTAATGGGCATTAAAAAACTTACCTAGAGAAACAATGGAATGCAAATGGCCAGGTGTTTCTATGCACTAAGTCACAGACACCTGGTAATCTCAGCCTACTCATTTACTTCTCTGAATTCTACTTCATTTAAGATAAATTTAAAGAAGTAGATTCTACAGTGTCTAGCACACAATAGGGCAGCAGAATCTAGTGGCTCAGAGCATGAACTTTAGAACCAGAATGATGGATCAAACCCTGTCTCTGTTTTTTTCCTTTTTTTTCTGGCTGTACAATCCTTGGCAAGTTACTTTGTTCTCTGGCCCTTAGATTTCTCGTGAACATGAGCTAAATATTCTGTCTTCCTAAAAGCCTTGTTGTAAAGATTAGATGAGATAATGGAAGCACCATTTTTACATTAATACTTGACACATGGTGTTATGTAAGCATTTATGTGTATTTTAAAAATTATTACAAAACTCTTATGAAATATAACCATATACTAAAAGTAATGCAAAAGTCATGAGTGAGAATATTTGTGACATTAAGAATGTGTCTTAATGTATATACCTATCCTTTGTCTATATGTGAATGGTAGTTTTGATTCTAAATGTTTCCAGAACCAACATAAGGAGCAGATCACTTTTTTTCCACTGGTATCGTACAATAAAACATAAATCAACTGTTTAGTGGATGAATAACTGTTCTTGGTTGTGAAGCCAGCTATTTCTTCCAAGTTTACTTCCAAAGAGGAATGCTTTAGATCAATAAAAACGCCCTCAGTGACAGGCCCACAACAGACACAGCTGCCCACTTTCAAGAGCTGTTTTGGGAAGCGGCCGTGGACCTCTTACTCAAATCTCATTCAATCAAAGCCCATCTGTGCAGAATTATGGTCTTCAAAGTCTGCCCTCTAACTATTCTTTTGTGTCTTTGGCAATTAGAAGGAAACAAAGATTAATACACTATAAGAAGTCTGAAATGTCAAGTTTAAAGTTGGATTTTTAGGCAAAGAGGCTCAATTGCATTATAATTAAAATTTTATTGAAATACTGTAGGTTTTTTTTTTCCCCTTATGATTCAAGTTGCCCAGAGGGCTTTAAATTCCTGGAGCTTTCGTTGTGCATTTCCAATACACTGATAAGCACCTTTAGACATCAAAGTTCTCACTAAAATAGGCTAAATAGAAATCTCATCAGTAAGTACTAGCCAGAGCAACTAGGCATGAGAAATAAAGGAATTGACATCAGAAAGGAGGAAGACAAATTGTCCCTGTTTGCAGATGACATAATCTTATATAGAGAATCCTACATACTCCACCAAAAAAACCTATTATACTAATAAACAAATTCAGTACAATTTCAGCATACAAAAAAGCAAACAAAATTCAGTAGCACTTTTATATGCCAATGGTGAACTATCTAAAAAAAAAATGCAAGAAAGCAATCCAATTAAAATAGCTACCCCAAACCCTACAAATACATTTAACCAAGGAGGTGAAAGATCTCTACAATTAAAACGATAAAAAATTGATGAACTAAACTGAAGTGGACATTAATAAACGAAAAGATGTCCCATGTTCACAGGCCAGAAGAATTAATATTGTTAAAATGTCTGTACTACCCAAAGCAATATACAGTCCCTATCAAAATACCAATGACATTTTTCCCAGAAATAGAAAAAAAAATCTAAAATTGGTATGAAACCACAAAAGACCCTGAACAACCAAAAAACCTTTATAAAAGAACTAACCTGGAGTCATCCTACTACCTGACTTTACCTACATAGCAAGCATAACCAAACCAAAACCTCATGGTACTTGCATAAAAATAGACACATGGACCAATGGAACAGAACAGAGAACAGGAATATATCTACACATTTATAGTCAACTAGTTTTTGACAAAGGTGCCAAGAATACACATTAGGGAAAGGACGATCTCTTCAATATGTAGTGCTGGTAAAATTGGATATCCATATGTGAAGAATTAAATTAGGCCCTAATGAAATTAGTTCTCATCCTTTACAAAAATCAATGCAAAAACAGATTAAAGATTAAAATATAAGACCCAAAACTGTGAAACTACTGGAAGAAAACATAGGCGAAACACTTTATAACACTGGCCTGGGCAAGTGCTTTTTGGATAAGACCTCAAAAGCACAGGCGACAAAAACAAATATAGACAAATGGGATTACATCAAACTAAAATGTTTCTGCACAGAAAAGAAAACTATCAACAGTGAAGAGACAACCTACGAATAAGAGGAAATATTTACAAACTGTGCATCTGATAAGGGATTAATATCCAGAACTCAAACAACTCTATAGAAACACACACAAAAATCAACAAATAATCCAATTAAAAATGAGCAAAAGATCTGAATAGACATTTCTCAAAGAAGACATTTAAAAAGGCCAACAGGTGTATGAAAATGTGCCCAGTATTGTTAATCATCAAGGAAATGCAAATCAAAACCACAATGAGATATCCCCTTACCCCAGTTAGAATGGTTATTATCCATAAGGCAAAAAGTAATAAATAGGGCAAGAATGTGGAGCAAGAAGAACTCTTATACATGACTGGTGAGAATGTAAATTGGTACAGCCATTATGTACAACAGTATAGAGGTTTCTCAAAATATTAAAATTAGAGCTACCACATGATCAAATAATCTCAGTCAGGATATATATCCAAAGGAAATGAGGTCAGCATATCAAAGAGATATTTGAACTCTCATGTTTATTGCAACAATATTCACAATAACCAAGATATGCAATAAACCTAATGTCCATCCATGGGCATTAGATGATGAATGGATAATAAAATGTGGCATATATATATACAATAAAATAATATTCAGGGATAAAAATGGATGAAAGCTTGTCATTTGCAACAACATGGATGAACCTAGAGACATGATGATAACTGACATTACCCATACACAGTAGGACAAATACTGCATGGTCTCACTTATATGTGAAATTTTACAAAGTTGATCTCACAGAACTAGAGAGTAGAATACTGGGTATCAGAGACTGGGAAGGATAAGAAGGAGGGGGGCTTGGGGAGAGCTTTGTCAATGGGTACAAGTTTACAGTTAGATCAGAGGAATAATTTTTGGTTTTCTATTGCACAATAGGATGACTATATTTAGCAATAATCCATTGTGTATTTCAAAATAGCTAGAAAAAAGGATTTTTAATGTTTTCACTACAAAGAAATGACAAGTGTTTGGGTGATGGATGTGCTAATTACCCTGAATCGATCATTACACAATGTACACATATACTGAAACTTCACACCATAGCCCATAAATATGTATAATTGTTATGTGACAGTTAAGAACAAAAATACGTAAAAAAGAAATGTATTCATTGTTTCACTAAGGATGATGAAACAGTTGAATAAATTGACTTGAAATATCAACATTTTCTCTGAAATAAATTAGATAGAAACCTATTTTTTCAACTATATTCCCTTTGCGTACTAAAACACATACAGAAAAATGAGTGAGACTTTGTAAGTCTAAACTGAATGTCTCTATATGCATGTTTAAAAATAACCAAAATAGCCAATGTCTAGAAGGGCTTTTTAAATATTATCTTCTAGAGTTCTTACGGTTTCAGGTCTTAGGTTTAAGTCCTTGATCCGTCTTGAGATGATTTTTGTATAAGGTTAGAGATGAGGATCCAGTTTCGTTCTTCAACATGTGCCTTGCCAAAGAGTTCATGACCAAGAACTCCAAAGCAAATGTAACAGAAACAAAGATAAATAGATGGGACTTAAACCAAAAAGCTTCTGCACAGCAAAAGAAACAATCAGCAGAGTAAACAGACAACCCAAAGCATGGGAGAAAATCTTCACAATCTATACATCTGACAAAGGACTAATATTCAGAATCTACAAGGAACTCAAACAAATCAGCAAGAAAAAAAGCAATCCCATCAAAAAGTGGGCTAAGGACATCAACAGGCATATACAAATGGCCAACAAACACATAAAAAAAACGCTCAACATCACTCATTATCAGGGAAATGCAAATCAAAACCACAATGCAATAACTTACTCCTGCAAGAATGGCCATAATAACAAAATAATAGATGTTGGCATGGATGTGGTGAAAAAGGAACACTTTTATACTGCTGGTGGACGAATGTAAACTAGTACAACCACTATGGAAAACAGTGTGGAGATTCCTTAAAGAACTAAAAGTAGAACTACCATTTGATCCAGCAATCCCAATACTGGGTATGTACCCAGAACAAAATAAATCATTATATGAAAAAGATACCTACACATATGTTTATAGCAGCATAATACACAATTGTGAAAATATGAAACCAGCCGAAATGCCCACCAATCAATGGTGGATAAAGAAATTGTGGTATATATACAACATAGAATACTACTCAGCCATTAAAAAGGAACAAAATAATGGCATTTGCAGTAACCTGGTGGAATTGGGGACCATTATTCTACGTGAAGTAACTCAGGAATGGAAAACCAAACAATGTGTGTTCTCACTCATAAGTAGGAGCTAAGCTATGAGGAGGCAAGGGCATAGGAATGATACAATGGACTTTGGGGACTTGGGGGAAAAGATGGGAGCAGGGGTGAGGGATAAAAGACTATACGTTGGGTACAGTGTTCACTGCTCGGATTATGGGTGCACCAAAATCTCAGAAATCACCACTAAAGAACTTATTCATGTAACCAAACACTACCTTTTCCCCAAAAACCTATTGAAATACATAAAATAAAATATTAAAAGAAAAAAACACGAAAATATTGTTTAAAAAAACACTTTTTAATTAACATATTTGACTAATATTTAATAAGTGCATACTATTTGCTCAGAACTTTGGAAAATTAAAAATAATGGACTGAGTTTTTGCCCTTGAAGAATGTGGAGACTAATAATTCAACGGTCTTTTTGTATAACGTTTCCTCGATCCCTTTAAATACTGAGCAGTGCGAAATGTGTTGATCGTGTTTAAATTGCTGACAAAACATTTTAAAGAAAAAGATGAATCAGGACAGTAAAACGATCTAAATCAATTATCAGATTCACTGGTTCATGTAAATTACTGAAGGGAAACCTGTGGCTAGAGGGGAAAACTGGCTTTAATTTAGCAGCCTGTTTCTAAAGAGTAGGGAAAAACCTTCCCCTTCGGGTGACTTGCCCTGGCTGAGCTGTTGGGAGTAGTGTCCACAGAAGGAAATTTGGAGAGTTTAGACATCTCTTAGTGTTAGTTAAATATATGGTGGGCATGTGGACAAATGATAATAATAGGAAGGAACTTTCTAAATATAGTTCAGCGATCGGCTGGGATAAAGCTAGAAAAACGACTTCTGTTTTCTTTCCTTCGATAACAATGTTTCTGTATTTTTTGTGTGTGTGACCCATCACTGCCTGTGTGTTTCTCTCTCTCTTTTTTTCACTTTATCTCACTTCTTAGCTAACCTCTTTTTTTTTCTATTTCTATTTCATGTCCTGTCATGTCCACTTTCTCCAATGAATTTCCAGTCCACTTCATCAACTTACTTACTTTCTCTCTTAACTGGCCTTTATATGTTTTAATATTTTTTCAATTTAAAATTTGAAGACTTTCTTTATTTTTTAAACAGGGTCTAGATCTGTTTTCTAGACTGGAGTGCAGTGATGCTATCATGGCTCACTGCAGCCTTGACCTCCCAGGCTCAAGCGATCCTCCCACTCAAGCCTCCTGAGTAGGTGAGACTACAGGGGCACCCCACCACGCACAGCTAAATTTTGTATTTTTCTGTTGATACAGGGTCTTTCTATGTTGCCCAGCCTGGTCTCAAACTCTTGGGCTCAAGTGATCCGTGGGCATTGGTCTTCCAAAGTGCTAGGATTACAGGCATTAGTCACTGTGTCTGGCCCTAAACCACTTTTTAATTGTGTTTGTTTCTCTCAACAACTTAACACATACTCCTGCTAAGCTGAAACTGCAGATTTTGACTAGAGTCTTGAGATTACCACTATCTGATGGCCCCATCTGAGTAAGGCCTTTTATTCTGGGGGGCTTCAGCTTCCTCATCAGTAATGTCAGTGTCATCTAAATGAGCTCTAAGATGCTAGCAGTTCTAGAATTCCATAGTCCTTTTAAAATGATTTTATTAGTAGCTATTTTTTAAGCATTTAGTGAAGTACTGAAGAATGCCCCAGGGTTATTGGTATGAAATTCATATTAGGTTAATCAAAGAGAGGGAAAGATGCAATTATCAATATGGCTATATTACATAGAGTCCCTCATTATCTTTTGTACAGGTTAAGAGGTGGAGTGTTGTATAGCTTGAAATGCATATTTTTTTTTCCAGCAAACTCCTGGAGAAAATGTGGCTTATACTAGTTACATTATGGCTTTCACAAAAATTTTTTGACCAGTATTCAAGTGAGAATGTAAGAGATATATCTGATGCCTGATAGAATTGGGGTAGAATAGACGTAACTAGGCCTTCACAGTGTGACAGAAGCATATTTTTTTGCCAGTCAGGCTCATGAATTACTTCCATGATTCATTTTTACATAAGGTATTCAATTTTGATTTAGTTGGTAATGTAGTCAAAAACATTTTCTTTAATGAAACATAAACTTTACATATGTTAAGTGAGCTACACAGAGCAATTGTCCACTCACTGGTTCATTCCATTAATCTACTAACTTACTCCTGCACTCACTAACTAATTCTGAGGAGATCCCTTGAAATCTGAACTTATAGAGAAGGCATTGCATGGGATTTTCTGATGAATTTGAATGGTCTCTTAATTGGTTCACAGTTCAAAAGTGAGATGCACACATTCACTAATGAGTACAATACTGTCAAGGGTTCTATTTTACACATTCACATAAAGTAACCCGATGCCTCAGAAAAGGGAAAGGTAGGCATTTCCTAAGAAAATGATACAAAAAGAGACTTCAGGAAGGAGGTTATTAGTTGGTATGAATCTTGAAATATAAGTTGTTTTTATATTTCAGGTGGGCAAGGACATCGAAGTGCTCTATACAGAAGCAGAATGAATAAAGACATCCTGGAAGACAACTTCTTGGCTTGCTAAAAGTTTTAAATTATTCTATTCCATAGATTCCTATGCTAAGCAATATTTCAAAAAGTGTGTGTGTGTGTATGTGGCTGCGGCAGATGGTGGCTAACTTGACCCCAGGGGCACTTGGAATCTCTGGAGACATTTTTGATTGTCGTAACTGGGGGTGGTTCAGGGTGGCCACTAGTATTCAATCTATAGAAGACAGAGATGCTGCTAAGCATCCTGCAGTGCACGGGCAGCCCCATGTCCTCACACTGGGAACTGTATGCTCCAAAATATCAATAGTGCCAAGGTTCAGAAATCCAGATATGAGGTGTAAAATATGAGGGGGAAAAAAGCCAATGCAGAATCAGAGATGTGGGAGATAGCACACCATGACAGACTTTCATACTATGCTAAGGAGTTTGGACATTACTACCAAAGATGAATGCCAAAAGGATTTAATATTGTTTTCTTTTCTAAGAAACACCATTCTGATCTATAACAGCAGCTTTGCAAATAAGGGACCAAAGTCCAAGCAGTTTGTTGATTGTTTATTGACCAATGAACATTAAGTGAATTATTAAGCGAATTCAGATTTGAATAGACTGTGGCTTTAGTAATGTCATTTATCTTATTTGGGTCTCAATTCTCTTATTCGTAAAATGGAAAGTCTGAAATAGACAATCCAATGGGCCATCAAGTATTAAAATTCTAATAGTTTCTGTGAGAAAATATAATGTGGCAAAGAATTGGTTTATATTTATATGCCGATGTTAATCTTAGTCACAGACATGAAGAAGCACATACATATACTCATCTATACTTTACCTCTCAACCTTCCTGACACAGATTTACAAATGCACAGACTATAAAGCTAGCTTGCTTTAGGTGTACTGATGTGAGCTGATGAAGCCTGATATGTGTTCCTTGTAAAATCTTGAAAACATTCGTTAATACAATTCTCCATTGTCCTACCTGAAATCAGATAATAAACTAAATAATCTTGAACATACTTTTCTGTATTGCTAAGAAATTTTTTTAACAAATATAGGATCTGGAATATTTTTCGTTAGATTTCTAAGACCTCATTACCTGTGATTAGAGAGAATTGTACCACGAATATATATTGTTTTTGGAGCCAGGATCTTGCTCTATTGCCCAGGTTGGAGTGCAGTGGTGTGATGCTAGCTCACTGTAGCCTCAAGCTCCTGGGCTTAAGTGATCCTCTCACCTCAGCTTCCTGAGTAGCTGGGACTACAGGTGTGTGCCACAACACCTGGCTAATTTTTTGTTTTTGTAGAAATGGAGTCGTGCTATGTTGCTCAGGCTGGTCTCAAACACCTGGCTTCAAGCGATTCTCCTTGACTTGACCTCCCAAAACTTTGGGATTATAGGTGTGAGATACTGTCACTGGCTGGTTCCATGAATTTACAATGATTTCATCACATCAACAATAAATGTCAGATGCCACAAGTCACTAAAACAAGTTTTCTTATTGTTTATTGGATAGAACTTGACTTCTAAGTTATTGTAAAATACTTAACTTTAGATAATTGTGCCTATAGCATATTATCAAAAGGAACACGTAATAAACAAAATGAATTTGTGTGATAAAGACAAGTATGGAATCGAGACTTAGGAAGAGGAGCAGGGACTTCAACATCCTACAGAGCTTTCAAGACTGAATTCCAAACATTTATTGTCCAACCAGAGCATCAGCAGACTAAGTGTCCTAGGATTTCTTTTTTTTTTTTTTTTTTATTTTTATTTTTATTTTTTTTTATTATACTTTAGGGTTTTAGGGTACATGTGCACCAAAGGGCTAATATCCAGAATCTACAATGAACTCAAACAAATTTACAAGAAAAAAACAAACAACCCCATCAAAAAGTGGGCAGAGGACATGAAAAGACACTTCTCAAAAGAAGACATTTATGTAGCCAAAAAACACATGAAGAAATGCTCCTCATCACTGGCCATCAGAGAAATGCAAATCAAAACCACAGTGAGATACCATCTCACACCAGTTAGAATGGCCATCATTAAAAAATCAGGAAACAACAGGTGCTGGAGAGGATGTGGAGAAATAGGAACACTTTTACACTGTTGGTGGGACTGTAAACTAGTTCAACCATTGTGGAAGTCAGTGTGGCGATTCCTCAGGGATCTAGAACTAGAAATACCATTTGACCCAGCCATCCCATTACTGGGTATATACCCAAAGGACTATAAATCATGCTGCTATAAAGACACATGCACACGTATGTTTATTGCGGCACTACTCACAATAGCAAAGAGTTGGAACCTAGGATTTCTTTACATGTGAGAGTGTCATCAGATTGCTAGGCTAGGTAACCTGAATATAAGAGAAACTATAACCTTCTAACAATATTACCAGGCACAAGGGGCAAAATATGTTTGTATAAACATTTATATCACAAAGGACTCAATCTTACCGTAATTTCTCAAAAAGTCAACAATAATATGACATTGGCAATTCAAAATGAGTAATGTTAGAAGAAACAATTTTGTGTTAAACATATTTCAGAGGGAATAATTAGAAGGAAGTGATCTAAGTCTCCAAAACTTAAGGCTACAGGCATTTTCTCCACATTTTCCAAATGCAGGTGCCTATGATTATATCATGAAATTCATACATCTCTGCTGTCCTCTCCTCTAACCAACCTACAGAATATTGATTTTTATGTGTGTCTTTGAAAGTATAAATGAAACATTAAGTTTTGAGGAAACAGCAGAGGAGTTTCAGTTAAATTCACGATTAGCAAAAATGACAGCAGTGGCCTTGAGGCAATTTCTGCAATTCTTACAAACTTCATATAGTATAATTCTTGATTAAACCCTAACCACATCCACTCAGTGTCAGTTTAGGGCAATGAGGTAGGAAAGGGAAAATCTACCAAAAATAATAGAGCCTAGTGACAAGGAAAGCAAGTGAAGCAGTCAACCCCCAGTACAGAGACTGACACCTCAGAGGCAGGAAAGAAAGAAGAGATACATGGCCCAGCAGCAGGAGAAGAGTGTTGCTACTGAGCACATTGACTTTTCTAGTCTCAGATGGCTTTATTTCCAAATTTTCCTGGGGAATATAATTGCTAAGCAGAGGTGGAGATTGAAGATTATTTTCCAGTCAACATATTTCTCAAAATGGCATTGAGGCATCAAAGAAAAACAGACATGTATTGATGCTGCTCAGTGGTAGCAGCTTTCCATTATATCTATGGATTAATTTCTTCATAAGCATAGGGGACTAAATTAATACAGGACAGAAATATAAAGTCCTAGGTAGACTTTAGAAGAAAATACAAAACATACCACAAATACCTTAATATTTGACATGAATTGAGAAAGAATATGAATTCCATTATTCTTTCTCATAAGCAATGTACTCTTTATTGACATACCCTATATTCTATATAGACATCATACTCAGTAGGGAATAAATAGTAATATTTATAAAGAAAGCCCAGGATGAATTCTAGTCTGATCTATACAAGGCAGAGAAGATTCATCTCTCCTTGTTTCTCCCAGCTAAACACAATAATGAACCCTAGAAATAAAGCAAGAGGCAACCAAGGGAGAACTCTAAAAGGCAGAAGAGGAAAACAAACTTATCTGCCACCCCAGGACTAGAAAAGTAACATAGTGAAAGGCCACCTTATGACTCACCCAATTGAAGACGGTGATCCAGGTCTGGTGTTTTGCAATTCCCAACCCAGTAACAGATGGTGGTTCAGCTGAGCTCATTTCTCTCCTAAGTCAAAGAGTCCAAGTGAAAACAATAGGTGAGACTGGCAGCACCAGCAGGGAGGATCAGTCAATCACATTTCTATAGACTAGCAGTGAAGTATGTAAAACAAAATTAAAACACAATACCATTTACAATTGCTCTGAAATGAATGAAATATGGAGATATACCAACTAAAAAGACATATTCATAAACTATGTATTGAATATCATGAAATACTGAATAAATAAATCAAAAAAGATCAATACATGTGATACACCAGAGAAACAGACTTAAAAACAAAAATAAGAATCATCTCAATAGACGCAGAAAAAGCATTTAGCAAAATCCAGCATCCCTTTATGATTAAAACGCTCAGCAAACTTGGCATGCAAGGAACACACCTCAAAGCAATCCAAGCCATTTATGACAAATCCGCAGCCAGCATAAAACTGAATGGGAAAAAGTTGGAAGCATTCCCTCTGAGAACTGGAACAAGACAAGGATGCCCACTCTTACCACTTCTATTCAACATAGTCCTGGAAGTCCTAGTAAGGATAATCAGACAGGAGAAAGAAACAAAGGTAAAGAGGAAGTCAAACTGTCGCTGTTTGCTGACAATCACATACCTAGAAGAACCTAAAGACTCTTCCAAAAAGCTCCTGGAACTGATAAGTGAATTCAACAAACTTTCAGGATACAAATTAATGTACACAAATCAGTAGCTCTTCTATACACCAACACCGATCAAGCTGAGAATCAAATCAAGAACTCAACTCTTTTTGCAATAGCTGGAATAGAAAATAAAATACTTGGGAATATACCTAACCAAGGAGGTGAAAGAACTCTACAACAAAAACTGCAAAACACTGCTAAAAGAAATCATAGATGACACAAACAAATGGATACACATCCCATGTTCATGAATGGGTAGAATCAATATTGTGAAAATGACGATACTGCCAAAAGCAACCTACAAACTCAATGCAATTCTCATCAAAATACCACCATCATTCTTCACAGGACTAGAAAAAAACAATCCTAAAGTTCATATGGTACCAAAAAAAAAAAGAGCCTGAAAGAAGCAAAAACAAACAAACAAAAACTAACCAAAAAACAAATATGAGAGCATCACATTACCTGACTTAAAAGTATAATATAAGACCACAGTCACCAAAACAGCATGGTACTGGTATAAAATTAGGCACATAGACCAATGGAGCAGAATACAAAACCCAGAAATAAACCTAAATACTTACAGTCAATTGAGCTTTGACAAAGCAAACAAAAACATAAAGTGGGGAAAGGACTCCCTATTTCAACAAAAGGTGCTGGGTTAATTGGCAAGCCAAACATAATGTAGGGGAAAGAAACTGGATTCTCATCTCTCCCCTCATACAAAAATCAACTCAAGATGGATCAAGGACATAAATCTAAGTCCTGAAACTATAACAATTCTAGAAGATAACACTGAAAGAACCCTTCTAGACATTGGCTTAGGCAAAGACTTCATGACCAAGAATCCAAAAGCAAATGCAACAAAAACAAAGATAAATAGATGGGACTTAATTAAACTACTGCACTTCTGCACAGCAAAAGGAACAGTCAGCAAATAGACAAGCCACAGAGTGGGAGAAAACCTTAACAATCTACACATCTGACAAAGGACTAATATCCAGAATCTGCAAGGAACTCAAACAAATTAGCAAGAAAACAAACAAACAAACAATCTCATCAAAAAGTGGGCTAATACCATGAATAGACAATTCTCAAAAAAAAATATACAAATGGCCAACAAACATCAACAAATGCTCGACATCACTAATGATCAGGGAAATGCAAATCTAAACTACAACGCCTTACTGCTGCAAGAAAGGCCATAATAAAAAAATAAAAAATAATAATAGATTTTGGCATGGATATGGTGAAAAGGGAACACTTCTACACGGCTTATGGGAATGTAAACTAGTACAGCTATGGAAAACAGTATGGAGATTCCTTAAAGAACTAAACTAAAAGTAGAACTACCACTTGATCCAGCAATCCCACTACTGGGTCTCTGCCCAGAGGAAAAGATGTCATTATATGAAAAAGATACTTGCACATGCATGTTTATAGCAGCACAATTCACAATTGCAAAAGTATGCAACCAGCCCAAATGCCCATCAATCAATGAAGGTACAAAGAAACAGTGATATATATATATGTGTATATATATGTGTGTGTATATATGTGTGTGCGTGTATATATATGTATATATGTGTGTGTATATATATATATATATATATATACATATATATATAATATGTGCCCCAATGCCCATCAATCAATGAGGGGATAAACTGTGAGATATATATATATATACACACACATATGTGTATATATATATAAAAAATAAAAAATACACATACATATATGTATACATATCCATCATATATATATATATATATATGTTATCACTGGAATACTACATTATACATGATGTTATCACTGGAATACTACTCAGCCAAAAAAGGTGCAAATTAATGGCATTCGCGGCAACCTGTATGGAACTGGAGACTACTATTCTAAGTGAAGTAATTCAGGAATGGAAAACCAAACATCATATGTTCTCACTTATAAGTGGGAGCTAAGCTATGAGGATGCAAAAGCTTAAGAATGATACAGTGGACTTTGGGGAATTGTGGGAAAGGGTGGGAGGGGGGTAAGGGATAAAAGACTACAAATTAGGTTCAGTGCATCCTGCTCAGGAGATGGGTGCTCAAAATCTAACAAATCACCACTAAAGAACTTCCTCATGTAATCAAATATCACCTGATTCCCAAAATCTATTGAAATAAAAAATTACAAATAAATACATAAATAAATAAATGAATAAATGGAGAGATACACTGTGTTGACGGACAGGAAAAGTTAGCACAGTAAATATGGTAATTCTCCCCCAATTGATCTACAGGTTTAGTGCAATTGCTATCAAAATACCAGCAAGCTTCTTTGGAGACATGAACAAGCTTATTCTACAATGTGTATGAAAGACACAGGCCCTATAATGGTTAGGCAATCTTGAAAAGGAAAATAAAATGAGAGAAATCACTCTAGCTGAAATTAAGCCTTACTATATAGCCACAGTCATCAAGGGAGAGTGGTACTAGCAAAAGTAAAGACACATTGATCAATAGAATGGAATAGAAAACTCAGAAATAGACTCGCAGGAATTTGCACACATGATTTTATATGAACTTTTCATAACAGCTTTATTGATAAATAACTTACATACCATAAAATTTAGCCTTTTAGGTATATAATTAGGTGTTTTCAGTATATTCAGAGTATGCAGTCATCACCACTAATTATTTAGAACACCTTCTTTTTGACAAAGGTGCATAAATAATTCAGTGGACAAACGATCACCTTTTCAAGAAATCAGCCTTGATCTAAACTTCACATCTTATACAAAAATAACTCAAGTTAGATCATGGACTTAAATGTAAAATGGGAAACTATAACACTTTTAGAGATATTGAGAGAAAGTATTCAGAATCTACTACTAGAAAAACATTTCTTGGCCGGGCACAGTGGCTCAAGCCTGTAATCCTAGATGAGGTCAGGAGTTCGAGACCATCCTGGCCAACATAGTGAAACCCTGTCTCTACTAAAAGTACAAAAAAATTAGCAGGGCGTGGTGGCAGGCGCCTGTAGTCCCAGCTACTCGGGAGGCTGAGGCAGGAGAATGGCATGAACCCGGGAGGCAGAGCTTGCAGTGAGCCGAGATGGTGCCACTGCACTCCAGCCTGGGGGACAGAGCCAGACTCCGTCTCAAAAAAAAAAAAAAAAAAAGAAAAATATTTCTTAGAATTAACAGCAAAAGCAGAGACTATAAAGTTGATAAATTAAAGCTCATCAAATTTTAAAACTTTTGGTTTGTGAAAGAATTTGACAAGAGGATGAAAAGACAAGTACAGACAAGAAAAAATTGCAATACCCATATTTGACAAAGGGGTAAACTTTAGAAGATATAAAAAACTCAAAACTCAGTGTTTTACTAGAAAACCAAGTTCTATTAGAAAATGATGAAAAGATATGAGCAAATATTTTATTGAAAAGATTATACCATTGGCATGTAGTTACACAAAAAGTTGTACAACATGATTGGTCATTGGTCATTAGGGAAATTTAAAATGCAATCACCTTGAGATGTCAATATACTCACATCACATTGGTTAAAATAAAAAATAGAGACAACACCAAATGCTGGCAAGAATATATATAGAAACTGCATCACTCATACGTTGTTGGTGGCAATGTAAAATGATACAGTCTCCCAGGAAAACAGTTTGGCAGTTTCTTGTAAAACTAATTATGACATGATATAACAATTACACTCAGGCATTTTCAGAGAACTGAAAACTTAAGTTTTCTGTTTAGATAAAAATCTGAACATAAATGTTCATAGCAGCTTTATTTATAATAACCCCAAACTTGAAACAACACAGATGTTCTTTAAAGAGTGAATGTTGAAACAAACTGCAATACATACATACCATCAAATAATATTCAGAAACAAAAATTGAATAAACTATTAATAAATTCAACAACTTGAATAAGTCTACAGAGAATTATGCTGAGTGAAAAAAAAATCCAATGCCGAAATGTATATTTGTATGATTCCGTTTATATAACATTCTCAAAATTACAAAATTGTATAAATGGAGAACAGAGTAGTGGTTGCCAGGAGTTTAGGAGAGTGTGGGTAAGGAAGGAAAGTTGGCATGCCTATAATAGGGCTACATGAAGGATTCTTTTGGTTATGAGACAATTCTGTTGAGACTGCATCGACATTGATATCCTAATTATGACATTAATACATTATACATGATGTTATCACTGGGTAACTTGCTTATAAGGAAGCTGTGATCTCTCTGTGTTATTTCTTATAAAAACATGTGAATCTACAGTTATCTCAAAACAAAATAATGTAATAATGATACTACTAATAAAAACACAGAATGGAAAAAAATGCAGGTCCTCGTCTTTTCACTCTTTGAGTGCACAGTGAAATGAAGCTAAATAAACATGTGTAAATGATGCTGAAGAAAAATAAATCAAAGGTGAAATATGTACTAGAGGAACACAGACAATTCTGTGAAGCTATCAAGACACTGTAGTATCATGAAAACTGCATTGGAGCTTGAATGCAAGTGAAGAGTCATCACTTATAGACCAAGCAAGGTTGAGTCCTCTAACCTCTTTGGAATTCATCTTCTTCATGTGAAAGAATTGTACATCTTTATACTTCTGCTCATTAATTATCTGCGTAACACAAGCCAATATATATCTGAGTCCTAAACACCTGAATTTTCCATGGCAATGCTCAACTAAGATAGAGCCAGGCATTCTCATGTACCAGTCAGGAAGTTCTGCCATCTTATACCTGCAACATCTGAAAAAATAGTTTGTATCACATGGCAAGAGAAGAAACCAAGCATGGAGTATTGCATAACAGTTCCTAAAGACTTTTCCTCACAACTGGCAAGCCCCACTCTGATCTCATTTCATTGGATAAAAAGCAAATCACAGTGCCATGCCTAGCCCAAGGGGATAAATAACTTCAATCCCCCACGTGTCCTACCACAATGATAGTGAAGTCTTACTGGAAATGGTGGTGACGAGAAAGACTATTGAGACTTACTCCTCAAAATAAAACATAGAAACAGAGTGACTCAATTCTAATCTATTTAGTATATTACTTATCTTTAGTCTACAATAAATAATTGCATATAGCTACTTGCTAATTTATAGCCCCATGATTATATCGAGCGATTGTCTTTCTTCACTAAGCACAATTCATCACTTCTTGACAAGTAAATTTCTTTAGTTTCTATTGTATACAAAAGTTCTTGTATTAGTTCAAGATTCTCCAGAGAAACAGAACCAACAGGATATATGGTTTGCCTTTAAGCAACATGAGGGTTAGGAGTGCTGCTCAGTAAAATTCGTATACACATTTTGACTCCCGCAAAACTTAACCATAATAGCCTACTGTTAAGAGGAAGTGAGAGGTGACGGCGTGTTAGCAGCCCTCGCTCCCTTTCGGCGCCTCCTCGGCCTAGGTGTCCACTCTGGTAACGCTTGAGGAGCCCTTCAGCCTGCCGTTGCAGTGTGGGAACCCCTCTATGGGCTGGTCTAGGCTGGAGCCGGCTCCCTCTGCTTGCAGGAGGTGTGGACGGAGAAGCGTGGGCGGGAACCTGGGCTGTGCATGGCGCTTGCAGGCAAGGGCGAGTTCCGGGTGGGCGCCGGCTCCGAGAACCACGGAGCCGCAGGGGCAGTGAGGGGCTTAGCACCCAGGCCAGCAGCTGCAGAGGGTGTGCCCTGTCGGCAGCACTGCCGGCCTGTCCCGCAGTGCTGGAATTCTCACAGGACCTCAGCCACCTCCCCGCGGGGCAGGGCTGGGGACCTGCAGCCTGCCGTGCCCGAGCCCCCAGCCCCCTCCCCGCGGTGGACTCTGGCGCCGTCGGAGCCTCCCCAGTGGGCGCCACCCCCTGCTCCATAGGCACCCGGTCCCATCACCACCAAAGGCTGAGGAGTGCAGGCGCGCCATGCGGGACTGACGGGCAGCTCTGGTGCGCCACGGCCGTGGCGGTGGTGCGGCATCCACTAAGCTAAGCCAGCTGGGCTCCTGAATTGGGTGGGGACTTGGAGAACTTTTATGTCTAGCTGGAGGATTGTATACACACCAATCAGCACCCTGTATCTAGCTCAAGGTTTGTGAACACGCCAATCAGCACTCCGTGTCTAGCTCAGGGTTTGTAAACACACCAGTCAGCACCGTGTGTGTAGCTCAAGGTTTATAAATACACCAAGCAGTGCTCTGTGTCTAGCTAATCTAGTGGGGACTTGGAGAACTTTTGTGTCTTGCTCAGGGATTGTAAACACATCAATCAGCATCATGTCAAAATAGACCAATCAGCTCTCTCTAAAATGGACCACTCAGCAGGATGTGAGTGGGGCCAGATACGGGAAGCTACAGCAGTGGCAAACCACTCAGGTCCTCTTCCACACTGTGGAGGCTTTGTTCTTTTGCTTTTTTCAATAAATCTTGCTGCTGTTCACTGTTTGGGTCTACACTGCCTTTATAAGCTGTAACACTCACCACGAAGGTCTGCAGCTTCACTCCTGAAGCCAGCGAGACCACGAACGCACCAGAAGGAAGAAACTCCCAACACGTCTGAACATCAGAAGGAACAAACTCCCCACACACCATCTTTAAGAACTGCGAGGGTCGGCGGCTTCATTCTTGAAGTCAGTGAGACCAAGAACCCACCAATTCCAGACACAGAAGTATTATTGATAACATAATAAATTAACACATATTTTGTATGTTATTTTATTATATACTGTATTTTTACAATAAAATAAACTAGGGGAATTTTTTAAATATAATTATAAGAGAAAGAAAATATGCTTAATATTAAGTGGAAGTGGTGCATCATAAATGTCTTCATCTTACTTGTTTTCACTTTGAGTAGGCTGAAGAGGAAGAGGAGGGGTTGCTTTTGCTGTCTTAGGAGAGACTGAGGCAAAGAAAAATCTGTGTATAAGTAGACGCTTGAAGTTCAAGTGTCAACTATACACACAAACACAATCTCTATGCTACATGTAAGTGTGTGTGTATATATAATTTTATATATATATATATATATATATATGCATGTGTGTGTATATATATTCTATTGGGGAAGTTGGATCATGTGATTTTGAGGGCTTAGAGGTCCCACTACGGATCATCTGCGATCTGAAGATCCTGGGATGGTGGTCATGTGGCTCAGTTCAAGTCCTAATACCTCAGAACTAGGGAAGCAGATGCTGTCTGTATTAGTCTGTTTTCACGCTGCTGATAAAGACTTACCCAAGACTGAGCAATTTACAAAAGAAAGATGTTTAATTGGACTCACAGTTCCACGTGGCTGGGGAAACCTCACAATCATGGTGGAAGGCAAGGAGGAACAAGTCACATCTTATGTGGATGGCAGCAGACAAAGAGAGATTGTGCAGGAAAACTTCACCTTATAAAGCCATCAGATCTCATGAGACTTATTCATTATCACAAGAACATGCCCCCATGATTCAATTATTTCCCACCAGTTCCCTCCCACAACACATGGGAAATACTGCAGTACCTTTCAAGATGAGATTTAGGTGAGGACACAGCCAAACCATATCATTCCCCCCAGGCCCCTCCAAATCTGATGTCCTCACATTTCAAAACCAATCATACTTTCCCAACAGTCCCGCAAAATCTTAACTCATTTCAGTATTAACCCAAAAGCCCATAGTCCAAAGTCTCATCTGAGACAAGGCAAGTCCCTTCCCGCCTATAAGCCTGTAAAATCAACAGCAAGCTAATTAGTTCCTAGATACGATGCGGGGTACAGGTATTGGGTAAATACAGCCATTTCAAATGAGAGAAATTAGCCAAAACAAAGGGGCCACAGGCCCCATGCAAACCCGAAATCCAGCAGGGCAGTCAAATCTTAAAGGTCCAAAATGATCTCCTTTGTCTCCATGTCTCACCTTCAGGTCACACTGATGCAAGAGGCAGGTGCTCACGGGCTTGGGTAGTTCTGCCCCTGTAGCTTTGCAGGATATAGCCCTGCTTCTGGCTGCTTTCATGGGCTGGTGTTACTTGTCTGTGGCTTTTCCAGGTGCATGTTGCAAGCTGTCAGTGGATCTACTGTTCTAGGGTCTGGAGGATGGCGGCTGTCTTCTCATAGTTCCACTAGGCGGTGCCCCAGTAGGGACTCTGTGTGGTAGGGCTCTGACCCCACATTTCCCTTCAACACTGCCCTTGCAGAGGTTCTCCATGAGAGCCCCTCCCCTGCAACAAACATCTACCTGGGCATCCAGGTATTTCTGTACATCCTCTGAAATCTAGGTAGAAGTTCCCAAACCCCAGTTCTTGTCTTCTGTGCACTCGCAGGCTCAACACCATGTGGCAGCTGCCAAGGCTTGGGGCCTGCACCCTCTGAAGCCACTGCCTGAGCTCTAAGTTGGCCCCTTTCAGCCACACCTGGTGTAGCTGGGATGCAGGGTGCCAAGTCCCTAGGTTGCATACAGCATGGGGACCCTGGGCCCAGCCCAAAAAATTACCTTTTCCTCTTATGCCTCCAGGCCTGTGATGGGAGGGGCTGCCCTGAAGACTCTGACATACCTTGGAGACATTTTTCCCCATTGTCTTGGGGATTAATATTTGGCTCCTCATTACTTATGCAATTTCTCCAGCTGGCTTGAATTTCTCCTCAGAAAATGAGATTTTCTTTTCTATTGCATTGTCAGGCTGCAAATTTTCCAAACTTTTATGCTCTTCTTCCCTTATAAAACTGAATGCCTTTAACAGCACCCAAGTCACTTCTTGAATGCTTTGCTGCTTAGAAATTTCTTCCACCAGATACCCTACATCATCTTTCTCAAGTTCAAAATTTCAAATATCTCTAGGGCAGGGGCAAAATGCAGCCAGTCTCTTTGCAAAAACATAGCAAGAGTCACCTTTACTTCAGTTCCCAACAAGTTCCTCATCTCCATTTGAGACAACCTCAGCCCAGACTTTATTGTCTGTATCACTTTCAGCATTTTGGGCAAAGCCATTCAAAAAGTCTCTAGGGAGTTCCAAACTTTCCCACATTTTCCTGTCTTCTTCTGAGCACTCCAAACTGTTCCAGCCTCTGCCTGTTACCCAGTTCCAAAGTTGCTTCCACATTTTTAAGTATCTTTACAGCAGTGCCCCACTCTACTGGTACCAATTTACTGTATTAATCCATTTTTACACTGCTGATAAAGACATACACAGGACTTGGCAATTCACAAAAGAAAGAGGTTTAATTGGACTTACAGTCCCACGTGACTGGGGAAGCCTCACAATCATGGCAGAAGACAAGAAGGAGCAAAACACATCTTACATGGATGATGGCAGGCAAAAAGAGCTTGTGCAGGAAAAGTATGCCTTATGAAGCCTTCAGGTTTTGTGAGACTTACTCACTGTCACAAGAACAGCACAGGAAAGACCTGTCCCTGATTCAATTATCTTCCACCGGTTCCCTCCCACAACATGTGGGAATTACGGGAGTACAATTCAAGATGAGATTTAGGTGGAGACACAGAGCCAACCATATTACTGTCACTTTCAGTTTGAGATCGAAGGCCTGAGAAACCCAGGGTGGGGCATCTTTTTGTAAGTCCTGGAGTCCAAAGGCTGGCCTTGCAATGCTTAAGAGGAGGAGAAGAGTGTATTCCAGCTCCAAAATAGAAAGAAAGAAAAAAATATTTTCCTCCATTTTTTTGTTCTATCCAGTCCCTCAGCCAACCAGATGGTGCCCATCTACATTGAGGGCAGATTTTCCTTAGTAATTCCACTGACTAAAATGCCAATCTCCTCTGAAAAGACCCTCACAAAATAATGCCTTGCGAGTTTTCTAGATATTTTTTATTCTGCTCAAGTTGACAAGCAAAATCAACGATTACAGCCCCCACTGCTCATCCAGCATTCATAATCCACCGATATTTTTGGACTAAATCTCCATATCTGCTATGCAAACTACTCATCTGACAGTAGCAGGGTTTGACACCCTCAGAACTATTAATATTTTTGGCTGGGTAAATATTTGTTTTGGGTGCATTTCTGTGCATTGGAACACATTTAGTGGCATTCCTGGGATCCACCCTATAGGTGCCAGTTAGTAATTCCCACCAGTTGTGACAACCAAAAATATCTCCAACATTACCAAAAGTCCCTTGGGAAGCTAATTTTCTGCACACTCTCACATCTACTGAGAACCACTGTGTTATAGGTTGTGAACATTCCAGCTCCTTTCCTTCTTCTCCATTGCCATTTGAAAGCCTTCTTTTCCTAAACAGTTATCTGGAAGCTCATCTTCTCTGAGTAGATATTAAGATCTGTCCCATTTCTTTTCTTTTCTCATAAGAAAATTTCAATTTGTAATATATTTGATAGTTTATAAGATGCTTTCACTTGTTCTATTTACTATGATACAAAAATTCTACGAGATCTGAAAGATAGGAATATAAACCTTTGACAAATAAATAAACCAAATCTCAGAGGTTAAAGGACTACACCAATATCACTCAAACTGTAAGTGGCAAACGATGCTTAGTAACCTGCTACCAAAACATGCACAGTATTGATGCCTTGCTAACTCAATGGAATTTCTTTGTTCTTCTAGTGTATTCCTTACCTTACCCTTATTTTCACTGAGGAATTTTTATGAATATTTACCCTGCTTCCATTACAGGAGGAATCATTCCTAAATTTCCTCAGCATCTTTTGCTTTTTATACAAAATTTTTATCTAATATAAAAAAGGTTTATATTTATTGACTTTTTATTTTGGGCCAGGCAGACATTGTAAGACAATTCAGTTCTCATGCAAAAATCTTATGACTTAACAAATCACTCCTAATAGCCTTATTTTAACAAATGAGGAAACAGTCTTTGAGGATAAGTGAATTGCCTCAAGCCACGTGGTAAATAGTTGATAGCATCTGAACTATGGTCGAGGTTGACTGAAATGTGGTCCAGGCTGATTGATCATTGCAATGAACAACACATTTTTTAAAACTGTATTGCATTAATTCAATTTCTATACCACTAATTTGGGCATGATTGCATATGACCAGAGCATGGCCAAGTGACTCTCACGCAGGTGAGTGCAGCCCTTCAGAATGCGGCAGACTTTCCAGCTCGTGGCTAGTTGCCATGTTCCCACAGGCACTCTGAGGCTTGTTAGTCTGTGGCTCTTCTATGGCACTTGTCTTTTTAATTTTTCTCTGGTCATGTAATGAAACTCAATCCCTAGAAAAATCAGACAAAATAAACAAAAATGCATTATCAAAAATACACATTAGAATATAATTTGAAACCATTAGTATTGCTTGGATATGTGCTGCTGCACTTCCACTTATTATGGAAGGAGAGCTGTTCTGCTGGAGGTGAGGTGTTTGTAATTTAGGAATCTTTCCTAGGTCCCCTGAAACCCTCTGAGCACAGGTTCACTTGCTCTGCCCTGGATTATGCGAAGAGGTTCATTCTCCATCTAAGCTCCTGGCAATCTGCATTACATAAAGATTCCATATTCTACAAACAAGATGGAATTACTAATTTAGCAAAATTAATATGTTCCTCTGACCTCAAAATCATATGAGGTCATGCTGTCCAACATGCTACAATAACCAGAAAAGAATATTTGGAATTAGAACTTACCTGAAAGAGTAATTTCATTAACAGTTGTGGTTATTATAGATGTTTATTTTACAAGGTAGAACTGGCCCAATATATTGGAAACAGTTATAAATACAATTTAGAAGCTAAAGATTTCTCAAAAGACTTGAATTTTATTCCACAGTTGCCAGATCAAGATGATTTGACATTTCCATGTTATTTACCCTCTCTGTGACTCAGTTTCCTTTTTTTGTTAAATAGAAATTCTTGTCCATTTTGCATATGCCACAGAAATACAGTTAGAATCAATGAGGCAGAGGAGAATCTGTACTTTCATTTCTTTTTCTTTTTTTTTTTTTTTTGAGACGGAGTCTCGCTCTGTCTGCCAGGCTGGAGTGCAGTGGCACAATCTCGGCTCACTGCAAGCTCCGCCTCCCGGGTTCACGCCATTCTCCTGCCTCAGCCTCTCCGAGTAGCTGGGACCACAGGCGCCCGCCACCACGCCCGGCTAATTTTTTTGTATTTTTTTTAGTAGAGACGGGGTTTCACCGTGGTCTCGATCTCCTGACCTCGTGATCCTCCCGCCTCGGCCTCCCAAAGTGCTGGGATTACAGGCGTGAGCTACCGCGCCCGGCCTGTACTTTCATGTCTAAAATGCCCTTTCTGCTCTGATGGAACTAGTTTAACAATCTCAAAGTTTCTTTACGGTGTGGATTAACCCACAACCCGGTGCTGTGTTTCTGGGCCAGAAGCTCCGGGCTGGTGTTAGTGTTTCTTCTTCCCTTCACTGTATCAGAGGATCTCTGAATTTGTTCACAGAGGAAAGTTCTGCAGGACGGGGCGGTAAGGAGCCTGCCTTTCTAAGGCTCTGCTCCCCCAGTGTCTTTCCCTCTCCCATGTTCCTCAAGGGCTGCCTCAGGCCTTGCATCCGGGGCCCTAGAGCAAGGCGCTTTCCAGTCCGGTGCGGTGGCTGCTTCCAGCACACAGGTGGCGGTAGAGGACCAAGCTGAAGCCGGTGGCCTTTTCTGTTCCATTTTCACAAGCCTGGCTCTCAGAGCTCCGGGGCAGCCACTGTGGTGAGGGGTGTCCGGAGACGCTGATCTGGACACTGAGCCAAGCTAAATGAAGATGAGAGCCACGTGCTCATGCCAGGCCCACCTGGAGTAGGTCTCGAGCAAATAGCTCCTCTAGGGCACAGTCGGAGGCCACGAGCCAGGCTGAGCCAACTCTGCTTCTGTTGCTTCAGTGAGTGTTTCTTTTCTTTTCTCTATATTATTATTTGCCTCCACCTCTATGTACAAATAATTTGTAACTTTACTGCATTTCCGTATCCCTCTAAGACATAGCTTTTTTCAGGGATCTGCCTGTTAAAGAATGAAGAAAGGAGGGAGGGAGGGAAATGACTATCCATTTATTCATTCCTTTATTTAAAAACACGTATTAAATGAATAATACAGGTTAGCAGGTCAATTTTTAGAAAACATTAACAGTAAAGCCAAATAAACCTTGGTAACCTATTGTCTACAAAAGTCAAATGTCTTGTCAAGGAATGGGATGAACATCAAATTCAGAACAGTGGGTACCTCTGTCTCCATCTTGTCTCACAGATGCTGTACCATCCAGCCTGTGACACTAAGCATCTCTCCAACGGTCTCATCCCAATGCTTTGCTCTGTGCCTGTAAGTAGTAGCCTCTGCTATTTTACTGTGCTTCTCTGCCCACAGTACCTGGAAAATAGTTCACCCTAAATGTCAGCAGTAATGTCATCTCCTCTGTGGAAAACAATAACAACATTTTTTCTAGTACGAGATATTTTTTTCATAATGTTCATAAATCTCTTCTCATTCAAATAATTATATGGCCACGGTAGATTGAATTCTTGATATTAATTCTTTCCTCTCTTGTAGTAATGTTGTACATTTATAGCCTTCCCTTGAGGGGTGCTGTGTGTTTCCCAGCCCTTAGCCCATGTGACTTGCTTTTTCCAATAGGATGTTAGCAAGATTTGACATAATTGGAGTCTTGAAATGTGCTGTGTGGTGGGGCCTGTCCTCTTGTGCTCTGTCCTAACCATGAGCTGACATACCCTGTCGGCTGTGTAGCTGCTGTGCCTTCATCCCAGTTCTCAGAACTAGACATGTCAAGCCTACTCTAGCCTGACCTGCAGTCCAGAGACAAGCACGGCTGAATCCAGCCCAAATTAGCTAAACTCCAACTAATTCACACACTGAGGAGAGAAAAAAGTAAATGTATGTGTAGTAATTTTTTGATAGTTTCAGATTGTGTTTATTGAATCGGCATGACTGTGGCAACACCTAACTGATAAAATGCCCTTTATTGATTGGGAGTTCAAGGTCAATACCTTATTTGCCCATATATTAATAAGCGCTTACTGATTGAATTAAAAAATAAATATGCTTTTATTGTGACAGATTTAAAAGGTCGGGAATAAGTGTTAAGCCTTCAAGAATCTTGGTGTTCGGGTAGGACAGCAAGACAAATGTATAAATAGCTAAGCTATGAAGAAGAATGTGATGTCATGTGTCACGAGATGGTTCCCAGGGAAGTTTTATAATTGGGACCAAGACAGTATTTCCTTTCGAGGAAAGAAAAAGGAATTTTTTATGATTGTATGAGAACAGTCATACAAGTGCAAAATGGAGATTTGAAGGTACACAGAATTTTAGCAGTCAGAAAAAAAGTGGATTTAGTAAAGAAATGGGAACGGGCATTCAGGAAAAATAGACAGGGTCCTATAGACACGTACCTGAAGAAGCTCAAGGATAGGAACCATGAGAATTTCACTTGTGCTAGTGTGTAGAAAAAGTAAAAGTTACTATCGTGAAATAGGGATGAGAAAAGTTTATTGGCAATCACCGAATCTTTAATTTCCTAACAAGAAATTTTTATTTTCTTCATTAGGAAATGGGGAGCTTTGGGACAGTTTTCTGGGTGGCCTTGGACCAACCAAGTTTTCCACCTTTTTTCACTTGTAATTGTCAAGGATAACTGCAGAATGTGCTGATATTGTAATGTTCTGAGATAGAGAGTGACTGACTGGAACAGCCCAGGCCCTGCTCTTGTCCCTGTAGAAGCAGAACATACCGCAACACTTTAGCCCAGTGGTCATCTTTTCCTCAGGGTATAAAACCCAGGGAAGGCTGCTTTTCAGCCTCCCTCAGCTGTGGTGCAGGTGGGGGCAGAGGCAGACAAGACTCCATCCATCCTGGGCAGTTTCCAGAGCCATGGAGAATGGGTTCCCCATGAATCCTAGGCTTCTGCTGTCTTTTGCTGCCTACCTGGGAGTGATAAAGTTGCTCCGTTTAACTTGTTGTGTGAGTGTTCAGTCTCAATGGTCTCATGCAAGTAGTAGAGATTGCAGCCCAAGAGGCAGCAGGCTGAAGTGGTGATCTGGCTTTGCAGGAGCCATCGCAGGCCTTGCAGAACTTACATTGCAAGTTTCTGAAAGGCGAGTTGACTCATTCATTATGTATTAAGATAAAAGAGTTTTATGCATGACACATTACATTAGGCTAAAATGCTGTGTAGCAAGTAGAACAAAAGTACAAGTTCAGAAAGATAAAAATATATACAATTCCTAAGTATTAAAGAAGAGCTTGTTCACATATATTTTAAATGAATAGTTACGAATAGCAAATTGTTATAGTGTTTAGAGTCTATTGGATGCATTTTAAGGAGCAATATAACAGTTTTATTTCAAAAATGTCAACTTTTATAGGGTTGGATGTTATATCCATGCAACTGATTAAACTGAAGTAGAAACATTTTAGATGCAAACTTTAAATGTGTAAGAAAGTACAGCACTTATCAAAATTTTAAGAGGAAGTAGAACAAAAGGTTTGAATATCACCCTTGTCTCGATTCACAAAGGGATAAAATTACAAGAAAATATTTTCCTTGTCTTATAAATTTTGGAAATGCTATCTGAACAATCCACCGCATTTTCCAATATACATTAGCCTTTTTAAGGTTGTGGAAGTCACTATATTTATTTGATCACTAAATTTCTCCTCACTTTCTTTTCAGATTATGTTTATTTATATACAGTACAGGTGGTTTTCTGGAAACACAACCCAGGAAAACACTTTAGTAGTGTATGAGCCAAAAATTACTTAATTTAGCTACTTACTATATATGGATGAAAACTGCCTTGGTAATTTGAGGAGAAAATAAATCTCTCTGGCTCCTATCATTCTTAATAATTAATTACAATCCTAGAAATATTGGTTAATAGAATTCTGGAATTTTGAAAGCCTAGTAAAGTTGGGTTCTATTAAATGGAAACAGAGAAGCCACATGATTTCGAGTCCAACATTGAGGTTAATTTGATGACTAAGCAGGATGCAGAGGATAATGATTGAGGCAAGGAGGCAGGACAAAGTTCCTGCAGATAAATCGGTTGAGAGATAATGGTTTGAGGTAAAAAATGGTTTGGGAGGAGAAACTAACAATTAAGAATGTTGTTTGGGTCACTAGTATTCATAAATGTATTATATAATTTTTTTTCCAGCTGGCTTGTAATATTCTTAAGAGCTGAGATAATTTTGTTTCCCTATGGCACAAAACTTCAGTTGTTGGGTAACTAAAATATTTTCTAGTTAATAGTGCTGACATTTAATTTCAGAACTATTTCTATAATGAAGGATATATAAGTTATATGTGCATGATTAAATATTAAATGTTGCCTCAAACTATTTCTTGAAGTTTTATTTTTAAAAAATAGAACCACAGAAATATATAGAGATGAAAAATTATCAGTAAGATAACAAGATACACAAGTTAAGAGGAAATAAAGAAAATTGAGGGAATGTAAGAACATTTAATAAAATCTAACTAGTGTTTTTGGAAATATTCAAGAAGATACTGTATATATTCAGTTAAAATTTTAAAAAATAACTATTAAAAATCAACAGAGAATGAGAAAGAGGTTTAGGAATGAACACCACGACTACTTAACATTAAAAATTTGTGTAGATTCATTTATCAACAAACCCCTATCTTCTATCTTCTATGAGACCTTGTTCTACCAGTGACGATACCTCTTTCAATTCTTTATTCATCCGCCCTTCTAGTTCCCACGATCCCAGCTTTACCTGTGGCATTTAGTGTTATACACACATATCACTTGATTTTTTGATCCTCCTACCTTTTGTAAAGTAGCATTCTGTTAGACTTCTTTTTCTATGTCCTTAATTTCTCATTTTCTTTCTCCTCTAATATTCCAACCTTAGTTTTTCTACCCAACTATAAACATTAACATTGTCCACCTTCATATTCCAGTGTCTCCCGGTTTAATTATATTTTTCCTCTTTTCTGCAGTCAGGGTGTACTAACTCTTCACTCTTATCAACATTCAGTCCACAGGGAGCTTGATGGCTTTTCCCTTCCACAAGACATTGTACTGACCCATCATGTTGATGATGACCTGCTTATTGAACCTGGTGAGCAGTAGCAGGTAGTCTAGACATATTGGTAAGATATTTATTTATTTGCCTGTCAGAAGGTGGAGAATAAATCCCATAAAAACCTAGTGGCCTTCCATCACAGTGAAATTTCTGAGGATACAGTGGTTTGGGAAATGTCAAGATATTTGTTCTATGTTGAAGGATAAGTTGTTGCTTCTGGCCTCTCCTACAACCAAAAAAATATACAACATCTGGTGAACCGTTTTGGATTTTGGAGGCAACATATTCCTCATTGGAGTGTGCTGCCCTGGCCCATTTACAAATGCACCAAAAAAAGCTGCTAATTTTGAATGGGGCCCTATGGAAACGTGATAAAAGACAAAGATAGATAGTCTCTACTGCGGCCGTATGATCCAGAAGAATAAATAGTGCTGAAAGCGTCAAGGGCAGTTAGAGATGCTGTTTGGTGCCTTTGTCAGGCCCCCACCAATAAATCAAAGTGCAGACCCTTCAGATTTTGGAGAAAAGCCTTCCATCCTTGGATAGTTATCCTGTCCGAGTGGATAACTCCTTTTCTTCTGATAGCGCTTTTGGCTTGCTACTGAGCTACTGGACACTTAGCCACGAGCCATCAAGTTACCAGATAACCTGAGCTGCCCAACATGAACTGGGTTGTCTAAGCCACTAAGCTTTAAAATAGGGTGCGCACAGCAGCATTGCATGAGTACTCCAGCAGGTCCTGAGGCAACAATTCAGTTATGTGAGGAAGTGGCACAAACTCCTATGACCTCAGCTTATGCTACATTTTCCTCTCTCTCCCATGCTGTTAGTATAGCCTCACAAGGAGTTCCCTACAGTTAACAGAGTAAGAGAATACACGGGCCTGATTTACAGATGGCCCTGCATGATGTGCAAGCGCACTCGAAAATGGTGCCCTTTTCTGTGACATTCCAAAGGGCAGTGAAGGGTAATCCTCCCAGTTGGTAGAACTTTGAGCAGTGCACCTGGCTTTTTTTTTTTTTTTTTCCTCTCAAAAGAGAAATAGCTGGAGTTATGACTCTGATGTTGGGGAGAAGAGTCAAAAAAAAAAAAAAAAAAAAAAAAAGCCAAGCAATTCCAAGCTTTGGGAACCTTGAATTGGTCCACCTAAAAGAGGCACAGAATCCGACTTTTGGAAAAGTATGGCGACACTGAGAAGGAATGTGCAGAAATGACAAAAGCGACCCTGAGAGATACAGACAGAGTAACAAGAATGTCTACTCCAAGTACAATTCTTATTGTATATATTTTTTAATGGAACGTAATCTATAGGACTTTGTCAAAAAGCACAAATGGAGCTAACTGGTTTCACATAATCTCTCTGTCATACACTAACTTCCCATACATGTGTGGATCCATTTATCTACTTGCCTTTTACTGTACCAAATGCCATAGTGTTCACTGGCATAGGATTAAAAATCTGATAGCATACTTGTCAGTAACATATTCTTCACCTTTAAAATTGTCTTCTCAATTCTTTAGCCTTTAATTTTTCATATGTATGCAAAAATCAACTTTTCAATTTCCATGGGCAAATGTTATTAGGATTTTAATGGGAATAGCATTGAACTTGTAGATTAATTGACATCTTTATAACATTGAGCCTTCCTATTCATACACATTGCATATTGCTTTACTTATACAAGTCTTTTATTTTTCTCAAATTGTGTTATCTTCTCTAAGAACATCTTGTTTATACCTGATTAGATCGGTTTCTAAGAACTTCATAGTTACAGTTTGGTTGCCATTTTAAATGGAATGTATTTTTTGTTATTACACTTTTGTTTTCTTTGTGCTCGTGTATAGAGATGTTATTTTTATATGTCAATTATATATGGCAATCCTGCCTAACACTATTAGTTCTAATAGTTTATATGTTCTAACAGATTGTTAATGTAAATATATTATCTGCACAGAAAGTAATGTAATTTCTTCTTTCCCATTTTTATGTCTTATTTTTCTTTGTTGTCTTATTTTCTTGACTAACATTTCAAGTTCAACATCACCCTGCAGAGATAATAGGTGTCTTCTCTGTCTGACTTTAATGGGATCATTTCTAAATTTTTCTTAAATTGGTATCTTGTTTGCTGTAAATTTTTAATAAATACACTTTTCAAAAGTTTAAAGTTAAATAGATTTGGGCTTTTCCTTCTATTCCCACTTTGCTAACAATAAATGTTACTGTGAATGAATGTTGACTTTTAGATTGTTGAAAATTGAATTACTTTTATGCATATATTGAAATAATTTTATAACTATTCCTCAAATGTATGTTAAGGTGGTTTTACATTAATGTATTTTTAAATATTAAACTATTTTTTATTATTTGATTAATCTTACCTGGTATTTTTATGCAATTTATGTGATTATTTACTAATTTGCTATTATGGTTTAAATAAAAAATATAATTGCTCTTTTTTGACAAAACTTATCTTGAAGGATAAAAAAATACAGAAAATTATACAGATTATTAGTTTACACATCTCACTGAATTTTCACCAAGAGAATAAACCCATGCAGTCATTACCTGGTTCAAAAAACAGAATATAACCAGAACCCCAATAGCTTTTTTTGTTTTTCATTCCATTTACTGTCCTGCACAAGGGTAATCACAATGCTGATTTTTAACATCCTGAATTAGTTTTTCCTTTTTTTAATATAATACAAATAGAATAATAAATAATAGTGCATGTTTTATTTTATGCCTATCTTCTATTTTTCTATATTTCTAAGATTTATTCTACTTTGAAGATACAATTTGTTTACTCTTATTTTTTATGAATATATATTGAATGATTTTATTACAATTTACTCACTCTGTGTATTCTCCTATGGCAATCATTTAAATTGTATCTGCTTTTTGACCATTACTTATCTATGAATATTGCTTCTGTATTCCTATTTTCCAGTTAAGGTAATGTTTGTACAGTAAGGTGCACAGATCTCATGTATAATTCAAATGAGTTTTACAAATATGTACCCCCTGTAATCAATACCCAATCCAGATACAGTACATTTCAATCACTCCTGAAAGTTCCTTTGTGTACTTCTTCAATCAATTCCCCTCCTTATGGACAGCCACTACTCTCTTTTCTATCCCTATAGATCAGTGTATCTTTGTTTGGACTTCTATAAATAAAATCAGAGTAGCTACCTTTTTGCCTGGCTTCTTTCATCCATCATAATGCTTTGGGGGCTCATTCCTCTTGTTTAATACACAGTTGCTCATTGTTTTTCCATTATTAAGTAGCATTCCATTGTATGAATAATCAATCTGCTTACCCATTCTACACTTGATGGACAAGTGTAGAATGGGTTGTTTCATTTTTTGGCTATTATGTGAAATAAGCCACTATCAAAATTCTCTCTCTCTCTCTCTCTCTCTGTGTGTGTGTGTGTGTGTGTGTGTGTATGTGTGTGAGAGAAAGAGAGAGTTTTTTGGAAATACACTTCCATTACTTTTTAATAAATTTGGGAGGAAAATGTCAGTATTAAGGGTGACTGTATAAAATGTTTAACTTTATATGAAAGTTCAGTTTTCCAAAGTAGTTGTATTTTATTATACTCCCATAAGTAATTTCTGAGATTTCAAGATACTTTATATCTGTACCAACATTTGCTGATGTCAGTTTTTTGAATTTTATTCTTTATAATAGATGTGAAAGGGTAAAGCATTTTAATTTGAATTTGGATCCTCTTGAATACTAATAATGTTAAACATCTTTTTAAGGTCTTTCAGTTTTTACACTTTTTATTATAAAATATCTGTTTTAGTCTTTTGACCATTTTTATTTAGGGGTTAGTTGTTACATTGTTGACTTGTAAGAATTTTTGTTTCATATATTTTAAGTTCTCAGATGTATGCATTACCAATATTTTATTGGGTTTTAATAAATTTTTGATAAGATTTAATTTATTATTTCTTTTCTTATATGACAAGGATATTTTCAATAGGTTCTCATAAATATTTGTCAACGCAAAGTCATAAATATACTTCACAATACTTTACAGTAGAATATTTACAACTTCAAATTTTACATGTAGACTTACAATCCTCAGATTACATTTGAGAATGGTGTAAAGAAAATGTTAAGGTTCATTATTTTCCATACATTTATTTAGTTGTTCAGTATCAGGTGTTGAAGACTTTCTATCCCCATTGATTTATCTTGGCACATTTATTGAAAGTAAGTTGGCTTCAATGTAAGTGTGTTTGGGAACTCCCTACTGTGTTCCACTAAGCTTTATTTCTATCCTTATATTATACCACCTTGTCTTCATTGCTGTAACTTTGTAATAAGTCTTGTAATCAGGTGGTATGAGGCTTACTAAATGTATTCTTTTTTTTTTTACATTGCTTTGCCTATTCTACGTTCTTCATATTTTCCTATGAATTTTAGAATTGCCTTGTTAATTACCATCAAAACCAAAACAAATACACCAACCAAACAAACAGAATGTTGCGAAGTGTTGATGGAATTGCACTGAATTTAGGGAGAATTACATCTTTAATATATCTCTTTGTTTGTTTAGGTTTTTTCAGTTACTCTAAATGTTTTGTTGTGTTTCATGTGGAAGTCTAATAAATTTTGGTTAAATAAATTTTAAGAACTTTATGCTTTTTTGATCTTCTGGTGTATTTGTTTTATGTTTTAATTTTTTGCTAATAGTGTGAAGATATAATTCAACTCTTAAAATTCTTTTAGAGTGCATGCAGGATGTCTCCTTTTTTTGCTAATTTTAACAGCTTTGTGTGCAAAATTGGCACACAATAAACTGCTTTACATAAAATGTATAATTTGATAAGTTTTAATATATGTATATATCTATGAAACCGTTGCCAAAATGTGTTACCCCTAAGTTTCCACATTTACTTTCCATTTTCTGACTCCATTCCCTCCCTGTGTCACCACCTGTCATCCTCAGATAACCACTAATCTGCTTGTTGTACTTCCTACAATTTCATATGAATGGAATCATACAGTATGCATACTTGTTTAGTCTTGCTTCTCTCACTCATCTTAATTATTTTGAGGTTCATCCATGTTATTGCACATGTCAATAGAGTCATCCTTTAGATTGCTAAGTGGCATTTTGTTGTGCAGGTATACCACATTCATTTAATCATTCAGCTGTTGATGAACATGTGGTTTGTTTCCATTTTTTGACAACAAGAGATAAAGCCTCTATGTTCATTCATGTAGAAGTCTTTGCATGAGCATATGCTGTAATTTCTCTTGGGTGAATACTTAGAAGTGGAATAGCTGGATCTCATTGAAGATATTTGTTTAACTTTTTTTCTTTTAAAGAAACAGCTTAGTTGTTTTCTAAAGTGGTTATAGCATTCGACATTCATACCAATAGTGTATGAGAGTTCCAGTTCTTCCAAATCCTTATGGACATGAAATTTAACTATTCTAATAAATAAATAGTGATATCTCATTACTGGGTTTAATTTTGCATCTCCTTAACACTAATAATGTTGAGCATTTTTATGTGCTTATTTGCCATTTATATATTTCCTTGGCAAAATAATCTATTAAAATATTTCACCTATTTGTTTTTATTTTGCTTTTTTTTTTTTTTTTGGACTGAGTCTTGCTCTATGCCCCAGCTGGAGTGCAGTGGCACGATCTCGGCTCACTGCAACCTCCACTTACCAGATTCGTGATTCTCCTACCTCAGCCTCCCAAGTAGTTGGGATTGCAGGCACCTGCCACCATGCCTGGCTAATTTTTGTATTTTAGTAGAGATGGGGTTTCACCATGTTGGCCAGGCTGGTCTTGAACTCCTGACCTCAGGTGGTCTGCCCAGCTCAGTCTCCCAAAATACTGGGATTACAGGTGTGAGCCACCCTTCCTGGACTTCTTTTGCTCATTTTTAATTGTGTTATTCCTTCCCTTTGTTGGATAACTGTATTCAGAAACCATGATGTAAGTATTATGTATATCCAGTACTGTTGACCTGTTGCTGCCTCCAAGGCATCTCAGTGGGCAATTAGGAATACAGCTAATGCTATATCTCCAAAGTACATATGATGGAAACTCGATCTCCAATGTGGAGGTGTTGAGAGGTGGTACCTTTAAGCATTGTTTAGGTCATGAGGGTAATGCCATTATCATAGGAGTGAGTTTAGTATAGAAAGGTGTGTTTGGCCCTCTTTTGCCCTCTGTCACCATCACTTGCCTTTCTGCGATGGGATGATGCAGTAAGAAACACCTTGGCAGATGCTGGTCCCTTCATCTTAGATTTCCCAGCATGCACAATTGTGAGCCAATAAATTTTTGTTCATTATAAATTACCTAGTCTGGGGTACTCCATTATAGAGGCACAATATGGACTAAGAGGAATATGTATTACTGTACATAAACATAAATGTGTACATAGTGAATACATTCACGTTTGATTATCTATGTATGTTGAAAATTCTGAGTTCATTGAGGTAGTTTAGATTTCAATCCAACTTCACAGGATTCAATCTAGGATTTAAAAAAAAAACTTTCCATATTTTTATCTTAGTTTAATACTGAGAAGCCTGGATTCCATTATCTTTAATATATTTACTCACTTGTAGTTTTCTTTTATGTAATCAATCTCCTGCCACATTTCTGTCCCCTCTCTATGTGGATACTCTTTAATTACACTTGAGTTCTGATATCACATAGAAGAATGCATCTTCACCCCAATGATCTCTTTATCCCACTCAGAATTCAAGATGTACACTAGTTGGACAGTGGTTATCCAGGCCAGGCTGCATAACGCCAGCACTGGACCCACTCCTTCTTGTCTCAAGCTCTCATATCCTGTTCTGGGCCATCAAACTCTACAGCCCCCTCCACCCACGTCCCCTAAGTTAGGACACCTGTCTTATTGCACACTATCTGATGGATTTCAGAAATAGAAGTGTTCAGAAAGCAAAGGAAAAAGAAAGAGAAGGCAATGAAAGTGGAAGTAGAAGTGTAAGAGGGAAAAATTCACCTAAATTTTCAAAATAGAAACTTATATAAAGATAATAGAAAGCAAATCTATTTTATGGCTTTCATGGAAGTTCATTTCATCAAAAGGGGCAAGTGAAGAAGACACAATGGAGAAAGAGAAAGGCAGGAGAAAAAAGAAAGAGGGAGTACAATATAGAAGTTACCATCATATTCATTAGAAGCAAGTTACAAGGTCCAGACCACACTCAAGGGGAGAGGATTATACAGGTGTATGAATATCATTATATGGAGAGCATCAGAAGTCACTGTAGAAGGCTGCCTACAACCCCTTTTATTTTCAAATATAAAAATTGTATAAGAGCACAATTTCTTTATTCTCTCTCCAAACTTTGTTGTATTGTAGTCATACATTTTAGTTCTACTTATATTGTATATTTCTCAGTGTGATACAAAAAATAGAGAATTTATATGCAGATGCTACTAAACTTATGATAGGGTTACATCCCAATAAATCCAGTGGAAGTTTAAAATATCATAAATTGAAAATGTATTTAGTACACCTAACTTACCAAACATTATATTTTAACTTAGTCTTCTTCAAATGTGCTCAGAATACTATTTTACCTACAGTTGGGTAAAATCATCCAGCACAAAGTCTATTTTGTGATAAAGTGTTGAAAATTTAAATACGACATTGTTTATAGGAAAGACTTCTATGGGCTTGGGATGCAAAAAGAAAATTGTGAGCTAAGAAACTGTTGAAACATGTTAGTAAATGTATTTTTTTGTTGTTAAGAATAACATGCATAGAAAATCATGTAGAGTTGGGATTCCTAATTTTCATAGATGGTTCTTTTCCCAACATAACTACAGACAATGAAAGTTCTCTTTGCAATGCCACATTGAAAAACCACTCAACACCCACACATTTCCCTGTTATGCTTTCCTAGGGACACATCTGACACAAACATTATACAATCTCTCCCAGCACCCTACAACCACCCAATTTCAATCTGAACACATTACACTGAAAAAAATGTTATGCCATAGAGATGTTTAAAATTTAGAAAATAGATTGAAAACATGATGCAAATGAGCCAATGGTTTTTAAAATATGTACTATAATTCTGTCTCCTCTTTTCAGTAACTAATTACTGTCAAAGTAACTGGTTTAGCTTCAGGTGATGTCTGATTAATCCACCTTTTATGGCCAACTGACTATGGGCATGAATGCACTTTGCCTTAATTTTGTACTTTGAGTGTCTTTTTCCCCACTGCTTTTACATTCTTATTTCAAGCATTCTTCAAAGATATCATTATGGGATTCTTTTCTGTATTTTAGATGAAATTCAAATAAACTTCAGGCTCTCCAGTTCATCATTTATCTAAACTTGTTGTTTGATAAGCTAACAGGCTTATTTCATCATATTTTAAACATTTATACCCAGCAAGGAGAATGTCTAGCAGCTTTAGAAAAGGAAGACAGTCACATGTTCAGGCAAAGCATCATATTGTGTTTTCAATGTTGAACCAACTGCCACAGCCTCTACTCACCTAATGTCCTATGAAATATCTATGAAATTTTAAGTATAATCTTAACATATTTAGTGTTGAAAACTTTGAATGATAGACAGTATTGACTATAGAACAAATAGATAGTATAGATAAAGGGTTTTTCTTTTCTTTTTTTTTTGAGACAGAATCTCCCTCTGTTGCCCAGGCTGGAGTGCAGTGGCACGATCTTGGGTCACTGCAAGCTCCGCCTCCCAGGTTCAAGTGATTCTCCTCCCTCAGCCTCCTGAGTAGCTGGGATTACAGGAGCGCACCATCATACCCAGCTAATTTTTGTATTTTTAGTAGAGACAAGATTTTACCACGTTGGCCAGGCTCGTCTCAAACTTCTGACCTCAGGTGATCCACCCACCTTCACCTCCCAATGTGCAGGCAAAGATTACAGGTGTAAGCCACTGCAACTGGAAATAAAAGTTTTTTATACACACACACACACACACACACACACACATATATATATACACACACACCCGCACAGTATGTGTGTGTTTAAGAGGGCGAGAGAGAGAAAAAAAAGAGAGAGGGAGAACAAGAGAGAGAGAGAAAGATCTGGTAGCCAGCCAGAAAGAAGAATGCACGGGTTAAAATTAGAACATTATATTTTCAAGGAGATTTTGTCTTGGAAGTCAAACATAAAATTTCTGCTTATATCATGTTTTTTAAAATTCTTCCCATATTTACCATTTATAAGGATTCTTGAAAGTATTTTTATTCTGAGAAGCCATGTGCCTATCCAAAAATCAGAAGAATTAGAGAAAAAATAAAGAGAATTATCCATGTTTACAATAAGGGTTAAGTGTGTTGAATTTAAGAACCAAAGATGGTTTTACATCAAAAAATCTATCCATGTTATTTAGGACATTAATGGACAAAAGCAGGTACAAAGAAATGCAGAAAACAAGTTAATACATGATAACATCTATCTTTTTGTTCTTAAAAAAGAAAACAATAGAAAGGAGCTCACTTAAACAGACAAAAAAAGTCATTATATGTGAAACATCCTACTAATACAGAAATTTTAGATACATTACTTCTACAAAATTGTATGCTATAATTGACTATCATGGACAATAAAACTAATATGATGACATTTGATTATAACTACAGAGAAGTGGAAATTTAAAAGCCCTCATGCTTAATTCATTGTTTCATTAAGAAAATTATTATGTACCACACAGCCTCTAGGAGTTGTGATTTAGGAATATAACCATGAATATAGTTATCTCTGTCTTCAGGGAGCTATATATCATTTTATTTCAGAGAGGGATATAAGCAAGTAAACAACCAGAAAACAATATAATACATTCCAAAAGTGAGGCAGAAAAAAATTTCTATGGGAGTGCAAGTATGGTGTATTTAACCCACGGATGTGGAGAAGTGTCAATCAAGAAATGTCTCTGGAGATGTTGACATGTCAGGTAAATTGTGGAGGGTTGCTCAGAGTTACCCAAAAAAAAAGGGGGGCACCTAGGCATTGCACATAGTGAAAACTTAATTTCGAAAGCACAAAGATGAAAATAGTGCATGCTACTTTCACAAAATGCTAACCAAAATAGTTAAGTTTGACATGTAGAACCAGGGAGTGAAATGGGCTGACTAGATAGGCTGTGTATCATCTAAACACTTTTACCTGTTGAAGTGTATGATTTTGCAAAATCTCATGAGATACCAATCTTCAAGTCCCATAGGCTGTGCTTCCTTAACTATTCAGCATTTTTTTCCAGAATTATTTCTTTAGCTTCTGAATTTTTTCCAATTCTTTGTAGATGGCCAGAGGCAATGAGACAGTATGGTTCTTTCAAGACAAAATGCCAAGCATGCAGTTAAAGTTTGTAGCAAATGTTCCATGTAGAGATTCAGCAGAGAGAAAGCTTTGCCTAAGAAGATGCTAATCTGATATATTTAAATGGGTAGGAGGAGGGGAGTAAAGAAGAGCCTCATTACAGATTCAACAGTGAGTGACTCTGAGAGAAGGGTGCTGATAGAGCTTCCTGAACCTCCAGTGAAGCCAATAAGCCTGTGACATCAAACTCCCTAAGCTATAAACCCAGATGCTCTAACTCCCAACTCAAGCAACATCACCCATCTGCTTCTGTTTTGTATTCTGGCTTCGTTACAGAGTTCCTACCGGAGTGCTAAATTGTTGGGAGTTTCCTCCATGCCTGCCTTTCAATATTAACCTTTAGGCTATCAAATTGCCTAAATTAAGTACCATAAAATACCCTTAGGTTATCAAATTGCTTAAATTATGCACCATGGAATATAAATAAACAATCAGACTTTAAACATGATTGCACCCCTGTGAGGCATGTTTACAGAACTCAGCACTAGCATGCTTTATATTGTGAAGTTGCTAAAGTATATTTTATGTGCTTTCTCACTCAGGCTTGACTTCAGACTAAAGGAGAGCTAGGCTTCTTGCCTATTATTGCTGCCCTCAAGCCCAGAATGAGGATAGGATATGCTTTCTGTTATCAACTGGTGCAATGGGCTGGGCTGTGACCATAGCTGCAGCCTGGATTACACTAATTTGTCCTTTTATTATGAAAAGTTCTGTGTAGACTGGATTGTGCCCTCCCCACCACCATATATATATATATATATATATATATATACACATATATAAAAAATATAAAATATATATAATATAAAATATATAAATATATATATATAAAATATATATAAATATATATATATATAAAATATATATATATATAATGTTGAAGCTGTAACCCAAAATCTGACTTTATTTGAAGACAGGGCCTTTGAGTAGGGCCCTAATCTGATGTGTTTGATGTCCTTTTAGGAAGAAAAAGAGGTGCCAGAAAATATTTCTCTCCTCATGAGCACAGAGGAAAGACCAACTGCGCACAGAATAAGAAGGTGGCCATCTGCAAGCCAGGAAGAGAGACCTCAACAGAAACCAACCCTAACTTCACCTTGACCTGGGACTTCCAGACTCCAAAACTGTGAGAAAATCAGTATCTCGACATTTTAGCCAGCCCATCTCTGGTATTTTGTAATGGTAGCACAAGCAGGCTAATATAGAATCCTTCAGTGAAGGGCAGAGAAGATTTAGGGAAAATATTTTGGAAGGCCTCTACAAAGATACAGAGGGTACCATGAAGACCATGAAGAAGAGAATTAAACATATTTCTTTGATCATTGCAGTAGACAGCTCCTAAGATGGACTCCAGGAGTTCCGATGTTCACACTGTTTTCTAATACCCCACCTCCTTGAATGGGGGATGGACCTAGTCGCTTACTTCTAATGAATAGAATGTGGCAGAGGTGATAGGATGTCACTAGATTAGGTTTGACAGATTTAACAAGAAGAAAACTCAGAATAACTAGTTCGATTTTAATTTCATATAAACCTTTTTACTTTTTATTTTTCTGTATTATCATGCCCCTTGAAACACTTGGGAGACATTTTTCCCAAAAAAAAAAAAAAAAAAAAGATGAAACGTTTGGGAGACACTTATACCAAAAAGACATTGTTTCTCTGAAATTTAAATTTAATCAGAGAACCCTACATTAGCTTCGAGCAAATAAATGTGAAAAACTTGGTGGATGCCCTTTTAAGATTATGTTACAATAAGACTGTGGCTTCTATCCTGGGTGCCCTCTCTCGCTCACTCTCTTTCTGAGAAGCCAGCTGCTATGTTTTGAGCTTCCTTAGGGAGAGGCTATTGTGGCAAGAAACTGAGTGATGTCTTTGGCCAACAGGTACCAAGAAATTGAGTCCTGGTAACAGCCACATAAGTGAGCTTGGGAGTCATTACTCTACCACTGGAGCCTTGATAAGACTGTTATTCAGCCAACACCTTGATTTTAGCCTCCTGACCAGGGAAGCCAGCTGAACTCTGTCCATATTCCTAACCTATAAAAACTATGAGATCGGCTGGGTGCGGTGGCTCACGCTTGTAATGCCAGCACTTTGGGAGGCCAAGGCGGGCAGATCACGAGGTCAGGAAATCGAGACCACGGTGAAACCCCGTCTCTACTAAAAATACAAAAAATTAGCCGGGCGTGGTGGCGGGCACCTGTAGTCCCAGCTACTCGGAGAGGCTGTGGCAGGAGAATGGCGTGAACCTGGGAGGCGGAGCTTGCAGTGAGCCGAGACTGTGCCACTGCACTCCAGCCTGGGCGACAGAGCAAGACTCCGTCTCAAAAAAAAAAAAACAAAAAAAAAAACTATGAGATCTTTAATGTGTCTTGTTTTAACTTCTAAACTTTCGGTAATGTGTTATAAAGCAAATGATGACTAATATAGTCACTGAGCCTTCACTGAATCAGCCAGTTGATTCTTCTTTCCTGGAAGGCCACATGAAGACTCTGAAGCAGTTGCATGAGCTTACATGCCATAGCACCCTGAGCATGATATCCCTCTTTCCAGGAGAACTTGGTTCACTCCAATCCCCACTCCTCTTCACTTGGTTCTACAATTAATTATACCTTCATGCAGAGCCCAGGAATCACCTCTTGCAGGAAGCCTTCTCTGTATTTGAGGCCAATTGTGCATATATCCAAACATACTTTGAATAGTCGTATTGCATTTACTACTCCACTGTAATGCAGTTTCACTTAGTTTTTCCTTTTGCTCTTCCACAATTTCCAAAGGTTTTGCCGAGTACTCTGTCTGACATGTAGTGGATATCAACAAAGAGTTGATAAATGAGAAGGATCAGAGCAACACTTAAAAAAACAAATAGATCATGTTTGGTCTGATCCTACAGGATTTATAGAAGGGGAAATACTACCTGATAACGTTCTCTCTGCTTAAAATATGATGATTGCATTTATTGGAGAGTACTCTGGGTGTAGGGGTTCAGGAGCCCTTTAAGGCAAGGTGCACTGGATTGAGAAGATGTGGTGAGAGAATGAAAGAACACATTCTCTCTTTTTGAGAAAGCTGAACTGAGAGCGTCAGGAGATGGTAGACTGTGGTCCAGCGTGTAGCTTCTGGGGCAAGACAGTCTGTTATTGAAGTCTGAGGCCCACATTGCAGTGAGGATGTGGCTTCAGTAAATTATTTAGATCATCCATATCTCAGTTTCCCCATCCATAAAATTAAGTCAAAAAATGTATTTGTTAAGTGTTTAGAAGACTACACAGCAGTACAGAGAGTTGGCTAAATAAGTGTTCCTGCTTTAAGGAATATTCTTGCAGTAGGTGTATCTCTACTACAAATAATAGTAAATAGATAAATTTTTAGAAAATAAAGCAGTGATTTAAAATCAGGTAGCGTGATGCCTCCAGCTTTGTTCTTTTGGCTTAGGATTGACTTGGCGATGCGGGCTCTTTTTTGGTTCCATATGAACTTTAAAGTAGTTTTTTCCAATTCTTTGAAGAAAGTCATTGGTAGCTTGATGGGGAAAGGCTACAGTAACCAAAACAGCATGGTACTGGTACCACAACAGAGACATAGATCAATGGAACAGAACAGAGCCCTCAGAAATGATGCCGCATATCTACAACTATCTGATCTTTGACAAACCTGACAAAAACAAGAAGTGGGGAAAGGATTCCCTATTTAATAAATGGTGCTGGGAAAACTGGCTAGCCATATGTAGAAAGCTGAAACTGGATCCCTTCCTTACACCTTATACAAAAATTAATTCAAGATGGATTAAAGACTTAAATGTTAGACCTAAAACCATTAAAATCCTACAAGAAAACCTAGGCAATACCATTCAGGACATAGGCGTGGGCAAGGACTTCACGTCTAAAACACCAAAAGCAATGGCAACAAAAGCCAAAATTGACAAATGGGATCTCATTAAACTAAAGAGCTTCTGCACAGCAAAAGAAACTACCATCAGAATGAATAGGCAACCTACAGAATGGGAGAAAATCTTTGCAACCTACTCATCTGACAAAGGGCTAATATCCAGAATCTACAATGAACTCAAACAAATTTACAAGAAAAAAACAAACAACCCCATCAAAAAGTGGGCAAAGGACATGAACAGACACTTCTCAAAAGAAGACATTTATGCAGCCAAAAAACACATGAAGAAATGCTCATCATCACTGGCCATCAGAGAAATGCAAATCAAAACCACAGTGAGATACCATCTCACACCAGTTAGAATGGCCATCATTAAAAAAGCAGGAAACAAGAGGTGCTGGAGAGGATGTGGAGAAATAGGAACACTTTTACACTGTTGGTGGCACTGTAAACTAGTTCAACCATTGTGGAAGTCAGTGTGGCGATTCCTCAGGGATCTAGAACTAGAAATACCATTCGACCCAGCCATCCCATTACTGGGTATATACCCAAAGGACTATAAATCATGCTGCTATAAAGACACATGCACACGTATGTTTATTGCGGCACTATTCACAATAGCAAAGACTTGGAACCAACCCAAATGTCCAACAATAATAGACTGGATTAAGAAAATGTGGCACATATACACCATGGAATACTATGCAGCCATAAAAAATGATGAGTTCGTGTCCTTTGTAGGGACATGGATGAAACTGGAAACCATCATTCTCAGTAAACTATCGCAAGGACAAAAAACCAAACACCACATGTTCTCACTCATAGGTGGGAATTGAACAATGAGAACTCATGGACACAGGAAGGGGAACATCACACTCCGGGGACTGTTGTGGGGTGGGGGGAGCGGGGAGGGACAGCATTAGGAGATATACCTAATGCTAAATGACGAGTTAATGGGTGCAGGAAATCAACATGGTACATGGATACATATGTAACAAACCTGCACATTGTGCACATGTACCCTAAAACCTAAAGTATAATAATAAAAAAAAGAAAATAAAGCAGTGGAATAAGCTGTGTGGTAATAATAACACTAATAGTTGCAAAATGCTTGCTCTGTGTGGGGAGCATGCTATTAACATAAGCTCAGATGTATTAATTCTTATACACACCTTGTGGGAGAGGCACACTTTGTAGATGATCTATTAGGTGCACAATACAATTAAGTAACTTGTTCAAAGTCACAGCACTAGTAGATGTTGAAACTAGGACTCGATCCCTGATAATCAAGATCCACAGTCTGCACTCCTAACCTTTGTACGATCCTCAGTGGTCAGTTTCTATTACCCAAAGCTGGTTAAGCTCCCGCTGACTGAGATTTTGCCTTGGATGGAAAGATAAGTTTCCTTTAGGATTATTATACAGATTTTTAGTTTTCTAAAATTGTTTGACTTTATTTTTCCCCTTTCATTAGTTTTGTGCTTTATATATTTATTTTTAAATAAAATATTTAAAAATATAAGTATTTACCAGAATGGGCTATGGCTACTAAAACTAAATTTTTATTCAGTTCGAATCTGTTTCCTTATATTCTAAGGGAGAGAGGCAGCATGTTGGGTACATAAACTATTTTTTATTTGTTTGTTTAAGGGTTGAAAACAATAAAAGTCCATCTTAGCTATTGAAACTTATTGTCCAAGAAAGGGTGTTGTGGTGGTGTAAACGTAACTGTAGTTGTTCCCTGTTCTGAAAGGAAGAACAAAGTCATCCCGAGAGAAGAATGGGGCTAAGGAAGTGTAGATGGCTGAGTCCAGGGAGTCAGTAGATCCTGAATCATATTTGAGGCCGGCATGCAAGAACTGGTCAACACCCTCAAACATCTGAACTCCCGAGGGCTCACTAGATACCAAACAAGGAGGCTGTGTGAATAACACGGGCCCAGGTACCTGTGAATGAAAGGCTGTAAGTGTGTATGCTCTCAAGACAAATCAGAACAAGTTGGTACACTTGAGCTGTGAACAAAAGAACCAAATACCCTTGTTACATACGTATTGAACATCTATGTTCTGTGAGGCAAAGCGCTAACTAGTGAGGATACAGAGATAAATGAAGACACTTGATGAGTTAGAAATGAAAGTATGTAATTACCCTTTCCTAAGTGGGATAATGGAGATCTGTGCAAGGTACCAGGGAGCCGATAAGAGGTAATACCTCCTGGGATATTACAGGGCAAATGTTTCTTGAATATACTTTTGAGGGGAGTCTGACATATGAGATTAAGGAGGGCATTCCAAGCAAAAAGCACAATTTGTGCAAAGATATTAGGACAGAACAAAAAGAATAACACACTGGGGAAACTGCAGATCTCAGTAACAAATACAAGGGAAAATGAATTTGGAAGGAAAAAATCATCTTATCCAAATCTATAAACATTGTTAAGCTTACAAAATGCCATGTACAGAATAGGGCCCCAGTAAATTTATTAAACTGGCTTGAGCCATTTGTGAATTTCTCTTTTAACATCCTAATGTCTCCCAGGTTTTATGAATTCTACCACATATATCAACTAAGATTACATAGTTTGACTATGCAAGGCTGGCAAGTTTTACATGTGTTTCCTGCTTACCTTAAAAGCATAATTTATTTTGGATTTGTGTGCATGTGCATGGAGGCATATAGCTAGAACTATGCAGATGGTAAAGAAGATAAGAACAAGACAACTTTATATTGTTGAATTTTTGAAATATGTTTCTTCTCACCTCTACCACACACACACAAACCAAATACTACTTGTTTCTTGCTGTATTGGACTAACCCCTCCCCCGCCCTTTTTTTAATTGTAAATGCTATTCATTGGCTTTTGTTACTATCTTCATTTTTTGTTTGTTTGTTTGCTCTCACTCTTTTCTTTTTACCTCCCGAAAACCTGCATGATTTTATTGGAGGGAAACTATTGTAAAGTGTTCTGCTTAAAATATTATTTTTGTGTGTTTATAGTTGAAATCTTTGTCTACATTGGTGAAATAGTACAGACACATATTTGTTTAACAGTTGCCAATTCCTCAGCAACAGTAATCAATAGAGTTTAGTGGTTAAGCTGTCACTAAGTCTCACACAAATATACCTAAAAAAAAAAAAAGGGCCAGGCTGGTAGGTTCCAGGCCTCTAGCCACTGTTGTAAAGACAATACAATGGCCACACTAGCAATGATCAGGATAGGAGGAGTTTGTGGTAGTCGTGGGGCATTCGCTGAATCTCTTTGGTTCTCGGCTTCCTTGGTGAATGAATTCTGTCTGAGACCCTCATGTGAGAGTAAAGCTATGTAACTAGTTTGGGCCAAGGAGTTTGAGCAGATGCAACACACATCATTTAATTGCTGCTGCAAGACTCTCCAGAGAACTCTCCTCTCACTGTGGCAGAAATTGGAGAACTTTGAGATAACTCCCTCTTTTATTACCTGTTGTTGTTGTTGTTATCTCAGCGCAACTGGCTTGTCCTGAAAAAAACAGAACTTAATCATCATTGTTTAGAATGAGTGAGAGAACAACAGTAGAAAAATGCAGAGTACATTGCTTTTAATTCAGCAAAAAACAAACAAAAAACCTGTCTGCTGGAAAGGATTTTAAGTCACTGGATGTGGGAAGAATTGATTTTGAGTCCGTGTTTCATGTTTTACTTGCTTAACTGGGATTCTTATAAATCAATAAGGCCTTGATATTGATATCTGATTTTGAGGCAATTGATATTGATGGATAATAGTTGAGAAAACAGTGGGCTAACCAAAATGCTTAAAATGAAAATCTAGGAAATGAGATGTCCACGGAACCTAGGAAAATCTCTGACATATCCTTTGTAATCTAGAAGATCATTCACGTGTGCAGGGTTGTGGGTACATGCAAAAAAGAGAAAAAAATGGAAAACTTTCACCTCCACTTGATTTTGAGTATCTGTGTGAGCAAGAACTGAAGGCTAAGGCAGAGTTGTAAATTGCCTGCATCATTGTTGGAGGCATGTTTCAACATGTTCATAGAACTCTTCAGCAAAGGCGGGGAGATTTCTTGGTTCCAGGCATTTAAAGTAAACACTGTATAATGATTAACTGACCACTAAGCTAACCATACAGATATTTCAATGGTATAACTAAGAAAACAAATATTATAGAATTGGTCATAAAAGCAACTAATTAAGCAAACAATATCAACAACAAAGAATAGCAGTATCAATTTCTGGGGAGAAGAAGGATTTTGATTTTCATGTTTATTACGTTATTTTCTTTAAAATATTGAGTTTTCAACAAAAATTGTGACATTAAAAAACTGAAATTTTAAAGTGTAGATAATACACAGAAAAAAATCTATCAGTTAGAAATTTTCCATGAGAAAGTCCAGACAGTTAACTTATTACAGAGTACCCTTAAATTAGTTATTTTAATATCTCCATGAAACTGAAGAAAATTATGTCTAAAGACCTAAAAGAAATTACAAGAATGATTTCTCAGCAAATAAAGAAGAATATCAATAAAAATATAAAGTTTATTTAAAAAATAACCAAATAGCAATTCTGGAGTTGAAAAGGACAATATTAAATTTTAAAAAATACTACAGGAAAGTACTAATCAGATTTGAGCAGTCAGAAGAAATAATCAATAAACGTGAATAAGAGAAAGAAAAAAAATAAAGAAAAATGATTAGAAAAGAGCTCTACAGATATGTAGAACACCATAAAAGACACCCATATACACACAGTGGGATTCCAAAAAGGAGAGAAGAGATAGAAAAGAGCACAAGTAATATTTGAAGAGATATAAACCCCCAAATTTCCAAATTTGATGAAAAACATTAATTTACATATCCAAGAAACTCAGCATACTCCAAGTAGCATAACCTTACAGATCCATACTTAAACACATCATAATCAAATTGACCAAAACTAAAAACAAACACCCCCACATAAAATAAATAAATAAATAAATAAATAAATAAATAAATAAATAAATGGAGGCAGAGAATTTTGAAAGCAGCAAAAATGACATCACATACAAGGTATCCTCAATAACATTTACTACTAATTTCTTCCAGAAACCACGTAACTAAGAAGCTATGAAATGACGTATTCAATGTGATGATAAAACAGTCAACTAAGAATTTTATATCTCCAAAAGTATCCCAGTGAAATAAAGGAAACTTTAAGAATTTCTGAGATAAACAAAATCTGAAGAAATCTGTCATTAGTGAAACTTCTATATAGGACACACTAAAGGGAGTCCTTTGGACTGAAACATAAAACACTAGACTTTAAGTTGAATCCCCATGAATTAATAAAGAACACCAGGAAAGGTAGCTATTAGGTGAGTGCAAATGTAATTGCGGTTTTTTCATTATTGGAATTTGTCGTTTGATATTGGAATACATTTTTTAATATATGTGGTTTATTATAAATCATTTTAATGGGCATTTCTCACTTTATGTATTTTTCCTAGTGACTTACTACTTGCTGTTCATTTTATGTTTATTTTAGACTATGGAAATGATGCTAGGCAAAAAGTAAATTCAAGTGATTTTCCTATTTGAGTTCAAAATGGGTCGTAAAGCAGGAGAGACAACTCTCAACATCAACAATGCATTTGGCTCAGGAACTGCTAACAAACGTGCAGTGCAGTTGTGGTTCAAAAAGTTTTGCAAAGGAGATGAGAGCCTTGGTGATGAGGAGCATAGTGGCCAGCGATTGGAAGTTGACAATGACATCAACTGACAGCAATAATCGAAACTGATCCTCTTACAACTGCCTGAGAACTTGCCAAAGAACTCAACATCGACCATTCTATGGTCCTGTGGCATTTGATGCAAATTGAAAAGGTGAAAAAGCTGAATAAGTGGGTACCTCATGAGCTAAGTACAAAAATATTGTTTTGATTGTCTTCTCTTATTCTACACAACAGCAATGAACCGTTACTCAATCAAATTATGACATTCAATGAAAAGGGGATTTTATACAGCAACTTTTGATGACCAGCTCAGTGGTTGGACCAAGAAGAAGCTCCAAAGCGATTCCTAAAGCCAAACTTGCACCAAAAAAGGTCATTGTCACTGTTTGGTGGTCTGATGCCGGTCTGATCCACTACAGCTTTCTGAATCCCAGCAAAACCATTATATCTGAGAAGTATGCTAAGCAAATAGATGAGATACACTGAAAACTGCAATGCCTACAGCCAGCATTGGTCAACAGAAAGGGCCCAATTCTTCTCCACAACAATGCCCAACTGCACATGGCACAACCAAAGCTTTGAAGGCTACAAAGTTTTGTCTCATCCACAGTATTCAACAGACTTCTTGCCAACTATCATTTCTTCAAGCATCTTGACAACTTCTTGCAGAGAAAAGGCTTCCACAATCAGCAGGATACAGAAAATGCATTCCAAGCATTTGTTCAGTCCTGAAGAATGATTTTTACACTACAGGAATAAAGAAACTTATTTCTCATTGGCAAAAATGTGCTGATTGTAATAGTTCCTATTTTGATTAATAAAGATACGTTTGAGCCTAGTTATAAGGATTTAAAATTTATGATCCAAAACTGCAATCACTTTTGCACCAACCTAATGCATAAGTAAATAGAGTATGAATGTATAAAAGGCAGCATAAATGTATTTTTGCTAACTCATTGTGTTCTCCTATTATTAAGAGAGATTAAAGATAAAGGTTCAGTGGTAGAGATTCAGGTATTAGTAATAGATTTAAAAGAAAGCTGCATAAAGCAGTAATTATATATCTGTGGTGATGGGCATACAATGTATACAATGACATAATAATAACAGCAATGTCTTCACAAAGGAAGGAAATGAATGCAGCACTATATAGGGATAAGGTTTTATGTACAATTGAAATTAACTTGGCATTAATTCAAACTAAATTGTTACAAATTAAATTGCTAATTGTAATCTCCAGGACAACACTATGAAGGTAACTAAAAATATACTAAAAATAATGAAAAAGAAATTAAAATGGTGTGTGATATAATTTGCATATTTGTCCCTGCCCAAATCTCATGTTGAATTGTAATCCCCAATGCTGGAGGTGGGGTCTGGTGGGAAGTATTGGATTATGGGGACAAATCCCACATGACTTGTTGCTGTCTTCCTGATAGTGAGTTCTCAGGAGGTTTTTTTGTTTTTTTTTTTTTTGACGGAGTCTCGCTCTGTCGCCAGGCTGGAATGCAGTGGTGCAATCTTGGCTCACTGCAGCCTCCACCTCCCAGGTTCAAGCGATTCTCCTGCTTCAGCCTCCCGAGTAGCTGGGACTACAGGTGTGTGTCACCACGCCCAGCTAATTTTTTTGTATTTTTAGTAGAGACTGGGTTTCACCATTTTAGCCAGGATGGTCACGATCTCCTGACCTTGTGATCTGCCCACCTCGGCCACCCAAGGTACTGGGATTATAGGCGTGAGCCACGGCTCCCGGCCTGGTCTGGTCACTTTAAAGCGTGTGGAACTACCTTCTTCGATCCCATTCTTGCCATGTGATGTGGCTTCTCCCTCTTCATCTTCTGCCATGATTGGAAGTTTCCTGAGGCCTCCCCAGAGGCATATGCCACTTTGTTACTTGTACAGCTTGTAGAACCATGAGCCAATTAAACCTCTTTTTTAAAAAAGTTACCCAGCCTCAGGAATTTCTTTATAGTAGTGAAACAATGGCCCACCACAGTATTATAGAAAATATCTATTCAGCATAGCTAACTCTGACCATACTTTAAAACCCATTTCTTAAGTATTTCTTTTTCTTCTTTACTCCAATCTATTATGAAGGTGGCCTTCTCTGAATATTTGCTGCTTCCTTGAGCTCTTAGAAACACAGCTTAATAAGTAAGATTCTGATGTAATAGAAAGAGATTAAGTTTTGGAGTTACAGAGATCTAACATTTAGTTCTTGTAGCATCAGAGGTTAGCGAGGTTACCCCAGAGCTATGTACATCATGTCGTGGAGTGTTTATTTAGCTGCTTCTCTCCTAGGAGAAATGGAGGTAATATTCTTGACTTTGCCATGTTTGCGGGAGGACAAATCTTACTCCAGCACATGGCATGTGGTAAGCACTTATGGTATTGTTATTATTGTCTTCCTATTATATTTCAGAACTCATTCCTGCATTATTTCCACTGTTAAGCTTTCATTTTATTCAGTTCTGCTGATTATACCTCAGAGAATGCCCATTAGCTTCCAATGGTCCACAGTGCCTGTCTTAGGAGGAGGTCTTGCTCATCTCTGGGTTTTTTCATCATGCAACAGTGGTAGAGATTCAGGGGTGAAAATTAGAAGGTTGGGTAGAAGAAAGGGCAGTGGAACCCAAAATGAGACTTTACTAGGAATTGAAAAGGCAGCTAAGAAACTCAAATCTGGTGTGTTTGCTATTTATTTGTTTGCATTTTATGTATAGACACTTACGTGTAATACACAGCATTCCTATTTTGAGAATGCAATGAATACAGGAGTTATGCAGATAATTAAATATAGCAAAGTAGATGCATTTTATCTTACTTAACCAGGTAAACTCTGCATCCAGTAAGAAAAAGCAACAATCATAGGTAACAACATTAGAAATACTAGAACTATAATCAACATATTCTCATTCCAGCTTCTCAAATTAGTCAAATCTACCACTTTTTAACTAACTCAGCCAAAGTCTTAAGTACTACATTTATAAAATATTGATTAAAAAAACCTTCCACTTGTATGATATAGAAAAAAATCAGAACTTTTAAATGATTGCAGCTAATGTGTCATTAAAATCTGGGCTTATATCCATATTTACCCCCAAAGACATTTAAAAGTAGATAATTTTATTACCCCCAAAATTGGTTTAGATAATTAATTATATATCCTAATGTGGTTTATTAATAGGTGCTCAGTATTAAATAACATCAGACTTTGTCCACAGGGAATTACTTTGTACTCTGAGGTACCAGAAGAGAGGAAGATATGAAATGATTGAGTTTCAGGAGTAAAGAAAATGAGCTATAATAAGTTTATATATAAACTATTTTGAAGCCTTTCCTTGAGTTGTCTTTGTGCCTCCTTGAGGCAGGTTTGCTTTGCACTCCTCCTGTGGGAGGCCAGGGCAAGAGATCATTGATAACATGTTCAATAACCTCATAACCCTCACGTGCATTTTGTGCTATGTTGTACTTTGGTAGCTGAGATGAAAAACCAGCCAGTAAAGGCTTCATTCAGCACTGCTTCTGGAAAGACAGGAGAGGGGCAGAGTTTCAAGACTCCTTTTCAATAACCAGGTCTATAAGACGCCTTAACCCTTATTGGGGGGATGTCAAGTGTGAGAGTTGCAAGGTCTTTTGGTGAGTACCGTAGATATTTGTAGTGAAAGACTTTGTGTGTGTGCCAAGTGGATGTTCAGCTGTGTCTATAAAGGTAAGCTGTTATGACGTTTCCTAAGGAGGATGCAAATCCCATATTTGAGGGCCATCCTTTGACAATAGTATAAAGATAATGTATATAAGAATCTTTATTTGGCACCTTTTAATCTTCCTTTTCTCTCTCCCCCTTCCTCATACTTGAATTCACAGAATTGTATACTTTTTCTTTCTGGTAATCTAAGCAGCTATTCTATTTACTTTTGTTTTCCCAGTTAGTTGTCTATTATTACCTGGGAAGTAATTTACTAATACTTAACTGTTAGTTGTTAACTGAGAGTTGTCTTATACATTCTATGCCACAATTTTCTATTTGTTTCTGCATAAAGCAGGAATGTCTCCTGCTTGTAGTTTCTGCTGTTTAAATAAGAGACAATGCAATCTGCCACTTAGAAGCACAGGTGTAGAATCAGAAAGGCTGAGGTCTGAATATTAATTATGCCACCTACAAGCTGTGACCTGAGACAGTGACTTCATTTGCCTATTCACAATAATTTCTAAGTTTATTGAGGATTTAATACACGACATTGCCTTCTTGCAATCTCCTTAACAACCTATTGAAAAGGTGCTATCCTTATTTCTGTTTCATACGTGAGGGAAGTGAGGCTTAGAGTTATTAAATCACTTGCACACTGTCATGAAATTAATAGTTACGGAGCTGGAATTAAAAACTTGCTCTGTCTGACTAAGCATGTAAAACTCCTCTCATGCTAGTACTATTCTTTCTTTATCAGAAAATTGTGGTTAATGATGCTTCCTTGAAAATTCTGTTGTGAGCTTTAAGTTATGTGTCCTGGAAATTCTATAATAGTACTAGAACATAGGAGGTGACGATATACATAGATTACCATCTTCTAATATTCTAAATTCTGTAGACTCAGAATGAGTTAAAAAGACAGGATGGAATTATAGAGGTTGGAGTTGATTCTTTAAAAGATTAAGAGCAAGACAAATATGTTTAATATGATTATACATAATTGTTTAAAAATTCTTTTTAAGTAAAATATTATTATCCTTAGTCTATGGATGAGAAAAGTGTATATGCCACCTGCAATCGATATGATTTGTGATAGGCCCTGAAAAAATATGCATATGGCCCTGTTTTTGCAGCCAAAGAACTAAAAGTCTAGTGGAATAAACATAATATTTTAGGTGCAGTATATTAGATGCCAGAGTTGTGTATATGCGTAAGGATTCATAATAATACAATGGAGAGATACTTACTACAATCTTAGGAAGTCAAAGAAAGTCTTACATGAGGACAGGGGAACCCTGAGTCCTAGAAACAGAAAAAGTGTTACCTACCAAGGGAAGCTCATTTGCAAATGCATTCAAACACGAGTGATCCACACTATGGTGATTTATACAACTACAGAAATAGTTTCATAAGGTGTTGAAGAGAGAGAGTGGGTCATGCATGGCCTGTGATTTTAACAAGATGACATTTAAATAAAAGACCAGGATCTCTTTAGTAATTGTATCCTTCTGTAGGAAGCATTGCTGAGTATCTGCTCATTTTTTATTTAAGCATCTGTTATCCATTTTGCTAGTAACAGAGTCCTGTTTTATTCAAGGCCCTCTCTTCTAGTGTGCCATCTATGTGAGCCTCTGTTAGCCTCTGTGGTCATGTGACTAAGGCTAACCAATAAAAGTATCCCATTCTGTTAACCATGGCTCATAGGTCAAGAGGAGCCGCTAGCACAACCAGAAGCCAAGCTTCCAAGGAGGACTTCTGTGGATCTGTTTGTCTCGAAGCATCTCTCTCTTCCACTGGCATTAGTGTGCAAGTCCGGAATTGTTGGTACATGATTGGACTTAACAGGAAGAGAGTTTCTGCCTCAGAGTTGAGCCACTCAAAAAAACCCAGCACTGAAAGAGAGGGTGAATGAGAGTGAGTCCTGAAGACACCATCTTCTCTGTATTTACCTTCTGCTATTACCATCAATGCTTTTAGCACAATCGAAATAAGCTTAGTTTCATATCCAGTGCACCAAAACACATTCTGGCTAAAAGGAAAGCTAGTAGTATACTTTTAGTTACCAATGTTTAAGAGATGTCATTAATTCATGAAAACCAGAACCGCTGATGGGTTTATATTTCAGTCAGATGAAGTGAAAGCTCTCTGACAAAAGAGTCTTTCAAAAATGCATTCACATCTAAATTACTCGGTAGGTATTCATAAAATATGCATTCCCTTTATCTCTCTGAGGATATAACTTTCTCTTTTTTATTTTATAAATTATGTATCTGAGCAAGTAGAGGTGTTTTGACCTGGAGTTATCCTCCAATGCTTAACCACCTCATGAGGCTATGGCAGCAGAATATTCCTTTTCTTCACATCATCTCCAATTTGACTGCCCACTAAACTGAAAGAAATTGTTCTCTGTGCTGTCCCATTGAATTCAACAAACAGTTATTGAGCTAGGTTCCAGGTTCTGTGATACATGGTAGGGCACTAATACAAAAGGTGCCCTCTGCCCTGCTGCTGCTCAAAGTTCACTGGTAGCAACAAACAGGTAAACAGATTTGTGACTTATTACATGCATAAATAAATGTAAGTATAAAGTGCAGTGGTGACACTGAAAAGGGAATGGGTACATATACTGGTTCAAAGCAGAGTGAGTCACGTCAGTGAGAACTTCAGAGGGAAAATTCCACACTCTTGGGGATAACTTACAATCGATGTAACATTTCCTTGTTACATACTTGATATATATCAATCTCAAGCTATTGGCTTTCTAAATATCTGACTTTCTGTAAAAAAGAGATTATCTCTGCCTGGTATTAAATGTCTTTTCTCAAAATTGTTATGACACAACATATATACGTTCAACCTTTTTCCCTTTTCTCAGTTGTCAAGAAAAACACCATGATTATGAAGAGAAGAGCAAACACCTAGAACATTCACAAAGATTCCTGTTCTAAAATTCTAAACTATGCTGGTCCATTGCGATGCTCTCAAAGAAATTAGTAACAAAGTAAATGTCATTAAGTGTTTTATCTTGAATGTATGCTATGAAGCAATCTATTTTTCAGAAAATACATATGTTCTAAAAAAAAGAAAGACTTAGTTAACTATAATATAATGGTTATTGTTGGTCTTCAATTTACCTTCAAAAGGAAAAACAAAGGTATTTTTTAAGTTGTTTTAAGTGACATACAGAATACTGTCTGAACTCACCAGATTTGAAACCATATGGTAGCACAATCTCATTTTGGAAATGAAAATCAAGTCTAGAATTCTTGATTGTACTTTGTAGTTAATAGCTTGATTACATTTAGAATTCCTTTCTTCATTTTTTGAGTTTTCTTAGTTTACACTATTGTTCAGTAGTGTAGTCTCTTAAATTCTAGTAATGGATTTAGAATATTGTGGATGGTGTGATGTAAATGACAACTTGCTCATTATTTATTGCATTGTTATAGACCAATCAGTTTGTATACTTGCAGCACAGAACAGACCATTACACTGAGTCAGCAGGGATTGCAGCAGAGAAAAAGTTTAATGATTGCAAGGTGCCAAGTGAGGAGATGGGAGGACACCTTTAAATACATCTCCCTGGGGAGTTTTGGGCTGGAGATATTAAAGAGATCATGGAGGGCAAGGGACTGGAAAATATATGTTGTTGATTGGTCAGGGTAAGGGGGGGAAATAATCAGGATGTGGAAACTGCACTCTTTGGCTAGTCAGCTCTTCCTGGGGTCCCTCAGACAACTGATGTCAGTAGTTTCATCAGTATGCAAGATCTGCAGGAATATCTGAAAGGGAAAACTAAACATTTTATAATGTTCATGTTGTTATCTCTAGAGCAGTTAAAAGGAACTATAATCTTGTAACAGGGTGTATGTGATTCTGAGGCAAGAGTCATGACAACTATGAGGAAGCAGGTCAGAGAGCAGCTGACCCAGTGATTGATGACGAGTGTGCTGCAAGTTGGGTTTATTTTCCTTTCTTTCCCTCCCTTCTTTCCTGATTAATTTTATAAAGTGTTTAGGAGTGGTTTCAACATCTTTTCTATTTTTGAAATATATTGGTGTTTGTATAAACTTTTTTCATTATTATTAATCACAATCGCCATTTGGTGATATATCTAGAAATACGTTATCAATAACGTGTAAATATTTAATAATTATCTTTTTAAAAAATAAATCTGTCACTTTACAATGCAAGCTTATACATACATAAAAGGCAAAAGAATACACAGGTATCTTGGAATTCGTAAGTCTAAAAGTAAATGTTCTAAATTTCTACACAGAAAACTTTATAACATAAATAATATATGTTAAAGGACTAAATAGCATGTTCATGTATTGGGAGACTCAACATCCAAAATGTATCAATTCTGTATAATTTAACCTATTGATTACCTACCATATTGATAAACTTTTAGCATTCTTTAAACTGGGAGTTAATCTGCCAGGGTTAAAATATTTGTGATTTTAACACTGGCTGATTAATTTTGTGTCTGGATTCTTTTACTTAGCATAATGCTTCCGAGGATCTTTGACATTGTAGCAATTATCAGTGTTTTATAGTGTTTTATTCCATTTGTGTGGCTGAATTATATTTAGTTGTATGAATAAACCCAATTTGTTTATCTGTTAATCAATTGATGAACACTTGGACTTCTTTTTTACATTTTACTATGATAAATAGCCCTGTTATCAACCTGCACCTACCTGTATTTGTTTGAATATCGATTTTGAATTCACTGGGTGTATACCAAAAAACAGAATTAATTAGCCATATGATAATTGTATGTTTAGCTTCTGAAGAACCACTAAACTGTTTTCCATAGTGACTGAACCATTTTACATTTCTCCCAGCAAGATAAGAGGGTTTCCATTTCCATTTCTGTCTGTCTCTCTAATATAGCCACTCTATCTATGAAGTTCAGCAGTGGATAAGATTAGCCTTGAGTGGTAGAAGTGAGGATTGTGGTCAACAATGGAAAAGCAGTGGGATACAGTGACTAGAAGAGGACAAAGGGGGACTTTGCTAAGGAAGAGTGGTGATGAAGGTGGTGGTGAGGTGTATGTTTACCTTGTGAGTGTCCATCAGTCTCTACACTTATGACTTAACACTTCTCTGAGAATATTTCAGTCAAATGGTTTCTTTAGAAATGTTGATTGCCAGGAGCGATAGCTCACACCTGTAATCCCAGTACTTTGGGAGGTGGAGATGGGCAGATCACGAGGTCAGAAGATCGAGACCATCCTGGCTAACATGGTGAAACCCCGGCTCTACTAATAAATACAAAAAAATTAGCTGGGCGTGGTTGCAGGTGCCTGTAGTCCCAGCTACTCGGGAGGCTGAGGCAGGATACTGACGTGAACCAGGGAGGCAAAGCTTGCAGTGAGCCAAGATCGCGCCACTGCACTCCACCCTGGGCAACAGAGCAAGACTTCGTCTCAAAAAAAAAAAAAAAAAAAGAAAAAAAAAGAAACATTGATTATCAATAAATATTTAGAGTGGTCATTAATACAAGTGATAGTAAATAAGCACTTACTTTTTCTGAAATGGATGTCAATAGTCATGTGAGGGTCACAGCGGTCTGAAAAATTTGAAGGTCTAGCAGATGGTGTAAATTGTCATCTGATTCTAATTTGATGTACATTTTAGCACATAGTTGTCACAACAATAAAATTATGTGAATAAATACTTACATTTCTTTTGACTATTTTGGCTCAAAATAATTATTTTGATGTTGCTAGCATGGAAAAGCACCAGGAATAGGAGCTGGTTCTTTCTCAAGTCAGCAGCTCCCATGAAGGGAATTGGGTGCTAACATGACAAATCTCATCGGTTATCTAGATTAGGATTCCATTAAACATCTGTGTGAAATGGCTAATTCTCTGTACCATACGATTATTTTCTAATGACTTCTTAGTGAGTGCTAGTGTGTATGGAATTGGTGGGTTCTTGGTCTCACGGACTTCAAGAATGAAGCTGCAGACCCTTGCAGTGAGTGTTACAGTTCTTAAAGGCGGCGTGTCTGGTATTTGCTCCTTCTGATGTTCGGATGTGTTCGGAGTTTCTTCCTTCTGGTGGGTTCGTGGTCTCACTGGCTCAGGAGTGAAGCTGCACCCCTTCGTGGTGAAGGGGTGAAGCTACACCTCATAAAGGCAATGCGGACCCAAAGAATGAGCAGCAGCAAGATTTATTTCAAAGAGCAAAGGAACAAACCTTCCACAGTCTGGAAGGGGACCCCAGCAGGTTTCCAGTAGGTGCTCGGGCAGCCTGCTTTTATTCTCTTATCTGGCCCCACCCACATCCTGCTGATTGGTCCATTTTACAGAGAGCCGATTGGTCTGTTTTACAGAGAGCTGATTGGTCCATTTTGACAGGGTGCTTATTGGTGCATTTACAATCCCTGAGGTAGACACAAAAGTCCTCCACATCCCCACTAGATTAGCTAGACACAGAGTGCTGATTAGTGCATTTATAAACCTTGAGCTAGATACAGAGTGCCAGTTGGTGTATTCACAGTCCCTTAGCTAGACATAAAGGTTCTCCAAGTCCCCACCAGATCAGCTAGGCACAGAGTGCTGATTGGTGCATTTACAAACCTTGCGCTAGACACAGGGTGCTGATTGGTGTATTCACAATCCCTTAGCTAGACATAAAGGTTCTCCAAGTCTCCACCAGACTCAGGAGCCCAGCTGGCTTAACCCAGTGGATCCTGCAGCAGGGCCGCAGGTGGAGCTGCCTGCCAGTCCCACTCCTGGGCCCTCACTCCTCAGCCCTTGGGCGGTGGATGGGACTGGGCGCCGTAGAGCAGGGGGCAGCGCTCCTCGGTGAGGCTTGGGCCTCCTGTGCGGGGCCCATGGAGTGGGGTGGGGGCTCAGGCATGGCGGGCTGCAGGTTCCGAGTCCTGCCCTGTGGGGAGGCAGCTGAGGCTGGGCAAGAATTCCAGGGCAGTGCCGGCAGGCCAGGACTGGTGGGGGACCCGGCACACCCTCTGCAGCTGCTGGCCTGGGTGCTAAGCCCCTCACTGCCTGGAGTGGTGGGGCCGGCCTGCTGGCGCTTCCGAGTGCAGGGCCTACCAAGCCCATGCCCACCTGGAACTTGTGCTGGCCGGCAAGAGCAGTGCACAGCCCCGGTTCCACCAGCGTTTCTCCACACCTCACCACAAGCTCTGGCCTTGGCCAGCCCAGAAAGGGGCTCCCACAGTGCAGTGGCGGGCTGAAGGGCTCCTCAAGTGTGGCCAGAGTGGGCACCGAGGCCAAAGAGGTGCCAAGAGTGAGTGAGGGCTGTGAGGGCTGCCAGCACACTGTCACCTCTCACTAGTGCAGTTAAAGTGATAATCAAATACTTAGATACTATGATACTAGGAACCTTCATTTAGTATGGAATCACATTAATACACGTGACGAGCTTGATGAATAGTTTTTGGTTGACACTGAAGATTACAAAAGAGACTTGCAAACTCTAAGTGTCAGATAACTTGTCTTCACATATTTGGGAAGAAAATAATACTGAATTGTAAACTTTTTTGTATGTTTAACCTTGGAAACAAATTGTTTCATCCACTTTTTCTAAACCTGTAGGTATCACACTAATTTTCACTGCTTTTTAAAAATATTTATTGAATGTTTCTTTTTAAGATAATTATTTAAAAACATTTACATAACATGATTATTGAGTTTCCTAAAAGCACTGCATAGTAACATTATTTATGTTCAATTAACCATGTACTACATACACATTGTGTACAAGGCTGTGTTTTGGATGTGGGGAAAACAAGTAGATGGTGATGTTAAATTCGCTTGACCTTATGAAAATTAATATTAACATAATAAGGAAAAAAATCGATGTTTCCCTTTCCATAGGTCTAAGCTGCTTACCTAGTCAGTCCCAATGTGAGAACCTGGATGTTTCAGTTGAAGTTGCTGAATTCACTTGCCCCTTTTCCTTCCTCTCTGTTAGTGCCACAGACTGCTGCTGCTTCTAATCAGCCATCTTGCCCTTCTTGGAAACAGACTTTTATTTCTATTTTTAGAGACAGAATCTCACTCTGTCACACAGGCTGGAGCACAGTGCCACAGTCTCAGCTCACTGCAACCTCTGCCTCCTGGGTTCAAGGGATTCTCCTGCCTCAGCCTTCTGTGCAGCTGGGATTACAGGTGCATGCCACCATTCCTGGCTAATTTTTGTATTTTTAGATGAGACAAGGTTTTGCCATATTGGCCAGGTTGGTCTCGAACTCCTGACCTCAAGTGATCCGCCCACCTCGGCCTCCCAAAGTGCTGGGAGATAATGACTTTTAAAAGGGCGTTTCTATTTATCAAAATATACATTGTTTCTTGTGTTGTTTATTTCTTCCTGAGTATTTGGACGTTTCCTTTTAGCCTGGAAAGTTTTTAACATTCTGTGTTGTTCAAGTCTTCTTGAAAAAAAGAAGGAACCTGATTTGACTCCATGAGAATGGTTTTATTTTGTTTTTATAAGAGTTCTGGCGAATATTTTAATCAGATATAGAATTCTACATTGACAGTTTTTTCCTTTCATTTATTACTTTAAATATTTCATTGTTTTATTTTCTAGTCTCCTTTGTTTCTAGTGAGAAGTTCCATTATTGCTCTCTTGTAAACCATGTGACTTTTTTTTCCTGAGAATTTTTAATGCCAGCTATTTACCTTTGATTTGCAGAATTTCAATTATGGTGTCTTTTGCATTTATATCTTTGAAGTTTACACAGTTTCTTGAATTTGTTGGTGGGTTTCATTTAATCAGTTTTAGAAAGTTCTTTACCATTTACTATTTGATTTTATATCTGCCCCATTATTTTTCTTACTTCTTTTTGGGATACCACCTATATATACATTATACTATTTGTTATTGAACCATAGATCTCACATTTTTCATTTCATTTTTTCAATGCTTTTTGTCTCCACCTTTTTTTTCCTTCAGTTAGGATATTGTCTTTTTATCTGTCTTCAAGGTCATGTATTCTTCCCTCTGTAGTGTTCAGCCTGCTATTAATCACATATCATTATTTTTGACATTGTTTTTTATATTTCTAACATTTTCATTTAGTTCCTTCTAACATTTTTATGTCTCTAATAATGTCCAGTTTCATCATACATGTTGCCCATATTTTCTACTTCTATTTTTCTTTTAATTATTTTAAACACCTTCCTAATAATTCCACCGTCTGGAACACTTCTGGGCCCTCATGTATTGATAGAGGCATGAAGCATTTTTTTTTATTTTTGCTTTTTCTGTAACTTGCATTTTGATTATATTACATACAAAACACATATACACAATATAATTCATGCCTTAATACATATGTTATACACACAAATATTATACATTTAATTTAAATTTATAATATACTTTCTATGCCTCTGGTGATCTCTCTTTGAAGGTCTGGAGACCCTTGGAGGGGCACATCTTTCTTTCCTGCTCCACATTCAGTCTTTAGTGATTGAAATACTAGAATACCTTATCTCAGTTCTCCTACTTGGCCTTCAATTGTATTTGGCTGAAAGTAGAAATGGATTTCTTTCTCTGATGGATTTCTTTCCATTTTTCTGCACTGTTTGTCATCTTTATTAGGGGCTTTATAGTGGGAGATTCCACATGCCTCAGGGCAGTTATCTCACCCTTCTCCATGATCCATCCACTTTTGATTGCTTCTGCCAATGTACTCATTGAAGTTGGGTGAGTGCAGACTGGACCCAAGGGTGGAACTTCTCTGGATTCTCATCTGTCACTCTGGCCAACATGTGGTTGTTAAAAGTTTCTTAAAAATTTAGGTCTTTAGAGCCATTGTTCTATTCGTTTATTCATCCATTCATTCAACAAATACTTTCCGAGTGCCATCCATTTGCCTCAGCATGACCCTGGCAATGGAACAGTGTGCAAGAAAGAAATAACCATGGACTTTTGAGGCTTAAAAAAATTTCTTCATGATGCCTTTCCAGGAATTGTGAAACAAGATAGAAATAAGTGGATTGAAATTCCTTATACATGGCAGTATCTACAACAACTTGTTTCAAGAAATAGGTAACAAATATAAACATTCATAGATTAGTTTGGCTATGTAATCATACAGTAAATAATTCAAGTACCACATTTTTGTGTGCAAATAAATATTTAATTTATATTTTTATTCATTCTCAAGGATTTGTGTATTACACATAGATATTATAATATTTTTGTGCTGTGCTTTTGAAAATTAGGATTTAATTTCAAGCAGGGGTTTCTTAGAGTGTACCATCCATTCTCATCACCTGTGTTAAATGACTTATGGTAATTGAGGGGACTGGCTATGGTTCACAGTGTCATCGCTCCTCACTGGAAGATTTCTTCATAAATTCTCTGAAATATTACAACATGACCTTATTGGATTTTGTGTAGATGCCAGTGTATAATATTAAAAAAGTCCCCCACAAATGATTCTAAGGTTCATAAGAAATATAAAGTATAATACAAATGCTAAACCACAGCAATGACACTAGTGAAGAAAGGAGCTGTGGATCACGAAGCAGTGATTATGTGCTTCATAAATAATCACCACATGATCTGGAGTGATGTCAGGAAAATGGCAGAGTAGGCAGCTCCCAGCTCTTATCCCCTCAATAAAACCAAAAATCAAGCAGAAGCAATCAGAACCAACTTTGTCAAAACTCTGAAAAACAGCCCAAGGTTTACATCACCCAAGCAAATATCAAGAAAAAGGCTACTTGAAAATGGAAGAGCACTTTGTGGCGTTCTTACTTGCCTTGACCTAGCCCCTCTTTGGCAGCGCAGCAGCCTTTAATCATTGGCAGACTGTGTCGCCACCACGGGACTCTGGTCTGTTCTAATCTGTCTTGGAGCTATTGGAAGGGCTGACACAAAGCATTCATTTCGGTATTGACTAATTAAAAATTCATATATATACACATCATATTTTTGATATATATCACAGATATATATATATATACATACACATATCTATCAAAATAAAAACGTTTAAGTGAGTTGGATGTTTGTTTTAGGAAATGCATTATCTCTGTTCTATGAAGCTTCATATGATTGCATTTTGGTGAAGCATTTTTCAGTATGGCCAGCATATTGAAGACTGTGCTATATATAATTTCATTCATTCATTCATTCATGAAACATTCATCAACTACCTATATTTAGCTAAGCATGTCTCCAGATGCTTGTCATAAAGTGATATATACAACAGGGCTCTTTTCCTCTCTTTTCCTAGAGGCAAACAGTTACTATGGGAAGATAGACAAATATATCAGCTCTTATACTGAACTATCCTAATGCTATGATAGAGGCAGGGGCGATAGTTAAAATAATTGATTACATGGTGCAGGTACTGACCATACAAATGCTCAGCAATTGTAACACTGGAGCAAAGTCATGTCAGTCTTATTCATTTTCTGGATTTAAGGGAGGTATGGTATATCCTAGAGAATGGCCTTGGGAGCCTGTGTGGCCATGACAGGGCACTTTCAGGGTTTGGTGCAATAGCTGTTTATCAACTGGTAGAGGAGTCTTTCAATAGTTTTTAAATCAATATGAATCAGGGTGAGTAGTTGAATGTCAGTCCTAGAAAAACCCAAGCAAAGGTCCCTTGGTACACAGAGCAAAGACCCTTAACCAAGGATTTGGGTGTCAAGAGGTTTTATCATGACAATTGAGCTATGTGTTGAGACACGGGCAAGATTTGTTCACATAGGAAACGAAGAGAAAAGTGTCTAAATGGGGTGGGTTAATGACATGCAAGTGCAAGAAGCTTGAGAGTTTCTAGTGATTAAATATAGCTAGTGCAGAGTATGATGTTTTGAGGACAATGGGAAGAAATTCATCAAGGAAGCTTCTTAAAGGTCTAATGCCAATTTTAATTGGTAGGGATCAAAAGAATATTCAAGATTATTCAAGAATATTCAAGATTCAAGGATCTAATATATTTGCCTCTCAAAAATCTCTCTCTCACACTATGAAGAGGATAGTTTGGAAGGAATAAAGGGGCAAAAATTGAAGCAAGGGATTTATCTTAAAAACATTTTTAAAGGCCGGGCACAGTGGCTCATGCCTGTAATCCCAGCATTTTGGGAGGCCGAGGCGGGTGGATCACAAAGTCAGGAGTTCGAGACCATCTTGGCCAGCATGGTGAAACCACGTCTCTACTAAAAACTCAAAAATTAGCAGGGCGTATTGGAGTGTGGCTGTAGTCTCAGCTACTCAGGAGGCTGAGGCAGGAGAATCGCTTGAACCCAGGAGGCGGAGGTTACAGTGAGCTGAGATCACACCACTGCACTCCAGCCTGGGCGACAGAGTGAGACTCTGTCTCAAAAATAAATAAATAAATTAATTAATTAAAAAAGTAAGAAAGCCTAGGGGCTAAAATGAAGTTTGGAAGAAAGAGGACAGTTTAGTAGTATTTGAAGAATGATAAAAGGCTGTTTATGTAAATCAATTTTTTTTTCTTCTTGTTTTTAAGCCAGTCAAATTTAAACCAATTATTTAATTCAAAAAACATATCTAATTTTTTTCTTTCCTTTTTTAAAAAAAAATTGTTGAGACACGGTCTTACTCTGTTGTCCAGGCTTGAGTAGAGTGGCACAATCATTGCTCATTGTAACCTTGAACTCCTGAGCTCAAGCAATTCTCATGCCTCAGTCCCTCAAGTAACTGAGATTATAGGTGCATGCAAGGATGCCTGGCTAATTTTCATTTATCCATTTACTTTTTGTAGAGATGGGGTTTTACTATCTTGCTAGGCCTGATCTTGAACACCTGGCCTCAAGTGATCCTCCCTCCTGGTACTCTCATAGTTTTGGGATTATAGGCATGAGCCACTGCACCCAGCCTCTGATTTCTTATTGATTAGATAAAATATGTTACTTATCCCCATGGAATTCTCATATTAACAAACCTTCCTGGTAGATTTTATTGCATTCCCTAAGCAATAATATAGCTTTAAGCATTGCTTTGTGAGGAATGTTGTTTGAGTTTTGATAAGACGCCACACTGTAGTAAATCACGAAGAGCAGGTAGACAGAGCCATAGGAAAGTGAGAGCTTGTTTTACTAGGCCATGGAGTCCTGTTGGGGTTTATGAGTGTGAGCATTGCAGGTCTGTTGAGCCTCTTCAGGTGGACTCTAGAGCCACATATCAAGCAATTAGGGAGAAATCACAAGAGAAGGCAGGTCCAAAAAGTTTAGCCTGTGTGTTAGAACATTTGGAAAGTTGGCCCTAAGTAGGGGTATTCAGCAACGTAAAATAGTACAATATGATCAATACTCTATTTAAACAGTTTTTCATGGTAACAAGCACATTGCTGAGCAGATTTTGAAATATAACACTTAAACTTAGGAACTGAAGGCAGCTTGGCTGTCTTTATCTATCTGCCCTTTTCACTTAGCTATGTAAGCTATGCTTGGTTACTTAATCTCTGTGACTCCGTTTCACATTGGCAGAATGGGTAAATTAACATCTACAGTGTCTCATGATTGTGCAGATGGTAAGTAAAGTGCTGCTTTTAGGGATATTTAGGGATATTGCATTTACCACAGTGACATGTAGAAGGTATTCAGTGTTTGTGTCCTTTCCTCCTCAGCCCACCGCAAGAACAACCCACCCAATGCCTCTTACTGTTGTGATACTAATTGGTTTAAGTTTCCCCTAGAGGCCTAATAGAATCATAACTCAATTAGTATAATATTTATTATAATCTTGTAGATGAGGAAATTAAATAAAGCAACACTATCTGGAATAATAGTTCAGATTTTTGGTAAGAATGCCTTTCGTTCTACCCTTTACACTGACTTTTTTTTCATGTTAATCCACTGCCTTGTAAGAAGGAAAATGAATTCTGTGAGTTCCTCCTAATTGGGCATTCTGTATCTTCTGTCTCTGGTGGCCTCACCCAAATGTCTCCTCATCTTCAAAATATATATATGACCTTCACTATAAAAACTCAGAGCATCACAGCCTCCACCAGGGCTTAAATAGATGTTTAGGCTCTAATTTAAATATATATCTATACTCATAGGCTTCTATATATATCTACAACTCTATGCTTACATAGATATCTACACCCCAACACTTATATAAATATCTATTTTCCTAACTTATGTAGTTTTTTGTGTCCCTAAGCTTATATGGATATCCATACCTCCAACTTATATAGATATTTACACCCTAACTTATATAGCTATTTACACCTCTAACTTATATAGATATCCACAACCCTAAACTTATATAAATATTTATACTCCTAAACTTGTCTAAATAGCAAATGCCTAATTTAAATATATATCAACACTCTTAAACTTATGTAGATATCAGTGGATCTCATTTATCTATATTTCTCAAATGGCATATTTACACTCCTAAATTTAAATTAATATCTGTACCTCTAATTTATATAGATACCTATACCCCTAAACTTTTATCAGTATTGTTCTAAAATAAAGTTTTAATTTTTACAACTCTAAAATTGCAAACAAGTGGCAAGAAATCGGTGTTCCTATTATAATGTTCTTATATTAGAAGGCAGATATCATCATTGATAAGTGGCTAGGCTGTCATTAAGAAACAAAATACAGTTTAAAGAGTCAGAATTTTCTCCGAAGCCCATAATTTCTGTCTGTATAGCTTTACTCCCATTTGCCCATCTGGTTTGTTCAGATGGAATTCGTTGCTCTTATACCACCATCTGTGTTAGAAATTGACTGATATTACTTAGGCTAATAATTAGATGAAGATATATAAGGGGTTTTGAAAAATCACCTTGTGGAGATGATAGCTTTGTTACTGGTAAGTTTTGATTTGTGACCTAATAAAATAGAGTACAGACTCTCCATTGAATTTGAATAATCACTTATCAGAGAAGGAAGGTGGAGATAAATAGTCCTGTGTCTTCTGGAAAAGAGAAAAAAAATCAAAGAGCTGTTCTGGTCACAGATATACTGCATCCCTCCCAAATAAAACAAAACCAAACACAATAAAAATGGTTAGAAGAAAAATTGCTTCTTTAATCTTAAGGACCCCAGGCTCCACAGATAATCACGACTGTCCATGCCACTGACAGACTGAGTGTGGAGTAAAAACTGAGATGAGTAGGTTCATTAATAAGGATACACTAGACAAGAAGGAACAGCATGTTAGTTAACTGCCACTTAAAACACTCTTTGAGTACTTAAAAATGTTCTGAAGTTAGCCTTCCCAGGAACATCTCAGAAACTGATCAATGTCATAGGACCCAGGTGCCGCCACCTTTCTGCTCAGTCACCCAGAGGATGCCCTTTTTTTGTTTCTTGTCTGGTTGTCTCACGTCCACATGGAGGCTGCTGCCACCACCTGCTTCATGTTGCCTCATCGTAGCTTCGCATGAGGGAAGGTCATTCCAGGTACTTTTTAAGTAAAGGAGTACAATCTTTTCTCAGAGCTCATCAGCAGAGTCACCTTATATTTCCCTGGGGCAGAATAGGTTCCATGCTTACTGGTAAGGCTATCATTAGGACCTGTCATCTCAAAGCTAGGCACAGTCACATCAAAGCAGAAACAACACATCCTTATTATAATTTTGCAAAATGAACAAAGGGGCCTCAGAAAAATTAGCTACTCAAAATTCTACAACTGCTATTTAAAGGCACGTATCCAAGCCCTATTTTATTTTCACAAAGATTCTTTCTCATGCTGCTATATGACTCTGTCTTCTATAACATCCTTAGAGGGCTAAACATTGGGTGACTTTTTCCAGCTCATGAACTATTTCTCAACACAGTAAGCTCTGAGCAGTGGGACAACAGAACCTAGAAAGAGGAGAAAGTGATTATTTCACTTATTATTTAAAAAAAGTGATAACTGACACAATTGTGGGTATTTACGTGGTACAGTGGGATGTTTTGAGGCATTGTATAATGATCAACTCAGGATAATTACCATGTCTATCACTTTAAACATTTATCCTGTTTGCGGTGACAATATTCAAAATCTTCTATCTTGGAATAGACATTATTAGTCACCCTACTGAATAGACTATAGAACTGTGTAGTGCAACACCAAAACAAGGAGAAAGTGACTCTTAAAGCATAGGGCATAAAAAATTGAGAGCCTCTGAAGGAGCACTTTGGCTTGATACTTTGCATTTCTGTCTTGTCTGAGAGGGAAGAGAGCATTTCTGTGGATAGCCATAATGCTATGGACTGAAAGTTTGTGTCTCTCTAAAATTGGTGTGTTGAGCCCCCTGTCTCTGATGTGATAGTGATGGTAAATTTTGTACCAACTTGATTTGGCTATGGAATGGACAGTTAGCTGGTAAACCATGATTTTGGGGTGTTCTACTAGGCAATGGAGTCCTAGTTGCCTCTTAACTCCTTCCGAACTATCCTCTTCCGTCCTGGATTCATTCACCCTGTGAGGGTGTTTCAGGACGAGACTAGCATTTGAACCAGTACACTGAGAATAGAAAACTCTCACCAATGTGGGCAGGTGTCATCCCTGTGAGGGCCAAATAGAACAAAAAGCACACAGATGGACTTTCTCTCTCTTCTTGAGCTAAGGCATCCATCTCCTGCTCTCAGACGTTGGAGCTTCTGGGTTTGGGGTCTTAGGACTCTGCAGTGCCCCCTGCTCCACTGTTAGGCTTTTGGACTTGAACTGAATTGCCCACTGGCATTTCTGGTTCCGGCTTGCAGACACCATATCATGGTACTTCTCAGCCTGTGTAATCACAGGAGCCAATTCCCATAATACACCTGCTCTTGGATATTTATATATTCTACTGGTTCTGACTCTCTGGAGAACCCTGACAAATACAGTGACGGTATTATTGTATGAAGAGATGGGGCCTTTGGGAGGTGACTAGGACATGAGGGAGGAGGCCTCATAAGTGGGATTCACTCCTTATAAGTGGAGACATAAAGGAGATGATCTCTCTCTACTATGTGAAGATGCAGCAAGAAGTCATCTCTCTGTAAACCAGTAATGAGGCCTTCACCAAGAATGAAATCTGCAGACAGCTTGATCTAGGACTGTCCAACCTTCAGAACATTGAGAAATGAATGCTTGTTGTTTAAGTGACCCAGTGTATGGGATGGCAGTCAGTAGTTATGGCAGTCAGATCTGACTAAGGTACAGTCAGAGGGAAGGCTAGATGTCCATTCCCATGTCCCCAGGAGCGCCTGTGTCACCTTCCTCTTGGCTCCATCCTGGCCTGCTGGTTTCCACTAATCGGTTGTTAAAGGTCCCTCTGGCTGTCCCTCACTTTAAGATTTGCCTCCAAAAGCCATAAGTGCTGGTTCCAACACGCAAGTCTGCATGAGGCAAAGCCATTTAGACAAATTCTGGACCTTAGGGGACAATAAACTTTCCATTCATTTTTTTCTTTTTTGATTTCGAGACTTTTGAGAAGCATGTATTCTTTCCAGGGGACAATATATGATAAAGAAAAGCCTATAGATTAGAGGGAGAAAGCAGAAAAATGTCTGTAAGTTTATATGACAACATAAACATGTTAAATCTAGGCTTCATAAATGATACTACCATAGTCTACTGAAAGGTGTGAATAAAAATTGTAATTATCTCTCAGTTTTCAAAAGACCTTTATGAAATAAATCATCTTGGGATTTTGAAAACTTGTGTAAAATCAGAGTTAAATGATTTCTATTTTAAACACTTGAAGTTTTTATTCTCAAGGCATGGCTAAAAGAAACCTCTTTCATTCAGTGGCAGTAACTCTGGAAGACCCTACCAATAAGTATTTCATGCTCGCAGCTACACACTTTTGATCTCTTCCTATTTCAGTGTCCTTTTATTCTGATTGCTTCAAGAATAATGTTTCAATTAGGGCTAATGACTTCAACAAGTGTTCAACACCTAGTAATCCCCTTTCACAGGAAGAAGGTGTACCATGAGAAAGGCAGCTGGAAACGTGGAAATGAGGAGGAAGGTGGAAGGTGGCTTTGGAATAACACTAAGAAGTGATTTTCTTAAGAATTTTAAACTAGTTTTTACACCAAATATTTTTACTTATTTATTTACTTATCTATCCATTTTTATTATACTTTAAGTTCTGGGGCACATGTGCCAAATCTTTATAGATGAATATATGAATAAATAAGTTATTTACAAAAAGTATAGATATTTGAAGTTGAGAGAGATCTGAGACATTATGTCTTTGATTTTCCTTCATCTTACAGAATAATAAACTGAGATAGAGTGCTCGGATAACTTATAAAAAATGACTCAGACATTTTCTGATAGAACCATATCTAGAACTTTGAAGATTTGTTTCTGTATTCTTTCTACAATACTACACTAAATCTGAATCAGAAAAATTGATGAACCACTAAATAGGTTTCATATCTTTCCTTGTTAGGACATTCTGTAACACTTGCAGAAATTAGGAACTTCTTCACACAGCCTATTCTTAGTCCTTTCTGCTGCAACATGTCCACTCATCTGAAACAGCACTAGTAATGTGAAGATAGTTATAATTTCTTATTCACTCACCTGTTCACTAAGCTAAGTCACCTCCATAAATCATTGTCATATGCAGTAGCTGTATTTCTTTTTTTTCTGTGAAAATCTGGGTATTCTATTATTTTACAAGATCCAAAGATAGCTCTGTCTCTTTTCATAATACAATGGGGATCCCACAAGGGCAGATTTTATTTGTCCACAATGGATTCACAGTTGTTTGTTTCCTGTTTATACTCTTACCTATATTCCGTACAACAAATTAAGAGTATCACACGTAAAATCCTACAAGAAAACCTAGGCAATACCATTCAGGACATAGGCGTGGGCAAGGACTTCATGTCTAAAACACCAAAAGCAATGGCAACAAAAGCCAAAATTGACAAATGGGATCTAATTAAACTAAAGAGCTTCTGCACAGCAAAAGAAACTACCATCAGAGTGAACAGGCAACCTACAGAATGGGAGAAAATTTTTGCAACCTACTCATCTGACAAAGGGCTAATATCCAGAATCTACAATGAACTCAAACAAATTTACAAGGAAAAAACAAACAACCCCATCAAAAAGTGGGCAAAGGACATGAACAGACACTTCTCAAAAGAGGACATTTATGCAGCCAAAAAACACATGAAGAAATGCTCATCATCACTGGCCATCAGAGAAATGCAAATCAAAACCACAGTGAGATACCATCTCACACCAGTTAGAATGGCCATCATTAAAAAATCAGGAAACAACAGGTGCTGGAGAGGATGTGGAGAAATAGGAACACTTTTACACTGTTGGTGGGACTGTAAACTAGTTCAACCATTGTGGAAGTCAGTGTGGCGATTCCTCAGGGATCTAGAACTAGAAATACCATTTGACCCAGCCATCCCATTACTGGGTATATACCCAAAGGATTATAAATCATCCTGCTATAAAGACACATGCACACGTATGTTTATTGCGGCACTATTCACAATAGCAAAGACTTGGAACCAACCCAAATGTCCAACAACAATAGACTGGATTAAGAAAATGTGGCACATATACACCATGGAATACTATGCAGCCATAAAAAAGGATGAGTTCATGTCCTTTGTAGGGACATGGATGAAACTGGAAAACATCATTCTCAGTAAACTATCGCAAGGACAAAAAACCAAACACCGCATGTTCTCACTCATAGGTGGGAATTGAACAATGAGAACTCATGGACACAGGAAGGGGAACATCACACTCCGGGGACTGTTGTGGGGTTGGGGGAGGGGGGAGGGACAGCATTAGGAGATATAACTAATGCTAAATGATGAGTTAATGGGTGCAGGAAATCAACATGACACATGGATACATATGTAACAAATCTGCACATTGTGCACATGTACCCTAAAACCCAAAGTATTATAATAATAATAATAATAAAAAGTATCACACGTGTTTTGTATCTATATCTATGATTAAAACTAAGAGCACTTGCCCTCTTGGGTTATCTTCTCCTTCTGGTCAAGGGAAATATTACACTTTCCCTCTCTCAAGATAGGTGTAACCACATGACTAATTCTGGCTTATGAGGAATGAATGCGCACATTCGGTACCATTTCTGGCCTCAAGTACTCCATAGACCATCTGAGACCCTTCTCTTCTCTTTCTTCTTGTCATGTCCACTGAGGAGGCTATGGGCTCCAGATGGTGAAGCCACAGAGTGGTGGAGCTGTCTTCTGCCCAAATTGCCAACAAGAGCTTTGACCTGGAGAGCTGTTACTACATACAACTGATTTTGCATGAGTGAAAAGTAAAGCTTTAAAGACTTAAAGATTCTTTGTTTCCACCATAGTATATGGCTTATTCTGACTCATAGCTTTAATTAGAATATTTTATTATTTTTTAAAATTTAAGTTTGAGAGCGTAAAGTTCATTGATTTATTTTTCTAGTGATTCATTTTTTATACTTGGTTCCAGGCATTTTGCTAAGAGCTAGAAACCTCAAAATAAACAGAACCCAGCTGTTCCCTATAGGTCTGGAAGCAGGAAGTCGGAGGCAGGAAACAAACAGTAGTATAACCAAGAGGCAGATGCTAAAATAGAGGCATGAGTACAGCACTATGGAGAATCAAGAAGCAAGGACTTAATTCTGTCTGGAAAGTGACAATGGCTATATGAAGAGTTGAGCTGAAATAAAGGATGCATATGTATTCATTTGTTGGGTAAAATCTACCAGAAGAATACACTA